>NC_139219.1:262523368-263723368 GCF_055691185.1 Crinia signifera
TGCTAGAACTCTGTATTACATGTACATAGCAGGTCACATACAATGATATTCCTGACCGTCAAAACCTACGTCTTCTTCAGTGTGATCTAAACCCACTGCAGGTACCATATGAATATAAGAAGACAAAGCAGTGTATGTACCAATCACAGAAATGTGTTAATGTTAGTTACATAAAAATATAATGTTGCCTACATACATTGTGTGAGATGCATAGTCCATGTTAATGGACAGCAGTTATTTTCTAGGAACTAATTATCCTGATGTTGTGTAATTTGTTCAGTCTGTGTTTGTACCTCATTTATGAACTGCAGCACAAAACACCTTTGTCTTGCTCCATTGCTCCAGAATAGAACGGTGCAGCTTGAAATAAGAATATATAGGTCTTTTACACAGTGAAGCAAGATACTCATTTTGCTATACGCAAGCTAGTCTCCATTCAAATTAATGAACATTAACCCCCAGAGGGATATATTCCCGAAATGATTAAATCTAATATCTATGTAATCTCTCAGAGGTACAGGCACATTTCTCCTACACTGCTGGAGCTGCAGATTTTTCCTACAATATGACAAGTAAAATCTGTGAATGTAATAGCTTCATTGCATTGGCTTCACGGAGATTGGCAGTGAATTCTTATTGGAAGAGCTAACTATCAGTCACCCACAGGATAAGCAGTCCCAATACTGGCTTCGATTAGCAAATATGAGCTTTCTGTGGAAGCCACTCCCTTCCTTACAGGCAACACTACCTGGCTGCTATGGGCTGCAGCCAGTACAGTCCATAGAAGCCTGTGTCTTGAGCATGTGCTGTACCTGGCGCCCAGGGCCGTTTCTAGACAATTTAGCTCCCAGGGCAAAGGAATAAAAAAAAAAAGTTAACATGACATAGAAGAAATTGCACGCGCCGGAGGCGCGCGCGCCAAAATAGGGGCGTGGTTTATTTTTAGAAGGGGTGTGGCTTAATACAAGGGCGTGGTCTAGCAGGAAAACAATTATCTTACATCTCACCTTTGCAACCTGCATGTCCAGACATTGGTTACCGCAGGAATTGTCATTGTACTCCCGCACTTTAGTTGGCGGGCTGAAGGCCACACAGTGACATAAAAATATAAAGGCCCACACAGTGACCTAGTACGCCTCACAGATCAAGGCCAAACAATGACAGGCTACTTGAATCATTATACACTATTTATCCGTGATGCCAATTACACATGACGCCGCACACAGTGATGACAATTACACATTGTCGCACACCTTGATGATAATTACACATTATGTCGCACACCGTGATGACAATTACACATTACGCCGCACACCATGATGACAATTACACATTATGATGCCCGTTACACCCCACACTGTGATGGCAATTACACAATACTCTACACACCGTAATGCCTATTACACATTATGCCCCACACGCCGCTGCCGCACAACTCATGCCGTTTACTAATATGCCCCCACAGTGCCACACATATGCCCCCACAGTGACAGCTATGCCCCCACAGTGCCACATATAAATATATATGCCCCCACAGTGCCACAGATATGTCCCCAGTGCCAGATATGCCCCCACAGTGCCACACATATGCCCCCACAGTGCCACACATATATGCCCCCACAGTGACAGCTATGCCCCCACAGTGCCACATACATATATGCCCCCACAGTGCCACATATATATATGCCCCCACAGTGCCACATATATATGCCCCCATAGTGCCACAGATATGTCCCCAGTGCCAGATATGCCCCCACAGTGACACACATATGCCCCCAGTGACACACATATGCCCCCACAGTGACACACATATGCCCCCACAGTGCCACACATATATGCCCCCACAGTAACAGCTATGCCCCCACAGTGCCACATACATATATGCCCCCACAGTGCCACATATATATATGCCCCCACAGTGCCACATATATATGCCCCCATAGTTCCACAGATATGTCCCCAGTGCCAGATATGCCCCCCACAGTGACACACATATGCCCCCAGTGACACACATATGCCCCCACAGTGACACACATACTGTATGCCCATACAGTGCCAGATATGCCCCCACAGTGCCACATATATATGCCCCCATAGTGCCACAGATATGTCCCCAGTGCCAGATATGTCCCCACAGTGCCACAAATATGCCCCCACAGTGACAGATATGCCCCCACAGTGCCACAGATATGTCCCCAGTGCCAGATATGCCCCCACAGTGACACACATATGCCCCCAGTGACACACATATGCCCCCACAGTGACACACATATGCCCATACAGTGCCAGATATGCCCCCACAATGCCACATATATATGCTCCCACAGTGCCAAATATGCCCCTAGTGCCATAGATATGTCCCCAGTGCCACATATATGCCCCCACAGTGCCACACATTCCCCCAAAGTGCCAGCAGCACAACTCACTATCTCTCTAGGTCTCCCCCTCCAGTCCCCCGCCGCTGCATGCTGCTGCTTTGCTTTCACTCATGTGTCCCTGAGCCGTCAGCCATTCATACCGAGCGGGCTGGCTCCTGATTGGCTGCCAGCCCGCGAGGTCCTCTGATTGGCTGCCAGCCCAATGACACAGTGAGCGAGGGGAAGGAGATACGCGCGATGCGCTCCCCTCCCCTGGGGCTCACCTGTGCCTGTTCATTGCGGACGGGGAGCGGGGGGCTTGGAGGCGGAGGCGGGCGGCGGCGGCGGGACTTGGAGGCGGCGTTGTGGAAGCTCAGCTGCCGGCCGGGCGCCCCGGCTGTGTAACAGGTGGACAAGCCGTGCGGCGCCCCGGGCTGCTGCACGGCTTGTCCGCCTGTAGAAATGGCCCTGCTGGCGCCTGCCAGATCCATTGTGAAGGCACCGGGACTAGGCTGGACAGGGCTTTCCATTCAGGCAACATGTACAGTTTTAGCTCCCCCTCCCCCCACTTGAAAAAGTGGAATATATAGCATGAAAGTAAGTGTTACCATCGACTCAATGTGGTGTTAATTCTACGAGTGAATGAAATACCTCTGGAGAAATGTTGATTGGTGCTGTCCTTATACAGTAGCTTCCCACATATTTGTGGCTGCAGGATTTTGGCTGCATATGGACCTCTCCGCCATGTCCCATAAATGCTCATTTGGATTCATGTTGGCAGAATGTGGTGGCCACACCTTTCGTCGAAACTCTTCAGAATACTCCTCAAACCAGTTATGGACATATTGGGACTAATGACACTATGTTAGGCTTAGCCAACTTCAGTCCCCGAGGGCTACCAACAGTTAACATTTTCCAGGTGCCTGGTCATCGACCCAGGATTTGTGACCCAGATAGACCCTTTCACACCACACAAATAACCTGTGTTTTCAGCAAATTACCGGGTCGACAGTTTTTAACCCGGTAATTTGCTGCTATGTGTGAAAGGGGGTCAGACTGCACACGGCAAAATGACCCGGCACTCAATATGGCGGGTAATTGCCGGGTCGCATGTCTGGAAGGGATATAACTTAACAGTCAGGAGCTGATTGGCCAGTGATAAAGTACCAGGCATTACTTCTCCCTTATCACTGCTTCATACATCTACCCCAAAATCACAAGTGATGTGGATCTTTTATAATGTGTCAGTGAGTAATAAATACACCTGTGCATCTGCTAGGTGGTCTGGAAAACAGGAACTGTTAATAGCTCTTGAAGACTGGATTGATTACCCCTGCACTATGCATTTTCCTGCTGTAATATTTCATCATTGTGGGGGTACATGAAGTCCATGCACCTTGCAGGCTGCTTGTAGCAGTTACCGGCCACTGATATGTTCTGATGGATTAGCAGACCTGACTAGGGAAGCCAATCCCGGAGCATTTTTTCAATCCCGGATTTCGGGATTGAAAAATGCCTAATCCCGGGATTCCTGGGATCCCGGGATTGGCTTCCCTAATTTAAAAAATGCACCCCGGCCACCCCGCATATTTACTTACATGTGGGCTGGGGTGCGGCCGGGTGTGTGGGTGGGCAGCCGGCCAGCCGGCCGGGTGTCTGTGGAGCCAGGCAGCCGGGTGGGTTGGCGGGCGTCAGGGGAGCCGGCGGGTGGATGGGCGGGGCGCCGGCAGGTGGATGGGCGGGGAGCCGGCCGGATGGATGGGCGGGGAGCCGGCCTGGAGGGTGGGTGGATGGGCGGGTAGCGGCTAGGGGGGCGGGCTTCTGGGGAGCCAGCCGGGTTGGTGGGCAGGGGCAAACGCATGCTGCACAGAGCCACACTGGCTCTGTGCAGCTGCTTGGCCTGCGCAGCGTGACCTCTGTACTCGTCATGCTGCGCAGGGATGTACTGCCGGGGAAGGGAGAAGCCGGGCAGTGTCTGAGCACACGCTCAGACGCTGGCCGGCATTAGACTGCGCATGCGCAGTCTAATCCCGAAATCCCGGGATTGGAAACTCCAATCCCGGGATTGAAATCCCGGCGTTTTAGGGGCCAAATCCCGGGATCCCGCCGATCCCGATACCGGGATTGGCCACCCTAGACCTGACCCATTCCACGTGAACACACTCCACACCAATATGGAACCACCACCAGCCTGCAAGGTGCCTTGTTGATAACTGGGGTCCATGGCCTCATGGGGTCTGCACCTCACATGAATCTCCCCATCTGCCGGAAACAGGAACCATGACACTTAGGACCACGCCGCCTTTTGCCAGTCCAATTAGCAATGTCACAAGCCCAGGTGAAGCACTGTGTCCAGTGTCATAGTGGTAGCATGGGCACTCTGGTGAGTCTTCTGCTCCCCTATCACATGTGAGGACGCTCAACTGACCTGCTGTATATCTCTCATCCTAACCCTATATTTATGTTCACTTCTATCCCAGCTGTGTCACCCTAGTTTGTCTGCCCCGTACCTTTAGAATGTAAGCTCTAACAAGCAGGACCCTCTCTCCTCATGTGCTTTTCTTTGAATATATATCTCTGCCAATGTTATAATTGCCTCAGTGTCCACTGTTGCAACTGTCTGTTTTATTTACCATGTACTTGTCCTAATATGCATTTGTACTGTAAATCACAATCTTTCTTGTGTTGTTTTTTGCTCATCTATGTATTGTCAGGCGCTGCGGAACCCTTGTGGCGCCATATAAATAAACGATAATAATAAATAATAATATTATATGCAGTTGTAGCTCCTGCATTGAATGTGGGTGTGATTTGACATGGACAATTCTTTTTTTTTTTACCTAAGGGGCTGGGAGACGGAGCATAGCTCCGACCCCGAAACCCATAAACTCCGCCCCCAGGTTCTGATTGGCCCAAGGGACAGTCATTCAAATAAAAGGGATGGCCATCGATAGGTAAAACCATTGATTGTCACACATAACATAGTATGCTACCATTGATGGCAACCATTGATTGTGATAGCATCGATGGTCATCCTAGAGAGGAGCTGCTGCTGGATGTTCTCAGTAGCTCCCTCTGCTGACACCTTTGGAACAAGCACTCTTAAGCTCTCAGTGAGGAGTACCAGCTGTTCCCCTATACTGCAGTGTGGGTGGCCCCGGCCAGTGCAGAGTCACGCATGTCTCTGTCTTCACAGGTGGCTCCTAAAGGACAGGGGAACCCTAGGGTAATGTACCCCTAGGCCCCCCCTTAATCCACTGCACCCACCAAATTCCAGATTGATGCCACCTCTGATGTTACTCAGGTTGCTGTTGCATTTTCCAGTATGCAACTGCAGGTTAAGTCCTCTGAAATGCGGAGACCACCGATTACCGATTTCCACACTTTAGCGGTCCAAGCTGAATTAGGCCCACAGTCAGGCATTGTGACCTTGGCTTTTATTGCAAATTGCAATCTCTTTGGCTAAGTTTACTGTCATATTATCGGGTACATCTTCTCTTTCTCTCATGTTCTCCTTTCATTTTAATAACATCATTCAATGGATCAAGTGCACCATGCAATTTTATTATAATAATATAAAGAAATGCTATTTTTTTCCCTCACTTATCTTTCAAAGATTAAGAGTACATTGTAAAACCTGATGTATTCAAATAATTGGTTCTTGCAGATATATTGAAAAGATTACACCCAAGCGCGTATTGCCATTTTATACTTATCTGAACCAAATGAAAGAAATTCTGCACAGTGCTTCAAAGCCAAACGACTGATTTGTTTGTTTTTATTGTGTTTTATATATTAAACTTTGTTTACTGGAAGCAATTTGTTTTATTTCAGGTAAATGCTGGACCTATGGCATATGCCAGAGCTTTTCTAACAGAGACAAATGCCAACAATTATCCAGAGAGTCAAGTCAGGCATCTAAAAGAAATCTTCAGGTAGCGTTACTTTCACATTAACTGTCCTGCGCTATAACTTTCACATTAACTGTCCTGCGCTATAACTTTCTCATTAACTGTCCTGCGCTATAACTTTCTCATTAACTGTCCTGCGCTATAACTTTCACATTAACTGTCCTGCACTATAACTTTCACATTAACTGTCCTGCGCTATAACTTTCGCATTAACTGTCCTGCGCTATAACTTTCACATTAACTGTCCTGCCCTATAACTTTCGCATTAACTGTCCTGCGCTATAACTTTCACATTAACTGTCCTGCCCTATAACTTTCACATTAACTGTCCTGCGCTATACTTTCACATTAACTGTCCTGCGCTATAACTTTCACATTAACTGTCCTGCGCTATAACTTTCACATTAACTGTCCTGCGCTATAACTTTCACATTAACTGTCCTGCGCTATAACTTTCACATTAACTGTCCTGTCGCATTAACTGTCCTGCACTATAACTGTCGCATTAACTGTCCTGCGCTATAACTTTCACGTTAACTGTCCTGCGCTATAACTTTCACATTAACTGTCCTGCTCTATAACTGTCACATTAACTGTCCTGCGCTATAACTTTCACATTAACTGTCCTGCCCTATAACTTTCGCATTAACTGTCCTGCGCTATAACTTTCACATTAACTGTCCTGCGCTATATCTTTCACATTAACTGTCCTGTGCTATAACTGTCGCATTAACTGTCCTGCGCTATAACTTTCACATTAACTGTACTGCGCTATAACTTTCACATTAACTGTCCTGCGCTATAACTGTCGCATTAACTGTCCTGCGCTATAACTTTCACATTAACTGTCCTGCGCTATAACTTTCACATTAACTGTCCTGCACTATAACAGGTTCGAGAGCCTTAGGAATGTAACAAACAGAAAACATTTGTGTGATAATAATAACAAAGTAATGGGGACTATACAGTTCTGAAAATCAAATTAGAGTTACATATATAGTTCTGTACATGATATTTAATAGGGATGTTCATATATCTGGTCACACTGTCTTTGTCATGTGCTGCGATGCATCTGCAGGATTGGGGAGCTGCATAATATTGCAGTTATGCCCATGGCAGTTGGGAGTCCTAACTGAGAAATATAAAGTAATAGCCAAACCCCAACACCTTTGGTTTTTACTATACCCGCCTATAGCTCAGTATTAAACACTGTACACTATGTAGCCCCATCTAAACAGTATGACACAGCAGCCTCTGACTTGTGCACAGCACAGCCCCTGTATACAATACAGCCCTTTTTGCCTTGCAGGGGAACTTGCAGGCTAAATCCAGCCTTTGATACGGCTTATCTGGTTTAGCTATGTCTATTAATTGTTTATATTCTCATGCAAAATGTATCTATTTGCAGACAATTTGCTGACACATGTGGTTTGGCTCTAGAAGTAAATGAACGGCTCATAAAAGAAGACCAATTGGAGTACCAAGAAGAGATGAAATCCCATTACAGGGACATTCTCACCGAGCTCTCGGAAGTCATGAATGAACCGGTGAGCTGTTACTTGTCAGTAAGGGCATCAATAACCAGGTCAGATTCCCGTAGCCAGTGTATCACTAGAGTACTGCCAAAACGATGAAGACTCCCGTCCTTAGCTCTCCTATGTCCGTGTAGCTATTGTATGTGAGAATGCTAATTCTCTCCCATATCAAATATTATTAGCTGTTCCATGTCATGTAACGTGAATTCACAGTATAGACAAACAGCCCAAACTGAGTGAGATAAGAACTGGCAGTGCAGTGGAATTCTGGGAGCTCAGGGGCCCTATGGGATTTGGTCCTGCTCTGCACTATGACATCTCCATTGATTATTAGAAAGCCAGATTGGACATACTGTACAGTCACAGCATACTGAGGAAGGTGGGCAGCCATCAGCCGCACTATGAAGACGATTGTCAGGAGATGACTGCTGGGAAAGGGAGAACAGTGGGACCCCAGTTTATTTTGATTGTATGAAATCACATGCAAGAAATACATGGAACCATTATTATGGTGCAGATGGTATAGCATTGGGAAGCACTGCACGGAATGTAGCGCAATCTTTGTATTACACTGAAAGTAACACAGTGGCAAAGATTAACGGTGGACCCAGCACTAGAGAAGCTATAGCTCCAGAATTCCTGTAGTGAAATAGTTTCAGTGATTGGAAGGACAGTTTGAGCCACAGTATATATTTAATGATGTGTGGTGTCCCCTCTGCATTTGCACACAGTGTAGTGTTATATCAGCTGCTTATCCTTATCTAGCTCATGGTGGAGGCTTTACAAACCCATGTTTTAGCCTTGCAAGCCTTTCACTGGCATGTTATCATTCATCTATTGCTATTGTGTCCCAGAGTGTACATTGGGGGTCATTCTGGTTCATTCACTCGGATGCCAATTCGCACCCTTGCAAATCAACCAAACCCGCCTTGCAAAAGGTTGGCTACCACCACCCATTCGCAAGCGCGATTCGCACGCAGAGCATACGAATGAATGTTACACAGTAGCATCCATTCACAGGCCAGGGGGAACCTCCACATCTTTCGCCGACCATCGAAAGATGTGGAAGGTGCATGCCTATGTAAGGTTGCTCTGAGCAATCTCTCATATGCGTGCACGCTGGGAAGGAAATGGGCGGGCAGATCACAAACGCTGATGTCAGCCGCCCGCCCCCTGCACCCGTATCACGGCCTCATTAGCATGAGAACACACAGTGTGTGAAATGCTGGGCGTTCCCATATGCCATGCGGCTGCCCCTCTCCGCCCACCCCCCTGTCCTGGGTGCGTGCACCGGGCGCACAGACTGTTTGCCGTGGGTGCCTGCACCCTGCGTATGCACATGTGCAGAAATGCGCACGCGCAGTAAGACCACTTCAGTCCCCATGCGAATGTAGCGCTGATGCGAATGGACCTGAACAAAGTCTATAGTGCCATACTATGTAATACAATATTGAAAGTTACAACTCTAATATGGATAAAACCATTAGGATTAAAGATGCTCACCTGAAAAGCTTACAATTTAAAGGGTTATATTATAGTGTATGCCATTACTGATATGTGCAGAGTGCTGCCAGTATGCACAGTACTGTCATGGTGCCCTGTCCGCTGCTCATCTCATCTTTCTTTACATTTCTTATTCTAGCTGTAAACGAAGTCACACAAATCCCTGTAAACCATGTATTTCATTATACCAAATAACCATAGACTGGCATCGCAAACATCTATATACTGTATGTGTGTCAAGGAATTATGTTTCTATCTCACATGACATATGTAAATGTATGTTGAGTATACTGTACATGTCTGCTTCCCATGTACACATATTGTCACCATAGTTGAATCCATTGTCACCGTGTGTAATCCATTGTCTCTCTTCTCTCAGCTGTCATGTGACCCTTGCCTGTTCCGCTTCTCTACCTCTTTGTCTAACATTTCACTGAGTACTTTAGGGAATATCGGTATGTCCTTTACTTGTCTTTCTATATGTAATGCGTGCATGCTGATCCTCATTCACCTGTCTATATTCATCCCCATCATTCCTCTTGCGTCATGTAAGTTATCGTACATTGTTATAAGTAAGGGCAGAGAAGAACATCAGTGCTATGTTTTCAAAGAAAACCTAGTGCAATCTGAAAGCATGGATATGTTTAAATGTCCCTTACTTAGATGCACAAGTCCCTTTACCAACAAATGTTTCCACTTTATCCTCTGGGAAAACAGCATTTTGCAACCTCTGAATCCTGCTTTCCCCTTGCGGCTGGCTGTGTCTGTTATAAAGACAGGCAGTGACCTGAAACTCCCAGCTGGTCATTGCTTCCCCTCAGCTTCCACTGGGGAGCCTGTGAGGGGTGAAATTGCCAGGTGAACCGCAGAAGACACTTTCCTATGTGTTTTTATTTCTGAAGGTCGGTGCCCATCACTTGCTGTCAGACTGAGATTCTGTCCTTTTTCCTTTATTTTTTCATAGATCAGCTATCGGGAGGAACCAGCCAAACATTCTACGGTAGAGAAACCTTGCACCCTCCGATCATCCAGTACGACAAGCACAGGGATGCCAAGCATGTCACTGAAAGCTGATTCCTGATGGGACCTGTCCTTCATATGAACAATGCATATACCACAGATTGACCTGATTGAAGAACTCGGAAGGACTTGCCTCTTTGGAACATAGATTGTAATTTTAATTTATTATAAATCATTGCCACTAGTGCTTAAGGGAGTGCTAGTGTATAATACTCATGTTGCCTACATAATGGACAAATTTTTTTTTTTTTTAAATCCCTTTTCTGCCAAGGGGTTAACCCACGACAGACGAGCACTCCGTATGACATTTGTTCTTATTCATGCTAAATCTAATATTATTTTATCTCTTGCTTATATTTTCAAAGTCTCTATTCAAGGCTTTATAATTAAGCATATTTACATTGAGAATTGTAAATAGGAGATGTGTAAAATTTGTCTTTTTTTATAGAAATGATCCCAAGCCCACAAAATTACTAAGAGTCTATAGAAATCCTTAGATAAAGATTTATTAAAGTATTTGTCAATGTGCATGGTTATGATTGTGTGTTTCTCTGCATGCAGGGAGCAAGGTCTTCAGCTGGAACCATGCGGAGATATTAATAGATGTTCCGAAATGATAATAACTAAACAAATAGGCTCTTTAATAAGATGGCTAGCACACACGTGACGTACTGCGGGTACCCACACAAGTCGCTGTTTGTTTTAAACCAAAGTGGTCAAAAATGAAAGCGTGTTGGCCCAAAACAATTTCATGGTCTGATCAAGATCTGATTGGACAGCAGATGGTTTTTATTGATCTGGATAGAAAAAAACTATGCGTTATCAACCCCCAACAGGAATGTCTGTTCATTCCATTGAATGACTGTATCTATTAACTTTCTTCTTCCTACTATTTCTTATCTGCGAATGTAATCAGAGATAACAGAGGTTTGGTTTTTTTAATAATGTTGTACAATGTGCCAAAAAGTCCTACAACACATACTGTGGCTGCCAGAGTTCAAGCAGAGTTTAGGAGATGTAAACGAATATCTGATTTGTGGATTCGGATTACTGCATAAAGGTGAAAACTGCATAGTATTAAATAAGCCCCAATAACAGGTTTCTATGGAAACTCCTTATCTCTGGTAAAGAGCAAGGACCCTTACTACTTACATTTCACCTAGTGATTAAATTAACAAATACCAGTTGTATTTGTGCACAAAACTTAAATGTTCTTGATTTTATCCTGCGTTTGACGTGTTTGCATGTACTAAGCTTTCAAAAATATTTGTCAATTTTTTCAAAAATTGAGATTTAATAGGATGAGAGATTCAGAAAGTGAGAGATTTGGTCAGAAATCTCCAGTTTTTTTAAAGCGGCAATCATTTACACTGCAAAACCAGTTTAATTTTGCAGTGCAAATGATTGCCGCTTTAAAAAAACTGGAGATATCTTACCAAATCTCTCACTTTCTGAATCTCTCATCCCATTAAATCTCACCCATAATCTTCTAAAAAGTGGCTATGTAGGCAGCAGAAAATTAGGTGAACTGACAAAACCAAGCAAAAGTAAGTTATCAGAGTACCCATGGCCCAGGCCTACAGGAAAGGCAAAGCTGAATGGTGAGGTTATGAAATGGATCAAACGAAACAAATACATTTTGTGATTTTTAGCTGTTTTTATGATTTTTACAGATGAAGAACCAAAACCTGAAAGGATTTTATTTGAGAGATGTGCAAAATATCTGCTAAAAATACCAGCCTCGCTCACATCAACTGTTTTTTTTGGTTTTTTTTAGATGCAATATTTAAATAAACTTCAATTCGTTGATTGACTTCAGATCAATGATTTGACTTCAGATCAATTAATTGACTTCAGATCAATATGTATTATTATTATTATTATATTATGTATTCCTTGACTACAGCCTTGGCATTTTTGATGGATATTTGGCACATTTCTCACAGCAACATTGGCACTCAAAGGGTTTAAACTTGGACTGTTCTGATGCCTTAAAGATCCCATTGTGAAACCACAGCATTAAACTAGCTGAAGACATGGCAAATACTGCACAATACAATGCAGAGTTTTCGGCATAGAGTGAATGGCTGGATACAGCATACTGTATTTGCACAAGACCTTACCATGAACTGCTTTCTTTCAGGATTTCAGATTCTCTTGTCATGCCATTGTCTACATGACACCTATCAAAGATGATGTGTGATTTTCTCTTTGACCAAACGTTTATTATTTTTCTATAGTGTAGATAGAGCATCGGTGGAATGTTAAGAGGGAGATCTCCATGGTTTATATAACCTTTAGAGCAGATATCATGTCATGTCTTTTATATTTATTCCTAAAGTTTGGGATTTGCGGATAAAAACAGTACGGTACGTGGACGCGCATTAACCAAGAGAAAAGGGCCACATTGAAAAGGGCCAGTTGAATTAACCAGGGTTGAGAAGGGTTGAACACAAGTTCAAACCTGGTAGTGGTATCTGGGTCAATCTGACCCAGCACCCATTTACAGCATTGGAAGTGTCGGTGCTTTAAGATGGTCTAATCTCCGAGGGCAGACACTGCACCTGTGTGCGGTGATGTCATCAACCTGAGGATAAACCAGGTCCAGCTGCCAGTCTGAAAGGTGTCTTAGCAGGGTCGTAAGTTCAACCAGGTGCAATCTGAAAGGGGTATCAGTTGGGGCACTTGTCTACCCATAATGAAAACCGATAACTGTATACAACTTAACATTTATTATGTTACTAGTTACCAAACTGTCAAAATGATGAAACAATAGAAAAGTAATGTCAGCGCCGGTGGCTGTGTGCCCCAATATGGAGCAAACCTTTAATTGCTCCATCAGGCACTATCTAGTGGCTAACTATGTGACAACACTTGAATTCCCCCATAGAGGTAAGGAGCAGCATTGGGCTTTTATTATTTTGGATCAGGGGTGGATTGGCAATAAAATCCACTGGGAATATCCCCTGGTGGGCCAGCACAATTGTGGGACCTTTGTATGATACCTCTGGGGTACTAAACAGGCGCTGTGTGGAGGGGTATCCTTGTGGGGGGTTTAAACTTGGTTCCACACCACAATGTGAAGAAGAAGGCAGCGGTGCTAGAGACTGACCCGTTTCGCTGGGTATCCCCCAGCGAAACACTTTAAGTAAAAGAATCTGAAACTGTTCTAGAAAACATCTTTGCTTCCCCCTTTGGCTAAGTGGTTACCATTGTCCTAGAGTCAAAAGTCTGATTAATACCCCTTTCACACAGAAAATAAAATTCCCGGGTGAAATTCCACTGGGGAATTTCATGAAACACACAGGTCCATTATCTGTGTGAAAGGGTCAATCCGGGTATTAAACTCCGGGTCTCTGACCCTGCAAATGACCAGAAACCATCCGATTTTGTGGTGTCTTTTTTTTGCATTAGATATATTGCATACAATATATCTAGCCACAATACATCGCATGCGATATATCTTATGGTATACAATTGCACCATAAGATATATCTGATGGGCTGGATTAGGGGGCTGGAAATGCAAATGACCAGGGTCGGAGACTTGGAGTTTAAGATCCGGGTTGACCCTTTCACACAGGTGAAAATCCATGTAATAGAGGAAATCTCCGGGTCTAAATTTTAGACCCGGAGATTTGCCTCCTGTTTGACAGCGCCCGGCCGAATAACCCGGCGCTTCAAATGCGGGTAATTGCCAGGTTATATGGCCGCCGCTGCCTGAAAACGTTATTAAGGTAGTTTTTCTAAGCAGTGCTTTTTGAAATCTTAGAATCTACAACATTTAAAGACTGAATTTAAAGAGTTGATGTTATTAAATACAAATTATGCCTTATTGTGGTTTTAAAATTAATGCCCCTTTAAATTCTCTTGACAAACTTCATGGATGTGTCAGCTTTTAAAACATCAGCTTAGAAAATTTACCCTACAGCGCCCCAAACACTACAACGATTTTGTACAATTTCATTCGATTATAACCTTTCGGTCGTATATATCGTTTGTAAAGTTTCAAATGGTATGTGTTTTCCATCCGATCCGATGTGCGGTCTCATGAGTGTTGGATAGGAGCCCCTACATCGGTCGTACTGCACCAGTGATTTAACGGAATCGTATGGAAAATGCTTTTTGTTCATGCGATATATCAAAGGAAGTTTAGCTGGCATTTCCAGCCCCCGAATCCAGACCATCAGATATATCTTATGGTGCAATTGTATACCATAAGATATATTGCATTCGATGTATTGTGGCTAGATGTATTGTATGCGATATATCTTATGCAAAAAAAAAAAAAATACACCAAAGTACAAAATCAGATGGAATCCCTCCCGGAAAGGGCCAGGGGGAGTTCGAGTAAATTGCATCTGACTTCAGGGTCAGACATATCGCTGGGGTCCTTTAGTTTCAATCTTTGTGGAGTTTGTATGTCCTCGCTGTGGTTGTGTGGGTTCCTCGATGTGATCTTCCTCCCACAGTCCAGAGACATACATGTTAGGTGTATTGGCTTCTGTTACAATGAATACAAGTTTGTGTGACTGTTTATTAGGGTGTGGTACAGGGGTCCGACAGTCGGGATCCTGACAGTCATTAGCCCGATGTCGAGATCCCGACTGGCCGGACCCAGACAGCATGGTGAGCGCAACTAAGCCCCTTGCGGGCTCGCCACGCTGCGGGCACGGTGGCTCCCTATGCGAGCCACCTATTCTATTCTCCCTCTATGGGGGTCGTCGACCCCAACGAGGGAAAAAAGCAGGTGGCCGTCGGGAACCCAGCTGTCTGTGTTTTGACAGTCGGGATCCCGTCCGGCACCCGTTTATTGGATTGCTCAACTGAAGCAGAGACTGACACAACTAAATATTATTTGCAAAGTGTTACACAATGGGTGAAATTATAGGATATTATTTTATTTGTCAATGTTCCCACCTTTATAATGAAAAATACATTCATCATTTTTAGAAAGCATAATATCCCTGTATTGTTTATTTCACTATTAAGGATGTGCAGGTCTGGATTTACTCAATTTTACTTGAAGATTCCCCAATGTTAACAGTAGAGAGATAAAAAAAGGTTTGATTTCTGCGGCTGGAGAAAAATCTTTTATTGGTCTAATACATAAAGATAAAAGGCAGACATGGCGGGAAGATGGCAATTTTACATTACGGCACAGGTTGAGAAACTGGCGCTCTAAGTAATATGCACTTTTACACCTCAAACTACTGAAAATGACAGAAAACGCGCCGTGAAACGGAATCACAACCTGCACTGCATTGTATGCTAAAGGTTTCCACTGCAACTCAATCCATAAATAAAATGGCTGGCTGCTTCTCCCTGGCGCTTTATTGTAAAGGTGGTAGGTTTGTATAACCTTATAGCTATTTAAGAATTAATCAATCATGGAAGCATAAATAAAGAAGCTACTCTGTCTTTTTTAGACATAGTAAACTCTCATGGAAAACAAAAACCGTGCATGTTTGAATAATTAAAGGCCTCTTGTCTAAACGCTTAATCCAAGCTCACATCCCGATGAAAGACGACCTGGAGCTGAGTGTAGAGGCCACCTGCTATTGTACAACTGATCTTTAGTAAATAATGCTACACGCAGATGATTTGGTGACTCTCGTGGCATTTGCTGTTTCATAGCACCCTCCAGAGATACCACCGCACTGGGGAAGAAGGGGGAAATAGAGGAGACTGTTAATGGAAGACGACACACATTTAATGAGCGTGATCAGAGAAATGCGTCTAGAGATCAACAAGCTAGAGAAAGAGAACAAAGAGCTTCGGGGAGAGCTAAGTCAGGCTGGACACAAGGCACCAACGGCACAGGAACGAGAGATGAGCACTGGCATCGCATGTGACCAGCCAGGGACAGAAGAGCCGGTGTGTAAAGGAGTCATACGCAGGAATGTCTCTGTGGGATCCACGGACATACTGCAGGAGCAGACAGGTATCATGTCCTCCCATACCAAAACTCTGTGGGGTTTATTTACTAGAATGGAACTGTTATATATATATATATATATATATATATATATATATATATAATCATATTTCCACATGAGGATAATGTGGAAAATCCAGATCAGATTTTAGAGCAGCAGCAGCAGCAGCAGGAAGATTAGGTTCAGTTCAGTTTCATTAATGATGTGATCAGCGTTGAGCTGATTAGCAGCACCTGTGGCTTTCTGATACAAGTGTTTCCAGAGCAGGGGGTCATTGCTCCTGATGGTGGAACAGCTGCCCAGGTGATAGGCCAGGGATGTGGGCTACGGTAGGGATTACTGGAACATACTGAGGAGTTTGTATTATGCTGTGACACCTGTATGCTGCAATGCTGTATCCACCCTTAGCTATGCTGTTTACCTGGTATGCGGTTTATCTGCTACAAAATAAAGACCAAGACTTCATCTTATCCTGTGTATGCGATTCCTTGTCGCCCATGGATGGGTATAGGAAATACAGATTCATTATATGAACTGTTATTCTATAGAATGTTCAGACTTAACTATTTGACATCTTGCTATATAGTATGTTTTTGCTGCGGGAAATTGTATGTAATAAGGAATACAGCGAGAAACTGTATTATGGTATTTTACGGGAGCCTCTGGGTGCTGATAAATGAGCTCAACAATCAGATACATTTATGTGGTAACAGGACAGATCTGACGTGTGCATGAAAAGTTCTGTGTGACTCCAGAGCCGGCCTTAGGCATAGGCCAACTAGGCAATTGCCTAGGGCATTTGGAATGCCTAGGGGCATCAGCAGCTTCTGCTGATTAAAATGATATGCAGCATGCCTATTTTGTGTGTGTGAGTGAGGCTGTTAGCGGCTGTGCGAGTGCTATCTGCGGGTGGGTTGGTTGTGCAATAGTGTTCGGCATATGTGTAAGGGGCATTATGTGTGGCATGTATAAATGCATTAAAAATGTGTGACATATGTGTAAGGGGCATAATGTGTGTCATGTGTATAAGGGCATTAATAATGTGTGACATGTGTAAGGGGCATTATGTGTGTCATTATGTGTATGAAGGGCATTAATAAAGGTTGGCATAATGTGTAAGGGGCATTATGGTTATAAGGACATTAATAAGGTGTGTCATGTGTAAGGGGCATTACTGTGTGGTATTATCAGGGGTGCCGAGAAAAAGGGGTAGGGGGTACAAATTACCCAGGCCAAAGTCTGATGGAAGGGCCCAAATGGGGGCCCCGGGCCCCGTCCCCTTAAGTGACAGCAGCAGCTGCAGCTCTTCTCCTCTTCCCAGCACACCCTGCTTTATGCTGGGTTGCAGTGTGGCCATGGAGGTGCTTAAAATACAATATTTTCTCAGGATTTTTTTCGAATGGTATAATGTGAATAATATGAGGAGTAATGTACATAAGGTAAAGTGGTACTACTGCGTGATGTAACGTGAATAAGGGACACCATCGCATGATATAATGTGAATAAAGTTGCACTACTGTGTGACATAATTTGAATTGGGGGTACTATTGTATGGCCATTATTTATTTATTTATTTATTTATTAACAGTTTCTTATATAGCGCATACAAATTCCGCAGCGCTTTACAGAGCATAGTTATGAGCAAACACAAAACAAATTACATTACAAGACAGTTTAGGACAAGTACATGGTTAATACAGATAGTTGCATCAGGGGACAGGACACTGAAGCAATTATCAGGGTGGCAGTGGTTTATATATTCTAAGAAAGGCACATGAGGAGAGAGGGCCCTGCCCGTGAGTGCTTACATTCTAAAGGGGAGGGTTAGACAGACAGGGGTAACACAGAAGGGGGAGAGGTGAGCATAAACAGGTTAGGATGAGAGATCGTCAGGTTTTATGGCAATGCCCCTTCCCAGCAAGAACACACCCCTGTTTGGGCTCCGCACCGAATGGGTGCGCTGTTTCTATTTAAAATATTACGGGTAGGAGCACCAAAATGATGACTGCTATGATGAGGGTTGATGATCTTGGGAAAGGGGAGCAGGGTCAGAGACGGAACTAGTGGCGGTGCTAGGGGGCAACAGTCAAAATCTTGCCTAGGGCGTAATTTTGGCTAGGGACGGCTCTGTGTGACTCCGTCTCATACATATTGGGAATAGAGGCCTGTTTCTGGCTGGTGGAAATGACCCTTATATAAGCAAAATCGAATCAGAATTGAAAGCATTCGATTTTGATTCAATCCCAATGCACGG
Organism: Crinia signifera; assembly: GCF_055691185.1. Taxonomy (NCBI): domain Eukaryota; kingdom Metazoa; phylum Chordata; class Amphibia; order Anura; family Myobatrachidae; genus Crinia; species Crinia signifera. The sequence goes on from NC_139219.1 coordinate 262,541,887, forward strand.
CCCAGAGGCATCGCAATCGAATAGAAAAATAGACTGTGCAGGCAAGACTATATAGTCCAAATCGAATGTGTATGCCTTGCCATGTGATTTGATCCCTATTGATCAAATAGCAAGGCAATCACACAGTGTGTACACCCCTTTAGGTTGATGGGCGCTGTACTTTACAGCAGAGGGATTTCACTCAAACGTGGTTAGTAACAGACCTAGATTTACACACTCACACACACATACACAATCTGGTGGTGAGTTTTGACTATAAAAATTAGGTACTTGTTTCCTAGCACGGCGCCCGTCCGGTCCCATCTCATACCATAACTTAAGGTATGCGATGGGACCCGACCGACCCTATTTTCGGGCTTCAAAGACATTTCTGTACAATTAAAAAATTGGTTGCATCGCATGCCATTATAATGCGCCGCGACCGACCCGATGTTTATATTGGACCCAATGTTAAATGGTCCCTGAGACACGATTTTATATTGGACCCAATGTAAAATGCCCCCAGACCCAAATTTTAATTGTATACCCACCCTGATGGTTAATTATTATGTCAAATGCCCCCCCATTGTTAACGCAACGCCACGTTCAACGTCAACCCGAAGCGTGGCGAGCGCAGCGAGCCTGCGAGGGGCGGCGGTACGCGTCCTCTGACCTTTTCATACCCCCACTATCCACGTCGGCGTGGAGTTGATCTTATATAGTGTGGCGAGTGCAGCGAGGCACCCAACCCGAAGCGTGGTGTGAGAGATCCTCAAAATATCCGCTAAAAATGCCAGCATCACAGAGACTGTTCTTTTAGTATAAATAAATACAAATACAGCAAAGTGAATTAATTGAAGTCTAGTTAAATATTGCACCCAAATAAAGAACAGTGGACACTGGCATTGTAGCAGATATTTTGAGGATCTCTCACAGCAACGTTGGCATGCAAAGGGTTAATAACTTTGTTGTATTATTCTATTCATTTGTATTTTCAAAACTGCAGTACACTGTAGTAAGACTGCTTTATATTTGTATTACTGGTAGGCTGCGTTCACATTTTAATAACATATGTAGTCTCACAGGTACAGTAATAATGTTTTTTAATAGTGAATTCTCATATACCCAGATGTAACATTAGTGGTAGCATTCTGTATGAGGCTACATATAATACACGTCTTCCTAACTGTAATAGTCCAAGGGTTTCACAGCATTGATGTTCCTTATCTAATTCTCAGCCATATAAGTATTATTATGACTGTGGATCTAGGAGGTCATTCTGGTTGACTCGCAAAAGAGCCAACTAAACGCCGCCCGCCGCTAGCACGAACTCCTGCCCCCCGCTCACACAGCAAATGTCCCCGCATGCATGCGCATGGATGTTTTGCATAAATATCAATTCGCAGCCTAGCGTCAGGGGGCCGAAACTAATCAATGGTCGCCAACCATCGAATAATTTCTTAAGTGTTTGCAAAGCTCACTCTCTGGTGACTCCGATTTGCGGTGCCCTGCTATGTGAACAGGGCACTGTTATGGCGACATTTGCATTGGAAAGCCCAGAGTTTGCATGGGAATACCCATGAAACACTTGGCGTTCCCATGGGTGCTACCCATGCATCCCGCCTCCAGCGCCCCGCGTGCACTGCTCTGTGCAAGTCGCCGCGTCCATTTGCAAACAGAGCCTGCACATGTGCATAAATGGTTATGTGCATGCGCAGACACAAAACATCGCTCCCCCATGCAAACACCTGGGGAAGCAAAGCAACTCCCTAGCCTTTACATTGGCAGTCCATTATGCAAACAATGTATTTATGGCTATAATTACAGACTTCAAAGTCTGTCATTGCAACAAGTACAAAACTAATATGGGTACTTATGTAGTATCTGGGCTGCCGATTTTGTGATTGTATGCCTTACCTTAAGGCATACAATCAGATGCGATGCGATGCGATTCAATGCGATTTTGCATAGAATTCAATGTTAAGAAGGTCCTGTTCATTTCTCCATTATCCAAGTGGGCATAGAGTTGATTTTATATAGCGTGGCGAGTGCAGCGAGCCACCGAGCCCGAAGCGTGGCGAGCGAAGCGGGCCCCGCGAGGGGACGCATATTTCTTAAAAAGTATTCTGTGTCCCCTCGCGGGGCTCGCTACGCTCGCCACGCTTCGGGCTCGGTGGCTCGCTACGCTCGCCACAGGTTTATATCCAACTCCTTGCCCACTTGGATAGTGGGGAAAGGAAAAGGACCCCTTTTTCCCATTGAATTCTATGTTAAAATGGACTCAGACCATTTTAACATTGAATCCTATGGAGAAAAATCTTGACCATCGCATCGCATACGATTTGGTCGCATGCGATGCGATGCGATTTCTAAATCGGACACCCAGATACTACATAAGTACCAAATCAACTCTATGCCCACTTGGATAGTGGGGAAATGAACAGGACCTTCTTAACATTGAATCCTATGCAAAATCGCATCGAATCGCATCGCATCTGATTGTATGCCTTAAGGTAAGGCATACAATCACAAAATCGGCAGCCCAGATACTACATAAGTACCCTAATATGTGTTCCCAGGGAATCAAGCTTTAGTTATTTGCGGCTTTGATATGCTAATCACAAACAATGGGACAAATATACCTGCATTTTACCTTTTACAATTACCAGCATTATTGCCTAACGGTAATCATCCAGACTAATTATTTTCCCAAATATCTACAAGAGGAACCATAGCTGCCTACCCTCCTGCATTCTGAAGGAGACTCCTTGAAATAGCAGCAATCTCCCTCTGTCCCTCGTTAGTCTAGCAATCTCCCTCATGTCACCTAGCCCACATTACATTGTTACATTTTTTGGGAAAAAAGGAATGAGAGATAGATACATTTACATTGAATCATCAGAAACGATTCCCAGCACTTTACCAAGTATAGTAGCTCTTACTAACTGCTTTGGGGATCATCTACATTTGGATATCAATCATTTTAAAAGATTCCTCTCAGATCTAGCAGTACACACCCACGCTTCTAGGTGCCACGTTCTCAATCTCTCCATATATGAAACTAGACACACCCTTTGGGTGGAGCATGACACGCCCCCTCAATGGGGCCTTTGCAAAATTCTACTACCAACTATAATCTCCCTGAAACTAATTTTCAAAAGTAGGCAAGTATGCCTCTGAACAAACCACATATGCCCAATATCTTTACTACATTCATACTTTATTCTGGACCTGTCTATAAATTTCCCAATTATGGCCATTTATAATCTACTTTTTATCCAATAACCTTGGATATCCATGCCCTTTATCAACACTGTGTTATGAGAAGCTATTTGTGAATGTTATCTGTTGGAATATGTGTATACAACATGCAGTGATATGGCATTGAGTGTCCTAAACCAGAAAGCAGCCCAATACCTAACCAGTGGGGTGAATTATTTATCAGTAATGTGATATGTACAGCGATACTCACAGTTACGCATACAAGATCTCAGCATGGAATGGAGCATACAGGTCACCAGCCAGTGACTGTACTGTATGTGGGATTAAACAGGTACCAGTGGTTGTAGCAGGATAGATTAGTGGTAACAGCAGGGTCTCTCTGGGGCTACTGTAAGTAACAAGATGGTACTGTACATGCACAGAAGTACAAATGGTGGCCATCTTGGATAAGGACTGAATCCTCCCTAAATAAGCAAGTATGGAGTATGCACGGTAAAGCTCACCTACTTTAATCGGCAATATAAAACCCTTTTTCCATAAACTGTGTTTCCTGCATATTGAGGGACATAATTAATAAATTAATTATAATAATTGTTACTGTTACTAGTGACGTATTTGCAAAACTCCAGGGAACATGGTGCATGATATCACACCCTCTGAAGTTAAATATTGTCCTGAAAGGAGTTCTCTATTACACAGGTTCCCAAAGTTGGACCTCAGGAACCCACACAGTGCATGTTTTGCAGGTCTCCTCACAGAATCAAGTGAAATAATTAGCTCCACCTGTGGATATTTTAATATGTGTCAAGCTGTGTACACACGGGGGCGATATATTGCTCAGTGTCTCCTTTTCATCAGCGACCAGAGATGGTCGCTGATGAAAGGGAACCTCTGCCAGGGGAGACTTTGAGAGAATCAGCTGGTCGCAGGAGCAAGCTCCTGCGACCAGCGATCATAAAGGGGCTAAAAACGGGAACGCACACTCGGCGATTTATCGCCGGTGCACACCTCAATTGCTGGCAATATGGTCGCTCAGCGACCATATTGCCAGCGATTATAGCACTTGTGTACGCATCTTCAGTCAGTAATAAGTGCATCTGTTGGGTGACCTGGAAAATGTGAACTGTGCGGGGTCTTGAGGACCGAGTTTGAGAACCACTGCTCTATTATATTGTATTATTATTTTTTCTATATAATGTAAATATCCCAGTCTTCAGGAAATATGAGTATTCCTCTTTAATGATATGTACGGATCTAATTTAAGACACATCATGAAATACAGTATACAATTGATTGCAATTGTAAGCCAGATAACTTGGTATTAGTGCTGCCAACGATACTAATTAGCATATCAGTTTTATTTTGTTATCAATTATTTTTTATATTTTGTAAGTTTTGTTGAAAAGTAACAAAATCATTGTTCAATTTCAGCTAGTTTGTTTGGATTTGGTATTAATCAAGTTATTACTACTGCAATATGTAGCACTGTAGGATTGAAGGCACTACCACTTAAATGAACAAGATAAAGGGTAACAGAGTGACAGCTACTAATTGTCCCAGTAATAAAGACGCTCCTGTAGGTATATGAGCTGAGAAATGCGGACAGTCAGTGTTAAATATTTATTAAGCTCTTTAAATCTCTCATTCATTTGCATTCAATGCTTCATCTCCCAGAGCAGTCACTTAACATGGTCGTAATAACATTCCTATTGCAAACATTTAGCTGCCTGGTCACAGCGTCTGACCTGACTGCTGCTGCGACACTCTGCAGCCCTGTACATGAGTTATCTCTCACATACCCACAGGGACAAAACATATCCTGTTATCACTCTGTTTGAACTCAACATTCATATCAAGCTATTCCCCTGACAGGGATGTGTTTAATGTATTAAAGATGATTTCTCTGCATTGGAAATATATTTAAGGTTTTATGTGAAAAGCTCTGTTAAAGAAAAAATATAGAATCTTTTCTAATAAAAAGGTATTTCTTATTTGATTCATAGGCAGAACATAATTATAAAGGAATTCCGCATCAATGGATGAAAATATTATTTTTAAAACTCTGTTGGCTGGATTTAGATCATCTAAGGGTAATGATGTTCTGTGTACAGGTACAGAAGGGTTATTGTAGTCTTCTGCAGTCTTGTCTTACAGCCTTCTGCAGTCTTGTCCAGTCTTGTCTTACCGCCTCTGCAGTCTTGTCTTACCGCCTTCTGCAGTCTTGTGCAGTCTTGTCTTACCGCTTTCTGCAGTCTTCTGCAGTCTTTTCTTACAGCCTTCTGCAGTCTTGTGCAGTCTTGTCTTACAGCCTTCTTCAGTCTTGTGCAGTCTTGTCTTACCGCTTTCTGCAGTCTTGTGCAGTCTTGTCTTACCGCTTTCTGCAGTCTTTTGCAGTCTTTTCTTACAGCCTTCTGCAGTCTTGTGCAGTCTTGTGCAGTCTTGTCTTACAGCTTTCTGCAGTCTTGTCTTACAGCCTTCTGCAGTCTTGTGCAGTCTTGTCTTACAGCTTTCTGCAGTCTTGTCTTACAGCCTTCTGCATTCTTGTGTCCCCACCTCTTGGTTTTGAGTTGTATGCATTTTAAGAGGTTACTAGCCTTCAATCTAGCATAAAGTTAAAGAGGCATGCGACCAGGGAAGAAATCCGGGGGGGGGGGGGGGGTGGGTCTGCGGGGACTCCAGTCCTGGGCCCAGACAGAAAGGTGGCCCTGGACTGGAGTCTATCATGTATAATTTGTCAAGTTCACATTTCCCTTGAAGCAATGTAGAGGTTGAGTAGTGCGGCCAGTGCTGCAGACACCAGAGATCTCACCAGGCATGCCGTGGGTTCAGAAGGGGAAAGGGGGCCCTGTCTATTTTGTCAGCCCCAGGCACCACAATTTTGGATGGCAGCCCTGCATGCGACAGTCATCATCCTCAACTCCAAGACTGTAGCTGCAAAATGTTTGCCTTGTAGTGTATGTATGTCTAGATCCGCATAATGGGCTTGTCTTACTTTGCCACATTGTAAGGAGTTTACAGAGTTTGAGATCTTGCTATCATCAGTAACATACTGCCACAGACTACCATTCTACCATACCTACTGCCACAGACTACCATTCTACCATACCTACTGCCACAGACTACCATTCTACCATACCTACTGCCACAGACTACCATAGTGACTTTCTTTATGCTAACTCTGTTGTTGATAGTATACAATAGATGCAGATAGATGAAAGTTTGTGATGTCTCTGGTCACATCTCAAATTATCTTTCATCCATCTGCCTTGGCAGTTGGTGTACCACAACCTATTAGCACAGTAGGTGTGCTTATGGAGGAGCATCCACCCATACTGGGACACTTTAATGGGGGTGTGTGCTCTAGTACCGGCTACGTCTGATATGCCAAATATCAATTACAGGCTGTAATCCTTGTACTGTAGGTTCCTGGGTGCACTGCTATTGAAGTTCTTCTGGTGCTTTGAATCTGCCTGATTCCTGGTGTTTCCGGTTTCAGGCCTGTTCTAACCATTATAATTATTTTTTTTTGGATTATCCCTATCAATTCTGTTTTAGTATTCCTATCTGGCCTTGACATTTGCTTGACTCTGGCCATGGGTATTGATTTAGGGCTGTGTCATATTTCAGCCTTTTGTAATACAGGCTCAAAAGTTGTTATCCGCACAGACCCTCATTATTGTTTTGAGGAAAGAAGAGGACCCCAAAAAAACATATAAATATCTGTTGTTATTAGAATAACAAGGTGTTTTCATGGGCGACAAATAAATAGGATATGTCATGAACAGAGAGGAAAAAGATTTGACAAACATGTCATGCCTTTTGTAATACTTAGCCATAACTGACCAGTTGTCCAAATCTCTAACATAACACCCACTTTATTGGTTTGGTTTCTAGATCTGGTAACCTACTACAGCAATTCTCATGTTCACACATCTGTGACATGCATAAATCCTAGGGCCAAGTGAGTATCAGTAACATACTGTACCTCACGCCAAAGGGGTTTTCAAAAAACTTCTTAAACTGGTTATTGTTGTATATGTCAGAAAGTGAGCCAACATATTAAACTGTAGGACATGGACTAAATACAGGAGGGAAAAGGTGAATCTGAGTGACATCTGTGTATAAGTAATACTGAAGCCCATATGCATATATACATTTATATTCGTGTAAAGAGAGCAGAGCAATGGGCTGAGAACCTTGGGTTACTCAAGTAGAGTTTAGGGTTTAGGAGAGGGATTCTAGCCTACAAGAGGTCACCCTTTTGATACCTTCCAACAGATACAGTTCATCATAGTACATTGGACATATCTTACTCCAACTTGATTATAAAGGTTTGGAGGTAGAGATTCCATTATCTACCCCAAACAATGTGCTCCGGAGGGAGTATTCTGGCATCTCCACAGGTCCTATCCACGGGTATCTCATTCTCATCTGGGATACAGTAGCCTGGACTATCTTCTCCATGGTTATGTCTCTCCTGCATCATCATAGTGAATTTGAGAAGTCTCTCATGCTACATATACAGTATGCCCTTAACTGAAATATTTGGAGGTATGGTCAAAGTAACACCATGCCGAATTTGGTGGAGTTGGATACAAGATGTGAATTCTACTTCACATGTGATCAGAATCCACTTCTTATTTATTGATATTTATATTTACTATCTAGAAGATAGTAGACAACAGCTGATTGGTTGCCCAATTGCAACATCACATGTGAAGTAGAATTCACATCTTAGTATATTTCCCCCACAGTTTTTTCACTTCGAAAAGTATGGTTCAACCTACAATGCTATGCACTTTGGAACAAGCACAGTGGAGTTAATGAAAGTACAATAATTACTAAAAAGTGCACCATGCCTCTAAAATACTTTGTAAAGCACTTACATGGCAATAAACAAACAAAGTGAACAATCCATTATTTTTTTTTTTCAAAGTATTCAATAGAGGATTCTATGCAATGTTGCATGCGCTCAAACCACTTGGTGAAGCAGGTGGACCAGTCTGAAGCAAATATGTTTTTTGCATGCAGGATGAAGATCTCCACTGCATCTTCCGGTGATTTAAAATTAATTCCACTCATTTTGTGTTTGATTTCTGGGAACACGAAAAAGTCATAGGGGCACAGGTCTGGACTGTACGGCTGATTAACAAGCTTTTCCATGCGTTCAAGGGCCACAAAGTCTACAACATTCCTGGAATTGTAGACAAGTGCATTTCCATGAAGGAGAAGGGCACCATGAGCGTGAGTTCTTGGTTGGTGTCTATAAATAACTTCCAGCACTGACAGCAGTCATTGGTTGGTGTACCAGGCCCCAGTGATGGTGCACTGCTGCACGGCTTGTACGGTAGCTACATGACCAGTCTAGGCCATAAAAATAGCCACCATCTGCTTTGCAGTGCTGCGTTTACATCAGAACTTCTCTGGCGGCACACCTCCAACTGAAGTCCACTGTGCCAACTGTTTTTTCTTGTGATCAAAACTGTAGATCCAGGTTTAATTGCCACTGTTGATCTCTAAGACAAAGTTTGAGCGACTACAGTACATCAAACCTGGCCAGCATATTGCGGCAACCAGTGACCTGAGCTTCTTTCTACTCTTGAGGCAGCTGATGAGGCACCAGAGCCGGATTAGGGTTCCAGAGGGCCCAGGGCATAGGAGCCAATTAATTTTTTTGCTGGTGGGTGCTCAAGCCAAAAATATAGAGGAGTGGCTTCATGGGGAAGGGGTGTGGCCACAAAATAATACCAATATATTATTATGGAGCACAGTTGTCTCCAATATTCAAATTACGGCCAGTTCCACATACATAAATGCCCCACAGTGCATGTAAATAAATGCCCCCACAGTGCAGGTACTCCACTGACAGAATACACTCTTCCCGGCATACTGTTTCCCAGGTGGCGGGTCTGGCGATGTGGGTGCTGCAGCCGCAAATTAGCAATTTAATATGGCGGCCCAGCAGCAGGACTCATCAATTTCCGTGGGTGCTCGGTCCCTTGAGCACCCACAGAATCGGCACCTATGGCCCAGGGTACTTACTGTAAGACACACACACACAGCATTGATACACATCATACATACACAAACACACAGCAAACATACACAACACACACATACAGAATATCAAGCTTTTACTAAGCAGGTTGAGAATACGCCTAAAATGAGATCATTTACCAAGCAGCTGCTAATAAACAGGAGGGTCACTCCTGTACAACAATCAGAGAATTATAAATTAAGTAGCACTGTTATCTGTATTCTAATAATAGATGCCAAACAGCCTCTCTGGAAATGCCATGTGTCAATTGTCTTTCTCATCCCAAATGTGCATCTTGTTTGCACAAATAAATTGTTGTCTTACAAGCAGGAGTACAGCTGTTAAGGTAATAGGGGAGAAGACAAAGCATATTTTCCCGATTAGTACGGGAGCCATTAGCCTGTATGTGGTTGGCATACCGGCTGTCCTGACTAGTGTGGCTGAACCAGCACCGCCCCTACACCCTTCCTTACAGCTAGGGATGCCAATCCCGGGGCATTTTTTCAATCCCGGGATCCGGGATTGAAAAATGCTCAATCCCGGGATTCCCGGGATCCCGGGATTGGCATCCCCAGCAAAAAAAAACCCATTTCATAGTACCCACCCCGGCCGACCCGCACATCTACTTACATTAGGGTGCGGGCGGGCGGCCGGGAGTGGGTTTGGAGGTGCACGGTGCCTCCCGGCAAGTGCACCTCCATAGAAGACGGCAGGCGGGCGGCGGAGACGAGGCTGGCAGGCGGAGGCGGGCGGAGTCAGGCCGGCGTGCTGTCGGGAGGCGGGCAGGCGGAGGCAGGCCGGCGGTCACTGGTGACGTGTGGCCTGCGCAGCGTGACCTCTACTGTCACGCTACGCAGGCCGCACGCCGGGTCAGGTTACGGGAACAGCCGGGCAGCGTCTGAGCTAGTGCTCAGACGCTGCCCGGCATTAGACTGCGCATGCGCAGTCTAATCCCGAAATCCCGGGATTGGATTCTCCAATCCCGGGATTGAAATCCCGGACTTTTTTAGGCCAAATCCCGGGATCCCGCCGATCCCGATCCCGGGATTGGCCACACTACTTACAGCCCTACCACATTGCAAATTGAAGCTAGGGGGGTTATTCAGGTTGATTCACAAGGCTGCGAAGTCGCAGCCTTGCGAGTCCACCAAACCCTGCCCGGCGAACGCACGCCCCCCCCCCCCCCCCCGCCTCCCCAGCAAAGTGCGGCTTCGCCCGCACAGCAGCGAATGGATGTTTTGCATAAACATCCATTCGCTTTGCTGGGGTGTCCGCCCACATCATTCGATGGTTGGTGACCATCGAATGATGTTTAGCGTGCACGCTTATATAAGTGACTTTTGAGTTACTTAGTTTAGCGTGCACGCTGGCGTGATATGGGCGGGCAGCTGACATCCTGTGATGTCAGCTACCCGACCCACACACCCGCGTCACTGCCTCATTACCATGAGAACGCCCAGCGTTCTCATGGAAACGCCCATGGAACGCTGGGCATTCCCATATGGTAATGGGGCAGCCCGGCGCTCCCCGCCCATCTCCGCCCCCCCTCGCTGCCATGGGTGCGTGCACCCGGCAACCCAAAAGGTCACCGTGGGTGCACGCACCATGCGCCTGCACATGCGCAGAAACACGCCTGCGCATGCGCAGATGCACAACATCGGTACTGCGTGCGAATGCGCGCAGTACCGATGAAATCTGAATAAGGCCCTAGGTGTATAGTTATAGGTGTATGGTTATAAGAACACATCTGTAGTGGATAACAGTCTTGCTTTTCCATGGTTGCCAAAATAGCCCGAAATTTAGGATATGATTAATTTAATACAAAAGGTGAATGTAGAATGATAAATAGTTTATTTTTTTTCTTTATTGTAGGTGCTGCAATGACTGTCCGCCGATATTCTATGTCCTCTCTTCTTTCCAGTTCTGACCAGTATAAGCCCAGTGTATGTATGAAAAGACATTCTAGCACTGGGATGCTGGAAATCAGTGAAACTATACGGATTTCAGAAGCTGACATTGGACAGCACATAGCCAAAGACCAAGACACCAATGCTGAAACACCATCTGAAAAGATAATCACTGGCATCCCAAAGACAAGATCATTCCAGGAATATATGAACAAGTGCAGGTACTATTTAATGCTGTATTGTAATAGGCCACAATGCAGGGTCCTACTTTTATAGTAGTATCCTCTCAGGGGCGGGGCCTGATGTAGACTTCATCAACCCCCGCCTCCAGTACTGCAAATCCCGCAATTTACGGGTCTTCGAGGAGGAGCAGGGCTAAATTACACAATTTGCATATTTAGCCCCTCCCTGAATCATGCTGCCGCAGGGGAGATGTAGACGGGGGGGGGGGGGGGACAGGTATCTGGGAGGGTTGCCCACCTTTCCACAGGGGGGGGGGACAACATCCTCGCAAATCTACTACAGACGCTGTCTGTCCCCCCAAATCCCTCTGTCTGCTTTCACTAACCTACCCTCTCACCTCTGGTCCTCATGGCTGTTAATCTCTCCACTTCACTTTCTCCAACCGCTCCTCCCCCCTCCCATCCCATACCTATCCTGACCACTCGCCCCCGCACCCCCACCCTCCCAACGACCCCCCCTCGCTTCTGCAATCCCAAAAACCTTATCCACATAAATACACATCCCACCCCCCCTCTTTCCTGTGCACTATGGAATGACAGATCCATCTGCAACAAACTCCCTGCCATCCATGACCTGTTCATCTCTAGAGCATTCCACCTCCTTGCTATCACCGAGACCTGGCTCTCCACCTCTGATTCTGTCTCTCCAGCTGCTCTCTCCCACGGTGGCCTCTCTTTCTCTCACACTTCCAAGCCTGACGGTCGCCAAGGTGGCGGCGTGGGTTTTCTCCTCTCAGCCTCATGCACCTGCAGTGTCATTCACCATGAACCCTCTCTCCTTTTCTCCTCCTTTGAGTCTCACTCTATCCGTCTATACTACCCCTACCACCTCCGTGTCGCTGCAATCTACCGCCCCCCTGGCCCTATCTCCCAATTTCTTGACAACTTCGCCGCCTGGCTTCCACACTTCCTCTCCTCTGACCTGCCATCTGTCATTCTTGGTGACTTTAACATCCCCTTGGATAACCCCGCTGATCCTGGCACCTCCAAACTCCTCTCTCTCTGCTCCTCTCTTGGCCTATCTCAGTGGACGACCTCTCCCACCCACATCCAAGGACACTCCCTCGATCTCGTCTTCTCTCGCTCTTGTTCCCTTACTGACTACACTATCTCGGCTTTTCCTCTTTCTGACCATCACCTAATCTCCGTCTCCCTCCCTGCATCCCCCTCTCCCACCCCCCCTCCCAAGCGCATTGTCTCACGGCATAACGTCAACACACTTGATCTTGCTGCCTTCTCAAACACGCTGTGTCCTCTGCTCGCCCCAATCGCCCTCATGTCCTGCCCGAACCTCGCCGCCTCCCTCTATAATGACACCCTATCTTCGGCATTGGACTCTGCCTGCCCTCTCTCCTCTATCCCCCTTCGCTGCTCCAACCCCCAACCGTGGCACTCGCCTATCACCCGATTCCTTAAAAAGTGCTCTCGCACTGCCGAACGCTTCTGGAAGAAATCACGCTCCCTTGCGGATTATATCCATTTCAAATTCATTCTTTCCTCCTTCAGCTCTGCCCTTGCTCTGGCCAAGGAATCCTACTTTAAGTCGCTCATCCTTTCCCAATCATCCAATCCCCGCAGGCTATTCGCCACCTTCAACTCCTTGCTCTCCCCCCCTCCTCCAGCTCTTCTGTCCTCCATCGTAGCCGCTGATTTTGCTACCTACTTTTCAACCAAAATCTCCTCTCTCAGGACTGCCATCACTGCTGCCATGACCTCACCCTCTCCCTCCTCCCCTCCTACATCTCCACTCCCCTCCTTCCAACCCCTGTCCTCATTTTACCCCACCACTGCTGCTGAAGTCTACTCTATCCTTCAATCCGCTTCTCCCTCCACCTGCCCACTTGATCCTATCCCCTCCAATATTATCCGTTGTCTCAGTCCGTCAATCTGCTCTCACCTGGCTCACCTCTTTAAACTTTCACTATCCTCTGGGATCTTCCCTTCCTCCTTCAAACACGCTCTTGTCTCTCCAATGCTCAAAAAAACAAATCTGGACCCCAACTCTCCATCCAACTACAGGCCCATCTCCCTCCTCCCTTTTGCCTCCAAGCTCCTAGAACGTCTGACCTATAATCATCTCCTAAGCCACCTTACTGCTAACTCCATTCTAGACCCCCTCCAATCCGGGTTCCGCCCTTTACATTCCACTGAAACTGCCCTGACCAAAGTCACTAACGATTTACTATTGGCTAAATCCAAAGGCCTCTTCTCTATCCTCATCCAGCTTGATCTGTCGGCTGCCTTTGACACTGTTGACCACCCTCTCCTGCTCAACACCCTCCGCTCCTTTGGCATCACTGGCACGGTCTTCTCCTGGTTCACCTCATACCTCTCCGATCGCTCCTTCTCCGTCTCCACTCCGAGCTCCTCCTCTCCTTCTACCCCGCAGCCAGTCAATCCTTGGCCCTCTCCTCTTCTCCCTCTACACCACCTCTCTGGGCACCCTCATCAGCTCCTATGGTTTTCATTACCACCTTTATGCCGATGATACCCTAATCTATCTCTCCTCCCCCGATCTATCCCCATCACTCCTGTCCAAGGTCTCTGAATGCCTCACGGCCATCTCAGCCTGGATGACCCAACGCTTCCTGAAACTAAACATGGCTAAAACTGAACTTCTAATCTTCCATCCCCCGAACATCCCCTCTTCTCCCACAGCATTATCTCCATCAGCATTGGTGAAACCGAGATCACCTCCACCGACCAAACGCGCTGCCTCGGTGTCATCATTGACTCCTCCCTCTCTTTCACCCCCCACATTCGTGCTCTCTCACAGTCTTGCCGCTTTCACCTACGCAACATCTCACGCATCAGACCATTCCTCTCCACTGACGCGACCAAAATTCTCATTCACTCTCTTGTCATCTCCCGCCTTGACTACTGCAACATCCTTCTCTCTGGGCTACCTCTCACCCGCCTCACACCTCTCCAAACCATTCTTAACGCTGCTGCTAGGCTCATCTTCCTCTCCCGCCGCTCTACCTCCGCCTCCCCCCTCTGTCTATCTCTTCACTGGCTCCCCATTCCTTTCCGAGTTCTCTTTAAACTCCTCACCACCACCTACAAGGCTCTCTCCTCCTCCACCGCTCCTTACCTCTCTTCACTGATCTATATCCACATTCCCTCCCATCCTCTTCGCTCTGCCGCCGACCACCACCTGACCTCTCACCTAATTACCTCATCCCACTCCCATGTCCAAGACTTCTCTTGCGCTGCCCCCCTGCACTGGAACAACCTCCCGCCACCCATCAGGCTTTCTGATTCCCTTACCTCCTTCAAGCACTCCCTCAAAACCCACTTTTTTTGACTAGCCTATCCCTCCTTCTAACCTCTTTTGATCCTCCTACCCTGCCTCCGTTCCTACTTATCCTGTTGTTTTTCGTTCATCCACCCACCTATTTTTAGTATGTTAACTCTTATGAGTAGGGCCCTCCTTCCTCATGTACTCACCCTCAGGGCCGGTGCAAGGCAGTTTGGCACCCTAGGCAAAACTTCTAATAATGCGCCCCCCACCCAGTTTTGTTATTCGTTAGGAATAAAGTGTATATATATATATATATATATATATATATATATATATATATATATATATATATATATATGTTTCTGTGCGGGCACCCGGTGCGCAGCAATGTACTTCAAAGTATCCCTCACACACCTGTACCCCTGTCCTGCACGCTGCTGTTTCCCTTACTCACATGTAACCAGGCCCTGCACCCAGCCTCATCCCTAACACATGTTCCCCAGCCCTGCACCTCCCCCAAACCACATGATCCATACCCAGCCCTGCAACACACATGTCCCCCAGCCCTGCACTTTACCCAACACACATGTTCCCCAGCCATGCACCTCACCCAAAACACATGTTCCCCAGCCCTGCACCTCCCCCAAAAAATGTTCCCTAGCCCTGCAACACACGTCACCCAGACCTGCACTTTACCCAACACACATGTTCTCCTGCCCTGCACCTCCCCCAAAACACATGTCCCCCAGCCCTGCACTTCACCCAACACACATGTCCCCCAGCCCTGCACTTCAACCAACACACATGTTCCCCAGCCCTGCACCTCCCCCAACTCACATGTTTCCCAGCCCTGCACCTCCCCCAAAACACATGTCCCCAGCCCTGCACTTCCCCCAACTCACATGTAAAACCATCCCTGCACGCAGGGGCGGATTTAGGGATGAGGGTGCCCCTAGGCACAACAATAATGTTTACTAAGTAGGACAGTTTATAGGGGCAGTATCTGCATGTCCTATACATTTACACTATATTTAAGATTGAATATAGTACAGTACAGTGGATATTTTGCAGTTATTGGTACATTTTGGGCTGACAGTACTATCACAGGCATCCAAGTGCCGCCCCTAGGCCGGTGCCTCACGTGCCTAATGGGAAATTCGGCTCTGCCTGCACCTCCCCTCCCTCAAATACATAAAGTATGTGCCAGTCACCTTTGCTGTATGTCTGGATGATCTGGCTGCTGGCAGGATCGGATCTTGTGCTGGAGGGGGCGGAGCTACCAGACGATCTCTGTGAAGAGCAGCAGCAGGAAGCAGAAGAGCAGGGACACAAGCCTCATAACTGCCGGCTGCTGCTGGAAGCTGAGCCCAGCAATCACCCACAGAATGCAGTACCTGCTCCCAGGCCTGGGTAACAGCATTCCAGACTCCCCTACAATGCACGAAGTCCAGTAAAATACTTAATTTACATGATCACGGTACTGGGGCGCCCTCTAGTGGCCAGCACCCTAGGCAGCTGCCTAAAGCTGCCTAGTGGTAGCTCCGGCCTTCTCACCCTACCTCTTTACCTCACCTGTCCTCCTGTCCTGTTCTTCCCTTCCTCTACTTCATCTTCAGTCTCCTCAACAATTTTGACACCTACTTCTGAACTGATGCTGATTTTAGTTCTACCAGCTATACCCCTATTTATACTGTATCTTTCAACACACCCTGTACGTTACCTTGTCATTTGTTTTTTGTTTGCTATGTACGGCGCTGCGGACACTTTGCGGCGCCTTATAAATAAACGTACTACTACTACCCGAATTTCAGGAGCCGGGGGATACAGTGTCTATGTCAACAAAAAAACTTGTGAAAGACTCATGTCAACTTTTTGACTGTCGACCTTCCCATTGTCGATCTGATACGTGTGTCAACCTTCCGACCCTGTCAACCGTAGTCATGTCAATCTACAGTGTTTCATGCATCAATCTGTTGACCTTTAGTGGTCCACCTAATGTACTGTATGTCAATCTTCATACAGTCCATCCTGCTGAGCTCATATACATACATGCTGATAGGGTGAGATCATTAGGTCTAATGACCACATACCGGCTGATATTATCTTGACAGCGAATTCCCAATTCATGTTCAGCTTCTTTATTATATTAGAAGAATACAGTGAATCACATTTAGGGGATATATGGCTTTCGAAAGCTAGGCACTTTCTGCCAGCAGATGGCAGTGTTTTGGAGACTCACGGACACTAGACATAACTTTTTTTGGGTAAAAATTTAACAAAAATAGTGTGTGATTTTTGCCCCAGTTAAATACTCCCCTGTATTTGGGAAACTAGGACCGGTTCAAAGAGCTCGGGGCTGGTTATAAGTACCCCACACCGCTTAAAAAAAATGATCAAAAAATCACATTCCCATTACTAAAAACTTGAAAATCGCAAGTTGCTAAAAATTTGCCAGATATCACACCCCCACCTATGTGCAGCAATGGGTCCAGGCAGCGGCATCTAGACAGCAGGGATCTGGGCAGCAGCGGCTGGGAGCTTGTAGCACTATTTGCCAGGCAGCCGGGGAGAAGAGCTGCTGAATTTGAAAGGATATTGAAAAGACTGGCCGGACGCTGATTGGCTGAATTCTCTAAGCCCCACCACCCAGCAAATAGCACTACAAGCTCCCGGATACCCGCTGCCTTGACACCACTGACCGGACCCGTTGCTGCACGTACTGTAGGTGTGGGGGTATGTGGGGGGCGGGGGACAGTGTATTCTTTTGCCCAGGGGCTCATGCTGATGTTAACACGGCCCAGGCTGGAGTCTGTGAGGGCGACAGTGGGACTAGCGCTGCGTCACTATACAGGAACACTTGCGGCGGTGATTGACAACGACCCAGGATGCTCTTTTACTAATTGCCTCTCTCATCAAGCTGACCGATGTCCGTCTCACTCTGGTAGGGCGCACAGCACAGGATGACTAACTAACGGACTCACACTGGGCACGCTCCCACTCATTGGGCCAGATTCTCTGAGCTTCAAAAGTGATAAAATAGAGAGTGAGAAACAGCTAGCCAATCAGCTCCTGCCTGACATTTTTCAAACACAGTCTGTGACATGGCAGGTAGGAGCTGATTGGCTGGCTTTTTATCACTCTCCAGTTTATCACTTTTGAATCTTAGAATCTGGCCCATTGTGTTGAACGTGGGGAGACGCTGGGGACCACCTACAAGCAGGAATGGGGAGTGCGGAGGGAAAAACAGCTTGTGGACTGATGCTGTAACTGCTGCTGGACATAAAGCAGACAGGTGCAGAGCGCACCTTACTAATAGGGTTGTCCACCACTCTGCCCTATAGAAGCACTCAGCCCTGACTGGCTGAAAGAGTCTCCATGGAGATGCCTACAGCCAATTGGGGCTGAGTGCTTCTATAGTAGGGTGACAGCAGGGATGCTGTTATTAGTGTGGAGGAAGCTGGCTCACCCTGCAGTCTGGATTTGCATGTACAGCATACTGGAGTCCAGCTCAATGAGGCCGGGGATGGTTATGCTCAGGAGGGGGTACCCCACTCCCTTTTTATTTTACATTTTAACTTTTTTAAGACAAAACCATGCACTGGTCTGTGCATGGTTCTGTCAAAATCGTCTGTCAGAACCTGGTCTGTTTGTGTTGCGATCCAATTAAATTTGCGAGTTGTATAATTTTTAATTGGAAAACATCTGGATGTGAATTGAAGTGTGTTGAAAATCGCAGCAATAAAGTGTGATTTTTATCGCAATTTGCATCCTATTAAGTTATCGATTTCGGAAAAACGTTCAAATTTTGAAGTTTTTTTTAATTAAATTTGCAAAACTCAAAATATCTTATCCCATTAAATGTCACCCATGAATCATGAACAAGTGGGTAGTGGTTGTGGTATAAATGCTGGTTTTGTCTTTATAAAGATCTATTTTATATACTTAATATTCCCTATTTTTATTGCACATTCTGTTCTAAAAAAAAATAAAAAGGGAATCTGGCAGTTTATAAATGGAACCCAGAATCCAGCAACAGCCTCAATTCCCAGGATTTGGCCAGGACATGCAAATGAGCATTGTGGGTGATGAGTACAGATAACAAGCCATACAGATTGCCATTGTAAGCTGTCAACACTGATCTTTGGTTGTGTTATATGCTATAAAGGAAATCCTAGTTTTGTTAAATATTCTGTAAATATAAAGAAGGACCATTGGGGGTTATTCAGACCTGATAACTGAGCTGCGAAGTCGCAGGTTTATGGTTCTCAGTATGCATGAGCGAGGCCATTTAACAATAAAATACAGTGGAGAAAATTTACTAAGAAATATTAATTTGGCCAATGACAGCAATGAATTCATACAACTGGCATCGGCCGTATTATCCGCAAAATACAATTAGTAAATAGGGCAGAACTACTAACCTGCCGTATTTATGGATTTGTATTTCCCCGATGCCGTAGGCCGCCGTATGCATTCCTATGTGGCGGATCTATATACAACCGCTGAATACAATTACCAATCGTCAGCCTGCACCAGGCTCAAGTCTGGTCCTGGTTCCCAAAATATGGGGGACCAAATGAATAGGTGTCCCCTGTATTTTAGTCACCAGCATCCATGCGGGCAGTGGGCTGCAGTTAAACCACACGCAAAGCTGCTAATTTCGCAGCTTTGTGTGTGGGCCAGAATACGGTCCTATTTCTGTGTGTCTCTGTTCAATTATACATGGCAGTGGCGGAACTCCCGGAGGCAATGGAGTCATCTGCCGCCGGGCGCCCGGCTTAAAAGGGGCACAGGCTCCATTGCCTCCGATGTTCCGATGCCTAATCGCGTGCCGCAGTTATCTTGCCCCCCCCCCCGCCGGGTGTGAGTGCCCCTACCCCCCTGTGCACAACGGCGCATCACCGCGTGTCACCTGCCTGTGCGGGCTGCTCACCTCTGCGGAAGTCCCCTGACATCCGCCGGCGCGCGAGTGAGCAAGCCAGACACTGAAGCGACGGGAGCTGCTGCCGGCAATGGTGAGAGAGTGACTGACAGTCACTGAAGATAGAAGCACCGTAGGGTGGTAGACGCTGCAGCAGCAGTGAGGGTGAGAGATAATTCAGTAAAAGCCTGGCCAGCACTCTGCAGTAAGAATACCCTGTTGGAAAATACATTATATATATATCTATATATATATATATATATATATATATATATCTATATAGATAGATATAGATATATCTATCTATATATATATGGGCAGGTGTGGTGCGGCACTCTCGGCATAATAAGACACACGAAGTCAAGTTGTGGTCAACGTTTCAATTTTATAGGCAAAATTGTCATCAGGAGTTCCTGATGACAATTTTGCCTATAAAATTGAAACGTTGACCACAAGCTGACTTCGTGTGTCTTATTATGCCGAGAGTGCCGCACCACACCTGCCCATATCTCTACCTGTGAGGGCACCGGCTCAAGTTACAAACCTGTCTCTGGGAGTGCCGATTCTTGGACAAGTATCTATATATATATATATATATATATTTATAGATCCTTTTATCCAGACATGTGCGATCAAGCAAAAGGGCCGCATATCCAAAATAATACAGGTTGAGTATCCCGTATCCGAGTATCCGTTATCCGAATTATTCCGAAAACCATACATTCCAGAAAGTGAAAAAAAAATATTTTTTTTGCTAAAAACTCACTGGGGACATTTGTAACAGCACTACTGGTGACATGATATGTAACTGGCACTATATATGTACAAGAAAATGATTGCTTGGCATTCAAATTCAATATCTGAGATAGTGCACACATTTTGTTTCATGTTTTAAAACCTTGTTTTTTGAACAAATAAAATATATTTGTGTGTATTTTATGTGGTAATAAAATATATTTGTGTGTATTTTATGTGTTTATACAGCATACATGCAAGATACTTCAAAATACATCATTGAAATATTAAAATATTCCGAAATACGGAATAATCCGTTATCCAAAATTCTCCTGGTCCCGAGCATTTTGGATACGGGATACTCAACCTGTATATATGTATGTATGTATGTGTATATGTGTATATATATATATATATATATATATATATATATATATATACTGTAGATATATATATATATCCTGATGAATGTAAACTCTCAGAACGTCATCAGGAAGTTACATACTATGCAACAAATAAATAGTGTCTTCCCCTTGTGAGTCCTCCCCGGCATCTGTTGCTGCCCTCAGCCCCACCCCCTCCTTGGGCAGTCCCAGGATTCTGTTTCGGGCAGAAGTGACGTCAGCATAGCTGCAGCAACGCTATAAACAAACCCAAACCGGAAGTGGAATCCTGCGACCGGCGATGGATGAAGTGGAGCTGCCGGCGATATGGCTGTGACAGACGCCTAGGAGACATCATGTGGGTAAGACACTATTTATTTCACTTGCATTAGTTGCACAGTATCCTGATGAAGGGTGAACTCCCCGAACTGTTGATGTCACTTTAAATACATGTTTTTTACGAGTGTCACCTCTTTCCTTGAAGCCACATATCCCCTTATCGCTGCTGTGGCTGACTCCCCCTCCTAGCAGGACCATAAATGTCACACTTTCTTTATTTTAAACATAATTTCCATAACATACATATATAAATATATGTATGCATGTATGTAAGGTCCTGTGTGTGTGTGTGTGTATGTGGGGGGGCATCAATATTTATCTTGCCTCCGGGCAACTGGGACGAACTTACGCCACTGAGACATGGTACAGTACTGGGTGGGTGGTGTTGCTGGCACTATCTGTGTGTCTGTGCAGTTAGATAAAGGACAGTACTGGGTGGGTGGGTGGTGTTGCTGCCACTTTATGTGTGTGTCTGAGCAATTAGACAGGGTACAGTACTAGAGGCAGTGGATTATTAGATAGACAGTGTCTAGATAGGCAGTCAATAGGTCAAGCCCAAAAGGTCGACATGCAATGGGTCAACAGGGTCAAAAGTTCAACATAAAAAAGGTAGACACAAGAAAAGGTCTACATGAGTTTTTCAAAAAAATTTGGTGGCAATGTCGACAATTGTCAATATGAACCCCAAGTACTCACCATGCTTTGGGCTCGGAACACTGTTATATTTTCCCTCCAGTTAATACTTCCAGCAGATATTCGAGGGCCGTACTCCAGAAATAGGGGATGTGGTCACTGAAAAGGGGGTGTGTCTTTGAATGTATTCTAGCACACCATATACCCCTTTTACACATCATGCAACACAATAGTAGGCCCCTTACATATTAAGCCGTACAGATTGAGCCAAGTCACATTATGCCACACAGAATGAGTGAAATTTCACACTGAAATAGAACAAATTCCCATTATTCCACGTCCCTCATATTTCCTCACACCAGCTGCCCCTTAGTTATTCCACACACCTGCCCCCATTAGTAATGCCACACACCTGCCCCCATTAGTAATGCCACACACCTGCCCCTCTTTAGATATTAAGAGACAGGGTACAAGAACCTGTCACACAGGACTATGTGCAGGGCCGGCACCACCACTAGGCAAATCTAGGCATTTGCCTAGGGCGCCGGCCACTGGAGGGCGGCATTTTGCCCCCCCCCCCCCCCCCCGTGCTGCGGGGGTACCTGTTCTGCGGCGCTGTGTATTTAAAGCTGGCGGCGGAGGCAGCGGGGGTCCCTGCACTCAATTAGAAATAACGAGCGCTTCCGCCGGGCTATGCGGAAGCGCTTCTGTTGTGAAAACACTGTCCGCACGGCGCACGCTGATCTCAGCCAATCAGCGTGCGGACAGTGTTTTCACAAAAGAAGCGCTTCCGCATAGCCCGGCGGAAGCGCTCGTTATTCCTTATTGAGTGCAGGGACCCCTCGCTGCCTCCGCCGCCAGCTTTAAATACACAGCGCTGCAGGACAGGTACCTCCCCCCCCCCTCCCCCGGCACCGGGGCGCCCCCACCCCGACTCGCCTGGGGCGCTCCGGTGCCTTGCACCGGCCCTGACTATGTGTATAAATGTTAACAATACCAACAGGCTATATGACTATTTGAGTGTTATAAAAAATATTATTATCAACCCTATCCTGCAATTATGGGCAGTAATGGCTATTGTAGTAATCCCCACGTTCCTCAATTCACTAGTCAATAACGTCTCCCCCAGCTTAATACATAGAGGAACGTGGGGATTACTACAATAGCCATTACTGCACAAAATTGCAGGATAGGATTTATAATAATTTTTCTCTCTGCAAATCCTAAGGGATTATCACATACCGGGCACCACGTGTGGATCAATCGGTTTGCCAATCACTTCTCACATCACCTACTACCCTCTTCTCCCTCCGTCTTGTATTAAACTTTATCCAATGTCCTCTTCACAAACAGTACTTAACTCCTGCTAACTGTAGTCTATATAATTATGCATTTGTATTAAAAGCATACATAGACAGTAGAGGACTTTGAATTGACCTGTAGGGTGACATTTAATAGGATGCGAATTTTAGTCACTTTCCAAAATCGCACCCTATCGCACTTTTCAAAATTGCACTTTTCCCGCGAAATACACATATTTAATGGGATGCGAAATCTGTGCCAAAAGGAGCAATAATGTGCGAATTGTTTGTCATGAAAATGTGCGAATTTGAGGAAAAGACGCTTTCAGCCAATCAGGGCTGAGCTATGCGTCTCCATGGAGAAGCATCAAGCCAACCACGCTAATAGCCTCTATAGTGCTGGGACAGTACTATAGAAGTTGATAGCAGCGCTGGATGAAGCCAGCTCACCCCGCTGTCAGTGCGGGGTGAGCTGGCTTTGGAGGAGGGAGGGCAGCGCTGGACCCTGGTTCGGTAAGTGTATTGGTGTAAGATTGAGGTGTGTGTGTGTGTAATAAAGTTCTATTTTTCTGTGTGTGTGTGTTTTATTTTAACATTCTTTTTACAGGTGGACTACAAGTCCTAGTGGGCCCATTAATGCCCTGCATGCTGGAACTTGTAGTTCACCTGTATAAAGCAATGTTATGTATGAATGATTTTACACTATCAGGCCGGTGTCCAATGGCCAGGGATGCCGGTGACGGGTGAAGCCTGGGGGGGGGGGGGTTATTGGGGTCCCCACTCCCCCAGGTACTCTGTCCAAGGCTGACCAGCCATGGTGCTCATGGTTTGGCCGGGGAACCTTATGTAAAAAGTGTCCCCCGGCTGTGGCATGACACCGCAGGCTTTAGGAGCCTGATGTTGGTTTCAAAATACGTGGGACCCCCAGATTTTTTGTCCCCCGTATTTTTGGAACCAGGACCGGCTCAATGAGCCCGAGGCTGGTTATGCTCAGGAGGGTCGACCTCACACCATTTTTATTTAAAATTTTAACTTTTACACATTTTTTAAGACAGGACCATGCCGCTGTCCTCATACCTCTGCCTAACTGTATGGTGACTGTTGCATGATACACAATTGTTTGCATATACTGTTTATTTGATAGGCGACCGTTGGTATATACCTGTCCTACTGATGATGTTTTTCTTGTTAGTTTATAAGATGTTTTTTGTTTTTGTCTGCTCTGATTTTGGACCCGTTCCCTCTATGGGACACCCCCCCTCTGCTCGCTGGGACGGAGGGGGGTCTCCCTTATCACACACTCCTTTTCAAATGATCCCGCCTGAAGGAATTGGTTAGTATAACTGACCAAAATACCCCATCCATATCCTCTGAGAGGGATATTCCCCTTCTTTCATTTAATGTTATTTCCTGGAACGTAGAGGGCTTGAATCACCCAATCAAACGCCGTAAGGTTCTTACACATTTACAACGTATGTCCCCACACATTGTTTTTCTGCAAGAGACACATTGGGTGGAGGGCTCACAACCCAAACTTAGAGCCTCCTGGTTAGGCGAATGCATCTCTGCTTCATACACCAACAAGACCAGGGGCGTAGCTATTTTAATTAACAAGACCCTACAATATTCCATAGTCAGGAAATATATTGACCCTGATGGTAGATTTGTCTTGCTAGACATACTTCTAGATAATATTACGTACACCCTATGTAATGTCTATGCTCCCACAAACCCTAACAACTCCTTTTTTTCTCTAGTTCTACAGAAATTGCTCTCTTGGGACCCTACCAACCTCATCCTGGGAGGGGACCTCAACGCGGTCATGGACTCATCTATGGACAGATCAGGGGTGAGTTCTCGCCAGCCTCCAGCCTCCTCTAATCTTCTCTCGCCTCTTTGCTCTCAGCTTTCTCTGACTGACCCTTGGCGTATTTTTCACCCCCTACAAAAAGACTACTCATTCTACTCCCACCCCCACTCGACTCATTCTCGTATAGACTATTTATTCCTCTCGGACCATTTACTCCCCAGGGTGACGCATACCTCCATCCACGATATCATAATTTCTGACCATGCCCCTATTCTGTTATCCATTAAGCTGTCTCTCCCCCAATCCTTCACAAAATGTTGGCGCTTCCCGACCCATCTCTTCCATTCTAGTGACTTTCTTCTACACCTCAAACACTCATGGTCCAACTACATCTCTGATAATGCCGCCCATGCCGATGACCCCCCTTTATTTTGGAATGCATCAAAGGCAGTACTTAGAGGGCACATCATGTCTTATGTACATTCTATCCGCAAAAAGTTTACACTTAGACTGAAAGACTTAAGCAAGACTCTAACTGAAGCATATAGAACATACAAAAACTCAGACACTCCTGAAAACAAGGAGGCATACCTGTCCACTAAGCTGCTTTACGACACATTTCTCACGGAGCAAGCCCAGACTAATCACAACCATTTTAAAAATAAACTACACAGATTTGGGAATAAGTCAGGTAGACTTCTGGCCAACCTAATCAAGGGACCACGCTCTCGCACATGGGTCCGCATGATAAAGAAACCAGGGACGATACTAACTGACCCCAATGCCATATGTGCAGAATTTATGGACTTTTATAAGACACTATACTCGGCAGGCCAGGACAATGAAACTGAAAATGGGACATTCATAGAGGCCTCTAATCTGCCCACCCTCTCACAAGAGGAGAGTGATATGCTAGATAGCCCTATTACAGAGGAGGAAATACGTACCACCATTAAGGCCCTCCCTAACGGTAAAAGCCCAGGCCCAGACGGCTTTAGTGCGGAGTTCTACAAGCTACTTTGCTCTGAGATCTCTCCGACTTTGGCCCTTCTTTTTAACCATATTTTGACCTCCAAAGCCCTACCCCATAATTTTAATGAAGCCAAAATCATAGTTCTCCCAAAGCCTGAAAGGGATCCGGGCCTTGTCGGCTCATACCGCCCCATATCCCTCCTAAACCAGGACTTTAAAATTCTTACAAAATTAATGGCCAACCGTCTGCAGAAGTGTTTACCACGGCTGATTTCACCTGCTCAATTGGGCTTTGTCAAGGGGAGGCAGTCTGTGATGGGCATTCGTGCAGCCATCGCCGCAATCTCTTATACCCGCTCACACCAGGCACATAATAACATTCTATTAAATTTAGATGCCGAAAAGGCTTTTGACCAAATCGCCTGGCCTCACCTCCATAGAGTTCTGGCCAGTCAATTATTTGGGGAGTCTTTTCGTGCCTTCATTAAATTAATATACACCAACCCCATAGCCAAAGTAACGGTCAATAATGTATCCTCCCCATCCTTTCCGTCAAGGTTGCCCCCTTTCTCCTCTACTCTTTAACTTGGCACTTGAACCGCTCCTCCGCTTCATTTCACTATCACCCCACCTGAGAGGTATATCCATAGGCACCAGAGAGCTACGCACCGTAGCCTTTGCGGATGACATCCTCCTCTTCTTATCTAATCCCAAATACTCTACCCCCTTTTTGATAGATACATTTAACAGATTTTCTTCCTTTGCTGGATTCTCAATTAACCTGCAAAAATCGGAAGCTCTGGCCATTTTTGGCCAAGCACGCATAGGATGGTCCACCCCATTCCCCTTCAAGTGGGCCCCCTCACACATTACCTTCCTGGGCATCAATCTCTCCCCACATCCCCATAATCTATACTCTTGTAACGTCACCCCGATTATCCAAAACATAAAGCAGGAACTGGCCCTCTGGCAGAACCTGCCTCTTAACTTTCTGGGACGCTGTAACCTTTTTAGGATGGCTAGTTTCCCTAAGCTCTTATACATCCTGCAAATGACCCCAATCTTACTTACTAAATCTGATCTGTCAACATTAAACTCTGCGATTTCCAAATTCATTTGGAACTCTAAAAAACCTAGGATCAGTCTCCATAAACTAATGCAGTCCACCCAAAGGGGGAGTGTTAATCTACCCAACATCAAATACTACAACCTGGCTTGCATTCTCCGCTTCGCCGTAGACTGGATTAATGATTCCAACACATTCACAGATGTATCCCTAGACTCTCAATTCTGCCACCCCCTCTCCCTTAGCTTTATCCTACATGCCAGGCCTTCTCAATTACAATCTAGCCAATACGATAACCTCCTCATCTCATCTACAATATACGCATGGAGACGGGTAAGGAAATCTATGCATTTAAACTGTTACTATTCTCTTTCCCTCCCTCTGGTCGGTAACCTGGAATTCCAAAATGGCACGGCTGAAACCCCTTTTACCTCTTGGCGCTCTTCTGGCATCCTGTCTCTACGTCATTTACTAAACACATCACACAAGCCGCTGACCTTCGACGAAGCCATGACACGTTTTCATTTAGCTCCCCAACACAGATTCGCCTTTCTCCAAGCCACCCACTACCTGAATCATATATTGCCCAAGTTAAAACCTCAAGACATCACAAACCCTCTCGATTCTATCATACGTACTCGTACACATACCATTTCCACTTTATACGCACGAACACGCCCCGAATTAGATCCTGAGTCAGACCTCCCGGCCCTTCAAAAATGGGCTTCACAAATCACGACTCTTGACCCCGAAACCATTTTATCAACATTCCTCTTGAACTTGAAGCTTATTCCTGCCAGCTCGTATCAAGAAATGTCCTACAAAATCCTACATAGGGCTTACCTCTCCCCTAAACGCCGCCATCTGATAGGAGCTGCTGAAACCTCCGAATGCCCAAAATGCCACTCACCTGAGGCAGACCTTTATCACTGCCTATGGTCATGTCCTCATATTCAAACATTCTGGAATTCGTTACATAACTTTGCTGCCTCCTCACTAAAAGTATTATTCCAGTGCAGTGACTCCTGGGCTTTATTCGGATATGTGGCAGACCAAACAGCTGTCCCCAAACATGACAAAAAACTCCTTGTACTACTGTCGGCGGTAGGCAGAAAGGCTATCCTACAACAGTGGATACAGGACACGGCGCCCTCCCTAGAGATGGCAACCTCTAGACTACTCTTCCTATTTACCATGGACTGGTTGGAGGCATCTCTACACAAAGAATCTATGACCCCGGCCCTGTTTGGGGTATGGAACAAATACATTCAGATTCTGCCCCAGAGAACAAAAGAGGCCATCCAGACCTGCTTCCAATCCACCTCATGGTATAGTCTTCAACTCCTTCAAAATAGACCCCCCATAATTATCTAATTATTAGGCCCAAGCTACCCCCCATTCACTCATCTACTCTCTTTCCCTTGTGTTCTCCTTTCCCTCTCCTCCTCCTCTCTGCCAAAGGCTGGATCAGTCCATAGATGGGTCCTCGGGTTGAAGTTGGAAGCGGACTGTTAAGGTTTTATTCTTTAAATATATATACAATTTTACTTTTATTTTTATCTTTCTTTATTTTCTTTTTCTCTTTTTGGATTGGTTATTTTTTCCTTTTTTAGTTTTGCATAGTTACTTTTGTTATTGTTGCTAATTCTTGGTAACCCAATTTCATTGATTGGTCATACTATCTAACCTCATGCAAACCATTACCAATTCTAAACCAATATTAGGCTTAATATTGTAGTAATGCTAAGGTTACCAGGACATATTCCTTTTCATTATCTATGTTTGTTATGGAAAATTTGGAAAATGGTGAGTTGTTCCTCACTCAATGCCTTTGTACTAATCTTAATGCATATGTTTGTCGAGATTTGTGTGGATCAATAAACATATTTTGAAAAAAAAAAAAAAAAAAAGACAGGACCATGCACAGATCTCAATGGTCTGTGCATAGTTCTGGCAAATTTGCCTGTCAGAACCTGGTCTGCATGTGTGGCAATTTTTATAATGGGAAAACATCTGGATGCGAGTTCTGGCGTTACTAAAAAGCGCACCTTCAGAATGTGCGATTTCGCTGCAAAATCTGCCTTTTTCCGCATCTCATTAAATGTGCGATTTCGGAAAAACGGACCATTCTGCCGAAAAAAATCCCCAAAAAACGGTTTTCACATCTCATTAAATGTCACCAATAATGTCGACCTTTCCTGCTAATTGAGAACATAACATTGTTTCGCAACAATTTCAAGTATTTTTATACAAGCGCACACAGCAAGAGTTAATTGGGCCATCCTTAATTGAAGGTACAGATGGAGCGCCTCTGATCCTTGGCTGGGGATCGCCAGCATGCCTGCGCTGGCGATCGCCGGTGCAGAGGCGCTCCATCTGACTGGGACACGCGTGCGTCCCAGTTGATGAGATAGTTGATAACTACTGTTCAACAGTCAGCCTCTGCACGGATGGGTGTGGTATAGGGGATACATAATATAGTTACAAACTGACACTTGTGAACATTGTTGCTGTTTGAAACAGACAGATAACAGCAACCATTTCATATGAAAACACTGCATTTGATTAATTAAAACATAGACTTTCAATTCAAGTAACACACAGTATCCCCGTACGTGCTTTTTAACACGCACCACATTCACTTTGTTTGTTATGTGTTCACATGCCTTTTATATTTCACAGTTTTAAATTTATTAATAAAAGTTATATTTTATTGTGATTAATCTTTTTGTGGTGCACCACACAGTGACACAGTTTTTCTGTCCTTGTAATTATCCTCTTTAGATATTCCAAACACCTGCGTGCCACCCTTAAAAATTGGTGCCAATTGCAGCCCCATGCAGTCACGGCGACTTACCCATCCTCTGCAGCTTTGCTGCGGCTGTAGTGACATGTGGGGGGAGGCTCGGCACTGCTGTATGTGTGCCCAATGGTGGCTGTGTGTGCGTGCGGTGTAGTCCTGCAACCATTCGCACAAGCGATGGGCCGTGCCTGGCGCCTGCTATGCACAGGCTAAGCATCGGCTACACAGGACTACGCCACACGCACACACAGCGGCCATCGGACACACATATAGCAACGCCGAGCAGCAGGCCAGTCAGGAGCTGGGATGTGTAGTTCATTAACATCTGGAGGGCCGGTGTTGCCCAGCCCTGATCTAGACACTTTAGATCTATCAACCGAAACCAGTACTGGGTAGGTGGTGCCGCTGGCACTATGTGTGTGTCTGCTCAATTAGACAAAGTACAGGACTGGGTGGGTGGTGTCGCTGGCACTATGTGTGTGTCTGCTCAATTAGACAAAGTACAGGACTGGGTGGGTGGTGTCGCTGGCACTGTGTGTGTGTCTGCTCAATTAGACAAGGCACGGGACTGGGTGGGTGGCAATGTTCCCTCTAATTTTACGAAGGCTTTGTGCAGAAAAAGATATTGGCTGTGCAACTTTGGAAGGAAATGTACATTTTTGTGCGTCACATAACGTATACAGGCCTAGGTTTCGAGTTCTGTTGAGTTAATAAAGCAATTTGAATAATTACAGACTTCACACACCACACATATAGACTATAGCAGTGATTTTCAACCTTATTAAACTCGTGGCACACTAAAACAAGATTTTAACCTTTGTGCGCTCAGTTGTAATGTCTGTGCGCGGTCTCGGCGAGTTGTGTGCGCGCGCACACGCGCACAGCTTAGAGGGAACACTGGTGGGTGGTGTCGCTGGCAATATGTGTGTGACTGTTCAATTAGACAAGGTACAGGACTGGGTGGGTGGTGTCCCTAGCACTATGTGTGTGTCTGTGCAATTAGACAAGGTACTGAGTGGGTATTAGGTGACAAGGTATCTTGTCTAAACAGATCATTGTATACTTCTGAACTGTATACCTTGTCCTCTTCCTTTCAGAGGCAGAGTAAAGGCTGTAACGTTCCTGCTACCAGTGGATATGAGAGCATATGCTGAAAATCAAATGACTTTCCAGACTCCTCAAAATCAAAGTGCAAATCACTTGAGCACGATAATTGAAAAGGATCCGTGACTGGTAAATTTTTTAAGACCATCTGACTCATTCTGATGAGCCTGCATTAAAAAGATAGCCGGATCTAAGGTTACATTTTGTACACAATACTCTGGCAGGCTGCCTTCTCATATGGACAAAACGTTTGATTTGGGCCAGTGGTTCTTTGTTATCCGAAACCTGAGGCAGTTCAGAGAGGTATTATGGTGTGATCTTACATACAGCTTTTCATTATTCCAACCTTCCTTCTGTTTCACTGGCCAGTTAATTAAATGCACTGGGAATTCTATGGCAACAGAAGTTATTATAAACATACTAAGATGCATATAGCTGCAATAACATTACAAACCACATTTCAAAGTCTAATAAGTGAATACATTTATTATAAACAATGCAAAATCCCACTGCAGACTACTCAGTCATCTTGCAGCATTGCCAGTCCTCCTGGATTAACTGGCTGTCTTTACATTGTCCAATCACCCTGCAAAAGCAGGAGCTATTCACACTGAAGGAGATTGCTCTACAGCTAAAGAACTTAATGAATTAAGTGATTTGCTATTAGAATGCAAATAATACACATACATATCTACCTAGTAGCTTGTCTTTCCTACAGCCTGAATGCTACATGAATAACCCAAGCTTTGAGAATGTGATCCATGACACTTCCTATAGTTGTTGCAAGTCATCTCGCATTGCTTGCCTGATCCTACACTACATACTTTAGTTGGTACCATCTTGTCCCACGAGTATTAGAATTGAGCTCTGCTGAATTCACTCTAATGTTTATGGAACCATTTCTGCCCTTTCTAGCCATGATGCAGATGGCCAGACTCAGTGTACTAGGGAATGAAAGGCCCACTGGAAAATGCAGTGGTATTGGTCCATGCTTAAGGGGTGTGGTCAGTAACCAGAGAGGGTGTGGCCAGCAATCAAAGAGGGACTTGGTCAACTACAGTACTACTACTCAAACACCCAAGTTCACCCAACCATGGACCTGCTCCACTAAGTTACTGATCCTCTACTAGAGTAAAATAGCAAAATGTGGAACCTGACTTCTAGATGAAGGGCCAACTGGAGATCCCCCACCACCCACCATGCACCTGTAGGCCTGTCCGGCCCTGGCCATGCTGATGACATTAAGGCCCATGTAAGAGTCCCAGGTGAGCAGTCATATGGTGTGTACACACGGTGAGATTCCCTTGCTATTCGATTTAAGATTCAGGTGCTATGCAATTTTTGCTATCTCTGTACTATTTACATACAAGTCATACAATCAGTATTCGATTTGCACTATATATAGTCATTGCTGCCCTGTCTATCTGGGTTTCGATATTTGCTGTCACGGGAGCGCACATCGGGATCGCAAGGTAAAAAACCGGTGCAATCTGCATACGATCTGCTTACAATATGCATACGATCTGCATGTGATTTTGACTATATAGTCAAAATCTAATGTCAAATCTTTTTCCCTTTACAAACCCTAAAGAGAAAATGTATCCAATGACCTTATCTCTCCCAGATGTTTGATACATCTGCAAGTACTTATAATAAAGGAATGTTGATTTGGTACAATACTGCAATATAAAGAGAAAGAAACAAGTTTTTCCTGCTGTAACTGATGAAATGCTCCTAATTATACCCGAGGGATCTACTTTCAAAATTGCCTCATGCAAATATGATTATGTCTGATTACAAAAAAAAAAAAGTTTTTTTCATCAGACTGAGCGTTAGTTCTGATATCATGTGCATCTCCCTTTCAATTTATTAACTTAATGATTAATGAAATAGAAACACAGAATATGGATATGCAATCACTTCGGAAATAAAAAAAACATTCAAGAGACTATGCAAAAGTGTGTCTTTATTAAAAGGATGACATTGTATACATATACTCATAATACACACAAACACTTCCAGCTAAAAATGTTCCATACAAAAGTATATTTACACCTTAAAATAATCAACAGATTTCAAGAGAATACGGGAAACAGGCCGAACACTACGTGTAACATGTTAACATTTCACATTGTAGGGCAGATTGGAACGGAGAATGCAGAAAACAGTTTATGGGTTTAATTACATTACAATTAAACACATATATTTTCTTAGTCTTAGGGGTTCATATTTTATTAATAGTTGGTATTACAATGGGTGATTAGACGCTATTGCAAAGCTCAAATGGTTTTTTAGGTCTGCAGAACACATAACGACAGACACCCTCTCTGGCTTACTCAGTGGCATTAATTAGTATACGGTATTTGCCTAATTGCAGTGTAAAGCTGTGTACACTTAGTGCAAATTTTTACTATATAGACAATACAAACAGACAAACAGATAGCAAGTTGGACCTTGTTTGCCGACACCCGATCCATATTTGATCCCGATGAGCATCAGAATCGTAAGTAGAAATAGACTGTGCAGCACAGTCTATTTCTACTATCTAGGAACGCTCACCCCATGCGTACCGTTCCTACTTCATTGCCAACCGATGCCGGCACTCCACTGGGTCCGGGACGGATGCTGGCAGCGAATCGATATCAGCAGCCGGTGTGTACACACCATTAGACTGGGACATGAAGGGCCCACCGACGGAATTCTATGGTAAGGGCCCATATTTAAGGTCGTGGCCTCTCTCCACAATGTTTTGCCTAACTATTAGGATGAGACCATTGATACATACTGTATATACAGTAAATACTGCTAGTGCATTATGATAATGTATTAGATAAATAACTGCAATGCACTGTAAAAAAAAAAAAGAAACCATAGTCCTCTGCAGTACAAGGTAAGTTAGGTAACATACTGTACAGTGTATAATTTAAGTGAACAGTCTAGTACGTTATCCCTAGAGGAGACTATGGGCCCCCTACAGGCAGAGGGCCCACTGTAGGTTTCCCTTTTACCCCTGAATGCCAGTTCAAGGTTTGCTATACAGAAGAGGCTGATGCAACTGAACAGGATGTAGAACTGATCGCTTTGCTTTGAGTTTTTGGAGCCCAGCGATCAGGTAAATGCCGCCCCCCCCTGCCTAATTGCACATCTGCCAATGCGATTGCAGCCGCACATGAGGGGAAAACCATTCTAAATCTTTCACCATCGAAAGGTTTTTCTATATTTTCGGTGCTGTGATGGCCGTGGGGAGAAGGAGGCCGCTGATGACGTCAGTGACTCTGCCTTCCAACGGCTGGGGAACTCCTGCGGTTTTTTTTAGGTACGCCCAGAAAATGCACGGTTTCTGCCCCCAAACGGCTGCAGGGTGTCAATCGCCCTACGAGCAGCCAGCGATGGCTAGCCATCGCTGGCTGCCTTTACACGGACGGCTTGCATACAGCATACTATGGGCATACGGGGCTGTTCGATAATCCCACGTGCTGTGAAATCACAGCTGTGCTATCGGGACTGAATCAGGCCCTATGTGGCAACTAATCTTATTGCCGACATGATATAACGTTGTAACATGACATACTGTATTTGAATATTAAACAATAAATGAAATACCAACGTATTAACAAAGATATAAGATGTAAGCTTCAAATACTTGAAATGAACAAATAAAATGTCTACACAGTGTAGGGGGTGGCTTCATGCCGCAAGCCATTTTATTTGAAGACTTAAGGTACAACCTCATCCTGTGTGAAAATATAGAATGTCTGTGCATATGTAGGTAACATATCCTACATATATGTAAATTCCTATACTGTGACAGAATATAACCTACTTCACACTAGACACAGATATGGAATTATATCACAACTGTCTCCTGTTGGGCTCCATACAGTGAGTGTCCTTCAATGTCTTCCTTCCATTAGAAGCCTTAGTAAAGTATACATACGGACAGAACAAGAAGACAGGTGCACATAGGGAAAAATAGCATTATGTCTACTCTGTCAAATGACTTGTTTCTGCAGCCTCCATATGTTGCTGAATGCCACACTGTCCTTATTTATATATTGCTAACAGATTGTGCAATCACTACGGCTTCAACCTACAGAGCAGATATTTGAAGGTTAAATCTTGACACGTGCCATGTTTTATTCATTATGTCCTCACATAATAAAAGCAGCAATGGTGAAAGGCTATTTCAGAGCTGTCATCCTTACAGAGCAAAGCTTTAGTGCCTGGCAGACCTGTAATTTGTAATCTTCTCCACCAGCTGTTAACTCACACACCACCCCCAGCTCACAGCAGGAATCACAATCGTGCTACACACAGGTAAATGCATTTTCTCCATCAATATTGAAACAATATCGCCAGAGCTACATTAAATGAATTGTCACGCTCAGCAAACTCATTACCGAAGGCTCACTGATGTGCTCCAAAGACAGTAAATGGCCACCATTAGCACAGAAAGAGCATACTGAACCAGTCACGTCACATCATTTAAAGTTCAATATCATAGTTAAAGCTGATTGGCTCGCTGATAGCATTAATATGGTATCCAGTTTTCTCTCTGCAGATATGTTAATCATTAATTAAGCCGTCTGGACAGCGCACAAAATAACTGCATAGATTTTTCACACTTAACAGTTACGATCTATGGGCTCATTACAGCAAGTATGTGCGGCTTAGGGACAGGCAATCTCAGGGGGAAATATAATTATTTGTTCCAGTCAATGAAATCAATTAATTTATATGAGAGAACATACATATAAAAACAAAAAGAAAACCGATTTCTTCCTCAACACTGAAGTGGAAATTGCAGAGACAGATATTAGGAGAAGCTGGCGCTAGACAGAAAGTAAACTGCAGAAGCGGAATACTGTACACATGTCATGCATCAGATTGTAGCTGCAACCTGTACATCTCCACTATCCGGCATCTACCGGGGTCAGCTAACTATAGACGTGTACAGTATAACTCACACATGAACTGTATATAAGCATTAGAATTGTTGTCATTTACAGTCCATATTTTTATTGCTACATTTATACCTGAAGAACTGTCACGTGTTTTACCCTTGTATTATCCTCTAATGTAACTTATAGAGGGAGGGCAGTTGTTACAAATACGATTATGGTTCAAATATTATTCAAGCGATCCTACAGTAAATGACACCTATTTTTACAGCTCCAAACATAGACAGGTGGCACAGACCTAATGGACCTACAGTAAATAAATGGTCTATAGGAGTATCACATTCAGACCTCCACCTACACCAAGCATGACCTACTGTAGTATCACATTCAGATCTCCACCTCCACCAAGCATGACCTAGTATAACATTCAGACCTCCACTAAGCATGACCTACAGTACTACAATCAGGCCTCTACCTACACCAAGCATGACCTACTGTAGTATCACATTCAGACTTCCACCAAGCATGACCTACTGTAGTATCACATTCAGACCTCCACCAAGCATGACCTAGTATTAAAATAAGACTTACACTAAGCATGACCTACAGTAGTACTACAATCAGGCCTCCGCCTCCACCTCCACCAAGCATGACCTACTGTAGTATCAGATTTAGACCTCCACCAAGCATGGCCTACTGTACTATAACATCCAGAGCTCCACCTACACCAAGCACAACCTAGTATTACATTCAGAGCTCCACTAATCATGACCTATTAGTGCATTCAGGCCTCCGCCTACACCAAACATAACCTAGTATCACAGTCACACCTCCAGCTCCACCAAGCATGACCCAGTATCACATTCATAGCTCCCTTTCACCATGCATTACCTAGAATTACAATCAGACCTCCACCTCTACTAAGAATGCCTTTGTATTACATTCAGAGCTTCCATCAACCAGAATCACTCCACCACCATGTATGACCATAGGCGTGCGCAGCCCATTTTCTTAGGGGGTGCACCATTGGAGGGGCGTGTCCATCACGCCTACTGGGCGTGTTCATCATTGCGTATTATTATACATAATGCCACACACTGTAACGCCCATTAGACATAATGCCACACACAATAATGCCCATCACACATGCCACACACAGTAATGCCATCTCACAGTTATGCCCATTCCACATTATGTCAGGACTTGACAAATCTTCGCATAATAGGGACGGTGCGCGCCAAAAATTTACACCGTAATGCATATTACACATCACACAGCCATTACATAGTATACCACATTCCATAATGCCCATTACACGTTATGCCACACACTGTAATTTTTATGAGCCTCCCATCCATTCTGAGACTGTAGGCAAGTAGGACACAGTATACATACGCACAGCTGATACACACACATAGTATACATACAAACAGCCAACACATACACACTCATAGTATACACATACAGAGTCGTCCGTCCCCCCCCCCCGCACATAGTATACATATACACAGCCCCCTATGCACACGCAGGACACAGGTATATACATACAGAACCCCCACACACATAGTATACATATACACAGCCCCCTACAGTATGCTTTTATATATATATATATATATATATATATATATATATATATATATATATATACACACTGCAAATAAGGATGTCACTCCGGGTCTTTCTTTGTGCAAAAAAAGGTGCTTTACCACTGCCTACGGCGTTTCAGGACTAGCCCGTCTTCAGGACATACACGACGGGCTAGTCCCGAAACGCCGTAGGCAGCAATAAAAAAACTTTTTTTGCACAAAGAAAGACCCGGAGTGACATCCTTATTTGCAGTGTATATGGTGGAAAGTACTTTCTCTCCGGATGGGCACCTGGGCAAAATAGACGCACGTTTGAATGAGGAGTGCCGGACCCTGCATAAGAAAATATATATATATATATATATATATATATATATATATATATATATATATATATATATATATATATATATACACACATATATACACACACATACACACACATACACCCCCTGTATGCACACACACAAACATATCATACATACGCACACACATATAGATGTACTGTAGTATACACAGAGCCCCCTCCCACACACACACACACACAGCATACATATACACAGCCCCTCTATGCACACACACATGCAGTATACATACAAAAATCTGATACATACACACACACACACCCTTTTGGCATAACAATAAAAAACAGGCAGCATCATTAAAGACAAATATAAAAACAACTTTTTATACCCCCCCCCCCCCCCCTTCCCAATAAAACAAAGCCATAGATTGCCAGATGATATACAAACCCCCCTGTTCCAGCACCTCCTGAGTCCCGGTAAGCAGAGCAGAGCAGACCTGCAGCAGGCAGGAAGTCCTCAGTCCCTCCTCACCCAGGCAGCGAAGCTGTGTACGTCAGCTCCCCCTAGAGGCAGCCAGGGGCCTCACTAGATACAGATTGTACTGTATCCTGCTGCAGCAGCCCGGCTCTGCCACGTCTGTCACACACACTGCAGCCGAGCTTGCTCCGCTCCCCCTGATGTCGGCTCTCGCTGCAATTGTCAGGGGGTGCCCATCATTAGGAGGTGCCTGTGCACCCCTGGCACCCCCTGTGCGCACGCCTATGTGTATGACCTAGTGTGACTTACAATCTAATTCTGCAGCACTGATTGTGTATCACAACCAGAGCTTCTCCTCCACCAATTATGACCTACAGTAGTATCACATTCAGAGCTGTCCACTTACATCAAGTGTGACCTAGTATTACATTAATATCTCCTCCTCAGTAGTTAAAACATACAGTATACGTTACATATATCTCAATATACTTCTCAACTAACCCTATTCATTTTCTAATGAATACAAGTGAATATTGCAGCTGGTTTTATATCAATGTCAATATATTTCTACTGTATATTGCTTTATGTATAATATTTCTGCACACTGTGCCACTATGGCCACCGCATGTTTGTATGCACATGGAGCAGCACTGATATTCACAATCCTTCCAAACACAGAAAGGCCATGAAATAAGCACAATCTCTACCCTTAGTAATAGAAGCAAAATCTCATTGTTATCTCTGGGTGCATAGCCTGACTGTTCCAACTGTAGGAGGGTAAGATGGAAAGCTCCCCCATCATTCTGTGCCCAGATTATATATATTACTTGCAATACTCAAAATGAAACTGGACTGTTCCTGCGACATACAAAATACATTCTGTGCGTTTTATTATAGTACAAGGTATTGAGGATACACTAAATGACAGTGCAGAAGTGTGACCTGACATGAGCATTTTCGGGTTCCTGTCTTTCTCTTGATACTTTATTGACATGATCGTCTTCTACCCTCCGGAGGTTACCGAGACTCCTGTAGATCCTTGAATCACATGATTTGCCTGAAAGCAGATCACTCTGTCAACAATAGTACAGTACAAGTAATCAATTTGATGACTAGATCCTATGAACAGAGCTAAGAGACCATAACATTGCAGAAACCTTCATATGAAATAGTTACTTGTAATACAAATGTATGAAAGTATATCAGGACAACACCATAAGACGTGGGTGTGTTATTACATTCTTCCCTTCTGTTGGCTATTTGAGGGTCACTACCCAAAAAAAAAAAGAGATAACAAAAACATCATCCTGCATCCACCTGTCTAACGTTGTCCATTCTGCACATACACTGCGTTTCTGTCACCGTTCATCAGTCTTTGTATACCCATGTGAACTCTCTCATTTTCCAAGAACTTTTGTCCAATGAACTACCACTCTCTCATATACTGTATATGTACATTTAAATTTCATATACTGCACTGTGACCAGTGCTGACCAATATACAATGATGCCGACAGCCCAGTCTTACATTTTTAAAACAGACTACAAAATAGAGCTACACAGTACACATCAGTATACCATACATTAGATGCCAGATAGTTTCTGTTTGGTTTATCTGGTGTAAAGTTAAGAAAACAAATCAACCATATCTTGGCAAACTATTGGAAACCAGGTCAAAAAAACAAAACGCATATCTGTTGAGAAGAATGATATATCAGGCCATGTCTGGTGTCAACCAGAAGTCACTTAGCCATATTTAGTGGCAACAATATCAATATGAGAAGATCGCAAAATATTCCACAAAGTTCCGGAGAATAATCACCTTTGTCCATCTATGGCTATGAAATCCTGTGTGTTCACCAGCAGAATTTCTTATTACATGTTCTCAGACATAGCCCAACCACTCGACAATGCAAAATGAATTGTGTAGTCCAGTGGTTCCCAAACTTTTTTGAATCACGGCACCCTAGAGTATCAGAATATTTTTCAGGGCACCCCTAAGCCAAAAGTTTGTTACCAAAAATAAAAAATGTTTTTATTAAAATTGTGCTGAACTAAACTATTAACATATAAACGCTCCCCCGGGCAATTCCCATTCCCCCCCTCCTTTACACTCAGACCCCTTCTCTCATACCTTCTTACCCATTTCCCCCTTATCCTGACTGGTCTGGCGACTCGTCTTAGACCCTTTCCTTTTACAGTTGTGATTAAAATTTGAATATGTCTTTACAGAGACAGATTAAGGTCTAAATGGGCCTGGAGCTGAAAATTATCAATGGCCTATTTTGCACAATAATAGGGGTTGTGGTCAGCACCTAATAATGTGGGGGGCGTGACCAGTGTTCTGTTTGGGTGGCCTGCTCATGGGTGTGTCTGTATTTGTGTAAATACTTTCAACTAATTATATATGCCTGGAAAAGGCAGGGGGCTGGCATAAGAAAAATGCAGGGAGATATATTGGCGGGTGCCCTCCAAAGGTGCACATGCAGGATACCGATGTTCTAAGATACTTGCAGGGTGAGGCAGCATTCCAGTCATAAAAAAAAATACTGAAAGCCGAAACTTGGTAGACAACATTTCAACACCTTTTATGTGGCTACCTAAATTTACCACACCATATACCACTTATACAAATCATGCAACACAATAGTAACCCCCTTATACTGTACTTGCCTCTTACACATTGTGCCACATGGAATGAGCCAAAATTCACACTGACTGAGCCAAAATTCACACTATGGCACACAGATTGAGTCAAAATTCACGTTATGCCACACAGATTAAGGCAAAACACACATTTTGCCACATGGATTGAGCCAAAATACACATTATTATACCAAACAGATTGAGCAATAATGCACACTATGCTTCATAAATAGGGGCATTGCCCGCTGAAGGCGCGCATTAAAAATTTACACCATAATGCCCATTACATGTTAAGCCAAACACCATATTCTCCATTACGTATTATGCCAAACACCATAATGCCTATGAAAAATGATGCTACTTAAGTGTTGCTTACCAACATGTTCATTGCCAGGGGTTCCATGCTTATTGCCAGGGGTTCCATGCTCATTGCCATGTGGGATGACATGCTCATTGCCAAGGGAAAATACATGCTTGCGGTATCAATGGCCTATTATGCACAATAATACATGCTTGCGGTAACTGGGGGATAGCCGCCGCCGGGCAGAAATGACAGCCATTGGCAGCTGGGCAGAGAGCAGGGGGCTGCCTGGCTGTATTAAGAGCACTGCATGTCCCGGCTATTTGAAATAATACCCCTTTCACACCAGAAAATGCAGGGATTTACCCGGGGAATATGGCCCCAAGATCATGCAGGGACATTCCCGGACTGGACCATTTTACACCAGCCTAGTCCCTGCTTTTTTTTGTGTGAGGGGGAGAGAAAAAAAACCCCGCCCCCCTTTAAACAACCAGCTACATCTTCAGAACCAACTGACCGATTTACATGTAGGCTTCAAATGATTTTGGTCCCGTGAAACTGGGCCATTTGGTTCCAGAGAAATATGTCAAACAACATGAACAGCCATGAAATTACATTTCAGAAATGAAAAAAAATCGGTTTACCCGCAATATCTCTAGAACCAATGAACCCATATGGACCAGGTATCAGATTGAAGGCCCAGCGATTTGGGTTCGACTGAGATCAACCTCAAGCTTCTGTGATGCCGGAGGGGGAACTGGCAGCTGTTGGAACCGGGTGGAGGTCGGAATTAGCGGGTCCCATGTTATCCTATGGGGAAAACGTTCCAGGTTTGCCTGTCGGTATCTCCGGTTCCCGGGGGGCTACCGACACGGGGCTGGGCTCGTTGGAAAGCTCTGGCCCTCAGCTACAGAATGGGCCTATTTGGAGAATGGGCCTGGAGCTGTAGCTCCATCAGCCCCATTGTTAATCCGGCCCTGTGTCTTTAATATTTAAAGGTTATTGCACCTATACTTAACAAGTATTCAACTATTATGTCTAGTAAAGACTCTGTTAAGAACTCTCATATACAAAGCCCAACTGCATCGGTTGATATGTTACCTATGTTTTTTTATGTACACCTCTTTCAATAAAAACTTTAATGCAAAAAAAAAATATGCAGCCTCCGCTGCATATTGTCTTAAGATTCAGGAGGTGAGCTTAGGATCTCCTGTTTCGGAGAAAGGGAGGGTGGCACTTGTCTGTCGTAGCGAAGCTACACATTCCCAGCACAGCATTGGCATTGTGAAACAGCAGTCACCCGCTTCATAGGTAAAAAAACAACTTTATTTAGCCATACAAAGTGAGGAAGTGTTGCCTCCACCTCTACATCAGAGGCATAGCTTAATCCTAAGGCCCTAGGGCAAGATGGTCCCACCTCATTCACTCGCATCACCCAATGACCTTTCTCCTAGAATGTTGCTTTGCGATTTTCATCTTTCCCCATACTATTGGCTCTAGACCAGATTGGTTGCACTGTAAATCAGTAGGGGCTGGTGTCTTTCAAGGCTGGTGTCTAGAGATGACCACCTTCATTGCCTTTAGTAGTTCTGGAAACAGCTAAATACATGTAAAAACAGTGAATAGTTTGGCACAAGTGTTGTAAAAAGATGTTCCACTCCAATAACCTTTAAAGGTTAAAATGGTGTACACAGGGCTGGCGCCACCACTAGGCAGCTTTAGGCATTTGCCTAGGGCGCCGGAGGGCGGTAATGAGCTACAGGAGCCAGAAGGAGCAGCAGGAACAGGAAGGGTCCCATGGCGCAGAGGAGAGCAGGAGCCAGGAGGAAAGCACCTGGGAGCATGGTGAGTAACTGAGTGAAGGGGGGTTGTCTGCAAGAAGCAGACCAAAAGACAAATGTGCCTTTTTGGGCGCACTCTTTATTGTACAATATTCGATATGATTATTACATTAAAACATAACTTTTAATAGGCTTCTTACACTAAAATACTGGGAGCAATAATTGATTTACAATCAGTCGTTTGATGCATATTCAATTGACTGTCCATCAGAAATCAGAATTCACATATAACATTGAGACAAGACATAGACAAACATACATTGAGAGACAAGCTGTACCAATCGCTTGTCTTGATGTGCAACAAAATTTCTAGTCGCACTCTGAGATTTGATATCCTCAGCAAGATATCGATTTATCTATAGTACCAAATTACTTCGAATATCAATTGCCTCGGCAAAATATCAACTGATGGCTCAGCCGCTTCAGCTCTGACCATCTCTCATGCTCTTCAATTGTGATGCAGAGCCAGTTACTGCCCCTTATGATCAGGTGGAGAGGAGAGAGACCCTGTATAGTATTTCGAAATAGGCGAAAGATTTGTGCGTTCTGAAGAGAAACCAGAGCATGGTGAGTAATTCTACCCTCGCCCCTGGAGCCCACATCTCCCTCCAACATCCCCCCCCCTTGAGCGTGACGCTACGGCCGCATCTCCTGCCACATCACCCCCCCGCGCGCGCGTGCGCGTAGCGGCTGCATCACGACCCCCTGGAGTCAGTGAGCGCCGGGGCGCTGGAGTGCCCCCCGCCTGGAGCGCTCCAGTGCCTTGCACCGGCCCTGGGTGTACACAATTTATTAAAAAATAAACATACAGTAAATCACAAAATTTCAATTAATTAGAACCCATTAAGATGGGTATAAATATGGGGATAGAAGTAAAATAATGTATGCAGCCTGAGAAAGGAGATTAGCTGCTAATCACATCCAAGCACTTTATAAAGAGGCACTTTGGATGCACTTGGACACTTTATCCACTAGATGGATTGGACGCATTTGCTCTTCATCCGGGACCTCACCCCCTTAGCCATCTGCGGTGGTGCAGCAGACTTCACATAAGGATAGCCCACCGCAGCACCTACATAGGGTGTTTCTATGTTTCTATGGGGTATATTTTTTGTACTGTGATTGCTTGTCATTATATTGTACCGGGTATCATGCTGTGGCCCATGTAATTTCTATTATAATATTTTTTTGATTTATTGTATGTTTATTTTTAAATATATTGTGTATACCATTGTAACCTTTAAAGGTTATCGGAGTGGAACATCTTTTTGCAACACTTGCGCCAAACTATTCACTGTTTCTACATGTTATTCCTACAGGAGATGGTGTTCCTCCAACACGTTTAGTGGGCTGCAGTGTTGTAATTTTATTGTGCAAAAATTTCACATCATAATTATTTCCATAAACCACTAAATACATTGCATGGCTTGTAGGTATAAATGTGTAAAACAAAAATAAAAGGACAAAGTTTACATTCTTTTGTTCAATCTGTGTTTATTAAGCTAAAAACAGTTCAACAAACATGTGGATAAAATATGGTACTGATAGCTAGATTTTAAGAAGGAAAAGAAAAAAGAAGAGGAAATAGAAGGAGAAGGGTGAAGGAAGACAGGAGGGTGGTCATCTATGTTAATGAGAGGAGGC
Organism: Crinia signifera; assembly: GCF_055691185.1. NCBI lineage: Eukaryota > Metazoa > Chordata > Amphibia > Anura > Myobatrachidae > Crinia > Crinia signifera. Next base: position 262,586,288 of record NC_139219.1, read on the forward strand.
AACATGGCAGCTTTATGCAGGAGTTTCTTTAAAAGCTAGCTAGCCAGCCAAATCAGATAGATAAAAAGGGGAGTCTCATGAGAGAGAGTAGGTCTTCCATCAGCATACAGTACACTGGTCAATCTTCTGGAACCACCAAGAGATAGGAGGATAGTTTGAGGTTCTCCAATAATATGCATTAGTCATTTTTGCAGCATTCGTCAAGTGTCCGAAAACATATATATTTTTTTAATATACCAAGATAGGTACTGTACATCAATCAAATTAAATAACCGAAATCAGGCGTGTCTGGTAATGCCAGGCCGGTGCCCAAGCAGGATAACTCTCAAATGGGCCACCAAACGTTAGTCAGGATGGGATAGATCCACCAGATGTGTAGTGGTGACTAATTTACAAAAGTATAGGAAGAAATGCCGTCTCATTGGGCTTCCGTCAGATCCTGTCCCATCTCTCCCTGCTTAGTCAACACATACTGTATGAGGGTAAATTAGTAGTCAGCCTATCCAGGCATAGTCAGTATAAATAGGAAATGTAATGCTTCTGAGGAATATAACCATACAGAAGGATTACAATTTAATTAGAGTTCACCTGGGAATATCCGCATTAAGAGAGGTGACGACCTTGGAGGTAGTACCAGAACAAATGTGGCAGAAGATGACACTCCTGCTGGAGATCAACAAATGATTGCAAACCACAGTCTGTAACTAAATGATGTAGGTGTAATAATCCTACAGATGACCAACAGGAGGAGCCTGGTGTTAACATGCCTGGGGGAAAGTCAGGGTTGTGCATAATACCCCGTTCTCACTGCAGGCAAATTCTCGGGTCTACCCAGAAATTTGCCTTTTAACACGGGTTTTTTTGCAGTATGAACGGGTCGCATACCCGGCTCTCATACACGGGTAAAACCCTTCTTTTTACCTGTGTTTGAGATCCGGGTATGCTGACACAGGTTGACCCGTTCTCACTGTATAAAAACCCATGTTAAAAGGCAAATTACCGGGTAGAACTTTTTCACCCGGGAATTTGCCTTGCAGTGAGAACGAGGCTCAGTTCCTGCAGTCCCCGGCATTTTAGTGCCGTGTAAAATCTGTGTATTTCTCACTGGCAGTGAGAACACGGTATTAGAGGCATGGGAAGTGAAACTCTGGGGCTGAAGAAGGGGAGATTTTTTTATTTTTCCCAATACTGAAGTGTCGGCCACATTGTGTGGTGTATGAAATTAGGACATTTGGTAATCCATGCAAGAAGATTGGATAGGGCAGGTGTCCCAGCATTCACAACAGGGGCCCATTGTCTCACAATTGGTGTTTTTGATATCTTAACAATTTTGGCTAGATGGACAGAATGGTAATATATGAGAAAATGCATTAGATGAAGGCCAGCCTTAGCTCGGCTGCAAATTAAATGTCGGGATATCTGAGGTCTAGACAGTGCCCAAACAAAATGTCCCACCATGCCCTAAATGCCTAAAAAAAGAAGTTAGGATGAATAAAGGTAAGGCTTGCAATAAGTATAGGACCTTAGGGAGAATATTACGATAAGAGATAGTTTTAAGAGTGACAATGGGTGAGAATCTCTAAGAATCTCCGCCCCCCCTTCGCCGCCCATCGCAATTATAATTATCGCATATGTTGTAACATATGCGATAATTATAGCAAAGGACAGCTCTTGCGTTAAGAGCTGTCCTTTGCGGTGAGAGTCGCCGGGTCCCAGCAGGTCCCGGCGGCTCCCCCCTCCCTCACACACCCGGCGCTGCTGCTGCTGCGCCAGGCTCTCCTCCTCCATGCACCCGGAAGAGGATCAGTGCAGGGAGGAGGTCACAGGTCCGGTCAGCACAGCTCTGTGCTGCCCAGACACAGGTGAGGGGGGAGGGGGCGATGCGGGGCGGCGGGGGTCCGTGCGGGGCGGCGGTGGGTCGGCGGAGGGTTGCGGTAGAAGCCCATTGGCTTCTATGGGGCATCGCCAGATTTTTCTGGCGATGCCCCCCGCCGCGATGCCCCCCGCTTACAGCATCCCAAAATGCGGTAAAAACCCCGATAACAGGGTTTTTACCGCATTTCTAGCTTAGAGAATCTCCCCCAATGTGTGGAAGTCTTTTTTAATCAGCTCCCGGATCAAAGTTCAGCTGAATCAGATTGGAAGCAGTAGGGATCAACAGGACACCTAGATATTTGAGTTGGGAGGGGTGGCAAAGAAATGGGAATGAGATCTAAGATCAGACACTACAGGATGAGTCAAAATATTCACTGCTACAGATTTGGTGAAATTGATTTTGAAATCAGACACCCAAGACGGTAGACAGAATGTACACCTTAAATGTAATCATTAGATCAGATCATCATCGATAATGCCTCCATGGTTAAGACAAAAATGGGGGGGGGGGGGGGCAGCTACCTGTGTAGCTGTAGAGCGAACACAATAAGGCAGCACCCTCCACCATGTAGCGGCCTCAGGCAGTAGGAACACAGCCGTCCTCTTGTAGCTGTATAGCAGCGCGTCCCCTTCCGGCATACAGATGGCGCGGGGCAGGGGATGGCGGCTGGCGTCGCCATCACCATCCCCTGGATAGATAAGTCCCGCTCCATCTGTACCACCTGTCTGTCTGTCTTTCTGTCTATGGTGCTCTCCCCCATCTGTCTATCTCCTTCCATCCATCTATGCCCACCACCCATCTGTGTTTCTATCTATGGTGCTCTGTCCCATCTGTCTATGGCACCATTTGTCCATATATGTCCCCCATTTTTCTAACTAGGGTGTTCTGTCCCCATCTGTTTGTCTTTGATCCCCCTGTCCATCTGTCAGTCTGTACTCCATATGGGGGGGGCGGACAAAAATATTGTGCCTAGGGGCAGCCTGACCCTTATATCTGGCCCTTCCCATTACACATTGTGCCAAACACCACAATGCCCCACATTGTTATGCCATTACATATTATACTACACACCATAATGGCCATTACATATTATGCCACATACTGTAAGTGCCATTTATAGCTAGAGGTTTCTTGCTCAATGCCAGGGGTTATATGCCCATTGCAATAGGCTTCGTACTCATTGCTAAGGGGGTTTAATACTCGATGCCAAGGGTGATTACATGCTTGATGCCTCGGGGTAGTGAGCTGATCATTGCCGCTGGGGAGTTAAAGGCTTGTTGCCAAGGGGGATCACATGCTCGTTGCCACGGGGGAGTTAAATGCCTATTGCCACAGGGGGCCTAACCTCCCCTCAGACATCCTGATCAACCCCTCCAACAGCCTAACTCTAACCTCCCATCTGCATCCTAATCCTTACCTCCCATCCCACAGCTAAGCCACCTTTCCCACAGCCCAACCCTAGCCTCCCCCTCCCGCAGCCTAACCCTTTCCTCCCAGGCAACAGTCTAACCCTAACCCCCCTCCCACAGCCTAACCCTAACCTCCCCTCCTGCAGCCTAAGTAGTAGTAGTTTGTTTATTTATAAGGCGCCACAAAGTGTCCGCAGCGCCGTACATAGCAAACAAAAACAAATTACAAGGTAACGTACAGGGTGTGTTGATAAAATGATAAATAGGTCTGGGCAGCAGCAGACTCTCTGGGTTGAGGGGAGATGCTGCTGTATGTGTATGCTATGGGGCTCCTGCTGTGTGAAATAAAGTACAATATGCAACAACTGTACAGTGCAGTACATACAGTACACACTGTAGTACAGTACTGTGCATAATACATTTTATTCAATGAATGACTTACTGTGCAGTAGGTCATTTCTATAGTACAGTATGCCTCTAATACACATTTGCTGTGGGGAATGTAACACTCCATGGAGCGAGCAATGGCATAAGTTTTACATGTCTAAGGGCACAGTCCACCCAGTGGTGGAAATGTGTATCGCATGCATATTGTATGGCTTGCCTCAACGCACCTCAATGCGTCTGAGCGCGATACAACAGTGGTGCACCAAAACCCTCATCTAGGGGTTGGAGGCAAGGGCGTAACTACCATAGGTATAAGGGGTGCAGCTGCTATGGGGTCCAGAGCTGAAGGGGGCCCATCTTTGCTGTCTAAGTAATATGTTTTACATACATTTCAGTTGCTAAATAGGGGGCCCTTACAAACTTTTGCTATGGAGCCTACGAATATCTAGGTACGCCTCTGGTCAGATTGCCAATTATAACACACATCTTGTGGCCAATGCCGCCATTGCTTCTATTATATCCTCTGGGGTCTGGAGCACAGAATGACCATGACACTGTTGACAATGACAGACTTTCAAAATGATAATAACATTGTTAACAGCAGATTTTAGTCAATTTTAGGGTTAGGCTTCAGATAGGCTTAGGCTGCAGTCAGTGTTCAGGTCAGGTTTAGAGCTAGGCTGTAATTAGGGTTAGGGAGAGGTTGCGATTAGATATAGGTTTAGGGTTTTTTAAGCCATGAATGCAAAACCGCATGGTCAACATGTCACCTGTCAACACTCACAATGTTCACACGCTCTTCCGTACATGTTGACATTCACACAATGTCAATATTCTCATGTCGACGCTTTCTGAACATCAACTTTTATGCCACACCCTGGTGTAACACTAGGTGTATTAGCATATGTAATGTAATTGTCAACCAAAATAAACCAAGAATAGGTTTTATACAGAAAATTCAATTTTTTAACCCCTTCATCTCCCAAAAAACTAAATTGTTAGTCAACGTTTAATGGGACTCAGGGTATTCCTTTAATTTGATTATGAAAGCAATATATTTATAAATATACCTGCTAGATCGTTGTGTCTTCCCTTGTCACTGAAGAGTGGGTTATCCTCATAGTGCATTGGTATAGGGGGACACGAGTTCTGGACGTATTCCTCCTGCGCAGCTGTACAGGGAAAGCAGACATTTTATCAGTCTCAGTATTTAAGCTGTAAATTGACGTGCCTACGGATTTTACCTTGAGCGCTTGTCATTTGCAGGATGCCCTTGCTGAGATCATCGTGCAGAGATTGGGAAGATTCCCGGCCTGAATCTGTCTCCTTCCCCGGCCTTCCTAAAATCTCATTTTCTTGTGCCATTACATTTCTCACCAGGAAGTATGTACACATTTTGCCTTTTCCTTTCACATCGATTTCTCCCCGTGCCTTTATTTCAAATTCTTTATCGCTAAGACATCTATATTAGGAGACAGATAAGACAAGAAGAGATTATTTATGACTGTCTCTGGGGCACAACATCTCAACAATGGAAAGAATAAAACCAATGCCAGATTTTTCCTTTCTAAAACAATTCTCTTGCGTTTTCATTTTACACCTAGAAGACATAAAGGAACCTCAGAAATGTAAACACATAAATATCTGCCTCTGTCTTGGTGACGTTTTATAGCTGAAGAAATTCTAATCTCCCAGGGTCTGATATGCCCTTCATTCAGGGAGTCACTGCCATGCCTTCCAGACAGAGCTGCATTTATGTCACTCTACGTGTCTCTGGGGACAGAACCGTTAGACCCCTTGATGGGTAGTGATCTTATATGTTTGAACACAATACAGTATATACCAATACTTCACATTTATATTGTGCTAGTTAGCCATTCATTTAGGCATTTCTATAATCTTTGCACTTGCATCATATGGAATAGAGAAGCATCCTAGTTAGCTTAGCATACCTTCCCATAATCTAATAATGTGCCCAGTATATACATGGGTCCCCATGTGGATCCATTGGGATGTAAAGGATTCCTTGGGAGCAACAGAGCTGTAATGTAGCAGGAGGCGTCTATTACAAGCAGATGCCTCCTACTGCAGTAGTGATCCCAGCTGGGTCCTAGGGCCACTCGGATCACTCAGCCCTTCTACAACTGAGATCCCTGACAAACAGAGGTTGTTGCTGCTCCCACTATGACCACCAGAGGGCAGAAAACTGACAATTACTGACAGTCTGCAACCACTCTGTGTCCTATGTTGCAGGAACCATTCATGCACATGTAGGACTGGTCCTGTGCATGCCCATAGTAATGGACCTGTCACAGATTCCTAAGGCTGGTGTCATTTTAGAGAAGAAACCATTCATTCCAACATAAAGCACTGTTCTCAGCAGTGGCGCCTTTATGCTAGCCATTCATCAGAACAACCAGCTTGCGATCCCAATAGTGTCCCGATTTCCCCGGCAGCTTCCCAGACACACGATAGATCTCATGTGTGTAATTTCAAGTAAGATCTATTGTAAGATCTGCAACTCCCACCACACTGGTCCTCAGCAGCATATTCAGATCTTCTGTGCAGCACATAAGATCAATGGATCCACCTCATGACCCGCGGGACCGCACATCGTACCTAAACAACTCACGATGTGCACAAAAAACCACAATGTATCATACGACCCATCGAAATCGTCCGTTCGGCCTGAAATCCTTCTGATGTATGGCCAGCTTAAGAGAGAAGGGGGTCCGTGCTCAGGGTCCTTTTGGGCCCCTCCTCTTCAGTGGTGCAGAGATCCTGGCCTTAGGTACATTGCCGAAGACACCTTTATTGTGCATGAGCAAATCACCGGAAATAGAACATGGGGATCATTTTCCATATATAAAAGACAGAAAGACCCCATACACAACACAACCTGTAATCATCATTATATCATGAATAAGGACAGAAGAGTTATCATTCAATCAACATATGATGCGAGGCACAGGTGATAGGTGATATACTGTAAGGGTCTATGTATCATTAAATATTTACATGATATACCCTGTAAACAGCTGTTTTCATGGAGTACCAGTAAATATTAATTATCCCCCACATGTGCAGTGCAGGGATCACAGTAGATATCTCCAATATAGGAAGTGGCCCCTCCATATTTCATCTGCAAACTCAGCCCTCGTAGGTTTATATGGGAAGCCTTCTGGAGCTTAGACCCCATAGATAATGCCACCTCCAGATGACGTTACCCTCTATTAGCCTATGGACTCTTATTTTACTGTGGTTCCTCATGCACAGTGTGTGCCAAGAACCCAAACCAGTAAGCTAGCATTTAACACAGGGTTGCCTACCCTCTTGGATTGGCCGGGAGGGTCCCGGAAATCGGGTCCCCCTCCCAGCCCCCCCGGAAAGGTGGGCAATCCTCCCGGATTCTGCCTTACCCTCCCGGCTGCATCGTTTAATTACCGCAATTTGTGGCTATTGGCCGAGAGGGGCGGGGCTAAATATGCAAATAGTGTCATAGCCCCTTGATGACGTCTACATCAGGCTCCCGAGAGGAGAATTTTAAAGTAGGCAAGTATGGTTTAACACTATTACACTGCTTCTAGCAATTCGCCAGAATGGCCCATTATCTGAATTTACTTTTAAATCATGTAACAATATTCATTTTTCCATTGTGAATTCTTTTTTTTTTTTATAATACAGTATATTTGCAGTAAGTATAGACATCTAAGTACAGAAGTGGACCTAATATACTTGCAGGACCTTGATGCAATATTTTGTCCTTTCTATGCTTCATTGTAGTTTCCCAACAGTTACTATTTGTGTTCCATTTGCTGATATTTGAGCATATAAAAAGGAGAAACATTTCCATGGGTGATTTTTAGGGAAGTGAAATAGATTTGACAACCCATCTACATTTCCCAAAGGGACTATTAGAACATTCAGATTAGTATATGTAATTGCAATGTTACATTTTTCCAGTTCTAATATTTTCCTCCAAAATCACAACAAGCATCCCATCACCTGCATATTACCATGTCTCCTAAGGCCACAAGGACATTTGGATTAGTAGGTGTATTACTGTACCTGTAGGCATCTGGACTGAGGTGAATTTTATTAGGAACACCATGACTTTCCATCCGAGAAGCTGTATTTACTGTGTCCCCAAACAAACAATATCGTGGCATCTTCTCTCCTACAACTCCAGCCAAGACTGGACCAGTGTGCAGCCCAACCCGTATCTGCAGGCACAAATCACAACACTATTATATGCTTAGATACCCATAGGCTGGCTCATAGGCACTGCAGAAAGGGAATTTACATAAGCATACAGTATCTTCAGTAATATTGCATTTTAACATAGTCAATTTATTGACATGATCAGTTTATATTATAATATACTGTAACTACATAGAATTTGTTGGAATGCAGTTAGCCTCCCGGAGGATGGGGCGCCGGCAGTTAGAATACTGAGACCAGCAGCCTGATTTGCGACCAAAATACCAGAGCCGGAATCCTGAAATCTATAAGAAAACCGATGCCAGATTTCTGACTCCCAGCATACTGAACATAACTATGCAGGAAAGCTTAGGGTTTCCCCAGGGAGGAGGAGGGACTTAGGGTTATGCTGCAGGTGGGGGAAGGTTAGGAAAAGGCTGCAGTGAGGGAGGGTTAGGCACTTAGAAGGGAAGGGTTAGGGTTAGGCAGCAAGGTAGGAAGGTTCGGGTTAGTTACTAACAGGAAGAGTTTGAGTTAGGCTGCAAGGGTGAGTGTTTAACGGCGCATCAGAATGCCGGGGTCAGTATTCTGAACGCTGGCATCCCTACTTCCGGTCATCTGTTTGTATTCCGAGATTACAGTAGATAAGAACCACTTGACTCACCTAGTCTGACCCTTATTTACCTTTTGGTAATCTCAATTTATTTGATGGATAGTTTTGTAAGGATATAATTACTGTATGCCTATCTCATGCATGCTTATATTGCTTAAGCTCTACCACCTCTGATGGTGATTAAGATTATTCCACCTTCTGTATCACCTACCCTTTATGTATGGTAATTTTACCTAAAATTCCTTTGAACCTAGCTCCGTCTTCAGCCATTGTCCTTGGGGTCTAGTCATTTTTTTCCTTTGAGGAATGTCTCCCTCCTGTACCTTGTTAAACAAGATACCTTGATATATTTGAAAGTTTTTGTCATGTCCCACCTTTACCTTCTCTGCTCCAAACTATACATGTTAAGATGTTTTAGTCATTGCTGATAAGTTTTTAGATGTAGACCATGCACCAATTAAATTATTTACTACATCATAATATTGTTTGAAGACCCACACAGCATGTTTTTCTGGGCAGAAATGATAGTTTGTAACCTCATAGTGTGCCTTTTTATTAACTTAGCTACAAAATATTTGAACGTTCAAGAAGAGCTACTTATAATGTATCTGTAATGCCTGACTGCATGTTTGTCTCTATTACTGTATGCAATAAGAGGGCACCAAAACAGTATTACTATTTTGCAATTAGAGACCACAGCTACAATATGTAAATGCCAATTACTTATGAATAGGGAGAAATAAAATAGGAGAATTAAATATGAATTGGAACTTAACATGTCAGATCTCAATGATGATTTTGTTAATGATACCCACCAGAACCTACTACCACGTGTTTCAACTGCAGGAAGAGACTTCTTTCATCTAAACTGCTAGAACCTCTGCTGAGCGCTAGATGAATCCCTAGAATCAGACATATATAGGTCTTCACCTAAAGTAAGCTGTATTTTCCAATTAATAGTTCAGAGTTGTAGTGGAATGCAATGAGTAAAGGAAAAGGTATATGCGAATACTCAAAATATATTAATATATACTTTATATACCTATTTTTATGAGTCTGTACCATATAATTTTATATTGTGTGCTATTATTTAGTAATACATTTATTTTGATTATATCCAATTTTGTGTCGCTCTCTGGATATATGCGAGTATCTTTTCCTTTACTCATTGGGGGGGGGGCACCAAGCCAGAATGGCACTTCCCTCTGCCGGCTACCCCTGCTGGACCCCCAATTTCCTTCTTTCCCACCGTCTATGTCCCTGCTTCCCCATCGTCACTGTCCCTGCATACCGGTCTTCTTTGTCCCTGTGTCCCAGTCATCTCTGTCCCTGCATCCCCGCCATCTATGTCCCTGCATCCCCGCGTCGTTGCCATCTCTGTGTCTGCTATCCATATTTGTGAATTTTATCTTAATCCGTGTGGCATAATGTGAATTTTGCTCAATCTGTGTAGCATAATGTGAATTTTGGCTCATTCCGTGTGGCATAATATGAATTTGGCTCATTCCATGTGGCATAATGTGTATAAGGGGGTCCACTATTTTGTTGCAGAATATGTATACATATGGTGTGTTACATGGCTCAAGGACACCCCCCTTTTGAGTGGCCTCACCAACTTTTCCAAAGTGGGGACATGACCATATGATTCCACCCGCTATGCACAGTGCCACCCAGAAGGTACTGCTGCCAGGTTCTTATATGGATGCATAAATCAACGTGGCTGTCCTGTTATGAATGGCTTGGGGAGGGAGTTTGCAGCTGCTATAGACAGGAAAAGTTTTATTTCCTGTTACTGTAGCAGGCCCCACCCACTTATCTTATCAGCAGGAATACTACCACTGGCATGGAAGCTCCCTTCTATTTTAACCCCTTAGGACTGATCAGGAAACTCAAGAAGTGAGCGTCGAACAAGTGACACATTTATGGTGTTGCCACCAGTACCTTCAGCAGCAGTATCCCAGTTGCTAGGCAACATGCCGATGAAATGAAGAGGTAGGGGCTCACTGCTAGCAAACTGCTGCAAGGAGCTCCAAATAATATTCCCTTGATATGGGATTTAAACTCTCGTAGAAACCAATTTAGTAGGAAATTGCTTATAAAAGACCTCCTCAATCTCTCAGCAAGAAGTTTTATTGCAGAAATCCAAGATCTCTCCTCCAATGAATAGCCTTTCCTGTGGATTACAGTAAATAATGAATCTGACCCTCAACACATTTTGAATCCCAAAACTTCCCCAACAAGAATAATTGTTGACCATCAATACTGGAGAAGGTTTATGAGAATGTCTAGGTCTAAGTTTCTAAGAAAAAGAAACCCTTAAAGATCCTGGGACATATTTTATAATTTAGGTAGATCCAACTAAAAAGCTATAGTGTACATCTTAATAATCCTAAATCAGAGTATTGAATCTAAGTTAGGTCCATTTGAAGAGAGGATGGTCTTCATTTTCAACACTGTAACTTGATTCAGAGGTGGAAACTTTGCCAGAAAAGAAAATCATATCATAATAGGTGCAAGCAGGGGCGGATCCAGCAGAAAATGACAAAGGGGGGCACCATGATAGGAGAGGGATTGGGAAGGGGGTGTTAGTGGTGCCAGTGTACATGTTAAGAAAGCGGCGAGAGAGAAGAGAGCAGAGAGAGGGCGGGAATAGGAATAAATATAGGCCCTGGCGTTTAAAGTACACAGGCCCACCTAGGTGACAAAAGTGAAGGAGGTAGTTGTGCACAAGCCGAAGGCACACTCCGGAAAAGGGGGTGTGGCCACTCAAAATGGGCCGTGTCCTTCAGTGTAGTGTACTACACCCTATACAACTTCTACACATTATGCAACAAAATACTAGACCCCATTATACTTGCCCTTTACACATGATGCTAAATGGATTGTGCCAAAATTCACATAATGCCACACGGATTGAGCCAAAATTCATATAATGCCACACTGGTTGAGCCAAAACCCACAATATGCTTCATAAACAAGGACATTGTGTGCCAAAGGCACACATTAAAAAATTCACACCATAATGCCCATTACACGTTAAGCCACACACCATAATGTCCATTACATATTAGGCCAAACACCATAATGCCTATTAAAAATTATGCTACAAAAGAGCTACTTACCTACATGCTCATTGCCAGGGGTTGCATGCTCGTTGCCATGTGGGATTGCATGCTCATTGCCAAGGGGAAATACATGCTCGCGGTAACTAGGGGACAGCCGCCGCCGGGCAGAAGTGACAGCCATTGACAGCTGGGCAGAGAGCGGGGGGCTGCCCAGCTGTATTCAGAGCACTGCAGGTCCCAGCTATTTGAAATAATACCCCTTTCACACCAGAAAAGGCAGGGACTTACACAGGATCATACAGGGACATTCCCGGGTTGGCCCCTTTTACACTAGCCTAGTGCCTGCATTTTCTGGTGTGAGGGGGAGAGACCCCCCCTTAACCGACTACAGTATATCGTTTAACCGGCTATATCTTTGGAACTAACTGGCCCATTTACACCTGTATCATATTGAAGAACTTTTGAGTGGGCTTCAAATTATTTTGGTCACGTAAAACTGGGCCATTTGGTTCCAGAGAAATCTGCCCTCAAAGAACATGAACAGCCATGAAATTACATTTCAGAAATAAAAACAATCGGATTACCCACAATATCTCCGGAACCAATTGATCCATATGGACAAGCATGGTATCAGATTGAAGGCCCAGCGATTTGGGTTCGAATGAGCTTCTGTGATGCCGGTGGGAAACTGGCAGCCTTCGGAACTGGGTGGGGGTTGGAATTAGCAGGTCCCATGTTATCCAATGGGGAAAACGTTCCAGGTTTGTCTGGCTTTATCTCCGGTTCCCAGGAGAATAGCGACTCAAGGCCAGGCTCGTTGGAAAACCCCAGTCCTCAGCTACAAAATGAGCTATGTCATAAATGAATCCGCCCATGGGTGCAAGTGCAATAATATAGGCTTGCTTCAGAGGAGAAAAAGTTTACAGGTTAAAGGAGACCAAGCAGTTAAATTGGCTTCCTTTTTGGATAAGGATAGTTGTATGGGTCAGCAAAAGAGAAATGTACGACCCAAGCATGTGATTCAGGTAGCAGAGCCCTGGATGCAAGACGCAACCAGGATGAGAAAGAAGTGTACCTGCTAATGAGCAGGTACGATCTACTTCACGCATTCACTTGTGGCCACCCCAATCTCCTCTAGTTTATTGTTATAGTTGTTTGTTTCAGATTGTAAATCTTGATTATAATGCCTTCTATGTCACGGCTGGAATTATTAACTTTGATCATTTCAACCTGATCCTGCTATTTCTCTTTCTAGCACCAGGATTGCTGTATAACGGAGATAACTACACCTAGGTATGCTTAGAGTAGATGTTATGGGGCAAATGTACAAAGCCTTGAAAAAGTGATCCTGTATCCCTCTGCCTTCTGCTGTAACAGTCTTATTAAATTCCCCAAATCATAATACAGTTAAATATACATACAGTATATTCATTTAAAACCAGGTCAGGAAACCAATTAAATTCCAAGTGAAGAATTGGTGTTAAATATGCTGGTGTTAAACAGATGTGTTTGCTGAGTGCTTTAGATTCTTGTCAGTCAGCATGAGCATACTAGAAGCTCAGTAAATATTAGCAATGCCGCTAAATCCAATCAAGCTTTCAATCAAATGTCTCTTTGAGCCACAGCACAAGAGGAAACTCTCGTAGACCAATTTACAATGCTGACTGCTGCCACCACTAACGGACACATATATAGACAGATTAGACAGGTCAGATAGAAATTCTCCAGTGTTTCCAATGATCAACAGAAAGTCGGAGCACATCTGTAGGCATTGTTTGTATCAACTCTCAATGTTTAGGGACACGGGGGTATTCAATCTGTGCCGATAGGGGAAATATCGGAACTCGCCTATTCAATGCTGTCGTTAACAACAGCATTGAAGGCTGTCAGATCTGACTTTTTTTAAGTTGGATCTGTTTTTGTTGGGAACAGACGTCGATCATCGCATTCACGGCCGTTTTTTAGACAATCTACGTCCGTTGTTTTTGCCGATCCACGGACTTTCCAACACTTGACAGTCGGAACATTGAAGTTACTATCGGATCAGAAAAAAACGGCCCGGGATTCCGACTTTCAAGACATTCCAGGCAGTCGGAATCCCGGATTGAATACCATCCTAATATGCCCTACAACAGGGCCATCAATTCATAACTTACATACTGTATATATGTGGTAAATACAGGTGCTTGGTATGCCCTAACAATACACATAACCATACGCTTTTTGGGGTAGTCCCCCTCACCCCCGGGAGGGTGCATACCTCTCCCAGACACTAGGCTTAATGGTGCAATTCACCTGGCCCAGCCCCCATTGCCTCCCACCTACTTCTTCTCTCTGGGTATCTCCCCTTGGGAGAACCATAAAGTAGGTACAGTATAGTAAGTATGCATAGAAAGCATGTACAGTATACACAATTACACACATTTTCATATTTTAAAACACAAAAAATAGAGACGTATCACCACGGTTTATGGCTTGGGACGAGACTAGGACTCTAGAAAAAAAAATACTTTCAAATGCAATCAGATGCGTACAACCAGTGGAGAGTGTGATTTTATTGTCTGAAACAGTATTTAGGTATACCTAATCAGGAATGTCACTTACCCTTTTAAAACCCAGTGCAGCTGTAAAAGCTCTAAGCTGCACGTGCCTCAAACAAGGATGTGATTTATGTGAGAGGGCATAGTTTCATGGAGCTTCCCCAGAGACTGCTGTGGCTGCAGTGCCAGCTTCTACACTGTGACAGGAGCTGAGTGCTGCACACAATGTAATGTTCCAGGGCAGCACTTTGGTGCAACCTCTGGGCGGATGACTCCTGGGTGTGGCCCACACCCCTAGTCAGGGCAGCCATTGGTGGGGTCTGCAAGGACTCCAGTCTCTGGGACAGACAGAATGGGGGCCCAGAACTGGAGTCAGTAGTGGAATTCCAGGAGTCCACTGAGGCTCCCGCTGGGCACTAAGCCCTGAAGAGGCACTTCCACTCTGTCACAATTCCGGCTGGCTCAGGGTGCAGGTATCCCCGATCCCCCTTGTCACTCACCGCGGATGGCTACGCAGGCGGTGATAGACGCTAGCCTTCCTGTAGAAACGCCACTGCACACCTATATCTTGAACACAAACCTGCCAGCATAGGGCACGATTCAGACATGTTTTCACAGTGGCCTTGCGAATTAATATGCTCCAGTGCGAATGGATGTGTACAGGTGCACATCTGTTTGGACCCATGCAAATATGTCCTTTGTAACAGGCTCACCATCTAATGATTTTTACACTAGGCTCAAGTCATCGCGGGCGCCACGTTGCCCAGGACTTACTCAGCACTGCGATGAAAAACCGACATATGCGGGCTGCTGCTGACATCATAAGCCCTCCTCTAACACGCTTATGTACATCTGCGTTTTCCCTTTCAATCCCTGAATTTGTTTTCGTCAGGAACAGCATTTTTCTTGACACTCCCATGAAACGTCTGGTTTCCAACTACCACTGCATGTCAATTACCGTGCATACAGCCAGCGATCATAAAAAGTTGCAGGACTTGATCACAGCCAGGCATCATGCAGCCAATATGCATGCGCAGTTCATTGATAATCAGCCTCCGTGCAAACTAGAGTAGATAATTGGTCACAACGCAATGTGACTCTGGCATGAGAAGCTGAAACCATCCCCCATACCCGGACTCCTCTTGCCATCTCCATGGACCGGCAGCACACTTGCGCACTTACTCAGAAGCAATCCAACAGATTGATTCTGCAGCCGATGCAACCGTCAGGCTCTGGTGCGATGGGCACGGGACTGTGCATCGCCTCAGACCTGCTGTCAATCACATGCAATTTGGATGTTTTTCATGGGATTCATCACCAGTTTTACATGAAAAGAGCCCAAATTGCATGTGAATCGCCCTAGTGTATGGGGCTACAATTTGTCTTCTTCCCAAACTGGTGTAGGTGATACTGCTAAATATTGCAATACATCATGGATGGATTAAGCTATTTACAATTCAAAAACACTTACAGCATGCATGGTTCTGATTGCTTGGATTAGAACCTCATGTGTTACTACAGTTCTGAGAATGTCTGTTGTCCAATAGTGGCAATCAGAGGTGCCGATTTATGTTTTTGCTGGTGGGTGCTCAAGCCTGTTGAAAGGCTCAACAAGCAAATACAGTGGCCCGGCATTGGGACTCTGGAGTTACGGGCACGTGGGTGCTCATTCATTCCTGTGGGTGCTCTGGCCATTGAGCACCCACAGAATCGGCGCCTATGGTGGCAATCTACAGAAGATATATATTTTTATATTGATAGCATCTTGTTCATTGCCAAGATCATTTCAGAAATGATACATTTCAGCATATGATGCAGCCAAGAAAGGCCTGCCAAATCTTTCTAAGAATCAGAGCAGGTTGTCAGCTGTTAGCAACAGAAGATGCTGTGTGTGTGTAAATGGATACCAGATATAGCACATAAAAATAAAGATAATAGCTAGATTAAGCTATAGCTCCATACACACTGACAATTTTAAAAAAAAATCTAGTGTTTATACTCAATATGTCCCGCGCATCTCCCATGCATCATTAACAACCTAACCCCGTTGGCCGAACTTGCAGGCCGATATTGGCTATATAGCCAACAACCCACATGTTCAGTGGGTCCCGGTGACGTCACTGAACAATATAATTTACCAATATTGTTCAGTGTTTATGAGCAATTCACCCACCCATGGCCAATATCGTTCACTATATTGCCCATGGCGCAGGTTGTCTAGTGTATACGGAGCTTATGATGGAGCCACAGTCAGTGCTTTCAGCAGGGGTGAATTTATGAAGCTTGGAGAAGTGTTATCTATCCCCATAAAGAACGTTATGAGCAAGGTGATAATGGTTCAGCCAATCAGCTACAATATGTAAATTGACAGGTAAGAGCTGATTGGGCTGAACCATTATCACCTTGCTCATAACATTCTTTATGGGGATAGATAACACTTCTCCAAGCTTCATAAATTCACCCCTCAGTTCCTGAACCTCTTATTAAATATGACATCATCAGGAACTGGGTTCCTGAATCTGTTCTGGGCCAAAATGTTCTTTCCATAAGATAAGTTTAATTTTAAAGTCACCTGTGAGTGCCTTCATTTCTAAATACAATATATATCTCTATCTATCTATTTTCATTTAATCGATCCACCCCCAGACCTGGAGTTCCTGGACCTATGCAATGTCAAAATTTTAGTGCTTCAATAAAAATTATATATATAAAAAAAAAAAAAAATAGTACTTACTGTACTGCCGGCCACAGTAATGCCACAATGTCCTGGGAACTTGTTCTATTATCAGTATCAAACAGATATTGCTACTATATAACTGGATTATGTTCTATCAGAGTATCTATGCTTACAGTTTAGTATTAGCAAAGCAACAGAAACCAATCTGATTTTGCTGGAGCTTTAAATCAGATGTTTCTCTGAGCCGCAACACGACAGGATATGTACTAGACCAATACATGATGCTGACAACTACTACATACCTCACAACATTTGGAACTCAATATTCGGGACTTGCCACGCCGCAGACGCGTCTGGTCCAAAAAGGAGGTGGAGCTACTAGGTGGGTGTGGCTTAATGTAGAGGGGGCATGGTCTAGTGCCATAACCCCTGCTCTCTGCATTATCTGGGGGGTTCCCAGTGCTTTCTTAGCAGCTGGGCAGCACCCGGCCCGTTCCCTGCACTGAAGAGATGCCATGCGCAGATGAATGGCATCTCTTCAGTGATTAGCAGTGGCTCCCCCCAACTGCTCCCCCTCCCCATACGCAGGACATTGCCAGCCGCGGGAGGGACAGTCTCCAGTTAGCGGGACTGGCCCACTGTAATCAGGACCATTGGGAGGTATTCTACTGTACAGCTTTTTTCTACAGATGTGGCGCCTGTCAATCAGGCTGGGGCTGGCGCCAGCCGCCGCCATCGACTGCCAGCCACCAGAAGAGGGTGCACACGCACGAGACGCTCATGCGCCCAATTCTGCCAGAGCTCCCTGTCGGATGCTGCCGCCTCTCGCTGCATCAAGTACAGTGAGGCGCTGCTAGTGCCGGAAGTGTTTTTTTTTTTTTACCATCAAAATGTGATATATGACATATATGAGACCAACATGATCTGAGAAGAACACACGAGGAGACTGTGCTGATTAATGTGATATATGACATGAAGGTACTTATGTATTATCTGGGTGCCCGATTTTTTCATTGCATGCCACTACTTAAGGCATGCAATGCGATTTTTCATTGTAAAGACCCGATTTTTAATTGTATAGTCAACCATGGGTGATTTCATACCCCCACTATCCAACTACGCATGGAGTTGATTTTATATGGAGTTGATTTTATATAGTGTGGCGAGCACAGAGAGCCACCGAGCCCGAAGCAAGGCGAGCGCAGCGAGGGGACGCGGATTACTTTTTTTTTTTCAATTAATTAATCTTTATTTTAGTTTCCATTACATACAAAAGACAATTTCACTTTACAGATAAAATACATTTAAAAACAATACAATTGCAATTACAGGTCACCATTTTATATAATATTCACTCTTATACTTTATATCAATTCTAGTTCAACTATGTGGTAGCATGTCCTTCTGTAGGACCTTTTCAGACCAGTGCAAACGGCCCAAATCCATTCTATTACTCATCTCCTATATATTTGGCTACATCTGTCACTCAAAGTAGTGTCTGTGTCTATAACGCTCTGTTCCTGGACTTTCCTCTTAATGTGTGATTGCCTTCATCTGTGCTGAACACCTTTCTGAGAAATTAACCTGTTTAAAACAGGTGATGGCAATCATACATTAAGGGGAAGTCTAGAAACAGAGCATTGTGTCCCTCCTGGAGAGGGTCATGTTGGGAGGTATGTGACAGAGAACCAGCCCAGTGAGCCCACAGACAGTGCCAGACACCCACTGCCTTCCCATGTTGCCCAGCACTGCTACTCCACAGCCACCAGGTGAGCGCCCCCCTCCCACGATTTGCGGCAAACCCCCCCCCCCCCGCGCCCTCCCGCGATTCGCGGCAAAAACACCAGCTCCCCCGCGACCCCCCCTACCGCGATTCGCAGCAAAAACACCCCCGCGACCCCCCCCTCCCGCGATTCGCTGCAAAAAGAACCCCCCCACGACCCCTCCCGCAATTCGCGGCATAACCACCACCCCGGGCCCCCCCCTCCCGCGAATCGCGGCAAACCCTCCCCCATGACCCCCCCCCCCCGATTCGCGGAAAAAAACACCCCCACCGCGACCTCCCTCCCGCGATTCGCGGCAAAAAGAACCCCCCCGCGACCCCCCCTTGCACGATTGGCGGCACCCCCCTGCGACCCCCCTCCCGCGATTCGCGGCACCCCCCCCCCCCTAAATTTGCAGCAGCCCCAGGATTAAATGGCACATGCAAAACACTGACATGGCTATGGTCGACAATGAAAAAGGTTTACATGAGTTTTTGAAGATTTATTTTTAATTTTTTTTAATTTTTTCATATTCATTGTCATGTGTCGACATGGACACCAATGAAGTGGCACACTTATGTCGTGGCAGCTCCAGAATTAAATTGCACATGGAAAACACTGACATGGCTATGGTCGACAATGAAAAAGGTTGACATGAGTTTTTGAAGTTTTTTTGTCATTTTTTGAATATTTTCATATTCATTCTCATGTGTCGACATGGACACCAATGAAGTGCCACACTTATGTCAACATTTACATGTGTTGACCTTTCTGTGTTGATTTTTTTCTTGTGGCGATTCGCGTCACACCCCCCGCAACCCCCCCTCCGGCGATTCGCGGCACCCCCCCGCGACCCCCCCCCCTCCCGCAATTCGCGGCAACCCCCCACCGGAACCCCCATGAACCCCGCTCTCCCGCGATTCGCGGCACCCACCCCCCGCAACCCCCCCCCTCCCGCAAATCACGGCACCCCCCGCGATTCGCGGCAGCCCCAGGATTAAATGGCACATGGAAAACACTGACATGGCTAAGGTCGACAATGAAAAAGGTTGACATGAGTTTTTGAAATTTTTTTTTCATTTTTTGAATATTTTCATATTCATTCTCATGTGTCGACATGGACACCAATGAAGTGCCACACTTATGTCAACATTTACATGTGTTGACCTTTCTGTGTTGATTTTTTCTTGTGGCGATTTGCGTCACACCCCCCCACCTCCCCCCCACAACCCCCACTCCCGCGATTCACGGCACACACACACACACCTCCCCCGCGATTCTCGGCACCCCACCCCGTGACCCCCCCTCCCGTGATTCACGGCACACCCCCGTGACACCCCTCCCATGATTCGCCGCAACCCCCGCCCCGTAACCCCCCCTCCCGCGATTCGCGGCACCCACCCCCGCGACCCCCCCTCCCGCAATTCGCGGCACCCCCCCGCGATTCGCGGCAGCTCCAGAATTAAATTGCACATGGAAAACACTGACATGGCTATGGTCGACAATGAAAAAGGTTGACATGAGTTTTTGAAGTTTTTTTTTTCATTTTTTGAATGTTTTCATATTCATTCTCATGTGTCGACATGGACACCAATGAAGTGCCACACTTATGTCAACATTTACATGTGTTGACCTTTCTGTGTTGATTTTTTCTTGTGGCGATTCGCGTCACACCCCCCCACCCCCCCGCAACCCCCACTCCCGCGATTCACGGCACACACACACACCCCCGCGATTCTCGGCACCCCACCCCGTGACCCCCCCTCCCGTGATTCACGGCACAACCCCCGCGACCCCCCCTACCATGATTCGCCGCAACCCCCGCCCCCGTAACCCCCCTCCCGCGATTTGCGGCAACCCACCCCGCGACCCCCCTCCCGCGATTCTCTGCAATCCCTCCCCTCCCGCGATTCGCAGCATCCACCCCCCCACAACCCCCCCTCCTGCAATTCGCGGCACCCCCCGCGACCCCCCCTCCTGCAATTCGCGGCACCCTCCGCGACCCCCCCTCCCGCGATTCGCGGACACCTAAGTTGCAATACAGGGCATCTTTCATACAATTCTAACCATATTTCTCATATACAAACGTTCACAAATTAAGGGGGCGCAGCCCCTTACGACGGTGTGAAGAGCGCCCGTAGGGCGCGATGAATCACCTAGTGGAATAATATATATTTATAGGTTATATCCACTAGTGCTCATCTATATAACAATTCAATCCTCTTGTTAATCTTGTATGTGTTTTTAGTGTTTTTTTTATTTTATTTATTATTTTTTTTATTATTAGAGTGTCTTATTTAATATTACATAGAGCGTTTATATATCTTCAAGTGTGCATGTATATATATATATTTACTTTGTTACAATTTATTCATACTTTGTGACGTTTTTAATTATCCATACCCACTAATTGTGTTTATATATATTAGTGCTCTATATTTCTAATCATAACCATTTTAAGACTTCCAGACTTATTGTGTATCATATTCCAGTATTTTCATTTATTTTTTATTTTTTAAACGGATATCTACCCGATTGCACTGGTCCGTGCTAGCACCCTCCTTCCTCTAGATCTTCTTCTATTTCACTTGTTCTATACAGTATATGTTGGAATCACACCATCTATCCCATTTACTATGGAACTTAGCCATTGCATTTCTTGTATGAAACATGTTTCTCATGTTTGATCACATCTTTCACTAGGGCTCTCCATTTAATTATTTCTGGTTGTGCTATTGAAAACCAAGTGCGCGCTATCATCACTTTTGCTAAGGTGATTAAGCTAATAATATACGAATACAGCTGTGGTGAGTTACCTCCTCCATTCCTAATCCAAATAGACATATCCTGGGGCCCAGCTGGGCAATATTGGGCACCGTGGCCCTAACATCGCTCCATACCTCCTCCCAGAATAATCGAATCTAAGAACACCCCGATATTAAATGCCAGAAGTTCGCCCCCTCTTCTGCACATTTAGGGCATCTGGTATTGTCCCTTAAGCCTGCTCTATATAGCATCGTCGGGGTGCGATATACTCTATGCAAAATAAAGAAATGGACCTGTTGGTATCTAACGCATGATGTAGCATATTTTAATAGACCCAGTACTCTTTTCCAATTTTCTGTTGATAGTGGGCCTATATCATCTTCCCATTTAGTTTTTAGCTGGTCTAACAGTTGAGGATGTTGGTTTGCGTTAATATTAGAGTATAATTATGCTACCTGCCCTCTCTTACTCATTTTAACAGGTGATACGGAAATTTCTAGAGTATGCCCTCCAAATTGTCTCTCTATGGCATGCCGTAATTGCAGATATCTAAACAAATAGCTGTTTGATATTTTAAATTCATTCTGCAATTGGTTAAATGATTTAAATTGACCATTGCTATATAAGTGTCCTATCTCTATTACACCTTTTTTTTGCCATATATTATCAATAGATAGCTTGTCTAATTCTGGATATTTTTTATTAAACCATATGGGGGACTCTACCTCTAGTCCTGTCCACTCAGAAAATGTATGCGCATATCGCCATACTAGTGCTTATTGCCGGAACATTGGAGAAATTCCTTTTAGAGAGTGCCCCGATAACAGAAAGTGTATTGGTAATTCCCATGTTCCCAATTGTTCTTTTACAAGGGCTCTTATCGTTGGCTCTAGTTCATTAGTCACCCAAGCTTGCATAGATGCCATTTGTGATGCTGCATAGTTATTCCTTAGGTTCGGAAGGGCTAGCCCTCCCTTTTCCTTCGGTTTATATAAATGATGATAGTATTCTTTCTATAGCTGTGAATATTGATTTAGGGATATATACAGGCGAGTTCTGCCATACGTACAAATACTTTGGTTGCATAATCATTTTGAACATGTTTATGCGTCCAGTTACAGTTATTGTTCCTCCATGTATGCATCCTTTCCTTGAACCCAGCTGTAATTGGGTCAATATTTAATTCTGTATATTTATGCACATCTGGGGTGAAATGTAATAGGGTGAGATATTCAGAAAGTGAGAGATTTGGTAAGAAATCTCCAGGTGTTTTTTAAAGCGGCAATCATTTACTCTGCACAGCCAGTTTGATTTTGAAGTGTAAATGATTATTTGGATCCAAGCTACTACCCGCCGATCTGGGGACCTTTCTGCCAGGACTTCATTGGTGTTTACTTGCCTGAAGTGAGGAAGTTTCCGGGACTTCCACCTTCTATGCTCGTTTGAGAACTTTTCCATCAAGTTCTCCACCGTTTCTGGTAATTGATTGAATCCCCACAAACGGCCCTTTTTTACCATCTTGTCATAGAACTAATGTTTTTACTTGCTTTTTAAATATATTTTGTGACCTAATAAAAAAGATTGTATTACACTATATTTGGTTCCATTTTACTCCTATATGGTTTCCGGACTCACGGATAATTATATGGAGAAAGGAAGGATACCTATGTAATCCAGTGGTTGGTGAAATATAATATCATTTTGGAGAAGAGGAGACGCCAATCCCTCACAAGGGACGTATGGTACCTCTTCCACTACTTTGGAGTGCGGTGCAGGGTCACACACCTTTCTCTATATTTTTGGGATAAAGATACACAGTGGTGAAATATACATCTAACATTCCTGAGGCGGAGAAGAGGAACGCTCCTTGTAAGATAGGGACATTGCTTTTCATCCATACATTTATTCTAAAGCTCGCAGGAGGACTTCTGGAATGCAACACATGTGTCTAGTACACATTACCCTTTGAAATTCTATTCTCGTGGTACGGGGTTACCACACGCATTCCATACCCACCTGCAGAACTCCAGCGCTTTGATTCGGTTCACCGTCCCTCCTTTTTGTTCAAAATCAAACTGGCTGTGCAGAGTAAATGATTGCCGCTTTAAAAAACACCTGGAGATTTCTTACCAAATCTCTCACTTTCTGAATCTCTCATCCTATTACATTTCACCCCTGGAGTTATCCATATTCCCAGGTATTTCAATTTAAGTGTCCACCTCAATGGGTATAAATCTCGATGTTCTTCTGGTATTTTACCTGATACTGGGAGTATACTTGACTTTTCCCAGTTGATTCGCAGTCCTGAGACTGCGCCAAAACTGTTCACCAGGTCAAGCATAGCCTGTATAGAATTTTCTGGCTCTTGTAAAAAAATAAACATGTCATCAGCATATAGTGCTATGACGTCCACAATTTCTACAATCCTTATTCCCTTTATTTGTGGCTCTGAACGGATTTTACAGGCTAATGGTTCTATTGCCATAGCAAATAATGCTGGCGACAGACGGCATCCCTGTCGGGTTCCTCTTTTCAGACCAAAAGTGTCCGACGCATATCCATTTATTGATACCCTCGTGGACGGGGAGGTGTATAACATTTGGATCCATTTAATAAATCCAAACCCCAGCTTCTGGAGCACTGCCCACAAATAATTCCAATTAACAGTGTCGAAGGCCTTGGCGGCATCCAAGGATACCACCAAGGCCCCCGACTCCACATTCTGGCTTCTCTGTAGGTGGCAAAATAAACGTCTTCAATTTTGGGTGGTGGTTTTTCCTGGTATAAATCCAGATTGATCTGGATGGATTATGGACGTCATAACCCTACTTAACCTTGTGGCAACAGCCTTAGCCAGAATTTTAACGTCTGTATTCAGCAATGAAATGGGTCTGTATGAGTCTGGAGAAAGAGGATCCTTTTCCTTCTTTAATATTAGAATAATTAATGCCTCCGTCATTGTAGGTGGAAGGGAACCCCAGGACGCGGATTACTTTACATGTATTCTGCGTCCCCTCGCCATGCTTCGGGCTCGGTGGCTCGCTGAGCTCGCCACACTATATAAAATCAACTCCATGCGTGGTTGGATAGTGGGGGTATGAAATCACCCATGGGTGACTATACAATTAAAAATCGGGTCTTTACTATGAAAAATCGCATCGCATGAATTGTATGCCACTATATTGCATGCGATGCGATGAAAAAATCGGGCGCCCATATATTACATAAGTACCGACATGTATGTATCGTGTGTGTGATGGGCAGATACATTTTTCACATTATTTCAGTTCCAATAAAATGCATTAAAAGGCTTGTGGAACAGTTTTCATGATCGCATAATCATAACCAGATCGCATTTCCCATAACTATAATGGGAAATGCAACCTTGACAAATTCACAAAAATAAATTGCAGCCAGCATAATGACAGGGCTCACTGCAATATCCAAACCCCCGCATAGCTTTCTCTGCCAGCTGCAGGGACCCAGCCAGCATGTTTAGCTATGTGTGTCAGTTGGACGAAATAAGTATGTGGGGGTAAAAAAGTATATAATAAACTATTATACTTCCCTACACACAGGTACTGGTGAACAGTGCTCCAGTGATGCTGCAAAGCGGAAGCCCACTTTGAAGCACCGTGCAGTTAAACCAAGAAGAGGATTTAATGACTGGCACCACTCTCTTGGCATGGTGAGTTTGAGCAGTGGTGGGGAGGGTAAAGGTGCCCATACAGGGTGCCATGGGCTGGATCGTATCACATCGCAACGCATGCGTTTTGCATGCTATGCGATCAGAGAGCAGTACAAAAAGTATGCGCAGCACATACTTTTTGTACTGTGCGATGAGATGCCCGCAGGACCGCATGACGGCAGGCCTGTATCTGTATGTAATGTGGTGCCAAACTTAAATTGCCCACATTTTTTATTAAATTACTATGAACTATTCTTCTAGCTGTGGCACTTGTGGCTGTGCTAGAAGCCAGTAACTTACCTGAATGGGATTTCCCGTTACTGGATTCTTGACTTCTCTTGCAGTAAGTATCATTCCTAATGCAAAGTTTGAAACTCTCTCTGCATGAGTAGAGACAGGGACAGGAACACCCCCCACCACCATGTAGGCATCACCTATAGTTTCCACCTGTAAAATAACAAGTCCATATTCAATAAAGTGACAAACACTGCAACCCATGGCACAGAAGCCGTTTCCAATTTATGGCGACCATAAGGAGAGCCAATGTAATTATGTATGAAATAAATGGAATCATTCAAGTTGTAATGAATACATAAACTCTATGACAGTAGCATACCTCCAAACTTTAGTCTACTTTGAAACGGGACCTGCCATACCGGAGGTGCGGTCAGTCCAGAAAGGAGAGGGGCTATAATATGGTGGGCTTGGCCTTTGGTAGAGGGATGTGGTCCA
This sequence comes from Crinia signifera, assembly GCF_055691185.1. Lineage (NCBI taxonomy): Eukaryota > Metazoa > Chordata > Amphibia > Anura > Myobatrachidae > Crinia > Crinia signifera. Next base: position 262,612,004 of record NC_139219.1, read on the forward strand.
GCACCCTGAGCAGCTGGGCAGCCACCAGCTCCCCTCTCTGCACTACTAGATGCCGTGCACATGGCACCTATTCCGTGGTTGCTTTGCAGAGCAGCAGTGCTCCCCTAATGGTATCCCCCATGCCTGTAGGACACTGATGCCCGCGAGTGGGACAGCGGGATAATGTCCTATTAGCGGGACTGTCCTGCTGTAATCGGAACATTTTGGAGGTATGCAGCAGTTCCCAAACTTTTTTGAGATTCAGAATTTTTTCATGGCACCCCTAGGCCAAAAGTTTCTTATTGAGAAATTTAGGAAAGAATATTAAATTAAGTCATCCTTAGACTTGACATTAACCATAAATAATTTGATATGGACTCCTGTAAGTTTCCCAGCTAAGCACACAGTTGGCAAACCACTTAGCTATGATATATTCATGTTATTCTAAATACTTATTTATAACAAGCCTGTTTTCATAACTTAATTGGACCTGCTTTCACCTTTTCAAGAAAATAGAATTATATTGCAAATAGAGAACAGCAGTAATATGTTTGCCCCATCAGCATTACTACATTATGTTACAGTATAAGTTTCCATGACAACTGCTGAGATGCTGTTCTGTGTCTCTGTCACCTTTCCGCAATAACATTCTTCCTTATTGTACCAGTCAGTCTTCCTAACTTCAGCTTCAGTGTGTTAAAATCCTTTTTTAAATATCCTTCCTGACCTCTTATTGTTATGGATTTTCGGTGTTACCCTACAGCCATGACCGCTGTTTAGAACGGCCACAGCGCACCCTACTCTGCCTCTGTTGTCCTCCCCTGTAAGATGACCGATACCTGCTATAACTAGGACTTCACCTATAATTGCCACGTTTGAAGGGGTGAATTAAGTCTGCCCCAACTTCTGTGCAACCAGGTCTTAAGCAGGGACAAGATATCAGTGATCTTCAAGGGAAACAGGTCAAAAGGTAAAACTGACTAAAAGGGACCTGACTGAAAAAAAACACTAACGGCTCCTGAGCCAATATCAGGGAAGTGAGACTTCTAAATGTATAAGTGACCACTTCGCAAACCAGAGGCGACCTAGTCGCAAGCTTAAGAAAGAGACACCACGCAAAAACACACAAATTTCAGTTAAGCAAGTTAATGCAGATCGCTGATTGCTATCGCCCACTAAACAAAACACGGGCAATATGCAGTCATTTGCTAAGCGATCTGACTAGATTTATGGTACATGCTCATTCTTCAACTATAGCAATGCGCAGTCTATCGCAATGGGCTCTACACACATAGCGATGTATGCTTACTTTCTAAGCGATCTAGAGAAATTAAGAAATAAAGACAAATCACTTAGAAGAGTTCCATGTCCTCCTCATGATTTCCTTCCTTATACGTGTTATTATGCAGTTCATGCTGCATTTCTGTAGCCATTCCTTAGTCATTCTCTAAGACGCACTTTTGACCAAAAACTTGTTTATAGCAGCTAAGTCACAAATCCGAAAGCATGCAGAACGGGCTGTGTGTAGGGTTGTCACAGTGATTACTATCCCACACACATTGCTTTAACCCCACAAAAAATGTTCTTTGCTCTACTACAGTGATGATAATTCATCTTCCTCCAATATAGAGACTGTCCATATATGGAGGCTACCTTTTCTATAAGAAAAAATGAAAACTTACTGCAGGAACCTGGCCCGACTACAGGCACAACATGGAGACTGCAGTTACTGTATATTCTATTAAACGTGGCTTTATATTAAAAACACAAACTATGGGGTAATTTCCATTCTCAGTGCTGTGAATAGCTTCGGTAGGGAGCTCTAGGAGCTATTCTAATCAATGCACCGCTGTCTGACTCATGGATCGGTGCGAGAAGAAATTTCACAAAACAAAGATGGCGATGGCGTTTTCTGCCCTAGCACCATACCTTATAGACATCATGCACGGTTGTTAGTCTGTCAAATCGGAGATACATAGAATTTAACATGGAGACAATCTGGATGGGTTCACATTGAGCACAAATGTTGGTAAATGTGACCACATCACTAAATAATATTGTACACTCCTTGAATTCACCTGTAACACATCAAACATATGTTATTTTAATACAGATGCAAAATTATTTCCTCATACAGATAGACCATTGTTAATCTGACACCCATGGTTACAGCACTCTTGGTTCCAGCACTCTGTCGTATTATTCATGTTACTGGATTATATGTGGTACATACATCAGCATCCCAACAGTCTTCCCTCCCACGCCCCACTACCTAAAACCTCCCACAACCCGAGCCTGCCCACAGTGTAACTCTTCCCACAGCTCACTCTACCCCATGGACTAACTGAACCCTCATTCAATAGAGTTGCAGCTATAATATGTCACTTTAGCCACAGGCAGACTGATATTTTTCATTATTTTTCAAATGAAAAACGGTTACTTTGCATTTATTAATAACACAGAGTCTGATTCACATTGCAACGCTCTGTACTTTAATGTTCTGAACTAAGAGGTGTTTCCTCCCTCTTGGACTGAAAGTACAGGCTGCCATAAGCAGAGAGTGTGCTTTCTGGGCGAGATCTATTAAGCCTTGAAAAGTGATAAAGCCAATCAGCTCCTAACTCCCATGTTACAGGCTGGGTTTGAAAAATTGTCAGTTGTAAGCTGATTGTTTAATCATTTGCCACCGACCATTTTGTTACTGTTCATAGATTAGTACATCTTGTCCTTTCTCTTGTGCAGTCCTAGCCAGCCAATGCTGCAGTGTTGGAAGCCAGTGTTTGTGCATTCGCTTGTGGCTTGAGTTCATGTGCAAAGTCCCAGCATCTGTTAGATCCATTGTGCAGGTGCCCGGAACTTACCGTCTCCTCCCCTCTCCCCTCCAGGCAAGATGGTATTAGCAGTCCCCCTGCTACAAGTAGGTAGGCAGATGGTGTCACAGATAATCTGATACTGCTTCCCAGGGTTTAAAGTTAGGGGGGACGGGGTGGAACGGAGTTCCACCACCTCTAATGGTGAGGTAGAACATTTTATCCTCCACATTGGCCCTGCACAGTAATTCTCACAGAAAAGCATTCTAGTTTGCAGGGGGATGCCAAAAACCCTACCACTGGCCCTGTTTCTGCCTAATGGGGGGATGAGAGGGAGGTAATTAGGTGGCATAGAGAAAGGAGTTCCCCCACCTCTGCATGACCACCTTAAGCCTTGCTGCTTCCTATGATGCAACTCGGATCAGTAATGCAGCAGCAGGCTCGACACCTGCTGCTGCATTACCATATTAGTGCTATCTTCTATGTAAGCAGCAGCTATAGTAACTCCAGCCACATCTGAATTAGGCCCACTGTCAGGATACTGTTCTCTCTTTTATATATTCCATTCCATTATATAGGGGCTCATTCAGGGACTATTGGGCTTTCAGACAACTCAGATGTTTGGTGAGCTGCTCATGCACAGTATATATACTCCGTTCATCAAGAATACTTGCAGTACCCCCTAAGTGTATTGCCTCCATTTTGTGGAAATCCCAAAACATATCTTCCATTTGTTCTTCACCCGGTGAGACCTCCATGCGCAGCCCCACCACATGCTCCGTAAAAGGGGCGTGGCCTCAGGGATAGGAAGCATGGCTTTGCGACAGTGCCACGATCGCGATGCCTCGCCCCCATTTTCGTCACAGTTGAGGGTATGGTCAGCTCACTATGAGCTGCTGGCCATGCCCCTTGTCCAGTGAATAAACACTGTGCGCATGCATACTACATCTATTCCCAGAGCAGCACTGACCTATGGGGGACTTCTAACTGCTCCCCCCCTCCCGATGGACACTGCTGTCCCCGGATGGGAGGCGGGACAGCCCCACACAAATCAGGACAGTTTAGAGCTATGCCCAAGGCCAGTGTTTGCATGTTATACTGGCCTTGGCAACAGGGATTAAACAGCTTCTGAGTAACTTTAGGGTTACTTATATGGCCCATGGTGAGGTAACTGGTCATGGTGGTGATTTGATGCTGCATCTTGGGACGTAGCACTGATATCTACAATGCTATAAGTGGGCATCTTAAAACTAAGGAAGATACAAATACAGCAAAAGGTTGACACTGGTGCGCTGTCTCTATTTGTGGATATGACGTAGTCTCTTTCTCATCGGATGGGTATTCCACACAGGTAGGTGGCCACACGTAGATAAGAAAAAGGAGAAACAAATCAATGGGAATATCCACTATGTAAATTTTTATGAGGAACAGGGAGTTCTGGTAAACTGACCTGTATAACAGGCCCTATAGGCATATAAAGGTCTCTTTTTCTGTTACCACTTGTTTCTTTCATCCAGGTTGAATGGACCATCAATGAATTATCATGAATCCAGGTAGTTCTCATCAGTAAAAAGGTTTATTCCAACAGTCCAAAAAACATATACAGTTTAGAGACAGCGCACCAGTGTCAACTTATCAACCTTTAGCTGTATTTGTATATTCATTTTGGGGGTTGGTATCCCTGGGTGATACACGGTGCAGCAGTCTACTAGGCGCAGCTATACCCTTTGTAAAATATTCCTTAAACTAAAGTAGGCCTTTAGGCGCCTCTAGGGCATAATAATAATAATAATAATAATAATAATAATGATATTTATATAGCACTTTTCTCCCAATAGGACTCAAAGTGATTTACCATTGTCTTTACAGCTCAAAATACAAAACAAGCTTAACAGTGGCTATCAGTAAAATGCTTGAGTAAATAGGTATGTCTTTAGGCTATTTTTAAATCATTCTGCAGTGGGGGCTTCTCGCACTGTGCGAGGAAGAGAGTTCCATAGAGTTGGAGCAACAAAGTTGAAAGCTCGACCCCCAGATGAATTCTGGGAAATTCTGGGTACTGTTAGTAGTCCTTCTTCAGCGGATCGTAGTAATCGAGTAGGAGAGTAAGGAATCAGCAGCTGCTGCAGGTACCTTGGGCCTTGGTCATGTAGGGCCTTGAAAGTGAGTAATCCAATCTTGAAAACGATTTGCCATTTTACAGGTAGCCAGTGAAGGGAGTAGAGAATAGGAGTTATGTGGCAGGAGCGGGGCTGGTTAGTTAATAGTCTGGCGGCTGCATTTTGTACCAGCTGCAAGTGGTGCAATTATTTTGATGGGAGACCCAGGTAGAAGGCATTGCAGTAGTCTAGGCGTGATGATATAAATGCATGTATGACTTAGGCAGGTCTTCATATTTCTGTACAGCAGCTGGATTTTAGTGTAAGATGTTTGGGACTAAGGGGATTATTCTGGTTCATTCGCTCGGATAGAAATTTGCATCCTTGCGAGTGAACCAGATCCCGCCTTGCGAATGGTGGTACGCCGGCCCACCATTCGCAAGCCACGTACGGTCGAAATAGCTGCGAATAGATGTTTTACATAAACATCCATGCACATGCCACTGGAACCGCCGACCATCTAAAGATGTGGAAGGTGCATGCATAGGTAAGGTTTCTCTCTGAGCAACCTTACCAATGCGTGTATACTTGGAGGGGAAGTAGGCGTGCATCTGACATCCGGTGTCAGCTGCCCGCCCCCCGTATGTCTGTCATGGCTTCATTAGCATGAACGCCACTATACTAATGGACCAGCCTGCCACCCCATACTTCCCCCTTGCCCTCCACCAGCAAAGATGGGTGCGTGCACCCAGGGAACAGTTTGTTCGCCACGGGTGCATGCACCCAACACATGCACAGAAATGCGCAAAGTGCAAATATCCGAACGGACCTGAATAATGTACACACATAATTATGTTCTGAAGAGCAGAAACAGAATGAAAACCTTGAGCACATACTGTGGATGCAGCAATAGTAACGGTACAGTAATAACTTCATGATGATAACTGACATATATTTATATAAACGTTTTTTTGAATATACTTAGCAAAGACTAAAATGAAATACCGCTTCTTAGCACCAGTGTTATAGCCTGGGCTGGTTATCCCTAAATGAAAGGGACAACGAGTATGGAATCCTGCCACTTAGACAGAATAATGTTTTATGCATGCATAGTCCTTGGATTTATGGTGTCCTTCATGCCCCAGTTCTAATAAAATATTATGGCTCTGTATATGAATATTTAAGCACATTTTTCAAATAAATTTCAGCACCTTACAGTTAATTATCTCTTCATCTCAATATTGCCTTTGAAGAACAAGTTGCCGGAATTGGGAGATATACTGTATTATGATATATATATATATATATATTACATGAGACATATTTGAATGACCTTATCTTTATAATGATGGATATATTTACCTGCTTCTACCCTTTTACCCTCCTTCAGCTGGTTGGCCACATGCTTTGGGAGCATGGCATAGAGGAGAGCTTCCGTCTTCTTTTTCTCTTCCTCTAAGTGCTTGGACAGTATTCTCAGTTCTTCCTTCTTCCTCTCCAGCTGATTAGATAGCTCCATCTCAGCCAATCGCTGCTGGTTCAGCAGGATCAGGTCCCGAGTGACATCGTGTGGCGCTATGTCGGAGATGTGCATCTGCCTCTCTTCCAGCTCATGCAAGTTCCGCAAGAGGGGAGAGCACAGGTATAACATGGATTTCAGAGATTCCATCCATATCATCTGACCTGTATATAAATACATCATTACATGCTGCTCCATCTGTATCAGACATTCAGAAATGTAATGCTAAAATTAAACTACTGGAACACATGTATTATTTCCCATACATCGACAGTGCAAGCACAAGCGCCATTTGGTTGATTTTTTATCTTCCTTGACAATGGAACACAGTTAGATTGCGATTATTGGTGTTATTTTATTAAATAATGCAAATACCTCTCAATTCTAGCATTGGGCGCTGTTTCCAAGACTCCGGCATCATCTCCCTTTTTGTCCTAAATACAAACTGACTGTTGATGAACTTTCTGACGTTGGATATGGTCAGTGTGACCTCCGGGTGCACAGTGCTGAAATACTGATCCAGCCGAATACCCATAGTCTGCAGACCTGGTACAATCCTCTGTATGCTCACACCGGCCTGCTTCACTCTCAGCTGGAAATAGATCAACGAGTAATGTAGTATATCCAGAACAAGGTGACACCAGATTTGCCAATGCTAGTTGATATGGGACTCATATTATACATGAAAATAGAGAGGGTCACCATGACTATGGGTCAGATGTATCAAGTTTCAAAAGTGATAAAATGGAGAGTGATAAACAGCTAGCCAATCAGCTCCTACCTGCTACGTTACAGGCTGAGTTTGAAAAATGTCCGGTAGGAGCTGATTGGCTGACTGTTTATCACTCTCCACTTTTTCATTTTTTGAAGCTTGATACATCTGACCCTAAGTGAGAAATTTATGAAAATGTCTAATAAAAACATGCAAAGCGATGTTGCCCATAGTAATCAACCTAATTCTAGCTGTTACAGAATATAGACCAAGAGTTGCAAGGCGGAGGAAAGCCTACTGTGGGTCTCTCCAAACCCTTCCGGGGGTTGAGGTAAGAGGGTCGCGCTGAGCTTCGGTGAAGGTCATAGATAATAGGCAAGTATGATATGAATACTTAGAATTATATGGTTTGTAAGTAAGCAAAAATCAGGCATACTGTATATGGTACATATGTACAGCAACAAGGTGTACCATCACCTGGTTGTCTCTTACCTCTTCATCAAATACTATATGAAAGGGGAGCGCATCACAAAACGTTTTAACATCAATCCAGAGAGCCTTCGGGTACACTGGAATGAAGCCCCGCAGCATTTTACCTGTAACAAAACTCTTATTATGAAAACGTTTATTGTATCAGTAGATATATAAATATGTTGTATTATACAGTTTCTGCCAAATAGAAAATGAAGGTCCAGTACAGTGTGATTAATGTTAACTGGTAGCACAGGATCTAGCCAATGGTAATACAAATTATCTACTGTATACAGTCATCTGAATAGTGGCAGCAGCCTTCTTTGTGCTAAACCAATTGCCATAAGGACATCTCCCATTGACATCACTCAAGCACTTTGTGAATTGGCAGCAGAGAGGCAGCATTCTCTCTAATATATGTCTAATTACAGTACATAGTGTTTAGGTGTCTTGAAATAAATAATAATAAATAGCATGATATGCTCCTATTTGGAGATACTCTAGTTACCTCTTAATAAGTTGAGTATTATTCATTTGAAAATATCTATAGAAGTAGATGTGAGTATATGTGTCAATACTGTATGTAGTATTTGGTGAAGGGGAACAAAAACTCAATACCTCTTCCAAACTGAACAATGCCTCGTATGGTTCCCCAATGATTCTTCTTCCTGACAGGGCAGACAGACACATGGTTCGCTCTCTCTCTAATCTTGTTTACAGCATTTTCAATGCTCTGTGGAGCGAAATGAAAAAGTAAGATGCGAGGTTCAGATCACATGACCATTTCCCTACAAATCTCAGTTCTGTATCAGTACAGCCATAATGAAAATATCAAGTGATTGGTCCTTGAATCTGGGGCCTAATTCAGACCTGATCGCAGAGTAAATTTGTTCTGAAAATGGGCAAAACCATGTGCACTGCAGGTGGGGCAAATTTAACAATTGCAGAGAGAGTTAGATTTGGGTTGGGTGTGTTTAAACTGAAATCTAAATTGCAGGGTAAATATAATCCAGCCAGTATTTACCCTGCACAGAAATAAAATAACTCACCCAAATCTAACTCTCTCTGCACATGTTGCATCTGCCCCACCTGCAGTGCACATGGTATTGCCCATTTTGAGAATAAATTTGTCCTGCAATCAGATCTGAATAAGGCCCATGGATTTTATTCAGCAATTCTGAGGCTTACCAAGTATGCACCCAAGGAAACCTTTACTAGTGTACACTCAGATCCTAATTCGCTCATATACAGTACTGAACGGTTTTATGTTTTAAACATTATTTTTTTCCCTAGAAAAACTCACCATGACTGAAATTGTTATTTACGGCATTTACAGATAGGAATATACATTATATACATTTGCATCCTTCCCACAGGAGGCATTGGTCATGTCCCAAAGTCCGTAAACTGGAGTGACAGAGGCTCAGCTTTCCCGATCACATGGCCAGAACTATGGCAAGGCTTTGAAGCGTAGAGTAACAGGAAAGACTTTCATGGTTTTTCCCCTGCATTCCCTTCACAGAATGAGATTATTTCAGGTCAATTGTACACTTCTTATTGTTCTATTGTTTAACAGATAATAGTGTGCGCCAAGTTAATCACCCTTTCTGCTATCTCTCTACATTATTTGGCTGCATAATTTGCTCTCTGGAGGAAGGTAGTCATTTATTGATTGCGTTTTTCCTTTATTTAAACCAGGTGCAGCAATAAAATGTAGAATTAAACCATATTAAGAGATAACATCGTTCAATAAAGGCTGCCACAGCTATCTTTCCCAGGGTTAACCATATAATATAGTCACATGGATTTGGTCCTCACTCATAGTGCACATCTTATTAGCTATGTCCAATCTATGTTATCTGCAGCTCTTGATAGTACCGGAATACATGCACTGAATATAGCCATTGGCCTCCTTCTACTTGCCAGTAACAATAAACCTTCTCTAGTTGATGATATCCCAAGAAGTGGCTTGCATTGTGCAGGCAAAACACGTGCTGGGCTACTTACTATGCACAGTACTGTCCTGTGTACCGGCACAAGACTCACCTATATATAGCTGGCTAGGCTAGCAGCAAGTCCCAAATGTGTTCTTTACTAATTGTCAAACCTGCTCATATACTGGTGGGCTTGCAGGTTCACGTGTGTGTTTTAGTCTGAGGGGGGCTGACACTGTGGGTTGATTTATGCCATGTACTATAGATATATCTATAGAAATGTACTGAATAAATAGAGGCGCATAAATAATAACTTGCCTGTCTGTCCTTGAGGACTGCAGCAGAGAGGGAGTGTCATGTTATATTGCTATCCACAGATACTGATTGTCAGCATGGCCACATAGCTAGATCAAGGGTGCAGGTGATACTGTGCCCCCTGACCCCCACCGCTCCCGGCCAGAGCAGGGACATCACTTGCTCTCCTAATTCCTGTTCCAGAGTGGAGAGCGGTATACACACGGGGAGATGAAGGGAAATGAGAGTTCTGAGCAATGTGTCACTGAGCGATATGTCAGGGTCTTCTCGGTAAGAACACTGGGGCAGACCCCGGCTTTTAACTTGATTCATACAGCGTGCTGGATATTAATAATTGGGGCTATGCCCCTACACACGGAGCGATGTAGAAGCATTTTCTAAGCAATCTAGTGAGATGCCTGGGGATCGCTACGTGTGTAGGCACCATAATGGTACAGACGCCGCTGCTATTTTTGCATATGAAATGATAGATTTACTGTGGCTGTGTATTTTAAGGTTAAGTTGTTTTTGTTCCACTACAAGAAAACATTATAAAATAGGGTACTTGTTTCATTTCATGGCAGCCGATATATCAGCCGATCCGATGCAATTTTTTACCTGTTCATAACCCCACTATCCACTACGCATGGAGTTGATTTTATATACTGTAGCAAGCGCAGCGAGCCCCGCGAGGGGACGCCGATTACTGCGCTCGCCACACTATATAGTAGTGTATAGTGGGGTTATGAACAGGTAAAAAAATCGCATTAGATCGCATTGGATCGGCCGATATCGCATCCGATATATTGGCCGCCGTGAAACTGAACAAGTACCTAAAATACATAGGGAGTTTCTCAGTAAACAAAACTACAGTATATGAAGGAGCCTTCCTTGTGTTTAATTGGGATTCTGCTAAGACAGAGTGGGACATGCATACAGGGGTACATTTATTAAAGCTTCTAAAATTGGAAAGAGGTGATGTTGCCAAGTAACCAATCAGATTCAGTCTAGGATGCAACAGAGAAATGATAGACAGGACTCTCATTGGTTGCAATGGGCAACATCACCTTTTTTCATTTGTAGAAGCTTCACATACACAGACAGACAGACAGACAGACAGACACACACACACACACACACACACACACAGACAGACAGACACACAGACACACACAGACTCACAGACACACACACACACACATGACTTTTTTGTTGCGGCCTAGCATGGAGCGGACCTTCTGCTCTAGTATCCTCCATGAAGGTGCTTATGAAGCCTGCTGATAAGTGCATGATGTGTCCGCTGTTTCTCTTGCATCTAACTCAAAATCAGGCCCAGTATATATTCTAACATACAGTATATTTATTTGGGGGCATATTTATTAAACACTATTTACTGGATAATTGGTGAGTACCCACAAATATATCCACTGAATGTACTGAAGGGAACGCATTAGTTATGTCCGATATCTGCCGCGGTCTCTCTCCAACAAAGGAAGCACTCTGACACTTGAAATGCATTGTGTGAGTGGATCTAGCTGGCGCTTCCTGCCAAGCACGTGTCGGCAAACATGCTTGGACTTCTACGAGGTTCCATTGTTATTCATTACGGTGAGTCACCTGACACGCAGTATTACATCTATGGTCTGGTCGGGAGTAAATTCCACTGAATTTATATTCACCTGGTTACTTTCTTATTTTGGGAATAGCAGTGATAAGAAATACAAATATTAGGTGTAAACAAGCCAATAAACGATGTGATGTAATAGTACAATTGATAAATGTGTTGCTTGATCGTATTTCTAAGATAAATATGCATTTAGCATCTACTGTAATTACGTTAAGCTATTTAAGGCTCCCTTTCATGATGGCCATTTATAAGATACCCAAACTGTATCATTATTTTTACAAGTCTGTACTATTTATTTGCATAATTGAATATTTATTTACAACATGGAAGTATGGAAGACAAACAAAGACACTCTAAAGCTCCGTACACACAGCAATATATTCCTCAGCATCTTGTTTTCCCGGAGACAGTCACCGCATGCGCGCGGGGGTATGGTCACTTGGCAACCATATCCCCGGTGATATAGGCTACAATCGCCCCATGTGTACGGGGCTTAAGTGACTTCACGGTTATATTGTAGAGAAAGTAAATAATGCTGGGTGTGAATCAGAGGGTAGACTGTGTCAACAGTCAATAGGTGGACACAAAAGGTCGATATGTACAAAGTCAATATTGACAAAATGTTGACATAAGCAACATTGGCATGGAAAAGGTTAACACATGAAAAGGTTGACAAGAGGTTTTTCACATTATATTGGTGTTGACACCTTTGCTCGCTATGCTTTGGGCGAGGTTCCCCATCCGCTACCACTGCGCTTGGCGCCCTTGTTCCAAAATTGTCCTCATGGAATGTTAAAGTATGAAAAAGTCCAATAATGAAAAAAAACCTCATAAAAAAACTCATGTTGCCACTTTCGACCATTGACTTGTCAATTTTTTGGCTTATTTCGACCTTTTGTCAATGATGCCCACATATCATCCAGATCCTAATAATTATACCAGATTTCAGTAATACTTGTGTGTTTTTGGACAGCAATGTAAATACAATAGAACCTGACTACAGTAAAGCTGGGTACACATCAGACAGCACCACAATGCAATGTCGCCAATGATTTTTCTTGAACTGCCTGGAACTCCCCGACAAACAATATTGTGGATACACACTAAAAGATTTTACAAGTGTGCTATGTTAACAATCTGCACAAAAATATTGTTAACATCGTTATTGTGTATATTGTTTGCAAAAATAATCTAAAGTGCACCCAGTTTAAAACTCATAATTCCTGGGACATTTGTTCTGATATATTTTACAGTTTGTAAGACATCCTGCAGCTCTTCTATTACTAGCGGGTAACATATATCCCCATCAGAGGTTTTATACAAGTGCCCTTTTAGCATGTGTCTCAGGCCACCGTGACAATGTCCATTAAATAGACAATGGAAGAATAAATGAGCTCTGTCTAGTGGTGATAAGATGAGAAGGACCATGTTGGGATCCCTCTAGGCCTCTTCCGCTAGGAAAAACAAACAAAACAATGAAACTCTTTAGCTGTAATGAGCAAACCTGTTTGTTATTTTGCTGGGAAGTCGGTTTGGAGGTTTTTGGTGGAACTATCGGTTTCTGAGTGACAAGGAAAACAATGTGTTCTTTCTTTCCCGTTCTCTCTTCTTCATCCGATTCACTGATTATTTCCATAGTAATTTCAGTTTTGAAAAAATCCATTGCTACTGCTCCCATAATACCTAGAATAAGGAAACAGAGAGAACTGTATATGCGCAGCACTTTTATTTCTTAGAAAATCCCTGTCTGCTTAGTTTGTATTATTTGGTGTCATGTATACACAAACTGAATTTATGCCAATAGGGCCAGCTCAGTTGGGATCCCACCTCTACACTATCCTCAGTGCAACTCTGACTTGTGCCAGAAGATATGCCTTCCACCTGCTGATTCATCTGAACTTCACATCCCACCATCTTGAAGTCCTTTGTTTACTTCACCTGGACAATCTTCCACACTATGGTTGAAGTACACCTCCAGCGGCATCAGGACTTCTCCACATGGGACTGACAATTGGTTCAGGGCAGGTTACAAACTTACCCATTGGGTTGATTCATTGTTGCACAAGGTCTTTTATCTTCCTGATATTTGTTTTTACATGTGTTTTAAATTTATTATTAAACTTCCCTTTTTTTTAAATTGATTCCTTTGCCAGATATTATTTGTGTAGCGCTGCTTTCCTTTTTGTTTTTGTATACTATTTACAGGAAGCTCATTACTCCCTTTAAAGCAGCTGCTTTGAGTTAACAGCACATGACAAGCGCTCATAATTAACTATAGTTTATTTTTTCCACTCCGCAGAATTACACTGTTAAATTACACTGCCACTGTGCCCATGGCCACCTCATTGCACCCATGCACATGGCCACCTCATTGCACCCATGCACATGGCCACCTCATTGCACCCATGCACATGGCTACCTCATTGTACCCATGCACATGGCTACCTCATTGTACCCATGCACATGGCCACCTCATTGCACATTTTGTATTGATAGCCAGACACTTTCTACACACTCACAAATGCAATTATTTTTGCAGACCCCTCCACTTGCACAGACCACACCCCTATTTCCATTGCCTCCAAATGTAAATAATCCCCTCATCACAGATTAAACTTCTGGAGGATCATCAGTTTTGCTTTTTGGGCATTGTATTCATTGGTTTTGCAAACTGATCATTTTCTAAAATCCAAACTGACGAAAAACCAAACAAATGACCGACAACTTTACATAGATAAATATATAATTGGAGATTTACTAAGCATTGGTTTGCAAAACTGACTGAAACCAACAAAAAGAGAAGGCTAAACCACCCACATAGCAGATTACCAAGGTAGAGGTGTGTTTGAGTACTAACACTCTCTAGTGGAGAACGCTTTATCATGATGCCTAAAAAAGGGACTGAACAATGTGCTGCACTGTACCTGAAGAAACTATGGCTTTACAAAGGTCCTCAGTGCATCTCAGATGTGCAGCACTCCACCACCTGCCTGACATACCGCAAAGCCTATCCACGCCTACGTACTTCCATGTATGGTTTACCCTTAATGAAGTGTCTGGTGGAGATGTAATATAGGTCTTTCACCCCACTCATATTAACGTAATGAACCCGTATGACTCTTCAAAGCACAGCCTCAGTTAGACACTGCATGGTCTTCTATCCCATCCAGAAGTCCAGAGGTTAAAGTGGGGGTGGGGTGAGTTCCACCAACTGTAATGGAACTAATTCAACTTCCACATTGGACCTCCACATTAATTCTAACAGAAAAGCATAATTATGGTTTTCAGGGGGTGCTAAAAACCCTTCCATTAGCCTTGGCTCTGCCAAATGGTGGGAGAGGATGGAGGGGAGGTACGTAGATGGCAGAGGAAGATGAGTTTTCCCGCCTCTCCAGGACTACTTTAAGCCTTGCAGAATTCACAGATACATGAACTAAGGGTTGCCTTCTACAATCTCCCTGAGATGCCTAATGTCCGGGGAGCCATAGACTGCACAGTTTGCTGAGACCACCTAATAATATTGGCCATATTTACATAAATAGGCAACATGTTAATTCAATGAATGTGCAGGTGCTGTGTGATGTAAAACAAGGTACTGTAAGAAGTGTTATAGCAGGCTAACCTGGTTTGTGCCTAAATGCTGTTATCCTTTCACACTCATCTTTCTGTGCCAAATTTGGGATGTTTATATACAGTAAGAGGCTTCTGATGTACATATACATGTGGTATGGTCATACCAACAGAATAGCAACAGTGGTTTCCAGTTGTTTTGGTCAGTTTATAATCTCATGTTAGATTTCAGTCGATGTCTATTGGTATTTAAATCAATTTAAGACTTTATGCCTAGTGAAATATACCCCCAAGTCTTGAAAATCTTGTGAATAGCATTTTACTTTGCTGGTAATTCAGTACTGAGAATACGATCCATATCCTTCCAGTACCTACGGTTTAAATCCTTGAAATCTAATTGTATTCATTGTATTTACCCATCCTCTTACTCCACTCTCTCTTTTTTACTACAGGTGGTTGAATGTACAAAGCAAATAATATAGATATATTTTTACCTCACACAAACATATATAGGCATAAGTATAGCATACACTTAAATACATCCCTTAATATAACAATATGGTTTGGTAATACCACTAAAGCGTTGATGTAGCAATCAATGACAAGAGTGGACAAGTGGAGCCTATAATGACCAGTCACCCCACCTAACATTTTATAGACTGTACTTGATAAATGCTACCTGAAAGCTGATTGGTTGCTAATATTGATCTACTTCTCCAATTGTTTCACTGTTTGATACATCAACCCTTATAGCTCTCACACAAGGACATTAAGGGGGGTATTCAATGTCAGGGTCACGGCAGTCGAGCTTGCTCGACCGCCGTGACCCAGTCCCGTTCTCGGTCAGCTCGACCGAGAACACGCAGGCGGGATTCAATGTCCTGCCTGCCGGGGAGCGAAAAGGGGGCGTGGCCGTGAGTTGCGGCCGGGAAGAGGCGAGCTGCAGCCAGCAGCTCATCACTTCCCGGCTGTTCTCGGCAGAACGAGCCCGACAGCTAGTGATGTCGGGCTCGTTCTGCCGAGATACCCTCGGCAGAACGAATAGGGCCCGGCGGGCATCTCCCCGATGGGAGGTGCTCGCCGGAGATTGAATATCCCCCTAAGAGGAAAGACAGAGTAAATGATACTGCAGTACCTGGAACAATGTGACATAGACCTCTCCTGTCTGAGTAGTAATGCAAATGCATTGAGCCATCCTCATTCATTTCTACCCTGAAAGAAGGTGCATTCATGGCCTGGAGAGAAAAATGCACAACATATTATTGTATAATGACACGATAAGATTATGTAATGAGTATACATGATAGAAATGAATACATTAAAAGCCAATTCCAGTGTTGTGTATGCACATGATAACAGCCAGAGAAAAATAACCTGCTATATTGAAAATCATAATTTTTATATACGTGTAAAAAAGAGATTTTGGCAAATTTACATTTGCATGAAATTGTTTTGGAAGATGAAATAAGATTTGACATGATATTGCAATGCATTTTTCAACATTTGAACCTTTTCACTGATTTTTTTCTATGGAAGATTAATGTCGGTATCCTATTACCCGTGATCGATGAGAGAATAATAGGCTCACCGTGGGCTAATAAGGCAGGTAAAACTACATCTGCAAAAGCAGGCTATTTTCAGGTAAAACAGGACTGTGGCAGCCTAAAACACACCGAGCCTGTGTGATTTCACAGTGAAATGTGTTTTTTATTGGGCGATCTATTCGGCTATCCTGATTACAAAATTTTTTTGTAAAAAGTTGGGGAAAAATTATGTTTTTCGCTCCCAATGTTTTATCGGGGCGTAATTGGATGCCCCCTGTCCCCCCCCTCCCCCCACACACACGGGGGGGGGGGGGTAAAAAGATTGCTGCTTCACGTATAGGGTGTGTCCAAATGAAAAGTAGACTTGCTGTAGCGGCATTGTATCTATTCACATCGGGTCAAAATCCCCGCCACCAAATGCCCTCGGTACTATACGACCGTTGGATGTTTTCTCACCCCTTCAGTAATAAAAGTGGATTCTGCAGATAGGGGCAGGCACTGATGTCATTTGACGTCCGCCAACCACCCCAAGCAGGCATTAACCCACCTGCGGTCCCAGAGGAACACCCAGCATTTTTATGGGGACGCCCATAAACCGCTGGGCATTTCCATGATGTCTACATGCCCCCAGCCCTCCCTCCCCACAGCAAATGGAAAGGTTGAGTGTGTAACTCGCCGAAGCCATTCGATGCTGGGGTTTGCACATGTGCAGAAATGTGCAGACCCTGACCATTTGGGCTGGGACCAAATTCGTATCGGAATGAGCAATCCTTAATCGGCACCCTAAATTCCCTACTGCTCCTGCGCTGCGGTCATTTGGGCAGAGATTTTTGCCACTGATTTGGTGCCCAGGACAAGACTCATAATAAAGCAAGGGTACAATATGTGCGGTGTGGGCCTCCATGGGCTCAGAGGCCCTTGTTCACCACGCACAATGCCACCATTCTAGAAACCCCTATGTACACAAGGCTGAATGACAATTTTTAAGTTAATTTTGTTCTTTAAATAAACATCTTTATTTGTGCCTGCTAAAACAGCATAATGCTATCATCACATGTACTAATAACTTTACCCTTTCATGCATATAAGCCACTACAGTGGACAGTTGTTTTTAAATCATTATCTCAAAAAGAAAGCATATAGATATGCCCCTCTACAGCTATGCTGCTTATAGCAACGCACTGTAGCAGGATCGTAATGTGAAGGGGTCGCAGAATGCCATGAGCATTCCCATCGCAGCCGGTTCCTATTACCAGATAATTATACATTTACATGTGCATGCCTTCTTTATTCTAAAATAGAAAGGATATCTTAAGAACCATTAGAACTAGTTTATAGGGGATCTCTGTAACCTACTAGCTACAACACTACTTGAAGGGGGACATTTTCTAAGATTTCTAAGGAGTTCTATTTTATAGTACATGAGATGTTGCTATGGGCAACCAATCAGAATCTACGCTTTGCAATTAGTACATGTATGAAAATGCTTACAAAGACATACAGTATAAAGGTGCATTTATATGCGATGATGACGACGACGATAAAGATGTTCACAACAATCAGCAATATTAGATTAGTAGATAATACATCATACATTAGTGTGTCTTTTTTATAGTGTATAACATTGCTGCCTATATGATATAAAGTTAATGCTTTTCAGTGTTACTATATTATATTAGTCAGTGTTGATCATTTATATTACTTGACTTATAAATCCATTAGTACTGCGACCAGGGCCGGTGCTAGGGTGCTCAGTGCCCTCCTGCAAACTTGAATTTTGCACCTTCTCATACTTTACAAAGGGACCACGCACATACAAAAAAAAAGACGTGTGGTCTCACAAGTAAGGGCATGGCCACACAATAGTACTCCCATTTGAAATTACACTAGACAGTAGGATAATCTTATTCACATTACACCAGTGACATAACTAGCCATTTTGGTGCCCTGTGCCAGAAAGAGAACTGGTGACTGCCCCCACTAAACACCGTGAAAATGGGGAAAGTGTGTGCCACAGGCACGTGCAACATTTTTAGGGGCGTAGCTTCATGGA
Source organism: Crinia signifera (assembly GCF_055691185.1). Taxonomy (NCBI): domain Eukaryota; kingdom Metazoa; phylum Chordata; class Amphibia; order Anura; family Myobatrachidae; genus Crinia; species Crinia signifera. The sequence continues at coordinate 262,630,616 of NC_139219.1, forward strand.
GAAGGGGCGTGGCCACATAACATTACCAATAACACCGTAATGGCCATTACACATTATAACACATGCAGTAATGCCCATTACACATTATTCCACACATTGTGATGCGCTTACACATTATGCCACACACACTGTAATGCCCATTACACATTATGCCACACACCATTATGCCCAGGGCCGGCGCTACCACTAGGCAGCTTTAGGCAGCTGCCTAGGGCGCCGGCCACTGGAGGGCGCCTCTTCAGCCCAACAATTAAATCAAATATAATTGTACCAGCAGCAGGTGCTATCTCTATTTTCCCAGCACCATTCTAAAAACCGTCCCTGGTCCCTGTTGCTGGCGATGGCGATGGCTGCCTAGCGCTGCTACCGCTGGTGTTGAGACACTGGTCCCAGCTGCCGCCCGCCCCTCACCATTGGCGTCAGCGGGGGACAGTGCCTCTGTGGCAGCAGTGCTAGGCAGTCAGCGGCTGCAGCAGGGACTAGGGACGGGTCTCCCCACCAGCTGCAGAAGAAGGAACCGCTCTAGTCCTGAGCAGTGCAGCGGTGAGTGGCACCAGCGAGGTGAGTGGCACCAGCGGCCTCCTATACCCCCCGCCACCCCCCCAACCCCAGGAAATTATGCGGCGGCTGGGGGCGGGTGAGCACCGCAGCCCCCCCCCCCCAGCGCCGCAATCAACAGCAACCCCCTCCTGTACAGCATCCGGGGGGTAGGTGAGCACCGGAGCTCCCCCCCACCTGATTATGCCCCTTACACAATATGCTGCACACCATAATGCCCATATGACATTATGCCACACATTAAGCTATGTGTAAAGGCCCAAGTACTATTGCTTATACACATAATGCTATCAGTAGTGCCCCTTACACAATGTCCCAGTAATGCCCCCTGCAAAATGCTCCTAGTAGACCATAAGCGGCTGGCAATCAGTGGTGTGCGGTTAAGCAGGTGGTGCTGCCAAATGGTGTACCCACAGTGCAAATAAGCACATCTAATTATGGCCCTGCATAGCACTTAGTGCCCCTTATGCACATTACGCTTCACAGTAGTGCCCCTTACACAGGGAGGAGCAATGTAATTGGGGGGGGGGGGGTGTTAAAAACTATTGAAGTTCTATAAACACCTATGGGTGGGAGACATGTGTCTGTGGGGATCGGTCAACCCTAGAGGAGTGGGATATGTTTGCTTCTGGGGAATTTATAGACACTGGAGGGGGGGGGGGGGATGATGGTGAGGGGTACAGGCCTATGGACATGGGGGATTGCGAGACACGCCTACGGTAGGTATTTTTACATTTTAAATAGGTTTGAAGCTTAATTACATTTAAAACAAAACTAAAAACTATTTTGGAGTGGCTTGTGTTAAAAATAAATAACTAAACAAATAGGTACTTATGTAGTATCTGGGCGTCCGATTTAGAAATCGGATCGCATCGCATCGCATGCGGCCAAATCGTATGCGATGGTCAAGATTTTTCCATAGGATTCAATGTTAAAATGGTCTGAGTCCATTTTAACATAGAATTCAATGGGAAAAAGGGGTCCTTTTCCTTTCCTCACTATCCAAGTGGGCATGGAGTTTAATATAAACCTGTGGCGAGCGTAGCGAGCCACCGAGCCCGAAGCGTGGCGAGCGTAGCGAGCCCCGCGAGGGGACACAGAATACTTTTTAAGAAATATGCGTTCGCTCGCCACGCTTCGGGCTCGGTGGCTCGCTGTGCTCGCCACGCTATATAAAATCAACTCTATGCCCACTTGGATAGTGGGGAAATGAACAGGACCTTCTTAACATTGAATCCTATGCAAAATCGCATCGAATCGCATCGCATCTGATTGTATGCCTTAAGGTAAGGCATACAATCACAAAATCGGCAGCCCAGATACTACATAAGTACCAACAAATAAATTGGCCAGTTACAGTACAAGGTTAATGCACTGTTACCAGGCTTTAAATTGGGTTAAATCTACAGCATGTTGTCAGTCATGTCTTACCTGGTAAGATAGTGATAAATAGCTGTGAAGGGCATCCAGATTAGCAATGAACTCATAAAGATTTCCACCTAGAGTCCTCAACATGTGGTCATAGCCCGACCTTTTACAGAATTCAAAGAAATACTCTCCAAACTGCTGCAGAACAGCCTCGGGCGAAATACCTGGGGAATACAGCAGGTCATTATATAATCAGAGCTGTAGCTCGAAGCAGACTCCACAGTTATTAACAATGCAAATACAACATGCAGTAGGAAATATAATTGAAACCAAAAGTAATGCGCTACAAAGGGAATGCAAGTAGATGAAGGGACTTCACTATAATAACCTAAAAATTAGAATATGTATTAGTTCACATGTTAAGGACATGATTAATAGCCAAATATACAATATTGAAAAAAATGTATTAAATATGCCCAGTGGTGCTTAAATGAGACCCAGTAATCCCTTAAAATTAAATAATTGAAAAAATGTTCAAATATAACTGATTTAATAGTTCTTTAAGAAAAATGAAAGGAACCCTAATGGGATTCATCCTAAGCAGTGTCTCACGACTAAGGGCTGTATCTGATTTAGGAGCACATTAAAATCCAGTAAGTACTGTAACTCTGAAACTGGACAAACTATGCAGTCACTATTTGCCATCTTGACTCTCATAAATGGAGAGTGACTCTCCAGGTGCCGTCTCAACATTTGGCAATAGGTGCCTTACTGTACAGTACATTCAGAGGTCCTGTCTTTCTCTCAAGTCCATTACACCCAATAGTTGTGGTCTTCCATAGCGGAGGAGCCATAACCCAGTTCTAACGGGAAGACTCAAACTCATTCGTTGGGGAGCTGAATCTTCTGCCAGATGTCATTATCTATTGGTTTGGACCCTGCAGTCTGTTCTGAAAGGACTACTGGTCTCCATTCATACTTGTCATGATGTATTCTCTTTAAAAAAAAGGCAGACTCTCTCCCACCACATTGTCCATATGATTGTGCTATCAACTCAATGTCTCGTGCCAAGCTTCCTAAAGGCAGATTATATGCTCTTTCAATGCCAGAATCCAAGGCAATAGTGGATTTTATATCCAGGAGAATCTCAGTAAAGGCTGTATTCACTCATCGAGTAAAATGGTTCACTACAGCCTTGCATTTACTACGTGGGGCCTCAACAATGTCACATTCGAGAATTCATACCCATCACCCCTAATTTCTGTTTTGCTTGACCTGCTCTGGGAGCCAGTTATCTTTTCTAGGTTATTACTAGTATCTAGTCTTGCCATTTGGTTTATCTAAAGCTCATCTTTTAAAAATATCTAGGAATATTTGATTTTGTGTATCTGGATAACATCCTGTTACAATTAACCAAGGGGGGAAAGGGGGAGGGGAGGAGTGAAATAATCACTCAGTAGCGCTGGCTGTCTTCACTGGGGGATCTGACCCACCTTTGTTAAATATATAATTTGAGTATGGCTGCTGCCACCTTTAAAGAGAGATTGTGAATCTCTGTGGAAAAAGCAGAACTATGGTGTGTGTGGAGATAATACCCCCACTCAGTAGCGCTGCCACACTCAATAAATGGATACCCAGTCTTTTATGGGAAAAATACAAATATCTTTACTTGGGTGTCAGACCATAATACATTTTAAAATTTACACATTACATATACATAATATTACACTCAAAAAAGGACATACAAGACATACAACATGAAACATATATGACATGGGCTGGCTATGAGGCTTGTATTTGTATATACACTGTATATATGAGGCAATAATCTTATTATTTGTTTGTTTGAGCAAATAGTTACCAGTCCTCCTTGCGATCAGCAGCTCGTGCTGTACTGGGTGCGGGTCACCAAGTCCTATATCTGAGCCTATAGGTGCTGTGTATTAGCTCACTCCCTGTAGGGGGAGATCGGCTCCAGGTGCTTGTTATTCCCACAATGTCCAGATCCCCACTGGGATATTTGTAATCCAAGGGTATACTTAGACTGGTTGTCTATGCGGCTAGAGCGGGCTCCAAGTACGCGTTTCTCCGCCTCCTTTACTCGGCGGCCTCCTCAGCTGGATCTGGAGGCGGAGAATTGCGTACTTGGAGCCCGCTCTAGCCGCATAGACAACCAGTCTAAGTATACCCTTGGATTACAAATATCCCAGTGGGGATCTGGACATTGTGGGAATAACAAGCACCTGGAGCCGATCTCCCCCTACAGGGAGTGAGCTAATACACAGCACCTATAGGCTCAGATATAGGACTTGGTGACCCGCACCCAGTACAGCATGAGCTGCTGATCGCAAGGAGGACTGGTAACTATTTGCTCAAACAAACAAATAATAAGATTATTGCCTCATATATACAGTGTATATGCAAATACAAGCCTCATAGCCAGCCCATGTCATATATGTTTCATGTTGTATGTCTTGTATGTCCTTTTTTGAGTGTAATATTATGTATATGTAATGTGTAAATTTTAAAATGTATTATGGTCTGACACCCAAGTAAAGATATTTGTATTTTTCCCATAAAAGACTGGGTATCCATTTATTGAGTGTGGCAGCGCTACTGAGTGGGGGTATTATCTCCACACACACCATAGTTCTGGATAACATCCTGATTTACTCCCAGTCTCTGGAAGAGCACTGCCATCATGTTAAAGTAGTTCTACAAATACATCACCTTTATGCCAACCTGGAGCACCATGAATTGGGTAGAGCTGGAGATGATTTCATTCTTTGTATATATCATCACCCCAACAAAAATTCACCATGGATCTCAGTGACCTTTAAGTTGTCCTTAATTCGGTTTGCCCTACCAGCCTGAAATCTATCAATGCTTCATAGGCTTTGCAAATTATTATCTGAGGTTTATTTGCTCATTCTCCACTTATCGCCGAGTTGACCAATAAAGGGACGATACCTCCAACCGTTCAACCTAAGCTTTCCAGGCCTTTGAAGAAGGCCTTTGAATCTACCTCTGTCCTCTGTCATCCTAATCTACCATTCATAGGGGAAGTGGATTGTGGGATGAGAGCAGTCTTTTCTCAGAGTTATCCTAAGAACTCTGAAATACATCCATATGCCTTCCTGTCCCAGTATGTTTCCTCCGTGGAGGTTACCTATGATTTTGGTAATCGGGTATTCTTAGCCATTAAATGGGCATTTTGGAGTTGGAGGCATTGGTAAGAGGGTGTGAGGCATACTTTTCACTGACCACAAAAATGTATCCAACATTGAGTCAGCTAAGAGGTTATTCTTTGCCAGAATTTTATTACCACTTACAGGTCTGGGTCTAAGAACATTAATGCTGGTGCCTTATAATGAAGCTTTCTTTAAGTCCAAGATTCCTCTATTACTAAAATAAACTACATTCTAAGTACAATACTAGAGGGGTTGTAATTGGTCGTTTTAGGAAAATGGCCTATTTTGTCCTGCTGCCTAAGCTCTCCAAAGATTTGGCATCCATTATCATTCAACATATATTTTGGTTGCATGGTCTCCCACAAGATATCATCTCAGATAGAGGTACCCAATTAATTGCCTAGTTCTTGAAATCGCTCTGTTCTGCTCTAGGTATTAACATGTCTTTCTTCTGGGTATCATCCCAATCAAATGCACAGATGGAACATGCAATTAATGTCTTGAACAATATATCCACTGCTATACCAATTAAACGGACTAGTCTGAACACCTACATTTCGCAGAAACTCTTGTCATGTGTCTACTACAGTGTCTTCTTTGTGTGCATGTCCAGATATGACCCCAGAGCTACTAGGCAACTGGGACACCGTGTAGCCGCAAGGAGTCCAGGGGCTGCTTCTCTCTGATATATAGACTCATGTGATATTTGCAGGACTGCAGCTGCATAAAGGTAATCTAAAGAGGGCCTTCCTTCTCTGGCTCTGCTAATGCCCTCATTCCTGAAATGCTCTGCCATTTATAGTTTATAGTTGGTCTAAGTGTATTCCATCTACCCAGTACTTTATACCAACTCACTGTGTTTTAACTGCATCTGCTGTGGTCCTGACCCCAAGCAGCCTTAACCTTAGCCTATGGTTGGACCTATGAGTAAGCTTTTTGCGAAACGTACGTTAGGAGAGTGCAGGGGGGATACGGCACTGATGTTATATGTGACCGACCCGCCCTGCTAGAGCTTGTCCGCCGTAGATAATGTGTAACAGCACAAGCCGCAATTAACGGCTGTCTGTGCTGCATCGCGTTTGTGAGACACCAGCGTCACATAGATTATACTGTGTCCAGCAGTCGGGTTCACAACACGTGGCCCGCTGCAGGATATAACTATTATTGAACTGTGCGCACTCCAGAATCATGTACCTTTGTGTTTAAAATTGTATATATGCACTAGGTTTGCAGTATAGGGAAGCTCTGACGCTATATAGCACACCCATATAGAGCGACCCCTGTCCATAATAGAGTCAGTGGATATATACAGATACAATGTGGCAAAGAATTCATTAAAAGCAACATTGTATATGATAATATCAGTGATTACTGTTCACTGTATCTGATATCCAGACTGACTTTATGAAGGAGCGCTATTTACAGACTGTGTGAATTTCCTGTCACCAATTAATTAACTAGGACCACACAGCCAACCAAATGAATTAACATGAAATTACAATGCCGGACTGCTGCACCTATTAGGCAATATATCCATTAAAGTGACATACTAAACACAAATAGGAAACATCTTTCTGTGATAAATGATTAACAGTGCATGTTGAAATGAGCACCATCATTCATACTATCCAGCCTGAACCTAACGCACATGATTAAATATTGTGTACAGTAAGCAAGTGCGGATATCTATGCCGCTAAATTATAAGTGGCTTTAATAAGACTGGAACCTTTTTGTGATTAAATTATCATTTCACACACAGTGTATGTATTAAATAGCGGTGTTCACATCCCCCAATTCTGACCAATAGCGCATATGATACAAACTGTGGGTGGCTATATCGCCTCTTATAGCAGCTATAAACTACACAAATATATTGGGAGGATGATCCTACATGCACTGTAGGAATCAGTAACCACAAAGGGGGTATTCTCATTAATCCCAAAGATCCAACTCTGATGAGTAGCATATGTACTCAAACTATGAAAGCATAAATTGCGGGTATTTATACTGCTAATTGTGGCTACAAATTCATCAGAGGATACTACCAAGTGGATGTCCTAATATATACTGAGACAACTTGACAGCATAAAAGGATATTTTCCTAATTCCTCATCATATCTGATAGAGGATTAATAAATAAATATAATCTATTCCTCAGTATACCAGTGAACTGTGAAGTCATCAGCAATTAGCAGACTGTACAGAACAGTTATCACCAAAGGACAACTCCCTCAGTCCCCAATACTGAAGTCTGATAAATGGCATATATATAAAAATTAACCATCAGTGAGAAATCACAGGCATATATATTACCAATCCAAGGCGAAACACATTTATCGGCTAATACTATCAGATAGACATTGGATCATATAGGGTAAATATTTGTCATCATTAAAGGGTTATTCAACCCAAGATCCCATTGATCCATTCTACTGTATATTATAAGGACTGAGCAACCACTTGGCATCTAGAGACTCATAGATGACAGCTCTATAGTGATTAACTACCATCAAACACATACAGTGACAAAGAGTCTCTACTACGTGGGAATTATATAAGAGATACTCCACATTACTAAAGGGACATATTTAACACTGATTCCCATTCATTTCGCGATGCAGCCACAGAGCCAATAAGTCACTTGACAATAAACTTAAGACACATTAAAGACGGACAGCTCTATTTTAATAATTTTGATCACTTTAATGCACTTTTTTTCACACCATTTTAATATTTCGCAGTTCTTAAACGAATAAATAAAAGTTAAGTTTTAATCTATTTTTCTTGGGACACTTTGAAACAATATACAGAATACAAGCTGATTATACTCGAATATGTCAGCCTAGAGTGCCCCTTGTAGGAATTCTTTTTCTCTCTTTCTTTGTTTGTAAATCTAGACCAATTCCTGGGCAGCACCTCCCTATATATCGATACCCTAACTTTAGGTGATATAATTAATAGGGAACTGACACAAATACACGTGACTGTGCGGATTAAATCCTCCTGTTTTCCACTTTATACCAACTCACTGTGTTTTAACTGCATCTGCTGTGGTCCTGACCCCAAGCAGCCTTAACCCTTTATGTCTAAATGTATCCATACTTTGTATGTTACTCCAGCCAATAATCCTGCATTCTCCAGCCAACTGAGTAAGCCCCTACTACTAGAGGTGTAAGTCTTGGTGGCATCCTAAGTATTGTTGTGTTCATCAAACCCTAAGGAAACAATAGGTGTTTTTTATAGGCAGAAGATACTCTCACCAGTTCTAGGGGTCTTAAACAATTGTGCTGGAGTTCCCTAACAATAACAATAATGGATGTACTCTATATGGCTACAGTACAAATTGGTACTAGAACAGCTTTATATATTTATACTAAATCAGCATTTGGTCAATAAGTGATTGGGATTGATACTGGTCATTGTTATGGAAATTGCGCTTTACAGTAACTGCCGGAACAACAAGGAGTATTTAAGTAAGAGTATGACTGATTGTTGCTCTCAAAGCAGCACACAACTACTGCATACAGTAAGTGGACCAGGGAAAACAAATGATGGAATAGGAGGGAAGGGTGTAATTTTACAATGGGGCTCACACATATCTAAATGCACCCATGGTGGAAACCATTTTCTCTTTCCCTGTGCATTTTTCATGAACATTTTAATGAAAAGCAAACAACAGATCAGAAAAATGATTTTGTTTGGGGCACATATAGAATCACATTGGCAATGCCTTTGGGAACACAAAGGTTATTGCATAGGTGCATTTAGACCTAATGGGGCTCTAGGCAAGATACTGGTTTGAGGCTCTTCTCCCTCAACAATCCGTAGCACTTTATTTTTGCAGGTGGCAGCAATAGAGTAAATTAACACATGTAAAGTCTACCGATAAATGCTCAGATGCATGGACATCGGCATTGAGTACAACTTTTAATTAGGCTCTAGGTCTTTTGGAAGGGGCCTAATACCAGTGTGACATTTAAAGTAGACTGACTGCCCACATAAAGTGGATGAAACCATTGTGTATGTCCAACGATTTTTTATCCTATCAATGAACATCAAAGGGACTTTAGGAGCGTGGGCAGGTCAATATGAACTCACATGGTAGTAAAAAAATCCTCCTCTAGGAATCTTTTAAATGGTCAGGATATCTTCATGAGGCCTGTTGGGACCTTCTGGGGCCTACGCAGGCACCCAGGTTGCCTTGTGAAAAATCCACCTCTGGGTTAATGTGTTGTTTTGGACAATGAAAAATAGATACATTTAGGTGAAGGGAATCTAACCAATGATGCTGCTGTTACAGTAATAGAGTATACTTGTATCTCTGAGCACCGATATGCATAGGCTTGTTTATAATGAGCAGCTCAGACATGGCAGCCGGTGTGATACACAGGCTTGTTGCGATGCTTCACCTTGCTCTATAGCAGCATCACCCCAGCAGCGGGCAATAATATTTTGCATTATTATAGCACCTATCATAAATCATGTCTCAGAAATATCCCTAAGGGATGGTTCCGTAGACTGAATTGTTCTACTTTGGCATCTCCGATAAACAAGCTAAAGGGTTACATAAAGCTTTTAAAGATAAGAAACGTCGTATTGATTTACTACAGGCAGATTATACGGGTTCACTTAGATTTGATACAGAGGATTTCTTATCTAGGTAATTGAATGCACAGCCCACATCTAATTGTGTTAGACCTGTTCATTTTATTTCTAAATATATCGAATTCCTTCAACAGTTTAACCAAATTGTGCAAAAACATTATCTATATTCATATTGGACCCAGTACTTATACCTTTAGTGGCCGATTGTCCTTTCATCATTTTTGATAGGTTTATGGTACAAATAAAAAGTTTATATAGATCAAACATTAATCAAGTATCTAATCAAATGTAGCAATTTACTAACTATCAAATTATGTCATTTATATATGCAAATGCAGTTGTCATTTCCCATCTGTAAAAGATACTTTACTTTGCATTTAAATTTTAGATTGGATTAAAAATTGTAGAACATTTTTAATAAGGCTTTACTAAATAATGCGCCATGACATTTTGTTTCCAAACCACTATAGAAACCTACTGGATTTAAGATTGATTGTCATTGGTTGTGTAAATATGCATGATGCAGGGATGATCTATGTAAGACAGTCTTGCTGGATACACAATTTGTGAACCTTACACCTTGTTAAAATCAATGGTGTGCTTAATACTTTGTGAATTAGGGGCCGATATACTAACTAAAATAATGTGAAAAGGGTGTTTTTACACAGTTTTTGCATTATTTTAGTATCACCTAAATGACTTTTTAGACTTTTGGAACTGTTGTCAAGAAAAATTGCTCCAAATCCTTTCATTCACATATACATTAGTAACCAGATCGCATTTCCCATACTTATAATGGGAAATGTGATCTGGCTAAATTGACTAAAAATAAAAAAAAACGCAATGAGCCCTGTGATAATAACCCTGTGATTCCTGACTTCCGCACAGATTTTTCTGCCCCTATGTAGGAAAAGCAGTGCAGGGGCGGGGTCAGTGTGATCAGCTGATCACTGTGTAAAAATAATAATAATAAAAAAAAATACATGCAACCCCCCGATGCAGTAAAGTGATGCTGCAAAGCAGCAGCTCACTATACTGCACCGAGGGGTCACAAAAGCTGGACACCCCGATAATTACAGCCTTTCAGGAGGGTTGATACAAGCATTAGGTCGACAATGGGAAGGTTGACAGTCAAAAGATCTACATGAGTTTTTCACATTTTTTTAAGCTGACTTATGCCTATAGGCGGTATATTATACCCTACCATCCACTAGGGAGAATATAATAGTGCTCATAGTATGGCCATGTCAACTTATGTCGACATTTGGGACAAAAAAGTGGAAAACTCGTCAGCCTTTTGAATGTTGTCCTAATGCTCGTGTTGACCTTCTGATCCGGTCGACATTAGCCATGTCAACCTATTTCATGTGTCGACATAAGCCCAATCGACCTAATGTATGACAACCCTATAGAAGAAGTTTTTGTACCTGCGCACTGAATCTATTTGTGTTTTCTTTGACTAGCAGCTGCACTTTGAACGGATGACTGGGTCCGTTTTGTACAAGGTACTGGAATGGGTAGTGGTGCCGCGCTCTGTCACTGAAATTCTACAGATGTTTGATAAAATGTTGTTCTTTATTTGTTTACAAATGTAGCTTTTATACATATAGCAATTGGCCTTTTTAATACACTGTTCATTCAATCGGGCTGAAAGAGTGCATTCCTTCAAGGTCAATACAAAATGGTAGAATAAATGATCTAAATTAGTAAATATAACAATGATTTAAATTAATAGAAGATGTTTAGAGAGCGCCACACAATTTTTGAAAAATTGATTACAGTTTATTATAAAAAATACATATAAAAATAAATATAAAAATACACAATTAGAAATAACTCATACTGTATAAAAAAGTCACAATAAATGACCAAGATATAATTAATAGTATCCGGCTCCAAATCACTCAATTTAGGAATATATAATGAGATTTCAAATTTTCTTAGACACACAACCCTGTGCGCACCAGGGTGTGTGTATTAATTGAAAAAAATAGTCCTTCAAATTTCTTTTTAGAAGATACGTGTATGGCAATTTTTGTCAGTGCCAAAAGAACTTTAAAACTTTGATTGGTGAAAATAACAGAACACCCTGAGAGTTGGATAGGTGTCTAATCACCATGAGGTACAGACTGTACAATATATTGTCTGCAATGTTCCTCTGTATATGAATGTGAAATATACTTATTTGCCGCAGAAGAAAGGTTTTCAATAGGTGAGCTCGCTACGACCCGCTTAGGCTCTAGCTGTATGTGGCGAGCCTCTGTTGTGGGTAGAGCGGGGAGCAAGCCTCACTGACCTGTTGATGTTTGTGACAGGACCTTCTTCTCCAGTGTTAAACGGCTTGCAGACACTTTGAGTAGGTGGCAGCTGTGCGTTATAGAGGATGCAGTCGTTCTCAGGGAAATCAAGATGTGATGAGTGAGGGCTCTGGATAGGTATGGGTCACAAAGTGACAGTCCTTGACGCGTTTCTCCGCAGACAATAACGGTGGTTTCTTCAGAAGGATTGTGGTATACTCCTGGAGTGAAAACCCCGGTTTTTAACCCCGGTTCTAGAGTGGGTGTTGTATTTAGAAACAAAAATGGGTGTAGAATTTTCCGCAAAGACCAAATTCTTAGATGTCTTTCTGTCTCTAGTTTTATTGAGGATGGAAACCTGTGTTTGGGTCATTGCTTCTTTTTGGGCCTCTTCAAGTAACTGTTTCGGGTAACCTGACTCAAGGAAGGCTATGGTTAGATCACCAGCCTGTTTAATAAAATCGCTTTCTTCTGAGCAGTTACGCCTAATTCTTAAATACTGGCTTTTAGGAATATTATTGATCCAGGGGCGGTGATGACTGCTGGTGAAGTTTAAGAAATTCTGACAATCTACATCTTTTTTATATGATATTGTACGGATGTTGTTATCTTCAGCCGAGAGTGCGATGTCCAAGAAGGTAATTTCTTTGGGGTGTATAGTGCTCGTGAAGGTTAAACCATATTGATTGGTGTTAAGAAATGAAACAAATTTTTGTGCTGAAAGTGTATCCCCTTTCCAAACAAAAAATAAATCATCAATGTATCGCCCATAGTACACCAAATTCGCCCCATATGGGCCGTCCCAGATCAACTCCTCCTCTAGGCGGCCCATATACAGATTGGCGAAAACTGCTATCAATGATGCCATTCCTCTAATAAACGCTGTTATGTGTTTATATATCTCTTTGAATATTTTTAATGATTTGTAATGTATTTCTTTTCTTTATATATTCATTTTTGATTTAAGTATTGTATTATTATGAATCTATACCGAGCTCCACTACCGCTGCTACTTTTTGTTAACTCTAAATAGAGTTGAATGCACACCTGCAATTATTCAATCAATTTGAGCAATTAAGCTATCCCATTGGCTACCATGCATTTAAAAACCGGGGTTTTCACTCCAGGAGTATACCACAATCCTTCTGAAGAAACCGCCGTTATTGTCTGCGGAGAAACGCGTCAAGGACTGTCACTTTGTGACCCATACCTATCCAGAGCCCTCACTCATCACATCTTGATTTCCCTGAGAACGACTGCATCCTCTATAACGCACAGCTGCCACCTACTCAAAGTGTCTGCAAGCCGTTTAACACTGGAGAAGAAGGTCCTGTCACAAACATCAACAGGTCAGTGAGGCTTGCTCCCCGCTCTACCCACAACAGAGGCTCGCCACATACAGCTAGAGCCTAAGCGGGTCGTAGCGAGCTCACCTATTGAAAACCTTTCTTCTGCGGCAAATAAGTATATTTCACATTCATATACAGAGGAACATGCAGCCAATATATTGTACAGTCTGTACCTCATGGTGATTAGACACCTATCCAACTCTCAGGGTGTCCTGTTATTTTCACCAATCAAAGTTTTAAAGTTCTTTTGGCACTGACAAAAATTGCCATACACGTATCTTCTAAAAAGAAATTTGAAGGACTATTTTTTTCAATTAATACACACACCCTGGTGCGCACAGGGTTGTGTGTCTAAGAAAATTTGAAATCTCATTATATATTCCTAAATTGAGTGATTTGGAGCCGGATACTATTAATTATATCTTGGTCATTTATTGTGACTTTTTTATACAGTATGAGTTATTTCTAATTGTGTATTTTTATATTTATTTTTATATGTATTTTTTATAATAAACTGTAATCAATTTTTCAAAAATTGTGTGGCGCTCTCTAAACATCTTCTATTAATTTAAATCATTGTTATATTTACTAATTTAGATCATTTATTCTACTATTTTTATTGACAATTTCCAGAATTGTCTCTGGGAGCGGCCATTATCTAAACTTACCAGATTTGTTCCCCCCCCCCTTTTTTTGTTTGTATGTATTTGTGTATATATGTGTGCATGTATATGTACATATATATACACTGAGTAGTGGATTTTTTAAAAGAGATCGCGCCCGATTATATTCTTTTTATGTCAATACAAAATGGTACATGAATGTTGTGCCTGAATTACACAATATCAGAATACAATTAAACGAAAAAAATGTGAAAATAGAAAAAATATTGAAGAATTAAATAAATTGGGTCATGGATTGGATGTCCAATAAATTGTATGGTGTGTACACTCGAGTTGGATATGCACACAATTAAGTGGTAATTCCTGAAAAAAAAGTTTTCACAGTCTTGCAATGTGGAGCAGCGTCCCGCTATTTGTAATCCTTTATGATTTGAAATGCTTCCTGAAAAGGAAATGATGATACCTGTGCGCGCGGTGCTTCGTGTTCGGGAGCGTTTTTTTCTAAGTTGAGGTTGCTGGGGATCCCCGGGTCCCGGACTGGGTGTGCTACGTCTGTGTACTGTAGAGCACCGGCAGCTCCGTGTGTAACACGGCTGACCAGGCTTCAGTGAATGCAGACGCTGCTCCCTGTCTTGGCGAGGTGTCGCGGCTCACCGTTTCAGGATGTGAAGTCCTTCGCGGTGACCGCTTACCTCTTGGACAGGACCCTGCTGGCTCGCCCTGCTCCCCCTCCTGTTTGATACTCACCACTGCCGGTACACTTGCTCCGTGTCAGTCTCTCTCCGTCTTCCGTTACGTGGCGGCGTGTGCACCCGCCGCTCACCTACTTGTGGGGTTCTCACAGGTGTTGGTCTATTGGTCGGCTTGAAGTGTCAGTGGTCATTGGTATGTACCCTCCAACGCATTTCGGCTTTTGCCTTCTTCTCTCAGTCATCTGTACATTGCTACACTGGGCCTTGACCCAGGGAGCAGCGTCTGCATTCACTGAAGCCCGGTCAGCCGTGTTACACACGGAGCTGCCAGTCCTCTACAGTACACAGACGTAGCACACCCAGTCCGGGGATCCCCAGCAACCTCGACTTAAAAAAAACCGCTCCCGAACACGAAGCACCGCGCGCACAGGTATCATCATTTCCTTTTCAGGAAGCATTTCAAATCATAAAGGATTACAAATAGCGGGACGCCGCTTCACATTGCATGACTGTGTAAACTTTTTTTCAGGAATTACCACTTAATTGTGTGCATATCCAACCCGAGTGTACACACCATACAATTTATTGGACATCCAATCCATGACCCAATTTATTTAATTCTTCAATATTTTTTTTTTTTACATTTTTTCGTTTAATTGTATTCTGATATTGTGTAATTCAGGAACAACATTCATGTACCATTTTGTATTGACCTTGAAGGAATGCCCTCTTTCAGCCCGATTGAATGAACAGTGTATTGAAAAGGCCAATTGCTATATGTATAAAAGCTACATTTGTAAACAAATAAAGAACAACATTTTATCAAACATCTGTAGAATTTCAGTGACAGAGCGTGGCACCACCACCTATTCCAGTATGACAACCCTATGACCCATACCAAAGCACTGCATATATTATTTAAGTAGATCGTTCATACATGATTCAATGCTATCCATAGTATGATAGACAGTAATTCCAAATAACTAAAACAACTTATTTATAATGTATATGTCCTCCTGTGAGCAGAAAGCACAGGTAATACCGAAGGGCTGAGTTGGCAGCAAAGTATAAAAAAGTAAAATCTCTGCATCTGGACAAACCAAGAAAACAGCAGGTGATGCTTCTGCATGCAGCCCACAAATGCTAGGCCACTTTATTTTGACACTGTAATTTAGATTGGACACGTCTCACCCACGTAGTTCGCTGCATATTGGCCCCAGCTGCACTACAACCTGGGTTTGCCAAGGACAAATTTGCTCCCTTTTGCTTTGTTTTTAAATGTTTAATTAGCCTGTAGAAGGTACTTTCATTGTTTGGGTGGATATGTGATCACATTTAACCAGTTAAGGACCTAAACTGTGTGACCCTGTATCATCTTATACTGTAGATTCACTTTGTGCAATTGCAATAATGACTTTCTATTCTGGTAATGTATGTCAATCAGGTGTGGACACCAAGTGGCTATTGCACGCATAGCGGTCAATGTTTTCCCACTGTGCATGCGTGTGCAGGGCCCTGGTAATGAAAGAGGGCATGGCCAATGCAGGAGGGTGTTGCCACCCTCCTCACATGAAAATAGTAGCAGCTATATAATATGTGCAGCATGAAGCAGCTGCACACACTGCACACTGGTGAAAAGGGGAGGGAGGGGGCGGCACAGTGACCGCTACGAGGGCAGTGGGCATACCTCCCAACTTTTGCTAGTCCAAAAATTGGAAAAAATGGCACGGAGCTACAGGATGGGTGGGCGTGGCATTAGGTAAATGGGGCGTGGTGCTAGACCACGCACCTATTTTCATCATTTTCTGGGGCATTCCCAGCTCCCGGATGCCTCCTTGCACTGAGGAAATGCAGTTCGCATTTGAATGGCATCTCTTCAGCGATGACCAGCTGCTTTTGATCCCCCAGCTGCCCCCTTGCCCAAAAGACACTGCAATCCATGCAAGGGACAGCAGAACAATCTTCAAAGAACTGGACTGTCCTTCTGTAATCAGGACAGTTGGTAGTAGGGAAGCCAATCCCGGGGCATTTTTTCAATCCCGGGATTCGGGATTGAAAAATGCTCAATCCCGGGATTCCCGGGATTGGCTTCCCTAATTTGAAAAAAAAACGCCCCGGCCACCCTGCACATTCACAGAACTTACATTTGCGGGTGCTGGGTGGGTGGGCGAGAGTGCAGATATTGCTGGGAGCCGGGTGGGCTGCAGGTATGTCTGCTGGGCGGGTGGGCAGCTTCAGCTGGGCGGGCGGGTGTACAGCTTCGGGTGGGCAGCTTCAGCTGGGCGGGTGGGTGGGCAGCTTCAGCAACAGCTTCGGGTGGGCAGCTTCAGCTGGGCGGGTGGGCAGCTTCGGGTGGGCAGCTTCAGCTGGGCGGGTGGGCAGCTTCAGCTGGGCGGGCGGGCAGCTTCAGCTGGGCGGCTGGGTAGCTGTTCGGGTGGTCGCGTAGCTTGGCGGGTGGGCGGGCGTGTGCTGATAAGCCGGGTTGCTGGGTGTGTGGGCGGCTCCGCTGTGTGGCCTGCGCAGCGTGACAGCTGACCTCATCACGCTGCGCAGGCCGCACGCCGGGTATGGGAGAAGCCGGGCAGCGTCTGAGCGGGTGCTCAGACGCTGCCCGGCATTAGACTGCACATGTGCAGTGTAATCCCAAGATTGGAATCTCCAATCCCGGGATTGAAATCCCGGCATTTTGGAGGCCAAATCCCGGGATCCCGCCGATCCCGGGATTGGCCACCCTAGTTGGGAGGTATAGCGGTTGGGGTGCGGGTACGATCGCTCCCCCACCTCCCAAACATCATGCAGGGAGAGATGTCTGGCTGCCTCTCTCACCAGTCAGCGCACAGCAACCTGTGCTTTCCTGTGGACAGGGGCTGCTGCAGCTGCAGTCAGGGCTCTCTCTTAACGGATGGATGGACCAATGGGGGAAATGACAGGGGGCAGCAAGAGCCGGGCCCTCTCAACAGGTCATGACCTGTGTAGAAAGTACCCGCTCCTCACTCTCAGGTGGTAATGGGGGGAGTGGTCTGGTGAATGCAGGCATGTCATGGCCAATTAGATGGCAGTTTCTGGGAATGCATACATTAGTAGCTGCGATCACACTTGCTACTGGAGAGATTTGTGTGTCCCGGAGATCAGCTCAGCATCTACAGAATTACTCAGGCTCTACGTGGCGAACCGATGTATGATGAGGTTAGTGATGTTTCTGCAATCATGCAAATTAGGCAATCACAGTGGTCCTTCTCTTGCACTGATAACTTCTGCACATATAACTGCATATAATATAAATCGGAGGTGCGCAAAGCACCTGAATGACCCCTGGAATGTTGCTTATTCCTGATGTATATGTAAAGCTACAAGATCCCACTCAGTCATATCTATATACAGTTGTGCTCATAAGTTTACATACCCTAGCAGAATTCGTGATTTTCTTGCCATTTGTCAGAGAATAGGAATGATAATTCACAAACCTTTCTTTCACTCATGGTTAGTGGTTGGGTGAAGCCATTTATTGTCAAACAACTGTGTTTACTCTTCATATTATAATATTCAGGTTGGCGTTGAATTTCTCTGTGATGCTTCGTTAGATGTAGTAAAACTGGCAGCCAGGACCAGCGCCACGGCAAATGTGGCTAGGTGAGCCTTGTGGCTTAAACCTTGGGCGGCAGACACACAGTCTAAACAAAAGCTGATAGCCTTGCCGTTTCAAGGTCAGTATTTGTTTGGAGCAAAACTGGATGACATAATTACAAAATTGTCAGGAGGAAAATCGGTCTGGCTACCTCAAGATAAAGGAAAAAGAGGTTTTTCGGATAGACCTTTCAGATATCAGCAGACGGAAATAAAGGAAGCAAGAACCTACACGCCGGGGAGAAGCTACAGAAGATCCTGGGCAGCAAACAGAAGTTTTTTTCGTGGCCAAAGAGGAAGAGAGGGGAGATATTCCTCTAGACAATTCAGCCAATGACGCCAGGTTGACGGTTGGGGGCAGGCTGCTCGAATACGGGCAAGTTTGGTCCCAATCTGTCAAAGACAGATGGGTATGGCGTGCCATCGGGATGTGGTCATCTGTCAGAATGAACTTAGGTCTACAGTCATTAGGTCGACCCCACTAGGTCGACTGGCAGGAAGGTCGACCTGACTTAAGGTCGACATGGGCCAAGGTCGACATGACTTAAGGTCGAATTTGCATAAAGGTCGACATGAGGAAGGTCGACTGGTCATAAGGTCGACATGGGTTTTTCACTGTTTTTTGAGCCGACATGTGCAGACAGGCGGTATTTCATGCCCTACCATCCACTAGGGCATGGTGGGAGAATAAAATAGTGTGCCGAGCGCAGCGAGGCACCGTGCCCGAAGCATTGCGAGCGAAGCGAGCGATGCGAGGGTCCGATTCTCATTGCCAACTGTGTCCATGTCGACTGTGTCGACATTCGAATAAAAAAACAGTGAAAAACCCATGTCGACCTTATGACCAGTCGACCTTCCTCATGTCGACCTTTATGCAAATTCGACCTTAAGTCATGTCGACCTTGGCCCATGTCGACCTTAAGTCAGGTCGACCTTCCTGCTAGTCGACCTAGTGGGGTCGACCTAATGACTGTAGACCTAAGTTCATTCTGACAGATGTACCGCTTCCGTGCCATCATCTGCAAGACTGGTTAGTCGGGAAAGATGTAATTATAAGGTCAGACAACCAATCCGTGGTCTCCTATATCAACAAACAAGGAGGAACGAGGAGCAGGGATCTGATGACGGAGGTGTCAAAAATCTTTGCCTGGGCAGAAGACCGGGTGAACAGTCTGGTAGCAGTGTTCGTGGCAGGCAAGGACAACTGGCAAGCGGACAGTCTCAGCAGACATCAGTTAAGGCCAGGAGAATGGGAGTTAGCGCCAGAGATATTCCAAGAGTTGGTGCGAATGTGGGGACTACCCAAAATAGACCTTATGGTAACAGGAAAGAACTCGAAAGTAAAGAGATTTTTCTCAAGACATTGGGAACCACAAGCAGAGCAGGCGGATGCACTGACGGTCAGGTGGGAAGAGACTCTAGTATACGTGTTTCCCCCTTTCCCGATTATAGCGAAACTACTGAACAAAATTCAAGAGGAGAAAGCGACAGTTATAGAAGTACTGCCATACTGGCCGAGGCGGGCTTGGTTCCCCAAATTGTTGGAGATGAAGGTGGACGGTCCCTGGGTATTGCTGAATCGGAAAGACCTCATAGGTCAGAATGGAGTATGGCAGAGTCAACCGCTCAGTTGGACGTTAGCGGCATGGCTACTGAAACCCAGCTGTTAGTGAGGAGAGGTTTCTCAGGTAAAGTTGTCGGGACTCTTCTCAGGGCAAGAAAGGGTTCTACGTCAAAAGCATATAATAGGGTATGGAGGAAATACGTTACCTTCTATAAATCAAATGATAAATCTCCAAAAGAGTTACCAACAGTGATGGAGTTTCTACAAGCAGGACTGGACAGAAACTTGTCTACAAGTTCCATCAGGGTGCAGATTTCGGCATTATCGGCAATGCTGGACTGGAAATTAGCAGACAATAGATATATAAGAAGATTTGTGCAAGCAGCAAGGCGTATTAAACCTGCATTCCATAACCCATTACCACCCTGGGATCTGAACCTGGTGCTTAATGCGTTAGTAGATTCACAGTTTGAACCCCTTCATGAGATATCACTAAAGTGGCTAACAATTAAAGTAGTTTTCCTGGTGGCCATCACCTCAGCCAGGAGAGTGTCGGAGATACAAGCCCTATGGGCAAAACAGCCGTTTTTGAAATTCTTTGAAGAAAAGGTGGTGCTGAGGACCAATCCCCAGTTCCTGCCTAAAATGGTCTCAGCATTTCATATCAATCAAAAGATCGTGCTCCCATCTTTCTGTTCGAACCCTACCAACTCTAAGGAAGAGAGGTTACATAAGTTGGATGTAGTGAGGGCTCTTAAGGTGTATCTGAAGAGAACAAAGGACTGTAGGAAAACAGAAAGTTTATTCTTACAGAAGGAAGAAATAAAGGATTAGGGGCCAGTAAAGCAACCCTTTCCAGATGGATCAAGTGTGCAATTATTGAAGCCTACAGAATTAGGGGTCAGCAGCCTCCAGTAGGTCTGAAGGCCCATTCAACAAGGGCAATGTCAGCTTCGTGGGCAGAGAAGGAATCTGCATCTTTGGAGGAGCTGTGCAAAGCGGCATGTTGGGCGTCAGTTCACACGTTCACGAAACATTATAGGGTGGACGTAGCGGCATCTTCAGACGCAAAATTGAAAGTGCTAAGTTCTGTTGCACTGCCTTGTGCCTCCAGTCCTTTGGATACTTGTTGTCTTGACAAAGGTCCCTGTTGAGGATCGAAACGTCGACTCCAGCTATGACTGAATAAAAGTTTTTGCTTCGACCCTGAAAAATTGCCTATGGTAAGTGCCTGCTTCTCCAAAATTATTGTTTTATATATATATATATATATATATATATATATATATATATATATATATATATATATATATATAAAAGATTAAAAAAAAAAAAAGAGAGAAGAAGAATCGTTATGTATATATATCTTCATGATTACATGATTAAGGTGAGATAACCAGTATTGTTTTAGCCCACCCAGTGAATGAAACTGCTTGGGTATTACCCATTGGTGGCTGCCATGGGGAGGTAGAGGAAAGTACGGATTATTACCTGTTAATATGCTTTCCTCTACTCCACCATGGCAGCATAGTTCCCATCCCAAAAAATTATGTATGTTTATGATTTATGCTCTATAACAAGACACTGAGACCTGTATAGGAGGGGCTTATATAGGGGCCAGTGTTCTTTTTTTTCTGTTTCCTTTCCAATAGACTACCCTCGGGGACTTAACCCATTGGTGGCTGCCATGGTGGAGTAGAGGAAAGCATATTAACAGGTAATAATCCGTACTTTTCATGAAAATGCTGTTTCATCTTGCCATGTCTTACATCTGAGAAAAATTCAGTTGGATGCTACAGATGGCTATCAGAAAGCCCATGGATATCGTACAAGATGTAATTTGAGCCTTAGTGCAGTCCTAGCCTCAAGGGCTCGATCTTCTTCTTGTCTCTCAGTTCCAGTCAAAAATACTTCAGTTATCCACGAAGAATAAGACTCGTCTCTCTCCAGTGGTCCTCTTCGACCTAGTCAAGTGTTTCTTTCGGACGGAAGTCATCCTCATTATCGTGTCCGAGCGAGTGGGAATTCTGTTTACATCGATGATGGATGTCCACTTGTACTGACGATGAGGCAGAATTGTGACATTTCTTCAAAGTTTCCCGAAGTGCCACCCCGTAAAAGGGGGGGGGGGGTACTTTTACAATCCTGCCTGAACTCTGTGTGTTTGTTCTATCATACCTGCTTAAAAACACAGAATGGGGTATATTGCGCTGTTGGGTGAAAGATAATCTCCGAATACCTCTGTCTGAGCAGAAATGAAAGTGGACACACTGTTTAAACAAGATAGTACTTTATATATAAGGTTGCAGTTTACAATTACACAATTAAATCACATTTCGATAGAAAAAAAAGTATACATCTAGAAACACAATAGCTAAAGATGATAGCACTAGGTCGTTGGGTCTCCGTTGGTTTATGAATAAATTATAATAAACAATCACTCCTGAATGATAATAAGCTGTCTGTATAGTGGATAGTGAGGTCCGCAGGGTAATGGGTTAATGAGCATATAATAGGTATTGAAGCCTGTTCTTAGTTATGCAGGCACACATGCACTTCTGATAGCTTAATTGTTAGTAGAGAAAGCCGGTTAACTTCAGTGGCATGAAGCAGTTAGTATTAGCTCAAAGTCCCTCTGCTACCTGTGGATCCTGTTTAGCAGTCAAAGCAGATGTAATGCACAGTTTTGTTATCTCAACCCACTGGCATCGGCTGTTGCCGCTGATATATGTAGCGTTGCTTCTGTGCGCAGTAGCTGTACATAGCTCAGTGAGCCGCAGACTTGGAGGTGCTGGGCTCAAGTCCTTCTCTGCAATTGGTGGGGGAGACGCTGTGTATAGTACCGGCACTGTGAGCCAGAGATAGACAATCCGGAGCCGCCGGGAGCTGCTGTTAGAAGCGGCATTTGAAGCTGACAGCATGTTAGATCGGAGTGGGAGGCCCAACGTTGAGTACAGATGACGTAAACGCTTTTCCTTCAATAGCCCGGAAACTTTCTCAAGACTAATTCTCATTCCAAGTGGAGGATGCTATTTAAAGGTTTTTATTCTGTTGAAATGTGATTTAATTGTGTAATTTTAAAGTGCAACATTATATATAAAGTACTATTTTGTTTAAAAAGTGTCAACTTTCATTTCTGCTAAGACAGAGCTATTCAGAGATTATCTTTCACCCAACAGCGCAATGCGCCCTTTTCTGTGTTTTTTGGTCGTTCTTATCTACTTTGAGTGTGGGCTTGCTCACTGGGACGAGTGCAGCAGTAGGTGTTAAGAAAGACACCTAATTATATAAATATTTTTCTATACTTATCATACAAGTGCCAGGATCTTACAGCTTGGAGAAAGGTTCTTGTAACTAGCCTCCAACCTGTAATATTTGTTCTGTCATACCTGCTTGTCAGTCCTGTGTATCCCAGCCTGCTGCAGCAAGACTATCATGTGATCTGAGCCTGTGCTAGTAATGAGCACCTGGGTGAGTTCTGATTCAGCCATTAACTTTAATCATGCAAGTTCCCTGTTGGCCTCACTCAGAGACTGTTCCAGGTTTTGCTATTCCCAATCACCCAGCTGCCCAATCGGTGATGCTCTGAGGGGTTATCCTCTGAGATCTGGATACACACCTTGCTTGTGCATAGTCGCTTCTAAGCTCCATGCTGTAGGAGCTCGCTCTGAACAAGCTCCCAAGTCCTGAACCACTCTGGCTGTAAGCGCCTGTGCTTCAGTTACCTGCACCGCTGACCTTCAGTTACCTGCACCTGTGGTCACCTCTTACCTGCACTGCTGACCTTCAGTTACCAGCACCTGTGACCATCGGCACCTGGGTTCCTGCTACAGCCAATCCGTGCTTCCGGGCATCTATGTTCCTGCCACAGCTACTCCGTGCTTCCGGGCACCTGTGCTCTTGCTACAGCTACTCCGTGCTTCCGGGCACCTGTGCTCCTGCCACAGCTACTCCGTGCTTCTGGGCACCTGTGCTCCTGCTACAGCTACTCCGTGCACCTGTGCTCCTGCTACAGCTACTCCGTGCTTTCGGGCACCTGTGCTCCTGCTACAGCTACTCCGTGCTTCCGGGCACCTGTGCTCCTGCTACAGCTACTCCGTGCTTCCGGGCACCTGTGCTCCTGCTACAGCTACTCCGTGCTTCCGGGCACCTGTGCTCCTGCTACAGCTACAGTACTCCATGCTTCAGGGCACCTGTGCTCCTGCTACAGCTACTCCATGCTTCAGGGCACCTGTGCTCCTGCTACAGCTACTCCGTGCTTCAGGGCACCTGTGCTCCTGCTACAGCTACTCCGTGCTTCCGGGCACCTGTGCTCCTGCTACAGCTACTACGTGCTTCCAGGCACCTGTGCTTCTGATGCATCATCTCTGGGCTTCTGGCACCTGTGCTTCTGCTCCATCTTCAACAGTCCCAGCTGCAGCACCTGTGTACCTCCAGTCCCCAGTACCCATACACCTCCAGCTGCCAGCCCTTGTGTTCCTCTGGTCCTCAATACCTCTACATCTCCAGCTACAACTCCCATAGTGACTTCTCCCAGCTCCAGCCATTTCCACTAGTTTTCCCAAGACTATTACAGACTCTGTTACCCATCTTCCCTTAACATTATCACCTGTACCATATTTTCATTGTGCAATAAACGTCTTTCATCATATCCACCTGCCTCTGATTTCTGGTTCCGTTGGTTGTCAGCTATCCACCAAGGTCACTCCTGGGTCCACCAATCCCCAGTCGTGACATTCTTCTTGGCAAAAAGTCTCCAGTTCCTGTAAATTCATGGGCTGTCTAGCAAGAACTGCACGTTTGAGATCTCCCCAGTTTGGCTCAATGATATTGAGGTTAGGAGGCTGAGAGGGCCACTCCAGAACCTTCACTTTATTCTGCTGTAACCAATGACAGGTCAACTTGGCCTTGTGTTTTGGATCATTGTCAAGTTGGGATGTCCAAGTATGTCCCATGCGCAGCTTCCGGACTGATGAGTGCAAATTTTCCTCCAGTATTTTCTGATAACATCCTGCATTCATCTTTTCATCAATTTTGACCAAGTTGCTAGTGCCTTTGTACCTCACACATCCCCAAAACATTAGCGATCCACCCCCGTGTTTCACAGTATGAATGGTGTACCTTTCATCATAGGCCTTGTTTACTCCTCTCCAAATGTAACGTTTATGGTTGTGGCCAGGGGCTGGCTGGCAACTTTTAGCCTGGGGGGCAAGTCTAGAGCACTGGCCCATAAGTAACAGCCCATCATTAAAATGGAGGTTTTTCGTTAAAAATATAATGACACTACAGGCTTCTCCCCCTGTATAAAAACAGGACACCACAGGCTGCTCCCCCTGTATAATAACCGGACACCACAGACTGCTGCCCTGTATAATATCAGGACACCGCAGGCTGCTACCCGCACAAGGATCAGGGAAAGCCAGGCACTGGCAAACACAAACTCACAGTAGCCGGCGGAGGGCTTTTGCACACACCACTCCACCCCCCTGCCATGCTTACAGCTGGCTGCGGATGCTTCTGGATGCTCTTACTGTCATAGCTGATCAGCTCCGCCTCCTTAAACAGCTGAGTAGCTGAAGGAGGCGGAGCTGCTCACCGATGGCAGCGAGAGTGGCCGCAGCTGCCACACGCACAGTCTCCTGCAGCCAGCCTAATTTATGATGCAGGGGGACTAGTGACACTACCCCCTGGCCTAGCACATTATTGTCATGTGGCTCCAGGTTAACTGAGATTTTGCGCAAGTGCAGAAGCTCCGGTTGTGGCAGCCTAGGTTTTGTATGCATCAGCCTGGCTTGGTAGGAGAATGTCCACTGAGAGGGGTGTGGGACACGGCACACTGAAAATTTGCCTGACTTCCCGTTATCGCAATTCGCCCCTGCCACAGGGCTGTTCACCTGCATAAAAAAAGAAGAGGACACCGCTGGCTGCTCTCCTGCATAAATAAAGAACCGGACACCACAGGCTGCTGCCTTGCATAAATAAACAGGACAGCATGGGCTGCTCCCTTGCATAAATAAAGAACTGGACACCACAAGCTGCTCTCCTCCATAAATAAAGAACAGAACACCACATGCTGCTCCCCTGCATAAATAAAGAAAAGGACACCACAGGCTGCTCTCCTGCATAAATAAAGAACAGGACACCACAGGCTGCTCCCTTGAGTAAAAAAACAGGACACCACAGGCTGCTCCCTTGCGTAAAAAATAGGACACCACAGGCTGTTCTCTTGCATAAAGAACAGGACACCACAGGCTGCTCACTTTCATTAAAAACAGGACACCACAAGCTGCTCCCCCTGTATAATAATCATGCCAATTGCCATGACATCACAGACTGCTCCCCCTGTATCATAATAAAGCCATGACACCACAGGCCGCTCTCCCTGTATAATAAAAGTAATGCCATGACACCACAGGCTGCTCCCCCAGTATAATAATAATGCCATGACACCACAGGCTGCTCCCCCTGTATAATAATTTATTATACAGGGGGAGCAACCTGTGGTGTCATGGCATTATTATTATTATACAGGGGGAGCAGCCTGTGGTGTCATGGCATTATTATTATACAGGGGGAGCAGCCTGTGGTGTCATGGCATTATTGACACCACAGGCTGCTCCCCCTGCATAATAACAGGAGGACACAACAGGCTGCTCCCACTTAACACATTAAAAGGAGGACACTTTAGGAAACAGCACATTTTTTTTTTTTTTATATATGTGAGTTTAATCCTCACCTGCTGCTGTTGCTGCGGCGGCTCCCAGTTTCTCTACAGTGTTTGCTGCTTGATGCTTCCAAGTTCCTGCGGCCACAGTCCCCGACTCCCCGTCCACTCCTCCGCCTGCCTGCTGGCTGCTGCTCCAGACGCATTGGGCGGGCGGCGTCATTGTCATGATGCCCACACCCAGCGTCTGTCACCCATGGCGCATCAAAGGGAATAGGCTGCCGGAACCTCCTCCACGTAGCACTGGAGGCCGGCGGCCATGTTCCTGTAGCCGTGGCCATGTTTTCAAAGCCTACAGGAACACGGCCGCCGACAGTGTGGAGGAGAAGGTGAGGCACCCTGCCCCCCCGGCCCAGCCCGCCCCTGGTTGTGGCCAAAAAGTTCAATTTTGGTCTCATCGCTCCAAATGTATTTCAGATGAAGTTATTTGTGGATTTTTCTTTGCATCCCAAACACTTTTCCTGGCAGTTGTGGCAGAAATCTTTGTTGGTCTACCTGACCGTGATTGGGTTTCCACAGAATCCTCATTTTTCACTTCTTAATTAGAGTTTAAACACTGCTGATTGGCATTCTCAATTGCTTAGATGTATTTTTATATCCCTTTCCTTTTTTATAAAGTTCAATTACCTTTTCCTGCAGATTCTTTGACAGTTCTTGGTTGGTTTCCCCATGACTCAGGATTCAGACACATCAGTGCACCACTGGATGAAAGATGCAAGGGTCTTTCAGGAGACCAAAAACTCACTGACCTTTTATACACACAAACTGATTACAAGCAAACAGATCATTCAAACCAGTTTGTGTCAACTTGTGTGCATGTGATCAGGCCAAACTTTTGATCAGGGTCATTTGGGTAGTTTCTGTTGTCATTATGATTTAAAAAGAGTAAACACAGTTGTTTGACAATAAATGGCTTCACCCAACCACTAACCATGAGGGAAAGAAAAGTCTGTGAGTTATCATTCATATTCTCTGACAAATGGCCAGAAAATCTCAAATTCTGCTAGGGTATGTAAACTTATGAGCACAACTGTATATTATATGTCCTACACCAGACCTGTATATCTATGTACTGTATGTCCTACACCAGACGTGTGTGTGTGTATTTATATATATACATATATATATACACATATATATATATATATTTATATATATACACATATACTGTATGTTCTACATCAGACCTTTACTGATCCAGAACACAGAATATTATTGCCTGTTTTACATGCAGACTTACCCAGTATCTGGCAGGCTTTCTCAACTAATTGCAATGTTATTTCATCCTTGTAAACTTCATACGTCATAAATGTGTCCTGCACTCCAGTTTTCATTCTGTTTCAAGACAAATGGATACATTTTGTTGGTAAAAATATTCATTATTTAGCAGACAAATGGAAATCTATAATAGAGAATATCCTCAGATGTGACATTAGCTTGTTCTGCCCAGAAACGCTGGGAGTTTGCAGTTATTTATATGAACAGGCTGAAGAAACGCAATTTGCCGTTGTAGACTACAATGAGCTGCACACATCTGGCTTAGGTCTTCTATACATAGATCATCTGCATGAGCGCCAGCACTTAATTATCAGTAGGAACATAATGATGCACATGCCACTCACAGCTCCCCTGCCACAGCACAAGAGCGGATGAGCACTGAGAAATGAAGAATGTACCAAGTTGGAAGCCTATAGACAGGTGTGTGCCTAGTCTTGTACTACTGGTGGGGGTCCACTGAATGGTTCTCTTCTCATCTCTTATATAATTAAGGGTAGAACAAGAGAACAGTATGCTGTACATAGGGTGACACTGTGGCTTCCTGCTGTATATAGCTTCTCCCGTTACAATCCTTCCCCTATCCTATGTGAAAATATCACAAATGGTGCTGCTACAAAAACTACTCCCCCTCCATTCTGATGTTCTCCTCATTCAGTGAGCATCTTCCCCTCCGCATTCCAGGGCTCACATGCATTCTGGAGATAGGGGTGATTCGGTGCCGCTACCTAAGCAGCAGTAAATTGCCGCTTAGCGAACGGCTTAATGACGCCCACCGCCTGGCCAAACACCCCCACCACCGAATCCCCCCTCGAGGGGATGTATGTGAACACAACCCCTCACATGTGGCCGAAGGAGAGTGAAATCATTTGATGGTCGCCGACCATTGAATGATTTCTCTCCCCTTCAGAAATAAAAGTCACTGTATGTGATGTCAGCCGCCCGCACCCGACAGGCATCAGCCCACCTGCATACCCAGGGGAAGGCCCCCCCACCCCCACCCTTACTCATGCAAACATCCCACCGAAGGCGTTTGCACAGGGGATCTGCGTATGTGCAAGTAAGCGCATGTGCTGACACCCCCCCCCCCCCATCTTCACCGAGTTCGCCCCCTTCTGAGGCATAGAAAATCACCCCCTAAGTGAGGAAGAGTGCTTGCAGCTTTATACCTGGAGCTATTCAATTACAAGTCCTTCTCCTAACATGGTAAATCCATGGCTAGCCCAGATTAACCCATAGATTCCGGGCTTGTGTCCAGAGCAGCCTGTTATTGTGTTAGGGGCACCCGTGATAAGGGCAGAAATCCCTACTTACCATGGATTTCCGTTTGAGCCTCACTCAGGCTAAGTGCAGTCTGTGGACGCTGGAGCCTGGAGGTAGGGACACGGGGAGCAGCAGCCAGCTACACAGCCCGGATCCTACCAGGGCAGGGAATAGTCGCACTGGTAGCAGGGGGTCCCTGCAGTATATGATCAATGGCGGAGTCCCTGCAGCTACTAGTTCCCATCCGCTGCAGGGACCCCGCCACTGATCTTACATACACTGCAGGGACCCCCTGCCCCAGTGCGATTATTCCCTGCCCTGCGCTGCCCAGAGGTGGGTGGGGGGAGAGGAATCTCGTTTCAGACCCGCTGTGACACCCAAAAAAACGGGTCTGAAACGGGTAGGACCCTGCTTTTTTACCGTTTCCAAAAACAGTTTTTTTGGAAACGGTAAAATCACTCTGCCCCTTTCAGACCGCACATATTACCGTTTTAAAACGGTTAAAAATCGGCAAAATACCGTTTTTTTTAGTGCGGTCTGAAAGGGGCATAATACTTCTCCTGCTCCATCACCCTCCTGTGGAACACACTCCCTCACTAAGGGCCTGATTCAGACCTGTTCACTAGGCTGTGTACACTCGCAACCTAGCAAACAGGTCAGCGCAGCCCTGCCGAATGAACGCTGCCCCCCATCCCTCACCAGCATCACTCACATCCCCTCGCTAGCAGGCAAAGTATTGTGTATTAGAACACATCCCCTCGCATGCATCCGAAGGGTAGAGAATTCATTAGATGGTCGCCAGCCATTGAATGATTTCTCTCCCCTACGGTGATAAAAGTCATTCTAAACTGACTTATTACAGCCGCAGATCAGAAAAAAAGGGGGCGGGTGCTGACATCATGTGACATCAGCCGCCTGCCCCCAGCAGACATCAGCCCACCTGCATTCCCAGGGGAACGCTCAGTATTGTCATAGGGATGCTCATAAAACACTTGACGTTCCCCTGCTCCAGCCACGTGTCCGCCGCCCCTCTCTGGAGCGAATGGCTCGGCAAAGCCCCTGGTTTGCACTAGGTAAATAAACGCACATTCGCAAACCGCCCACTATTGGAGAAGGAGCTAAATTCAGACACACACGTATGAACAAGTCTGAATCAGTTCCTAAGTCAAACTTGCTACCTACTGTATCTAGCTAAATCTAAATGTGCACTCAAAACACCATTAGCTGTCGGCCTTCTCTGGAGGAACCAGAAGCGTTATTGAAGACCATGTTACTTTTATTACTGGATGGGGAAACATATATCCATAACATAGGTTCAGATATTAAGCCCATAATAGAGGAGGCTAACCGAAATACCTGAGCAAATAGTATTTTAGGCAGAATACTGCTTTTCAATTTTAAAAATATCACATGAAATGGATATTTTAGATAAATAGGGGCAAATAAATGATCACTCCCCATATAAGAATGTATAGATGTCACCATACCCAAAGAGGGCTCAACTTTATTCACACATCATAACCATAACCAAAAGATTGTTATATTCCCCTGATGAAGTCTCTGTGAGATGAAACGCGTTGGGTCTTTTCTACATGAGTTCCACCCCCTTTAATGGTGAGGTGGAACTAGTGCAACCTCCTACTTGGCCCTGCACAGTAATTCTGGGGTGGTGTATAACTACTACGGGCATACATGTAAATATGAATGTGATATTACAGGCAATATACAATATATTCCACAAATCACCTTAGTAACTCCCATGTTTCTTCACCATATTTCTCGATTACTAGCGACTTCAAGCAGGTGTTAATAAATCCATACTGGAAGGAAATATATAATGGAATTACAAAGATATTCAGCAGAGTTTTTTACATAATAAAGTCAGTGAATATTTACATTTGATACAACATACTGCACATTTTTTTTTACCACGCTAAACAAAAAAGTTTGTCCTTGAATAATACAGTTTCATTTCTCTGTAAATAAATAAATACTTCCACACTGATTGAAATGGAATGAGACTAATGTTTTTAATAAATGTGTGAATTATAGAATGGTGATTCCAACTTTAAACACAACTTTAAACACAATCCTGCGCAAACAGTTTTTTTGCAGCTGGTCAGAGGTCTGACCCCCTAAAACCGGCTTCCCCAAGTCGGCAAACAAGCAGAGTATAAAAGGTCAATATCCAGAGGATATATGATCGGAGATCAATCTTCAACAACCAGCGCTTTAATATCTACCGCACATCCCTTAGGGATAGCAGACATCTCCTCTTCTCCCAAATAGACATAGACAATTCAGGGGTAACCAGAATTCAGGGCTCCCTTCAGTCTTCAACGGACACAATGTCCTTTCCCATAGATGACATAGGAATCCAAAAGAGAGGAGAGATATATATGTGAGTTCCACCTCTCTCACTCCCTATGTCCAAGCACAGCACCTCCAACATGTTTCGGACATCTATGTGTCCTTTTTCAAGGAGATTCTAGCGTCACATCTGGCATTTGCTGTGGGTCCTACCCGGGTTTTTTCATCCTATTCCACCTATGCTTGTATGAGAGCCTTTATCCGGTTCTCCATCTTTTCCGGTAAATCCACTCCTCTCCTCACTTTTGGGACACATTGTGAAATAAAGTGGTGTTACACTTTATATCTCTCCTCTCTTTTGGATTCCTATGTCATCTATGGGAAAGGACATTGTGTCCGTTGAAGACTGAAGGGAACCCTGAATTGTGTATCTCTCCTCTCTTTTGGATTCCTATGTCATCTATGGGAAAGGACATTGTGTCCGTTGAAGACTGAAGGGAACCCTGAATTGTGTATGTCTATTTGGGAGAAAAGGAGACGTCTGCTATCCCTAAGGAATGTGCGGTAGATATTAAAGCGCTGGTTGTTGAAGATTGATCCCCGATCATATATCCTCTGGATATTGCCCTTTTATAAAATGTTTGAATGAAGCTATCAGGATCATATCTAAGGGTTAGCAAGTGCCGTTGCAGGGCCCTGGGGGAAGGGGATCATCATCGCTGAAGTACGACACATGTCGCAGCATAATGCTACTGCCGTCTTAAGTGTCAAAGTGGTGCTCTGAGCTGGCACCCTGCAGCCTGTGGAGTGGAACAGAATGTCCTTAGGATCCTCTGAACAGATCTCTGCTTACCAGAGTTGCCAGTTACACCTCCTGGGCATGACATCACATATTTTTAGGGCTGGGGCCAGCACAGGGTGCACTGCTACTCAGTTACAGTCAGGGGTGGATTGGGATGGAAAACCAGCCTGGGAAATTCCTGGAATCAGCCCCTATGCAAATCCATAACACCAGTCTACCACCCTCTACCCCCTAACACACTCACATCACCAGTCTATCACCCTCTATCCTCTAACAGTCACAGACAGCCCCCACAGGCATGCCTGCCCACTGAGGTTCTTCCTAGTGGCATCTATTGCCAATCTGC
This sequence comes from Crinia signifera, assembly GCF_055691185.1. Classification (NCBI taxonomy): domain Eukaryota; kingdom Metazoa; phylum Chordata; class Amphibia; order Anura; family Myobatrachidae; genus Crinia; species Crinia signifera. The sequence continues at coordinate 262,663,208 of NC_139219.1, forward strand.
CCCTGGTTACAGTGCTGGTAACTGTAACACAAGTTGGACTCATTTGTACACGGAACGTATGGCAGAAAAGCACGTCATCAGTAATGTTCTACGTTGCTTATTTCGAATTGTAAAAAAAAAACAGCCGAATCTGTGGAAGATGCATGTTAGGCATAACAAGCCCCACAATAATGCTGATATGTGGCTTTCGAGGGTTACGAATAAGTATATAAAGTACCATATACACAACAGAGAACAGTATTTTCACAGTTATATGAAAACAACACAATTTCAGTACAAAATATGATGAAACACAAACAACTCTGCATCTCTTCATCTCTCATATAAAAAATCTGAATTGGAATCTTCTTTCCTGCATTTGTCCAAATGGAAATGACAATTAAGTAATGGGAATAGACATCACATAACATAGATGCCCTGCTAATGAATTGCTATCAGCTGGAGGCATAGAAATCAGCCAGTCAGAAGAAGCTAGCGCATGCTGCTGATAGGAATTATTATTATCATTGTGTATAGTTGTATTGGCTGCCCAGTACTCAAAAGAGATATTCCAGGTAAAAACATATTGTGAGATGGCTCTACATCTTGGTGTGCCTCAGAGAAATTAAATTGCCCTTACTGTATTTGTCTTGCTCACCCAGGTTGCACTTCTACATGCTTAATATGTTAGTGACAGTGGCATAGCTATAAATTTTGCTCCCCCCCCCCCCCCCCCGCCAAAAAGTTTGTGGCCCCAAGACATTGGTCTTTTGAGACATTTGTTGTTTTTGCACCAAATACAATTTTTGCCACATACCAGACTTCAGAGTGACCAACAGGTGACAGGGTGAGTGTGTGAGTGTGTGTGTGTGTGTGTGTGGGGGGGGGGGGGGCAGGATCGACAGGTGACAGGGTCAGAGTGTGTGTGGGGACAGGACCTACAGGTGACAGGGTGAGTGTGTGTGGGGACAGGTCTAAGAGGTGACAGGGTGAGTGTGTGTGGGGACAGGTCCAGCAGGTGACAGGGTGAGTGTGTGTGTGTGTGTGTGTGTGTGTGTGTGTGTGTGTGTGTGTGTGTGTGTGGGGACAGGTCCAGCAGGTGACAGGATGAGTGTGTGTGTGGGGACAGGATCAAGAGGTGAAAGGGTGAGTGGACTCCCCCATTTATACTATCATCACAATGGATCCGATTTGGGAGAACTGACCTTACTCAAACATTCAAGAGCCCTCTCGAGAGGAAACAAATGGGACTTCACACAATAAGTATATAACCTTTGATTTTCCTTTCTTTATTGAGTATAATACTCTTTATATATACAGTATGCATAACTTAACTGAATTTGTTTAATTTTTATACCCATCTATTACTGTATTATTTTTTTGTAAATAAATGTGGTTTAATTTTTAACCTTTATTACCCAATTGATCAATTTCCTAGCGCTCCACCCCGCTAAGTAATTCTTAGAGGTTTGACACCACCAGTAGGAGCAGCTTGACACAACACCCCTGCAGACACCCTTTTTTCTTTGGCTGTGAGCCTTAAAGTTACCTTTTGTCCATCTTCTCCATCCTTAGCCTTATTTTTTGGGACCAAAAACAGGGGCTTTACAAGATATTTATTAGCATAGTACCAACAGTTTGTAAGTCCCCCTATGTGCCAACTAAACGTGAAAAATGTAAAGTTGCCAGAAAAAGTATGGGAACCCTTAGGAATTACCTGGATTTCTGTATTAATTGTTTATAAAATGTGTTCTGATCTTCACCTGAGTCACAACAATAGACAAACGCAGTCTGCTTAAACTAATACCACACAATCAATTATATGTTCTCATGTTTTTATTTAACACATCATATAAACAAACATTTACAGTGCAGGGTGGATAAAGTATGTGAACCCCTAGGCTAATGACTTCTCCAAGAGCGAATCGAAGTCAGGAGTCAGCCAACATGGAGTCCAATCAATACGACAAGATTGAAGGTGTTGGTTAAAGTTTTTCTATAAAAAAACACACACCAGTTTTTAGTTTGCTATTCTCAGGAAGCATTACCTGATGTGAACCAGGCCTTGCACAAAAGAGCTCTCAGAAGACCTACGATTAAGAATTGTTGATTTGCATAAAGCTGGAAAGGGTTATCTCTAAAAAGCCTCAATGTTCATTAGTCCACGTTAAGACAAACTGTCTATAAATGTAGAAAGTTTAGCACTCTTTCTACTCTCCCTAGGAGTGGCCATCCTGTAAAAGATGACTGCAAGAGCACAGCGCAGAATGCTCAATGAGGTGAAGAAGAATCCTAGAGTGTCAGCTAAAGACTTACAGACATTTCTGGCACATGCTTACATCTCTGTTGACTAATCTATGCTATGTAAACAATAAACAAGAATGGAGTTCATGGGAGGACACCATGGAGCAAGCCACTGCTGTCTACAAAAATACATTGCTGCACGTTTGAAGTTTGTAAAAGAGCACCTGGATGTTCCACAGCACTACTGGCAAAATATTCTGAAGGCAGATAAAACCAAAGTTGAGTTTTTTGCAAAACTATGGCCCTTATTCTGATCGGTGCGGCCGGATCCGAATATGCGGCCAGGACCGTGTGTGCGAAACCCCGCCTTCCATACGGATCGCCAACTCCGTCCGTACGCGGCAAGAAGCTGTCCGAACGGACCGCACGTGTATTTTTCATGGAATACGCCTCCTCCATCTCAGGGAACCTCCCCCATCATTCGATGGTCGCAGAACATCGAATGCAGGACCGAGTGTTCCACCAGCTCCCGCAACCTCAGACCACACAGACATTTTTCCGTGCAAAAGCAGGGATCTGGGCGGGCAGCTGACATCCGGCGATGTCATATGTCCGCCCCATACACGTGCGTCACGGCCGCATTACCATACGTACGCCCAGCGTTTGCATGGGAACGCCCATGAAACGCTGGGCGTACGCATATGGTAATGAGCCCAAATAGCCCTTCACGGCCCTCTCCACCCCCTGGTCAGAGTGTTCACATTTCATGCGGGATTTGGCCGTACGCCCCGCTCGCACATGCGCAGAGACGCCTCTGCACATGCGCAGACACAAAACATCGGCGGCACGAACGCACGCGGATATTACCGCACCAACCAGAATAAGGGCCTATGTGTGGAGAAAAAGAGGCATAGCACATCATCATCAAAACCTCACCCCAACTGTGAAGTATTGTTGAGGGGGTCTCATGGTTTGGGGTTTCTTTGTTGCCTCAGTGCCTGGACAGATTGCTATAATTGACAAATTATTCCCAAGTTTATCAAGACATTTTGCAGGAGAACTTAAGGCCATCTCTCCACCAATTCAAGCTCAACATAAGATTGGTGATGCCACAGGACAATGACCCAAAGCACAGAAGTAGATCAACAACAGAATGGCTTCTACAGAATTTTTATTTACATTTCTTATTTATTAACAGTTTCTTATATAGCGCACACATATTCCGCAGCGCTTTACAGAGTATAGTTAACCATTCCCCTAAATCACTGCCCCAGTGGAGCTTACAATCTATAGTCCCTACCACATGTACACGCACACACAGACATTCTAGGGTTATTATTTTGGAAGCCAATTAACCTACCAGTATATATTTTTTGGATTGTGGGAGGAAACCGGAGTACCCGGAGGAAACCCATGCAAGCACGGGGAGAATAATGTACTCCGCACAGTTAGAGCCATGGGGGGATCGAACCCATGACCTCAGTGCTGTGAGGCAGTAATGCTAACCATTACTCCGTCCGTGCTGCCCCAAGAAGAAGAAAATTAGCCTTCTGGAGTGGCCGAGTCAGAGTCCTGACCTCTACCTGATTGAGATGCTGTGGCATGACCTCAGGAGAGCAATTCACACCAGACATTCCAGGAATATTGCTGAACTGAAAAAGTTTTGTAAAGAGGAATGGTCCAAAATTCCTCCTGTGCAGGTCTGATATACTACACTGATAGACTATAGGAAATGTTTGGTTGACATTATTGATACCAAAGGAAGGTCAACCAGTTATTATATTAAATGAAATCCAAGGGTTTACATACTTTGTCCACCCTACACTGTGAATGTTTGCTTGGTGTGTTCAATAAAAGCATGACAACATATAATTGTTTATGTGGTATTATTTGAAGTAGACTGTGTTTGTCTATTGTTGTGACTTCGATGAAGATCCAAGCACATTTTATGACCAATTTATGCCCAAACACAGGTATTTCCAAATGGTTCACATACTTTTTGCAACTGTATATAGCAAATATATACAGTATAGATGGGCCCTCTTCAACTTCGGGACCCATAGCAACTGCATCCCTTGCACCTGTGGTAGTTACGCTCCTGACCAGAAGATATTTGGGGGTAATTGTCCTTACATAACTCTCTAAATATTCATGAGTTTGGCAGGTGATTGTGGTCTGACCAGAGTTGTATACTGGGCATAGTAGTATATTTAAGCTCTGATATACTTTGGAAATAACCAACACTTTAATACTGTATGACAGTTATTACACTATTCAATTTAACCATGAAACAGTATAAATAAATGATGATCACACAAGACAGCATTTCTCACACTCATTCCTCAGTACCCCAAATAATTTTCCGGTAGAAGCAGGTTTGGTTCATTAAGGCAAAGGCCGACAGTGTCTAGATTGACAAGGTCAAACACAAGGCCAACATAGAAAATGTCAGCATGAAAATGGTTGCTACGTGAAAAAGGGGCAGTTTTTGGGGCTTACAGTTTTGTCTTGTAACACATGGACCCCCAATTAGTGTACCATTCCCCTTACATGGCTCGTGGCTTCAAACAAGAAGCCTTGTTGCACTCAGCACATATTGTTCTTCCCGCTCATAGTCCATGTGGATGGTAAAGTATGAAAAAGTAAAAAAAGAGATAGTGAAAAACTTATATCAGCCATGACGTGTGTGGACCATTGTCAGAGGTTTGTCAAACTAATGCATGTCAACCAATAGTAATCTATTGACTGTCACCCTTATTATTGTTGACCTAAAGTTCAGACACTAGCAGGAACACAGGTACGTTCTTTACTCGTCTGCAAAAGATCCACAGGTGGAGCTAATTATGTCACATGTGATTCTGTCTGGAGAACTTTAACTGTGTGTGGCCCTGGGGAGTCAGGGACAGAACTTGAGAACCTGTGATGTAAGCGATGAGTGTTGGCGGTTTAAAGTCAGTATAGTCATAAATGTTTCTCTTCCAGTTTAAATTATTAAAATAATGGCACAAATATATTTTCATCTTGAATATTACAAAATGGTGTGTGTGTGTGTGTGTGTGTGTGTGTGTGTGTGTGTGTAGGAATGCATTTAACAATGTGTGAAAATTCAATGACTGCTGTTTGTTAGATACACTTCAAACAGATTGTATCTAACTAATGATGAATATTATGTATAAGAAACATCCACAAGCCACAAAAATTGGCATTTCCTTTAAGTTACAGTACTTGCTTTACGCAGTAATTGCAGTATATTGAATGAATAAGCTTTCAATATAGTACAGTGGGTCTGGTCATCTTGGATAAACAGGTGAAAAAAGTAATCAACACTTTAATGTGTACATTTTGGTATCAAAATACAGTATGCTGCAAATAAACACAGTTCTGTCTTGTTACCTTTATAAGGCTTCATGCACATTATTCCTGGGAATTCTAGGGATTGCTGTATATTATGTATACAGTATATTGGGAATGTCTTGGGATCGCTATATAATATTATTTATATTGGGAATGTCAATATATAAATCATGCCATATGGTTACACCTCTAAAATGACATTATCATAAACATTCCTTAGGTTTTGTTAATGGTTTAGATAGGATATTGATGGTAATATAAACAGTGGAACAGTAACAGAGTACATTAAACACATCGAGTGTATATAATACATGTTGCTCCATCATCCTAATTATTTACCGAGTGTAAAAGAGCCTTTGTACGTTCTACATTCCATACAAAACACGTGCAATGCCTCTTTCAGACTTACCATCTTACTGGGCTGCTTCTCTCTTGTCTCTCCCACTACAATGGACAATAAAAAATAAAATAGAATAAAAAGATTATTGGTGTTGCATAAACGTTAGGCTTCTGCTTGCCATAAAGTTACTATCAGTTGTAGGGAATACCAATCGCAGACCAGCATTGCTCATTGAGTGTGCTTGGTGTAACAATCCAGGGATTTATAGTAAATGAAAGGGTTAGCGTCTCCTTGCAGACAGCACAACGAGCATCCTGCGTAGTGGCGAATTCACTGCTTTCTCTAAAGTTCCACAAGCCTGTAGTATCCCAGAGCTGATTTATAGGCATTGGTAATGATATCCAATGGTGGCAAGACTCCCCAGTGCACGATGGTGGATATCCAGCCTTTGGTGCTATGTGATGTTCGTGACCCCATGGAAAACACAATGCAAGTGTATGAATCCCAGGCTCCGCAGTCAGTGTGGGGGCTGCTGTCCACAGCTCGTGGTGCTGAAATCAGTCCTTCCCTGGGAGTCTGCACCAGTCTGTGCTGTAGGAGCACCCCCAGCCAGTGTGTCTGTGAGGATGATATATCCCCTTCACGGCTATGGTCCGGATTCAATCCCAAACCATTTATGCAAGTCACAGTCTGCTGGAGAGCTTTTGACACAAGGATAATGTATTCTTCTCCTGAGTCTCCTTTCATTGGCATCTGTAATCATAGGTACTAATAATAATGTATTCCTAAGAACGCTAGCAGTCAATGCGTTGTGATTATGATACATACCAAAGCCTATAGCTATAAACAGCGCTGCATATTGAAGTGTTTGTTGTCTAATGGTATTAATACAACGTGCCATGGAACAAATATATCCCACAGCCCTGCTACGACTTATTGTGTTCAGCGTTCTGATTCATTTGACACGTTGCCAAGCTGTAGCATTGAGTAATTATGGCAGCATTTAGGCAACGTGTGGCTCCTCAGCTGTTGTAGAACTGTAAGTGCCAACATGCCCTTCTATTTTATGCCATTTCAGAGCCATATGGGGCCCTATTGTGTAACTGGTTACGGGGAGCACATTACATGAAACGCTAATACAGAATACACGCAATTGTTAACCGCTTGTTTATCAAATCTATAATAAGGGGTTATAAAGATAATAATAATAACAATAATAATAATAATAATAAAAGCAACAACAATAATAGCAACAATAATAATATTCACAACAACAAAAATAATAATATTAATAACAATAATAATAAAAATAATAATAATATTAATGCAAATGATAAATTAATTTGAATATTATGTTATGGTGTGTACACACGGGGCGATATGCCGTGCTATGTGAGTCCCGATGTGATCAGATCGCATCGGGACTCGCATCTCACGGCATGATAGAGGGGCACAATTTAGACTATATACTGCAGATCTGCACTATATAGTCTTGCCTGCCCTCTCTATTTCACTGCCGATTTGCGCTCACACAGGAGCGAACATCATCAGCGCAAAAAAAGCATGGCTTCCGATGTTCACTATATCGGCTACATCGGAAGCCAAATCTTACTGTCTGTACACACTATTAGATGTCCAAAATACCATTATTTGTATTAAGCAGTGTAAAGCTAATAGAAGTCTTCTAATCATGATAATAGTGAATAGTTCAGTGAAACATAATGGGGAGAATGCAGTTAGCTGGCTATTTGTCGTTTACCCTGCATGAAACCAGCTTTAAAAGGAATTTCCTGGGGTGTGATATCTTTGGAGGAATACATTGGGTGCAAACTTTGTTCTGATTCAGACCTGATTGCATGTCTGCGAATTCACACAGTGGCCGAGTATCAATACTCATTGCATGCGTGCGGCCCATAGCAAGGCCATCCTGCTATGAAATCCTGATGCTTTTTCTATTTGCATAGTACTTGCTTGTACGCAAGGTGATTGACGGGAAGTGGCATCTGGGGTGATAACCAGCTGTTTAGTGGGTGCTAAGAAAAACGTAGGCGTGTCTAGAAAAATGCTGGGAATGTCTGAGAAAACACCGGCGCGCCAAGCCGGCTTAGGGGAGGGTTTGTGATGTCAGCTTTGGCCCGGATGTGCCTGTTTTTCATTGCAGCGCTGAGTAAGTCTCGGGCTATGCGGTGCCTGCGATGACTTATACACTACGAAAAACTCATTAGATGGTGTGCCTGATCCACAGGATTTTGGACGTATTCACATGGGTGTGAACAGATGTGCATCTGCACACGTCCATTCACACAGCGAGCACATTTAATCGCAAGGCGAGATTTCAATGGAGCAGGACGAGGGCTTAACTGATTGCTGGCTGCTGCAAACTCGCGGCCATGCCATCAGGTCTGAATTACCCCCTTTATGCAGAATGAATGGGTTAGTGCTCATTAACCTGGGGTTTACCCTGCAAGGAAAAGTATTTTCAAATAAGTAGTTCTGGGTGTGAGGTTTTTTTTCCTATGCAGCAAACTCTGTGACTAATTGGATCCCCCCCCCCCCCCCCCCCCCCCCAAAAAAAGCAGTTTTCTTCCTCATACATTATAGAAGTGTACAGGAAGCCTTGCGTTTTTTTAGGTACTCTATATAATGGCTTTATGATAGCGGAGTATTGTGGTAATAACCAGTGCCACATTTTGCACTAGTGAATAGGCCCTAAATACATGGAGCCCCAATTTGCAGTTGCCCACATCACCACTTATAAGCCAACATTGCAGATTTTGTTGAGCACTTACTGTATATAGACTGATACAGAATGTGTCACATTGGTGGTTGTATGATGCCAGGTACGGTAACTGGTTGAAAGACTTGGATCTCATGGCTATTGCCATTACCACATACCAAACGGAATCCTCTTCTGTGGACAATGGCCAGTCACAACTTTATTAAAATGTGTAACACAAATAACCTTTAATTACCTACATTTAATGAGCTATAATTGCCAACAGCTGTAGGTTACAAAGCCAGCACTAGTAATATAGGGAAGTCCAAAATTGGTTTTATTGAGAAATCCACAAAGTAGCAATCCTTCATGGGTAAACAACTCATGAACCACAAAAGGAATATGAACTTGCTTCATACAAGAGGGCACTGTACAAATCAGCAGATATAATCACAATATAGAGTAATTGCTTAAACCAGTCAAGGCAAGTATGAAAGCTATATACTGTGATTGCAATGGAAAATTGGGAAATTGGTTCTGGAATAGTATTCCCCACTGTCCTGCATTTCATTTATTATATGGTGTGGGAAACAGCTCTGCCTATTCCCGTGCAAATATTAATATACACTTAAATCAGATAATAAGTGAATTCCATTTTTACATGCCCTGGCACATTTTCTGTATGCATTGTATGTTCTTTTTTTGCAAAAAAAAATGAAAGCAAAATAATAATAATCTGAACTCATCTGATTTTTGTAGCAAAATCGCTAAAATATCACACACTTACTGTAATAAGGTAGTCTAAAAAAGCATACATACTGTATCAAATTGCACCGAGATGTTTTCACATTGAAAACTCTAAAAGTTGCAAATGTAATAGGTTCAATAGATCCATGAGATCTGTGCATGCTTCTGTCTGGAAAAGTGTGCAAATCATTAAAAATAATTAAATCTAAACATGGCATAGGGTCCCCCCTCCCAAGCATAACTAGCCCCGGGCTCTTTGAGCTAGTGCTGATTGCCAACATACAGGGGAAAAAAAATGGCTGAGGTCCCCCTGTATGTTACAACCAGCACCAGGTTCTTGGACCAGTCCTGGTTCCAAAACTACACAGGGACAAAACAAGTAGGGGTACTCCATATTTTTAAAACCAGCACAAGGCTCCACCAGTCAGTAAGGAAATGCTACAGCTGGGCAAAACTTTTATATAGGTCCCGCAGCCATGACATTACCCCCAACTGGTCAGCCCTGGCTGGGGTCCCTGTGGGAGAGGGAGCTCCCCCCCCCAATAAAATCCCCCCCCCCCCCCTCCAGGACACCCAAGGTCCAGGGCTGAAGCCTTGGGCCATCCCCGGCACCCTGACTAAAAGTCCCACCAAGCGTCCCCTGCATATTGGTACTTGGATAACTACAGGTACCAGCATGTGGGACTTCTAGTACTTGTAGATCTACAGCCAAAACAATACTAAAATAAAAACACAGACACACACCATGATAATATAACTTTAATTAAGCCACATACATACACAAATACATGCTCACATACTCACCAATGTCAATATGTGGGCTCGGTCCACTTGTCCTGTTGAATTCATAGTTACCTGTGTAAAAATGAAAAAATACTAACCTAAATCCAGTATAGATGCGTCCTCTTTGGTCCAAAGTAGGCACCAGTCGGACTGAGGAGCAGCATGTGTGATTGCATATGCTGATTTTCTGTGTAAATGATGGGGTTTCCACTGACTTTTGTCAATGGGAATCCCCTCAGCCAATCACCTATGACCTACAGTACATGCTACTCTGTGGATCAGTTGGTCACCAGCAACTTGTTTAACAGTCATTAGGTTGACACCATTAGGTCGACATGGGTTAGGTCGACAGGGTCATAAGGTTGACATGAGTTAGGTCAACAATAGTTTTTTTTTACCCGAATGTCGACACAATCGACATGGACACAGCTTAAGGTGCACTGCATCCCTTCACTGTGCTCGCCATGTTTCGGCCTCGGTGCCTCGCTATGCTTGGCACACTATTTTATTCTCCCAGCACGCCCCAGTGGATGGTAGGGCATGAAATACCTCCTGTCGGCACATGTCTGCTCAAAAGACAGTAAAAATCCCCATGTCGACCTTTTGACTGTCGACCTGGGGTTTTTCACCTGAGCTATTTCATGCCCTACCATCCACTAGGGCGTGGTGGGAGAATAAAATGGTGTGCCAAGCGTAGCGAGGCACCGAGCTTCAATAGCGGCAGAATGAGAAGATTAACAAGGGATCTCCAGTGACAAATGGAAAAGACAGGACTAAAATATGCAAATGTATTTTGTATTATTTAGCCCTGTCCCCTACAGTGGCCCTGTGGATCACAGGCTTAATGTTATCTCAATCCACCCCTGTCCCAGAAGTGCCAGGCAGCATCTGCTATCCGGCCTTTCCCTGGAGAGAAGATATGAGACATACTGTAGGCGATTATGTCTAAATCTTTGAGCACATTTTGCATCTGCCCCACCTGCATTACAGTACCTTGGTTTGTCGAGGTGCACAGTTATTTTTGTTTTACTTCTATCTCAAAATCAGGCCTGTGAGTAAACCGGTGTGTACATTTATTGGTATTAGATGATATTAATGTTGTTGTTTTTTTCTTATGTAACGGAATTGTATTAAATGTCTTTAAAATTCAACATTAAAATAAATCTGCTCTTAAAAGTCCATAAAGATGCCAAAAGTTGAATTACCCACACAGACTTTAGAGTGTGAAATATGACTATTCAGCTGGATATTAAGTCACATTATGTTTAAAGTAAAAATACTGTACAATAAGGTTGTCAATTTAACTTTACCACTGCGATATCTGTGAATATGGCAGCATTCTTATTCAAGATGAGTCTCCGTCAGTCATGTTACTTATTGCGAGTCTCCGTCAGTCATGTTACTTATTGCGAGTCTCCGTCAGTCATGTTACTTATTGCCTGTGGCAATCTCACTAGTCTACATCTTCCTTTGGGGTTGTTGTCCAGGCAAGTACAATAAAACGGATCTGGAAAAAAAAGATTGTTTCATAACAGGTCAACACAGTTAGCTAAAAGTATGTTACCGTTATGCATCTCACAAAATGAATAAGGGATTTGGTCTGGCACTGGAGCTTTTGCGATGTGGCAGGGCCTCATCATGGGGTGTCTGTGCTGGAGCTCACATTTTCCAGTAAATAGTTCTATATAATACTATACTATAAATTGATATTATATGGGATATTATTTTCTGGACACCGGAGCAGAAAGATTGGGAACTCTTGCATCAGACAGGTAACTAGGGCTCTGTACTAAACTATTATGAACTGACATGTGCCCCCTGTAGGCTAGACATGTACTATGGTCAAAATTGTAACACTAAAATAAAATATTCAGGAATATTGGCCCTTATTTAGATCTGAATGCAGTAAAAATGTGTTCTCAAGATGAGGAAAACCATGTGCACTGCAGGTGGGATAGATGTAACATGTGCAGAGAGAGTTACATTTGGGTGGGGTGTGTTGAAACTGAAATTTAAATTGCAGTGTAAAAATACTGCAGCCAGTATTTACCCTACACAGAAACAAAATAACTCACACAAATCTAACTCTCTCTATACATGTTACATCTGCCCCACCTGCAGTGCATATAGTTTAGCCCATTTTGAGAACAAATTTGTACTGCGATCACCATTATGCAGGTTTATAAGCAGTGTCACTTCTCCAGGATAGACCCTTCCACCAGATATAAAAAGGTCTAGACCAGGATTTATAGTTTATTAATGTGGGTTTCTGGGACAGATTAGTGTAAGTTAATAGAAACACTTTTCTCTGCATATAATTCTACACAAGTAACTGCAATTATCTGTAACTGAGATAGACTGTACTTCAAGCAGAGAATTTCACAGTGTGGCAAAGGGTTAATGTTGCAAGGTCTTGAACATTTGCTGTAGCACATTACAGATAAGCCATGAATAAGATTGCTCCTCAAACAAACAATACAAATGTAGATATTAAAATGTGAATCCCTTTAGTCATTCATTATGTCCAACTCCCAATTATTTAATAGACTGCACTGGGTTTTAAACATTTGTCTTTGTTCATTATTCTTGCCAAAGGTTGTCTTACAGTAATAACCGACCAGTGTTACTGGGAATAATTTTTGTTTTTTAGATTTTATTCTGTATAAAAGATATTCCTTGATGTATCACTAAGTTATATAATAGCAAGATTATATTAAACCAAAAATAAATAAATAAATAAATAAATAGTCTTCTCCCCCTACCTACCCAAGCACAGCAGAAATTGGAATTGTTGGAAGATATTACTGCACACATTACATCTCCTTCTATTCAAAATAAAATGTTCTGTATCCAAATTCTCACTCGAGTTCATGTTGCAGTCATCTGTGCAGAATTCGTTTGCATAATGTGTGTTTCTAAAACATCAATTAATGAATTCATTGTAGGTAGCTGCAATAGTAAATGCAGAGTTCAAGAGCTGAACATTTAGTAATGGAGTTTAGGTGACATGTTAGAGGGCATGTTTGCAGTACCTTCATGCAAGTGTTGAATCCCAAATTGCTCCACTTTCTCAAAAGTCTAATGTAATTATAATGTCAAGAACATATAAATATTTTATTCTTCACCCCATAGTATATGATACAGAATGTAAAGTACTTAGTGGGAAATAAGTGGAAATATGCCAGAAAGGAGATACAGAATCAGAGTAGACTGGCAGCATTCATTGCAATTCATAAATTATAATGGATTATTGGATGAGTGCTGTATATATCTCCCAAAAATATATGAGTGGTAGATTTTATATTCTAAATTGGTCTTTTCTTGATAATAGTCATGTTACATAGAACCGCTCAACAGTCTTTTATTAAACCGATATATTTAGTCAATAATTATTAAAATTGGTTTTGACTTTCATTCCCCAATGCCCTTCAGCCCAGGAAACATCTCATCAAAAAGCAATTATTTTTATAATAGCTACAATTATGAGAGTTTCTGTTACAAATAGAATCGATTTGGAAGTTATTTTAAAACTTTGTGGAACTATTATAAAATAAAAATTATATACATTTATATATATATGCAAAAATTGGCATACAGTATCTTATTTGTTATATCACTAGACAATAGAAGATAACTTATTCATCACTCAAAACAGGCTGATAGCAAACTGATTTACTGGCTCCTCTGGGGGAAGTCCCAAGGTGAAGAAAATATATTCAGCTGTTTCTCCTATTTCTGAGGACGCTAGCAATAGTCTGCTTATACACTGACTGTTTACACTTGTTGGGTGAGATTTAATAGGATGAGAGATTCAGAAAGTGAGAGATTTTTTAGAAATCTCGTTTTTTTTTAAAACAGCAATCATTTATACTGCCAAATTATACTGCTTTAGCAGTGTACATGATTGCTGCTTTAAAAAAAAACCTGGAGATTTCCAACAAATCTCTCACTCTCTGAATCTCTCATCCTATTAAATCTCACCCATTGTTTCTAGTCCCTGTGCAGTACAGCAGCTCCTGAGCTCACACCTCAATGAACCCTGGACCTAAGTGGGTTCCAGTCGCTGGATGTCTAGAACAGTGATGGCTAACCTTGACACTCCAGCTGTTGTTGAACTACACATCCCAGCATGCCCTGCATCAGTTTTACTATTTGACCATGCTGGGATGTGTAGTTCAACAACAGCTGGAGTGTCAAGGTTAGCCATCACTGGTCTAGAAAGTCAGTAGGTCAATCCCATATGGTCAACAGGTACAAAATGTCGACATGACAATGGTCAATGCACAAATGGATGACACAAATTCTTAATTTTTTTCTTTCAACTTTTGAGGAATTTCTCATTCACATGAATAAGAAATGGGGAAAGTAACTTGAGATGAGGGCAGCGTACCACCTTGCCCAAAGCATGGCAAGCAAAGAGACCTCACAAAGGGTATACTTTATTTGGGTCACATGTGTTGCAAAATGGCACCCCAAAAACTTTAACCCTTGTGCCAATCTTTTGACCATGTCGGCCGTTTGAAACTGTTGACCATATGTTGTCAACCTATTCACTGTCCATCTATTTACTATAGATCCTTTCAACCACACCTGTAATTAGCACCTTGGCCATTTTGATGGACCCATCTGTGAGTAACCATGAACATCTTTAAAACCTAGAATAACATCCTCATTTTCCACTGCCGCTAAAATGTGGGTTGTGTCTTAGTGGAAAAGGGTTCATCTGTGTCCAGTGACCAGGAATCCCAGAAGAGCTCACTAAAGGTGCCCATACACGGTACAATATTCCCGTGCGTTTTGAACTAGATAGCCTTACATCACATGCGATCAAATCGCATGCGATGCGATGCAATACGATCAGGACCTAGTTAAAAAAACAAGGGCTGCACAGACTTTATATGCTGTGCGATGGGATGCCCATGGGAGCGCACATCGCATCGCATAGCACCCTTGCACCGTGTATGGGCACCTTAAGATTTGACACTTGATGTGCCATTTTTTCACATTTTTCTGTCAGCCAATCAGCGGCCTCCTATTCAGACAGCCGCTGATTGACTGAGAGAGCTCTCTCAGCCAATCAGTGGCCACCCAGTTTTTAGAATAGGAATTTTAAATTCTCCCCACCATCCGCCGCTCACACCGTATCGGATGCGATACATCGCGGGTGCCACTGATGGCTGAACATAAGACTGATCTTATATGCAGCCCGTCCGACCTCTGATTCTGATCCGATGGGCGCGGAACCATGCATCGGATCCGATCGGAAATGTCATACATTTGCAATTTGGGATGATTTCTTGGCACCTATCTGTCGGAATCAAGTGAAATTGCCCAAATTGTGTATGGGGGCCTTAAATTCCAGGAAGGACCGGATTAAGGGGCAGTGTAAACGGGTACACTGGGACATTGAACTTGGCTCCCATTTACAGCAATAGAGTTTGAGTGCTCAGACACTGGAGCCAGGACAATGGTGCTAGGAGAGAGGAGGGGTCTCGGCCGTAGAAGGTTACACATGGGCCTTCTCTCCCTGGTAGAGGTCTACTACAGCTGAGACGCTCTGCTGCTGCTACTGCACCCGTGTGCCACCGTGTAAATTGGTCCTGGATCTGATGCATTTTCGTCAGACACAACACTTCAGTGGAAAAGTGGTATTAGTGTGCCTTGAGGACCAAGTTAGGGAATCACTAGTTAAAAACTTGTTTTAAAGTAAAGTAATTGAAATGCCGTTGTGCTTTTTATCTTTGGAGTTATTTACCCCTCCCTAACAGAATCTCCACCTCCCTGTGAAATGGGCTCTCAAGACCCACTTCTTCATTAAACCCAGCCATCCCTCATCCTAACTTTCTGTGTATGCTCTCTTCCACCCCCTTCTGTGTCACTACTGTCTGTTTGCCCATCCTTATTAGAATGCAAGCTCTCACGATCAGGGCCCTCTCTCCACATGTGCTTTTTCCTCTCTTAGAATATGTATGTGTGTGTATTTAAGATATATATATATATATATATATATATATATATATATATAAAATGTTTATTTTATAACTCCTTTCTCCATGCAATGGTACCTATCTCTAGGTCTCTTTCACCCTAATAGCTACTTCAGTGTCTTTATTTACTGTACGTATGCTGAATTTCCTTGTACTGTAAGTCGTCCTTTTCGCTCATCTACGTATTGTCAGGCTCTGCAGAACCCTTGTGGTGCCAGATAAATAAATGATAATTATAATAATATCAACTCACAGCAGAAACTGCTGCAAATTAACGCTACGTTTATAACTGTCTATTGTATTTATTTATAATTACAGTGTCTTAGAAATATATGACCATGGGAGAACTCACTAGAATATGGTACACAGAAATTGTTTTCACTTGTGCGTTTAACCTACTTTTTCCTCACATCACACATGTAACTGGAGTAACACATAAAAATCTATTCTGCATCCAGCTGAGATGCTGACTACAAATGTAATTGGTTATAAAAGGTGTTATACTGGCAACTTGTTTCACAGTGTTTTTAAGCTCCAAACTGTCACTATAGAGCAGTGGTTCAACTCAAGTCTTTCTGGGTCTGTTTCTTGTGCAGTTGTATGGATTTTCTACCTGAGTGATTTCAGCATTAGTATATGGTAAACAGTAGGATGCAGCGACTGAATAGAAAATCGGCCGCAGAATCATAACTATTGTAGGCCCTGAGTCTCTTCCAATGGCTTCGTGGCAACGGGGGTATGGCCAGTGCTCTGTGAGCTACTGACCATACCCCTAGCCTCTCTGTCTCTATAATTAGATGCTGCTCAGAAAGTGACAGGGGATTCTCCCAGCTGCCGCCTCCCACTGCGGGACACTGGTGCCTGTAGGGGGTGGGGGCCACAGTTCAGTCCCAAAAAAACATGATTGTCCCATGAAAATTAGAGGTATGATTAAACACTAATGTCTAATGCAGACCATACACTGTAGATTTTTTTCTGCCAATCCAACCACTGGCAAATAATATTTCAGTGCCACCATGCACTGAACGATTTATTGTCATATCATTAAAATATTTATCGATGAAATCAGCAGAACAACAGTCTGCTTGAAAATCCAAACCAACTAGAATGACCTTGCACAATACACGAGCCACCCGTGGAAAGTATCAGTGTGTTTTCATCATTAAATCTTACTAACTGCTCCTTTACATCATTATTACCGGCTTGACTGGGATTTGGGGAATCATTCTTATCTGCTTGGTCCCTGGCAAATTTTCACCGGGGACTGATGTTTAGCCTCTGCGCATAGCTGCATATGTGCATGTGCAGAGCTGCTGTGCGAGCAACTTCGGAGACTAGTATAGTCACGAGGAATTCGCGGGGGTGGCGGATTGAGGCGGGCAGGTGGCGTTTGCATGGGGACACCCATCGTTTCTTGGGCGTAACCACAAAAACGCTGGGCGTCCCCATACAAACGCAGGCGGGCGGCTTAGGTCACAGGATGTCAGCCACCTGGCCCATTCTCGGATCGGATGCCGCAAGAGGGTAAAAATCATTCGATGGTGGGCAACCATCGAATGATTTTGGCCCCGTACGCTACCATACGAATGGATGTTTATGCAAAATATCCATTCGCAAAAGGGTGGGGATGTCCGGAACTTCTCAGAGGGGGGGGGGGGGGGGCATTTGCACGGGCGGCGTCAGTTTGCTTGCTAAGCAGTGAAAATATGCTGCTTAATGAGTCAACCAGAATCACCCCCTACACAATGTATCGTATGCGGTCCTGCCGCTCGGAAGGTTCCCGGGCGGCTCAAGGGGGATTGCGGGAGACTTCTCCCCTCAAAGAGGTCACCATAATGTAACCTTTACTCCTGAAAATGAAGTAACTTTGCACCTTGGTAAAACCAAGCTGCACTGCAGGTGGGACAGATGGAACATGTCCCAGACACGAATATTTGCTGTTTTTTTTAAACTTTGAACGCAATTCAGAATCAGTGGCATTAGCATCACGATTGGGGTGGATGCCACATCCAGGAGTCACAAGCATTCGGGTGACACCAAAATGTATTTACTTTTATTTATTAACAGTTTCTTATATAGCGCATACATATTCCGCAGCGCTTTACAGAGAATATATGTCAGTCCCTGCCCCAGTGGAGCTTACAATCTATATTCCCTACCACACATATACACACACACACAGACATTCTAGGGTTAATTTTTGTTGGGAGCCAATTAGCCTACCATTATATTTTTGGGTTGTGGGAGGAAACCGGAGTACCCGGAGGAAACCCACGCAAGTACAGGGAGAACATACAAACTCCGCGCAGTTAGAGCCATGGTGGGAATCGAACCCATGACCTCAGCACTGTGAGGCAGTAATGCTAACCGTACTGCCCCAAAATGCATTCCTCTGCTCAGTGACAGGAGCCATGTGTTGCACTGTAACTTTACGTGCAGCACCTGGCTGCCGTCACTATATAGGAGCTGGCACAGCAGCCACAGCAGTCTCCGGAGGCAGCCTAGCATCTCGTGGACCTTGGAGTGATGGTTTGGGATGAAATGCAACACCCCCTCCATGAAGCCATGCCCCCTTTTCACGGCACAGCTACATCGGGTGTCACAGGGTGTCCCCGTCATTGTGGTTCCTACATTTTTTAAATCCGATGCCTAGAGTATCAGAATTTCTTTCACAGCACCTCTAAAGGTGCGTACACACGGGGCAATATGATCGCTGGCAATATATTGCTCAGCAATCATATTGCCCCGTGTCCCGTTTTCATCTGCAACCAGAGATGGTCGCAGATGAAAATTTAAACACTGCCAGGAGAAGAGGCAGGGGATGTCGCTGGTCGGAGGAGCATGCTCCTCCGACCAGCGACCATTCAGGGGCTGAAAACGGGAGCGCACACCCGGCGATTTATCGCTGGTGCACACTCCAATCACTGGCAATATGGTCGCTCAGCGACCATATTCCCAGCGATTTCAGCCCCTATCGCCCCCGTGTGTACACAGCATAAGTCTAAGGTTTCTTAATTTAATATATATATTTTTTAAATTCACAATAAGTCAATTGTGTTTATACTGCTTGCTTGCTTAGGTTCAATTATGTGATGAGGGACAGGATTCAGTTTGTCCACATATTTATGGTGGGAAGCCACAAGCACTGGCTTTGCCTAATATATCTTATACATTGACCATAAATCATTGTAATTGGTCCGGGACCACCAGCGGCACCCCAGTTTGGGAACGGGTGCATTAGGTATATACCCTGGATGGGAAGTTCTGTGGGGCTATGCCTGGCAATGCTTTCCATAAAATGTGTTTTTTTTTCTACAATATAATGAGCAGAATAGTCTGTGCAGTTAATGTGATGACTCAAAGTAACAAACAGAATGTATGTACAGAAATAAACCATGTACAGGAGTAACCAGTGAAGTGTGAACAGGTAATAGCCTAGACAGCCATAGTTACTGAAACGGCACACTCTGTAATGGAAGGTAATTGTCTGACAGATACCAAAGGTTATAAGATGGCCAAACACTGGTCTAGGAATTGTGACAGCCAATGTGATATATCAACCCAAGCATCTCATCTTATTTAGATAAATAGCCCAGCTAAAGCAGTGCTTTCCTCTACCATGCCCACTGTCAATAGAAGAGAAAACACTAAGCACATAATAACAGAACACGTAGCACATACATCAGCATCATGCACTGCAGTCCCTCTGTTCCCGCACCATCTTCTAACCATATAACAGGGAAAGTGGCCACAAACTGCCATTTTTTTATGTAAAAACAAAATTATATAAATATAAACCTTGGCGCATAATCGTAGGTCTAAGGTACAGTACACAGGCAATATCATTATGATTTATCTCATGAGGCTAACTGCTTAGAATATACACATTCACCTGAGATCGTCTCTCTTAAATCTCAATAAAATGGTCACAGTAGTGTTTGCTTGCCTGAAGCACCTGCATGAATAAATAATAATACGGATGGTGTAATGGTTAGCATTACTGCCACACAGCACTGAGGTCATGGGTTAGATTCCCACCATGGCCATAACTGTGCAGAGTTTGTATATTCTCCCCGTACTTGCATGGGTTTCCTCCCACAGTCCCAAAAATTACTGTCAGGTTAATTGGCTCCCAACAAATTAACCCTAGAATGTCTGTGCGTGCGTGTACATGTGGTAGGGAATATAGATTGTAAGCTCCACTGGGGCAGGGACTGATGTGAATGTTCAACTATTCTCTGCAATGCGATGCGGAATATGTATGCAATATATTTATTAACAGTTTCTTATATAGCGCATACATATTCCACAGCGCATTACAGAGAGAATCTTTGAACATTCACATCAGTCCCTGCCCCAGTGGAGTTTATAATCTATATTCCCTACCACATGTACACATGCACACAGACATTCTAGGGGTAATTTTTTTGTTGGAAACCAATTGACCTACCAGTATATTTTTCGGATTGTGCTATAGAAGAAACTGTTAATAAATAAAATAGCTCACCCACTTCAAAATAATTGAAGACACAATAAAAAAATGTGGCATTGTGCAATCAAAAGTTATTTCAATGCTCCTGAGTAGATTGCTCCATAGGAAACACGCTGTTGCAAAAAATGCATAGCTGGTAAGCACTTTAGCCTCCATGATGAAGTGACCGAAAATCCCTTGTACTGTATAGGCTAGTGCTAGAGCCAGTCCTCGTGGCACACTCACCAGCCAGATTTTAGTGCTATCCCTGCATCAGCACAAAGGGTAAAGCAAACTGACTGAGGTAATTAATCCACTTGTGCTCAAGCATGGCTATGCTGTGTACCTAGACTGTGAGTGGGCTATAACTTCCAGGCTTGGGAAACACTTTTATAGATTAAGGAGTGTAAGCATACCTCCCAATTTTAGGTGCTCTGGCTGCGGGGAAAATAGGGGGTGTGGCCTATAATTGCAGCACACCCACAATGTCACACCCTGTTTTTGCAGATGTGGGGCATGGGCAGCACTAGGTTAGCTGCTGGCTATGCCTCCAGTTTCTCTGACTTTTTGAAGACACTGTGCGCATGTTTACAGCATCGGTTCCCTCTCCCAACTGCCCTCCATCTCTTTTAGCTCCTCATGAATCTGGGCTTGTTGTTCTGTATCTGGTTTTGCTGTTGCTCAGCCAGATGCTGCTGACTGGCAGCCATCTTATGCTGCCCCTCAAACATCATTTGGACCTGAGCTTGCTGCCCAGCTGCCAATTTAGTAAACTTTTTAAGTAGCTCCTCCATGTTACCCTGTACTTCCCCTTTAAGAGTCAACTTAGGCGGTTTTAATGTACAGTACTGTGCCAGACTCACAAAAACAGATCAAGCCAACACCTGCATGCTTTATTGACCACTGAAACTGCAAACAGTCTGTCAATAATGCAGTGGCCCTTTAAGGCTACATGCCTCTTTCACTGCAAGCACAGCTGGATTGAATAGGCTAACCAACTCACTAAGCACACCACAAGTGAAAACCTTTTCCTGGCTTCCAGGCCAGCTGCACAATGTGTAAGAGAGAGAAGAGCAATAAACAACCCCTTCCCATTTAGCACAAGTAGCTTACCCATGGTTCTTTGCTATATATAGTGTCCAGCTGAGATCTGTCCCTGTTCAGGCGCCAGTTGTGAAAAGGAGCACATACACTGGGTTCAAATGAAGTCTTTGGCCTTTATTTTTTTATAGCAGGTCACAGCATACCAGATCAGTTCCACAGGCAAGTGTAGTTACAGCAAGCAGTATACAGGTAATCACATCATAATACAGACTCCAAAATGCTCCAGTTGTCCCTAGCATAGCCCCACACCCTGGCCTATCGCTTGGAAACACTTATATCATGAGATCACAGGTGCTGCTGATTACACAACCTTCCTTCTGCTACTGCTCCAAAATCTGGTCTGGATCCTCCACATTACTCTCATATGGAGAGATGCTCTCTGCCACAGAATTATAACATAGGAAACATGTGTGTCTGACATTTGAAGTGCATGTCTGCATATTGTGACATGTGGTAGGTGTCTCTGTATTATGACATAAGGAACTTATGTCTGTATATTATTACAACAGAAGGTATGTATGCATATTATGACACCAGGGGCGGATCGAGGAGAAAATGACAGGGCGGCACCAAGAGACTAAGAGACCGGCGAGAGAGAGGAGGAGAGCAGAGAATTAAACCAGGAAGTAGGGGGGGGGGGGGGGGGGGGGGGGATGCTGTGGCAGTATGCACTATGTAGGGTTAGTACTTGTGTAGTTTCACGGCGCCAGCTCTGCGGTACGCTACGTTTGGATTCTGCCATTTCAATCTTGGCAGCTCGCCAGCTCTAAGCTACGCTATCAGACGTAGCGCCTGCACGGCGCCAGCTTGCGGCTCGCCAGCTCTAAGCTACGTTATCAGCGCTCCTAGGCTTCTGACGTTGGCCAACGGCTGCCTTACTTTTACAGCTGCCTTTGCTAAGCTTGTGAGTGCCTCTCACATAGCGCTGGTGCCTGCATGATATCCTGTCTTCTGTGGAGAGTGGATGATGCGGACGCCGGTGGAGAGGCGCTCCATCTGGGTGATATGTAGGTGCATCTGAGACACCCATGCATCTTAGTAACTATTGCGGCTGGGTACAGTAACTAGGTGTTCGGGAGCGCGTGCGTCTCACGCACAAAGAGGGGGTGCGGACGCAAGTGTGTCTCATGCACAATAAAGGAGGCATTTGCCAGTACTCCATGTTACATACTGGCAAATGCCTCCATTTGATACCCCCACACAATAAAGAAGGTCTTTGCCAGTGCTCCATGTTACAGTACATACTGGCAAATGCCTCCATTTGATACCACCACACAATAAAGGAGGCAATTGCCAGTGCTCCATGTTACATACTGACAAATGCCTCCATTTGATACCGCCACTATCCACGGCAACCCGAAGCGTGGCGAGCGGACACGTTATGCGTCTTACCGACCTTTTCATACCCCACTATCCACGTTGGCGTGGAGTTGAAGTTATAAAGTATGGTGAGCACAGCAAGCCACCGAGCCCGAAGCGTGGCGAGCGCAGCGAGGGGACCCGGATAACTTCACATGTATTCTGCGTGTGCTCGCCACGCTTCGGACTCGAGACACTTTATAACATCAACTCCACGCCGACGTGGATAGTGGGGGTATGAAAACCTGAGACAGTAATGACGACATATGTTAACTGGTAACTGTAATTTACTTAAGATTAAGAAAAATAAAAGATTAAATAACAATACAATTATCGAGAACAATAAAGAACACACAAATAAAGCTTCATCTAAAACTGCAATGGTAGAAACAGCAGCCGAAGTTGACGCAGATGTCTCTGCGGCGTCATCTTTTTCTGCCTCGGGGAGCAGGGTCAGCGCGTGCAGGATGCACAGGAAAGAGTCTTCGACGCCAACTGTATTCCTCCAGATGAACTCCAGCTGATGGTGCGCTGTTCCCCTTTGGTGCTTATTGCGCCACTTTCATGCACCCCACAACCTTTCTATGTTCTGGGTGTGAACCCCGGTGTCCGGATCCACGAAGTGGTACCCAGCCTGCTGCAACTGCTGCGTTTGTAGGCCCTCCAGCAGTCAGAATAAATTGTGGTCCCCGAGAGCACGTGTCTCTGAATGGCAGCGATGAGGGTGCTGGCGTCACGCCTCTCAACTGCCGTTATGAAGCACTCTCCGGTCTTCCTGGAGATGCCCCCGAAGATCCACTGCTGGGGCAGCACGTGCCCAAGCTGGTTCATTCGCTTGGTGAACAGGCTCTCGTCCACAGAAAAAAAGGGGGGGTCAGTTAACAAAGTAACTGCAGGGGTGCCTGTATGAGTGGCCTCAGCCAGCGGCTGTCAAAAAAAGGGGGTGTCAATCCCTTTAGAAAATTTGCAAAGAAAGGGTAGTAGACTGCGCTCATTGATGACAGAGTGAGGAATAGTAAAAATTAAAATAGAATTTTAATTATATAGTAGGCATGCTACAATAAACACATAAAATGCAATGTACACAATAAAAAAGGGGAGAAGTGGGGGAAAAGGGGAATTGAATGATGCTGCATCCACTGAAATAATGATGTCACCTTGTTTAAAGTCCACAGTCCAATGGATAACCGATAAATGGATTGGAGCTTGGCCACAGCGGTACTCAAATGTAACTTTATCCAGATTATGGTTAGGGGTAGCAACCCTCCCAACTTGGAATGAAAGATGTTGTTTTGATGTCCGCTGGAAGACTCTGGGTGGGTATTAGATAGGCGGCTTGCCTTCAGAAGGTGAGTGCCTCACTCCAGGTCGATGGGGCCGATGATGGAAGGCAAATAAGGATCTCCAATCGGTTTTCAGTGGAAGAAGGTGGTGGTGGAAGGCAGCGATTTTGGTGGGCAGTTAGGAGCCTGGGCCAACGCGTTTCGCCGCACAAAGCAGCTTTTTCAAGGTGGTTTGAGACAGGCAGGGATGGGGGTATATATACCTGTAGTACTTAGGTAAATCAGGTGCACCTGTGTGCAAAGCAATCAATTTTGCATACCATAAAAACAATTAAAAACATACCTCACATTGAGCAGGAGACATAGTTTAACAAGTATATACTACATAAAGTCAAAAACGAGCGTTAGTTTGATTGAAAGAGACAAATTTAGGATCGCAGTACCTCAGCCGGCGTCATTGTACTTCCGGTCGGGTACTTCCTGTCAGTGAATGGAACGCATTTGGAACGCATAGCGCTGTCAATACAGCGCTATGCAGATATTATAAAGAATACATTGCGGGGTGTTAACAGTTGAGAAGTGGTCTCCAGTAGCGCATGTGATAAAAGGAATGCGCTGACGATGAGCGCATATAGTAAAAAAATGCGCTGACATTAGGAGACATGTAGATATACAGGGTGCAACCCGCAATAGTTTCCCTGGTATGGGGGAACACCGAATAGCTAGTTTATCGGGCCCATATAATATCAGTGTACGGGAAAGTTTAGTGCATTTGGGTCTATACATGCGGACCATTCAAAAACAGGATCATAACCTATAATTTATATAAGGAGCATCAGTTGGACACTACTGGATATAAACATTGCTAGTAGTGGCAGTGTTAATTTATGCAGATATATCAAACAATATTTCTAATAGGCCCAAGGAGGACCAATTGAATCATTAGGAGGAATTTTACATACATTATAAGGAAAATTATACAATAATAATGACAATAAAATGAAAAGAATAAATAGTGTAGGTATAAACAGACTGAAATTGAGTATGACATAAGTATACATTTATGGTTAAATACATTAGAATCTAATAGTGAGAGAAAGGGGATGGTTCGTGAATCATCAGTCATAGTGATGGGACATATTACATAATGGGTACAGTATGATTGGGGTTGAACACTTAGTTTAATGATTATTCATATATGGTGCTATGGATAATAGAGATATGGTCATTTAGAGGGGGGACTGTATTGCAGTTACACAGATGTAGAGGGGGCACACAAGGGGTAAGCAGGGGTTGTTTCGCTTTTAAGAGATGACACAAAAGACATTGATAGTATGACGGGGAGACCATACGGGGGCCAAGTGCTGGAGTTGGTTTATAACACAGCGTTCAGCTCCACTGCCTCATTGAGGCCCTCAGGATGGATTGTATGGAGCTGAAACATCCAAAACACTTCTTGCTTACTGAGCTTTTTGAATCGGTCCCCGCCTCGGTGTGTCTTGGGTATCGACTCAAGGCCCACTATGCTAAGTCCCCCAGAGTCATCTGAATGAGCTTCAGAGAAATGTCTAGATACACTATGTATGAGTATCTGTTTCTTGACATTTCTCCGGTGCTCTAGAAAGCGTATTTTTAGGGAGCGAGTAGTACGGCCTACATACCCTAAGCCGCAAGGACATTGTAAGAGATAAATTACATATTTTGTATTGCAATTTATGAATGTGTCAATTTTATATGATTTCCCCTCTCTATTCATAATTTCAAAATTAGATTTTTTAGAGATATGGTTGCATGTAATGCATCTGCTAGCCCCACATTTGAAAAAAACATTTGTTTATGTCCTAACCAAGTGGGAATTGGCAGGTCGATGGAATCATCTCTAGAGGGTTTTATGAAACTTGGTGCTAACATGTTTTTAAGTGAGAAATTCTTTTTAAAACACGAAACGGGGGTTTTTGGGTAATAAATCGATCAACAGGGGATCTTGTTTAAGGATATTGTAATTTTTGTCAACAATTTTGCAGATCAGATTGGAATGAGTATTGAAGGTGGAAATTAACATAACTTGATTCTGGGTATGATTAGGGTTATCATCTTTTTTTTTTTCCATCAATAAATTTTTATTAACACAAATTTGATATGGGGTACAGAAAAGAAAAAAAGAGGGGACATGGGGGAGGAGGGGGGGGGGGGGGGACAGCATTCTGAATTAAATACGGTACAATCTTGCACTTAAAACATAGTCTTGTAAAATCAATAGATGTCATACAGATAAAATAAATGAGACCCTGCACAACATTCCGCTGCGCAGAGCGGGTTATACATAATATAGATGATACACATACCGAGTAAACAACAAGGCAAGCCGAGGTGGGTCTATCCAAATACTCCTGGCACATTTATCCTGGCCTGGTCTGATCTAACTATTGTCTAACACCTAGGGTGGAGGAGATTCTGGATCTGGAGTTTCATTCAAACTGAACATGGGTGGTTGCCCGGGGGGGTCAGCGGGGGAGAGCCTGGTCCCCGGTCCCTTTGTTATGTAGTCTTGCCACAGGGACCATCTGGAATGGGATGGAGAGGTGTTGGTCGAATAGAATTGGGAGCTGGTCTCCATAAGATAATGGTGGTTTATTTTTATGATGACCTGGGGGAGGGCTGGTGGGGAAGACAGTTTCCAATGCTGGGCTAGGGTTGCCCGAGCTGCGATAA
The DNA here is from genome assembly GCF_055691185.1 of Crinia signifera. Classification (NCBI taxonomy): domain Eukaryota; kingdom Metazoa; phylum Chordata; class Amphibia; order Anura; family Myobatrachidae; genus Crinia; species Crinia signifera. The sequence continues at coordinate 262,690,287 of NC_139219.1, forward strand.
GTATGTGTCCTAGCACATATGTTTTCTCCGATGGGAGTTCCTGGGGGTATATGTGAAGTAGGGCTAAAAGTGGGTCAGGTGGGAGGTTTATCTGAATCACTATAGAGATCAGGTTGAAGACTTCTCCCCAATATTCCCTGAGTTTGGGGCATGCCCAGAAGATATGAAATATGCTACCTATGTTTCCACATTGACGCCAGCACATGTTGGAACATGTTGGCCAGAAGGTGTGGAGTCGTTCAGGGGTTAGGTAGAGACGGTTAATCAATTTTATATGCATCTCGGAGTGATTGAGGCAGCAGGACATATTGTGTGAGGACAGGAAAATCTTGCCCCATTGGGTGGCTGAAAACTGGACGCCTAGGTCTTTCTCCCATTTCTTATGGGCCGCTGTTTTGGTGAACTCAGGGGGGGTTATCAGTATCCTGTACCAGAAGGAGATGTCACCAGTAGAGAGCGTCATAAGGGGACGGGAGAGGGCCGTCTGGTGGTGAGCCTCTGGGGGGGGCGTTTGGAGAAGTGGGAATTCCACCAATGGGCCAGCTGCAGATAGTGGTAGTGTTCATGGGAGGGAAGAAGGTATGTCTCTTGAAGGGAAGCGAAGGGGAGAATCGTATTTACGTTGGTCACGTCACCCAAGGTTTTGATTCCATTACGTTTCCAGATGTTCAAATTAAGATTAGGTATAATTTTTGCCATTGTGGTGATAGGGAGAGTAGTGATAAGAGTCGTATGTGCTCGGAGGGTAGTGAGTAGTTGATCCCATACATGCAGGGTGGCAATTGTCGCTGGGAGTAGGGCTGGTAGGGGGGGTCTAATATGCTTAGGGATCTTTAGAAGGTCGGGGAGGGGGATGTGCGGGGAATAAAATTGTTCGATTTCCACCCAGGCTCTTCGTGAGGGGGTTTCAAAATAATGTTTGGATGGGGCCAGGAGACAGGCGGCCTGGTACTGGGACAGGTCGGGGAGGTCGAGTCCTCCAAACGCCCTAGGAAGGGACATTTTGGAGCGGGCCATAGCTGGGGGTTTTGTCAACCATACGTATTTTGTCAGGATGGAGGTGGCCATATGCAGGGATTTTTTCGGGAATATGTAAGGAATGGTACGGAACAGGTACATGAGTTTGGGTAGGAGCGACATTTTGAATGCCGCTATCCTTCCCATCCATGAGATTTCGAATGACATCCATGATCTGGAGATTGATGTGAGGGATGTGAGTAGGGGGGACAGATTAACTTCAAATACATCTTTCATGTTTGGGGGAATGTGTATGCCAAGATATTTTATAGAATTGGGTTGCCAGTTGTAGTTATAAGTGGATTTCAAGGAAGGAAGAGATTCCGCAAGGTTAATCGGGAGGGCGTCGGTTTTGGATGTGTTAAGCTTGTAATAAGAGGCAGCGCTATAGGAGGACAGCGTCGAGTGAATGTGGGGGAGTGTATTGGTGGGGTCTGTCACGAATAGTAGGACGTCATCTGCAAATAGACTCAATTTATGGTTAGAGGAGCCTACCTGTAGACCTGGTATATTAGGATTGTTGCGAATGGACATAGCTAGTGGTTCGATGGAAAGAACAAATACCAGGGGGGAGAGTGGGCAACCCTGCCTTGTGCCGTTGGAGATTGGGAAGGGGGTGGATAGAAATCCGTTGCTGAACACCCTGGCCGACGGAGAACTATATAGAGACATAATTGAGCTCAGAATCCGGTCCTTGAAGCCAAAACGCGACAGGACCTCTCGCATGTATTGCCAGTTAAGTCGGTCGAATGCCTTTTCGGCATCGAGTGAGAGGAGAAGCAGGTCCTGGCTTGGGGATAATGAGTCGACCAAGTTGAAAACTCTTCTAGTATTGTCCGGGGCCTGCCGCCCAGGGATAAACCCCGTCTGGTCCGGGTGGACCAGTCCGGGTAGGAAGCGATTAATTCGGGATGCCATTAACTTAGCGAAGATTTTAATATCGGTGTTCAGCAAGGCTATCGGGCGATAATTTTGGCACAACGCAGGGTTTTTGCCTGGTTTCGGGATGGTCACAATCCGAGCTTCCAACAATTCTGGAGGGGCCTGACCTGCAGACGAAAGCTCATTGAAAAGGTCTCTGAGGTAGGGGGACAGCAAGTCGCTAAAAGACTTATAGAATTCTGTGATAAAGCCATCCGGCCCTGGGGCTTTGTTGCTGGGGAGTGACTTAATGACCAACTGGATTTCTTCCTGGGACCAAGGCGCGTTGAGGGATTCTAGCTGTTCTGGAGAGAGCGAGGGGAATTGTAGGCTATTTAGGAAGTCACTGATAGTGGCCTCCGTGGGTTGTGGTGTGGAAGGGTCTAGGGAGAGATTATAAAGCTTAGAGTAGTAATCCGCAAATTGGTTTGCAATAGATTTAGGGTTGAGTATTTTTTCTTTACTAGGGGAGATGATGTATTTAATTCTATTTCTGGCCTGCTGAGCTCTTAGTTTTCGGGCTAACATTCTGCCCGATCTATTACTGGCTAAGTAAAATCTGTGTCTTATCCTATTTAGAGCTGATTGGGTTCGGGCAAGTAGTAGTTTCTGGAGTTGGCTTCGTACTGACGCCAACTCTATCTTTAGGGAGGGGGAGGGGGATATCTTATTCTTGTCATCTAGGTCAATTAGTTTGGCTTCTAGGGCTTTTTGAGTTGCAATAGTCTTGCGTTTTAATGAGGCTCCGGCTTGTATGGCTGCTCCTCTAGTGACCGCCTTAAAGGCACACCAATGGTTGATCACCGAGGTATCTGTTGTGTGGTTGTTAGACATATACGCTTCAATTGCTTTCAGTATGGCGTCTTTGGCTGAGGGGTCTTTTAATAAGTGAGGAAATAGACGCCAGGGTCTGGGGGGGATTTTTGAGGGGAGGAAGTTCCAATGCCATACCACAGGGGCATGGTCGGACCAGGTAATGGGGAGTATGTCAATTTGCGCGGAGTGTTGGAGGGACCATTTGTCACAGAGAATATAGTCAATTCTAGAATAGGTGTTGTGGACTTGGGAGTGGAAAGTGTATTCTCGGCCGGTCGGGTAAGTTGTTCGCCAGGTATCGTACAAATCGAATTCTAGGAGTAAGTTGCGGAAGGCTGTCGATTGGTTATCCGAATGCGAATGATGGGTAGGGGGGAGGCGGGATTTATCCAGGCGGGGATCAAGAACTAAATTAAAGTCACCAAGCAGTATCAATGAGCCTTTTGAGGTTTTTTGTACAAGGAGAAAGAGTTTGCGGAGGAAGGCAACTTGGTTTGTGTTGGGGGCATAAATAGATACAATGGTCGTCAGTCTATCTTCTAGTAGGCCGGTAAGGATCAGGTATCTGCCGTTCTTATCAGCCGTATGGGTCTGGCATGTAAAAGGAGTGTGGCGGTTAAAAAGGATAGCAACCCCATTACGCTTGAAAGGGCCATTTGCATAGTAGGCTGTCGGGTAGTTAGAGTCTTTAAACATGGGTGGGTTCAGGGCGGCGAAGTGCGTCTCCTGGAGGGCCACTATGTCCGCCCTCTGTTTGTGAAAGTAGGATAGAGCCATCCTGCGTTTATGTGGGGAATTTAACCCCTTAACATTTAAAGATAATAGCTTAGGCATAGTATATCCTCAAAAGGTGTTGTGGGTATGTCGGCTGTGTCCTTGGGAGGGAACAGTGAGTCAAGGGGATTAGCGGTAAGGAATGCAGTCCGGGGGGGGGGGAGGGGGAACATGTAACAGATAGAGAAAAGAGTAAAGTGAAAGAGTAAAGGGAAAGGTAAAACAAAGGGTCCGTCGGCTAGGACCCGCATGACTACTGCAGGGGAAAGAGAAAAGTTTTTCATGCAGTAGTATCTAGGGGTTGTGGGGGTGGCGGCCTGGCTTCTCTGTAAATCAGGGAAGAGAGGAGGGCCACCTCTCCGGTAACAACATTGACCGTTTTTTTTTTTTTTTCCTTAGTAACTAAACATCACATTATTTTTAACTAATGTACCACCTGTGGGCCTCAGGGGAAACGGATAGGCCAGCACTGTATATAATTTCTAATATATATGTATATATCTCAGCTGCTGTGAGGGTACGCTACGTACAGCCCAAAACTTTTAACAGGCTAACTTTAGGTTAACAATAACTTACACCAATCATCAGTGTATAACGTCCCAATGCCTAACAACCTGTAACCAATCGGGATTAATAAAACTGATACTTATCGTGTATATCTCAACCCACGGCGTGGAGGTGAGAGGGTAGGCTGGCTTGGGTAATCAAATACAAGAGAAGATGTCCATAATTGTACCAAAGTCATCAGGTGTCTGCCCAATCCTGACGGAGGGGTTGGGGGCGCTTCTGCCCTTGGGGACCTGTAGTAGAAATGTCCCAATCCGACAGGAGCTTCATTCCTGCTTCCAGGGTGGGCACAGTATAGGTGGTATCATCGTGGGTGATAATCAGCTTCACAGGGAACCCCCAGCGGTACCGGATCTCATGGGTGCGCAGTGCCATGGTGATAGGGGCGAAGGCTCTTCTGCTGGTCAGGGTCGCAGGGGACAGATCCTGGAACAGCTGGAGGCCTCCAAGGGCATCGGTTTTCCTTGCCTCTCGGGCTGCTTTCAGAATTTGCTCCTTAACGGTAAAGAAATGAACACGGAGGAGGGTGTCTTTGGGTAGGTCGGTTGGGATTGATTTGGGTCTTGGCAGGCGGTGGATGCGGTCAATGAGAAGATCTTTAGGATCAGCGGAGGGGAGGAGCCTTGAGAACAGTGCTGTGGCGTAGCCCTCAAGTTCGGAGTTGGATACAGATTCTGGAATGCCCCTGATCTTGATGTTATTCCGTCTGGATCTGTCCTCCAAGTCCGCAAGTTTGGTTTTGAATTGGGTGATTTCAGTTTGCTGACGGTCATAAGAAGATACTAGGTCATTATGGGATGCGACCAACTCCTCCATTTTCTTCTCTAGATGATCCGTCCTGTCTCCGATCGCCACCAGTTCAGTTTTAACCTCGCGGATGGCTAGCTTTAGGTCTTTGGCTATCTCTGCCTGGAATGCAGAGAAGACCTGGCAGAGGGACTTTACTGTAACTGGTTCGTCGGATTCAACATTTATACCCGCCAGCCCTGTAGGGGGGTTTTGCACTCCCTGGCCCTCCAGCGGGGTGTACGACTTCTGTATGGGGCTTGTCTGTAGTTGTGAGGTTTGGGAGGGTTTCCCGGCTGGCATATTTATTTTTGCTGGGGCTGTTTCCTTGGGTTTCTTTGGGGGCATATTTAAATGAGGCACTGACTGTTGAAGTAATGAGCAGGTAGAGCTAGGCACCGTGGGGGATAATGTAACAAGTCGTTACTGCATGCGCATCACAAGTTGTGGTAGTCCCGGAGAGGTGGGCCTGTGGCGTGGGTGTTCACATTGAGCCCAGATTGAGGGAGTTAGCAAGCAGGAGGGTGTCTTGTATTATAGCGCCCTCTGTGGTGATCGAGTCAGCCCCTGGGAGAACTGGGAGATGGGGCTATTATTATGCCCTAGAGAGGAGACGATGCAGGATCTGGGGTGCAGCGTGGTGTTTTGCTGCCTTTGAGATCCTCCAGAGAGAGTGAGAAGGGGTGGGCAGCACTCAGGCCGCTGCAGTGCAGCAGCTGATAATGAGGGAGCAAGGATTTGCTTGCTCTGCAGGGTGCAGCACAGTGCCTCGATCTGTGGCAGTCCCAGAGGGGGCTGTGGGTGCTGGTATGTAGCTGCAGGGGACCTCTGGCTGTAGTGGGGGAGCAGGGAAGATGGCGGAGCCACGTGGTGTATGGGGTGATGGCCGGGACCAGCCACGGCCAAGGAGTGGGTGAGTGCCGCTGGAGTCTGTTCCCCAACTGGGGATATGCTGTGGTCGGGGAGGGGGGGATCTTGCCTTACCGCTAGGAAGAAGCGGAGTTGCGGTCGCCGGTGTTGAAGCTGGCGGGGGTCCCCCTCCGTTCCTTCTCCGTCTCAGCGAGGGCTCTAAGCTGTCCAGCGGCTGGGCGGGAGGTAGCGGTGATCGCGTGCAGGAGAGGGGGATGAAGCCTTCTCTCGACTGCCACGCGTGCGGCGCCTTCTGGTGTATCGCCGCTCCGTCCGGCTTCCAGGAATTGAGGCCCCGGCTGCTATCCCCGGGCCAGGCCGCAACCCGCGGCGGCTCTGAAAAGTGCCGCCCGGCTCCGCAACCCGGACCAGGACAGGCGGGTGATGTAGCTGGGACAAGGGACAGGGTGGGGAAGCGAGCTGAGGAGGGTGAAGGCTGTTTTAGGGGTGATAATAGTTTAGGTTAGCAGGAGCTCCGGTGAAGCACGTCTTCTCGGTCAGCTCGCCAGGCCACGCCCCCCAGGGTTATCATCTTTTTGATTTTTATTTTTGTTTTGGTATTTTAGGAGGTCCTCTCTCTTCATGGATGTCACTTCAGAGAGGGCTTGATCAATGAGGGCTTTGGGATAGCCCCTTTGCAAAAAGGACATTTTCATGTCCTCTGCTTGGTGGCTGAAGGCATCCATGTCAGAGCAATTCCTATACAGCCTGATAAACTGCCCCTTAGGAATGCCCTTTTTCCAAGGGGGGTAATGGGCACTGCTATAATGCAGATACACATTAGCCCCAACTTCCTTGGTAAAGTTAGAAGTGGTGATTTTGTCACCATCCGCCAGAAGGGTCACATCCAGGAAAGAAGTCCGCTTTGAGTCAAGGTGGTGAGTGAAGGTTAAATTATACGGGTTGGAATTAAGGTGATCAACAAAGATAAGTGCCAAAGTGGGGGACCCTTCCCAAATAATAAACAAATCATCGATAAAACGGCCATAGAGGACTAGGTTCGCCCCGAATGGGCCATCCCATATAAGATGTTGCTCCACCTCCCCCATATAGAGGTTGGCGTAACTCGGAGCGAACTTAGTCCCCATGGCCGTCCCCATCACCTGTAAGTAAAAAGTGTCTTGAAATAAAAAATAGTTGTGCTCCAAAATATAACTAATTGAATCAGTGATAAAGCGTTGGTGTCTCTCCCCCAAGTCCCCATCAGACACAAGGCTTCTAGTTATAACTTCTTTTCCAAGTTTATGAGGGATGTTCGAGTATAAACGCGCAACATCAAGAGTGAGGAATGAGTATGAACTTTTCCATTCAATATCTTGGATTAATTGTAGGAAATGGATGGTGTCTTTGATGTGGGACCTGAGGGTAGAGACCCTAGGCTGTAGGAAGGAATCAACATAAAAAGGTTGGAGGAAAGTGAATTGATACCAGAAATGATAGGGCGACCCGGGGGTGTAGTGAGGGATTTGTGTATTTTGGGGAGGTGATAATAAATGGGAGTGAGGGGATGATCGCAGAAAAGAATGCGGAGTTCGTCCCTGGAGATGACCCCCTCGCTAAAGGCATTTAAGAGTACAGCGCTAAACTCTTTGGTGGGGTCCTTGTCAAGAACTGCATAAAAATTGATGTCATTGAGTTGCCTGTTGGCCTCCATAACATAATCCTTACGATCCTGGATGATAATGCCCCCTCCTTTGTCGGCCTCTCTTATTATTAACGTAGTGTCCTTCATAAGTTTCCTGAGGGCCTGATGTTCCGTTCTTTTAAGGTTAGATTTCTTTAATTCTATTTTGGGGTTGATGTTCTGACACATGTTCTTAAAATCATCCAGAGTAGTTTTGTAAAATGATTCGACATTTGATCCTTTGGATTTTAGAGGAAAAAAATCTGATTTTAATTTAAATTTATCCTTACAAATATCGTAAGGTTCCTGGTGCTCCAATACACCGTGAGGCTGCGACAGGAGGTCGATGGTGCAGGCCTCCCGCATTAAGCTGTTATACTGTATAGTCGTCTTCTGCGTGATGCCCAGGTGTCGCTCGCAGAAGCGGACGCTCGTCTGTTCCTCTTCCCAGCAGAAGACGAATCTGGTCAATGTCACAAACGTCAGATGGCACCCTCTTAACCACTGGGCAGCCCTTGAACGGACCTTCTTCCTGCAGTTATGGATATGGCAGCGCTACATCCACTCCCTGACACTCAGCCTCATAGGGTGTCCACTGGGGCTGGTCTGTGTGTCAGGCAGGAATTACTGCCTCTACAAAAATGCCACAGCATCCTCCTCAGTCTGGGGCAGATTAAATAAGGTCAGCTTCTCAGCAGCCATGAGTCCAAAACGTCTCAGACAGTGTCTCTAACAGTTTCCAACAGCTGACTGACTACGCTAACTGCATACTGCTCAATCTACCAACTACGCTAACTGCGTACCGCTCACTATAACAGCTGACTGACCACGCTACGCTGTCCGCGGGAACACTACGCTACATCTGACAGGGACGCTGGCTACGCTAAGCGGCCGCGTAGTCTAGGGAACTGACTAACAACAGTACAGGGACGCTCGCGCGACTACCACGGGAACACTTCGCTACGCTAACCACCCGATTCTGAAAGGTACGCTACGCTAACTACGTAAGTGGTGCCGTGAAACTACACAAGTACCGGAGGGTTTTGATGGGGCAGGACAAACCTGCACCAATATATAATTGGGGATAGAGGGTGTATGTGTCCGGTGTCATTTAACCTGATCTCTCCCAGGATTGATTCCATACCTTGAAAGATTGTTATTAACTCACAATATATTCCCCATTTTGGACAAGGGAGAATCAGTGTAACAAACATTTTCGCTCCTATTACTTACTATTAGCCACCATTTGGCTTAAATGTTTTGATTACCTATATAGGCGTATGTTGTATTGTACTTGTAAACTACATGCGTGTAGATTTTAGGTTTAGCATTAAAAGTTAAATCTTAATTTCTTTATATATTCTATCATTTACAAAGTGTGCCCCAAAAAACTTTCTGGTTCCCATTTCAGTCACCCTTTGACTCACATTTTCAGTTACATTCCTGAACTTCTGTTTGGGAGCATCGCCAACCAAATACCGCAAGTAACAACTACTGTTGCAGTCTTTATGTTGCTCTTCTCTATGATAATTTGAATCTGAATCGTCTGCCAGTGCCAACCCCCTACTCCTTTCATATCCTGGGTTTGAAATATGACCGTTAAGAGTTGATTGGCTGGTTGTTTTTCACTCTCCATTTTATCACTTTTTGAAGCTTAGGGCCTTATTCTGGTCCTTTCGCACAGACTAGAATATTTGCAGTAACTCCGATGGTAGGCATAAGTGCAGGGTAATTTTTGTGCATGTGCGTACGCCGAGTGGGTGCAGCCACAGTAAACGGGGTGTAATTTGATTGATCTTCTAATGCAGGGGTTCCCAAACTTCTTTGAATCACATCACCCCAAAGCATCAAGCAAGTTTTTATGGCACCCCAAGGCTAAAGATTTCTCATTGAGAAAGTCAGAACCAAATAAGTTAAATTTAATGTGTTTATACCTCATCCTTCGGATCAGTTACGTTGTAATGGACAAAATTTACTTCTGTTTTTCCATAATTTGACTAGTATATTGGACATAAATAACTTGAATTGGTCCTGGACCATCAACCCAGGGCACCCCTGCAAGTCCCCCAAGGTACCCCAGGGTGCCACAGCACACTGTTTGGGAACCACTGTTCTAATGACAGAAAAAGGAAGGGAACAAGAACGCAAAAGAAGTCTAAAAATCATATATCAGAGAAAATAAACACTTGGGTACAAGTAAGTCCTAATGATAAACCATCCAACGCAGTATGTATGAATCTCATTTACGAGAATCTCCTAAGTACACTAATTTCCTTTATATGATTTATAAAACATTCAATTCCATAGATTCATTTGACCCAGCACTGCTTGCTGTCACACCTCGCAGAAAGCATTGAATACACCCCTTAGATATGCAATTTCAACGTTGAGACATGTGGTGGTAAATGTAAATCAACATACAAAATGAATTAGAAGTGACTGACTCAATACCTGGAAAATTAGGACAACCTGGTGTTTGTAATGAGGGACATTTTTTGGGATGGTGGTAATAAATGGGTACTGTGGGATGTTCCATGTACAGAAATTGTAACTCCTCTTTGGATATAACCCCATCAGCAAAGGAAGGTGCTGAGTTCGAGAAGGAAGGGACAAGTTGGATTACAGGGAAATATTGAATAATAGTCTGATATTCAATTATCTTAGAGCTTTATTTTTGGATTACCGGACTTCCCCCTTTGTCAGCCTCTTTTATGACAATCAATGTATCCTATATAAATTCTTTAATGGCTTTCGTTTCCCTTTTATTCAACTTCTTCTTTATTTAAAATGTATCGGAATTGCACAGTCATTAACCCATGACTCATTTTTTAGGGAGCGCTCTCCAAAAAAAAAAACCCCACCAGTGAAAAGGTTAAAGGTGGTCTTGTAGAAACTTTTTATACTAGGGCATTTGTGTTTACTTGGTTAACAGTCTGATTTCACTCTAAAATGGGTTTCTATTTACAACATATACTTTTTTTTATTATTGTACATTTTTCCTATAAATCTGAACTATTCTCTTTTAGACTCATTTAAGGCTTCAAATCCATCCTTCATTGCCATCCTTATCCTCACATCCTTTTAGGTCTTTCATATACAGAACCAAAAAGCCCCATATACAATATCACCACCTGGAGCCGTGGCGAACATGCAGTCACTTATATTGTCAGATTGGATTGAATTTCAGTCGATGGAGGTTATAATCAATGTACCTAGCGTTAGTCCCAGTTGTAAGTCTATAGAGCCCAATGTAAATGAACCAAGTCCGAAGTAATTAGTAAACTAGGTAAGCCAATTATCTGTAGCATTATAAATCTTTAACCTGTTTTAATAGCGCTGACCATCCTAAATGTAGTTATACCATAATAAGTGGTTTTGTAAAACTGAGTGTTTCCAACTATTCCTGGCAAGCTTTAATACAAATACTGCAATGTTCCAATTTCAGCCTTGTTCATTTTCAAACATATTAGTAGGGTCAATACCTCCAACACCCCTGACACACTTCTGCTTGTCCTTCCTCTCTTCCGCTGACAGCTCCCACGGATTTCAGTTACAGTACCTCTTACCATCTGTTGATTTGGCTCATGCCAACATATATCTTTCTGGCAATAGTCTTCTAGTGTCTCTGCGCTTCTGCAGTGGATGAGAAGCCCTACTTACCACACAAAGAGGAAATAAAAATAAAAATACGATGTACATAGCATTGACACTAACACCCCCCAACTTACCATGGTACTTATGCCTGTTACAACAACTACAAGAATCCCAGTGAAAACGTTAAGGTTATATCATTAAAGTTCTATGGCGACAACGTTTCACTTTAACTATGTCTACACTATGGGCTCTATTCAATGCGCCCGTCGAGGGGGTCAAGCGGCGAGGATCGCAGAAAACAAGCGTTCCTTGCCATTTAAACCCCACACTGGCTGCTTGACCTGTCAGAGGACAGCGAGGCTCGCGACTAATGCAGGGAGCCCGCTGCATTTACCCACCAGCCTTGCTGTTTTAGCGGCCGCTCACGTCGTTTCCCCCTCGATCCAAAAACCTAGCGAGGGGGAAATGGTGTGTGCAGAGGGGTCAGTTGTATACTGACCCCTGCGAGCTGTGACAGCGAGCAGGCAGTACTGCTCGCTGTCACAACTCGCAAAAACCATTGAATACACACCTATGTGTGATTTCAGGATGACTATGCAAGCAATTATAAGCATACCCTTTCTGTTTTAAATCAGGAAACCTGTCCCAGACAGCTCATGGTTAGCTTTGGAAAATCCACTATGACCTGAATGTAGCCGAAACGGACATTAGCCACAACTAGGGGAGAGATTTTGTGAACTTTGTTTACGGGAGTATTCTCAAACCTTCATTTTAACGATTGCGCACATAAGAGATAATTCCTCATACACAATTGCTACAGCTGCGACAAACATTCCATCTCAGCAGAGCAGGTCCCATGTGACGGCATGTGCTGAGCGTCTGCACAATGTGCATCTTAGGTCGTAATCAGATGAGACAAAACTGCCTTACAAGACTGCACTACTTAATTTGATATGTGACACTTGTTCATCTGTCTACAAAGGAGTCTGAATATGTACATGAAGTGCTGCAATATCACGGTTGCAGCATTTCTTTTTACATACCAAGTTCTGTTGTGCTTCGTATACAAGTTCAGACTCAGATATACAAGTGTAGCATATAAATCAGTAAAGTCTTGCGAAGCAATTTTGTTGCATTCAATCGTGACTAAAACACATTCTTACAAAACAATATGCTACACCACTCGGTGGTGCTCTTGTTCTATGCCTTATTGGTGGATTGATGCTAGGTGTATGAGGACACACACATACATACGTACGTATATACATTCATACATATAACTTGGTAAACCAGCAGAAATCACATACACAGGTAGAGACAACTTGAGCTTAACTGTAACTTGCCATTATACAGATGTATCTACATACATCTAGCCTCCTTTCACTTTAACAACCCTTCTAATTACGCCATATGCAAATTCGTAGTGCCGGGCATCTTTCTTGCAACTTTTTACATCAAATATTGTGTTACAGTGTTTTCCTGGAAAACACTAATGTTCCATTTCTTATGCAGTTACCACCACAGTCACACACAGAATATACAATATATCATTTTAATCAGCGGAAGCTGCTTGTGCATCCTATTAGCTTCATTTTGCTAATGCATTTTAATGGAGAAAGTCGCAAAGATGCGTCATATGTAACGCACTGAGGACAGATGTATGTGGACACATCTGTACTGATTACTGTGCATATATTATACTTTGTACAACTGGACATAGAGATAGATAGATAGATAGATAGATAGATAGGATAGATAGATAGATAGATAGATATATATATATATATATATATATATATCAGAGCTGCAGCTGGGTGCTGGTTGTGCTTTTAAAAAGGACATACCCAATGACATCTTTAGTTACACTGTGATGACATCCATTTTAATAGTAGTTTTGGAAAATGAGAGCAGACAAGGGGATAAAACAAGAACAACTGTTTTACTTTACAAAGATTCAAGACAAACTCCTTAACATTGCATATACTTTTAATTTACTTTGTGTACACTTCTGCAAATCAACATTTGTTTTAATAAAATCCAAACCAGTTTTGCCCAATGTGTAGAGCAGCAGCAGCAGCATGCCACGGGGTCCTGAACGGCACTACATTGTTTTTAGGTTTACACACAATTAACAGCAAATGCTAGGAAACAGCTGCACTCTGTACTGTAAAAACAGTGAAAATCCATTTAAATAAAATGTAGACACTAAGAAAGGAGCAAATAAAAGTATTTGGTTTATAAAATAGTCGTTTGTATAAGACACAATGAAAACTTCCAGTCCATTAAAAATAATTGTGGAAAAATCTCTAAAATCAATTTTCGCAAAGAAATATTGGCAAATAGAACATATAGGAGTTCCCCAATACAATATAGAAGCATGGTCTGTTACCTTTTCTGTGGAGATACAATCAGGAGAAATATGTGGGCGTTCATACCGATCGCAGGAACCAGATTCCATGAAATGCTCTATTAGGTAAACCATTGTTGTAAATATGAAAAGAAATATAGGTCTATAACAATAATACTCTTCTACAGCAGCTGATATTAGGAAAGCAGATGGATCCGAGCAGTAGACGTGACCAATAAGTACAGAAACCCATAGACATTAGTTTCGCTCTAAATAGTCGCTGTCATCGGGCTGATTTTTTGCGATGAGTCAGTGCACATATCTTCGCAAATTACATTTGGTTGAAAATATTAATGTCTCGTGATTATCAATATTATGTCACAAGTTGCTCTTATATAGTCTCTGATCAATACCATACTTTATGAGATCTCAAGTTTTTGATTTTTTTTTAACCAATTTTGGAAACCAAAAGAGTTTCAGTGCAGCCTTTTGAAGGCAAAGGTTAATCTGGACAAAAACAATAAATAATACGTGGGATGCATCTACTATATGGTCAACTGTACCATTACAGAAGATTCGGCATCCTGAAATCAGACAATGTAATCGGGATTGGCTCGATTGGATTCTAAATTATGCAAATAAACTAAGGACTTGGCTGAGCACAGAACTTAAGCACAGATTCAGTGCATCCCGAGTAAACCTATCATGTCATTTATATCTCCAGTACTTTAAGCCTTTCATTATTATTTCTCAGTTAACTTTGGGAAATCGTTCGCACCATAAATGTGAAAAGAAAAAAAAATGGTTTAAAATAATAAACAGCAGCTAGTGCCGTTTGTACACAGCAATGTTAAGGCGGTAAATCAGATGGTGTAGACAGGACTCAAAGTCCAATTTATTCAGCCGGTTTTTGAACATTGAAATTCACAGCTAACTTTCGGGGTTTCCGCTTGCTGCCTGAGCCCGGTGTGGCTTTACCGTGAGACTTCATAGAACCAGATGAGGCGGCCCTGTCCGGCATGGGAGGGTGTGGGGTTTGTGGAGACGTTACATTGGCAGAGGGGCTGTTTGAGCACAGCTGACTAGCTACATCAGGAACCAATCTCTGTTCATTGCTTAAATTGTTCTGCGATGTATTCGAAGTCTCTCGGACATCAGGGTTCTTGTTAACAGATGCTCTTTGCTTTGTGACCTTAGAATAAGGTGAAAATGAAAAAATAAATAAAGTTTCATATGGTTTGCAAAAAAAGTAATATAAATTTAAATAAAGTTTGGAATCAGTTTTATTACTTAGCTGTAATACAGCAATCAGGCCTGTTTATGAGCAAGTTGGACTGTTTTAAAACTAAGGGGGTATTCAATGTTGGGTCACGACTGTCGGGCTGGCCCGTCAGCCGTTACCTTGGCCTGTTCTCGACCGGGATTGTGCGCTGAGGTCATGGGTTCGATACCCACCATGGCCCTAACTGTGCGGAGTTCGTATATTCTCCCCGTGCTTGCATAGGTTTACTCCAGTTTCCTCCGACAATCCAAAAATACACTGGATATGTCAATTGGCTTCCCAAAAAAATAAACAAACAAAACCCTATAATATCTGTGTGTGCGTGTACATGTGATAGGGAATATAGATTGTAAGCTTCACTTGAGCAGGTACTAATGTGATTGTTCAACTATACTCTGTAAAGCACCGCGGAACATCTATGAGCTATATAAGAAACGGTTAATAAATAAATAACATGCCCCGACAAGTGCCAAGAAGGGGGCGTGGCCCCAAGAAGGGGGCGTGATTCGGCGAGCTGCGGCCGGGAGCTCGTCAATTCCCAGCCGTTCTCGGCAGAATGTACTCGAGTGCTTGTGAAGTCGGGCACGTTCTGCCGAGATCCCTGTTCAGTGCTGTCGGGGAAGACAGCGGTGGGAGATTGAATATCCCCCTAAATGTCAAGACTGGTAAAGGAGGAGGATACAATCTGTGTGACAAAGATTGTATAAAACAAACGTACACATGCACATACAGGTATTAGATTCAATATGCATGTACAACCAAAAATCCTGACAGAAGGAAATACATTTTCCCATTGAGAGCCAACATCTCTGTGAGCAATGCATAAAATAATCGGCTAAAAATGCCAACATCTTTGTGAAAGATATACAAAATATCGGCTAAAAAATTTCAGCGTCACTCACATTTGTTGTATAAATTCAAATAAAAAATGCTGTGTAAAGTACCCCGTATAAAACTGTTCCGCCAATAAAAATGTATTGATGGAAAAAAAAAAATGCTGTGTAAAAAAAAGATTATATTTCCTATATAAGGTAAACATTACAGGTTATTCATTATGATGAATAAAAATGTTTCCTATATAAGGTAAACATTACAGGTTATTCATTATGATGAATAAAAATGTTTGCTTGCCAATTTTCACACCTATTTTGACAACTTCACTTGGCACTCAAACGGTTAAACAACTAATGTGCATTTGTCGGTATATAAATGCATTTCTAATTGACTTGGTATCTCCTTGGTTACATAAATGTGTTTGATTATTGGTGCATCATGTATCGTTACTCCCTTCTTGCCAGAATATCACACGCCTCATCACAGACGTTCACAGTATGGCCATATTCTCTGCAATTCTTATGACTTGTTCTGGGGGATATTAACATGACAGATTTCACTATACTAGTATTTGGTTGCAATGTTCTTTTATAATGAAGCTGGTTTGAAATTGCACTAAGCTGTGGGATCGCACAGACAGACACACGCACAGGTATTGCCCAGCTCCCTCACTTCTTTTTTCCACCGAAACCTTACAACACCTCTATCCATATTTTCAAGTACTGCATTTAAATGTAATACCCCAATATTTACCTAGGACACTGTGCGCCTCCATATTCATATCACTGGGGCGTTATGTACATCATCAGATAAAGCATTCCATTTACAAGTGATGTTGCCCAAATAGTCTACAAAGTCTTGAAATTAATTATGGATGATCAGTTTGACTCTTATCCCTGTTGGTACATTTAGGCCTCCAGTAGAGAGACAATAAGCTCTAGGGGGTGGCTGCTTTTACAAATACATGTTCGAGTGTCACTCCCTTCTACTACCGCCATCCCCATTTCCGCCATCCCCATTTCTTTAAGAGCCCTAAGTACAGAAGGTTTATGTCTAGGTAACAGGTGTTACTAAGCGGTATTCCCCACACAGCCCATAGTGTTCCCTTTCTTGTGTTCTCTATAAATACTGTAATGAAGAAATTCCAGCTTCTTTAAAACGTCCCAGTGCAATCTCTTACCTGTAGCGGTATGAACTGATTGTGGCTACCAGCTGGCATATGCCCAGGATAGTGTCCTTGGTAGTAAGGTTTATTATGAAGTTGCATTGCTGGTCTCCAGGAAACAGCACCAAATACATGTGGTGATGGCGGGATAATATTGCCTATAAAACACACAAAAAGTTAAGACTATAGAATAATTATGTAATTTAAGTTTACTTTTATTTATTTTTGTTACAAGCCCCATCCACTAAATGGTCTTCATGCCTGCATACGTTCTCATATTTTTTATATTTATATTATACTTGTATTACTATGGTGGCGAGTGCTAAATCACAGCAGCCATTGTTTTCCTTTTCTTTGTATTTTTACCCGTTTTATTATTTTACGAATGTACTGGATCGCAGAAAACAAGCGATCCTCGCTGTTTAACCCTCGCGCCGGCCGCTCCCTTTATTCAATGTTTCAGGGGAATCGTCACTGTCACAGGACGGCGAGGATTCCCACAAACAGCGAGGCTCGCGGCTAATGCAGGGATCACACTGCATTTAGCTGTGAGTCTCGCTGTTTCAGAGGCCGCATTCGCCTATTCCCCATGGCTCCAAAAAACGGAGCAAGGGGGAATCGGCATGTGCAGGGGGTCAGTTGAATACTGAACGGGCGAGCTGTGACAGCGACAGGCAGCACTTTAAATGTAGTTATCCAGTGACATGTGGGAGATCATAGGTGCAGATTTATAAAAGCCCATATGTTCTGTGATGTGATCATTTGGCCCGACCAGGGCAAATATGGCCATACAATTTTAAAGGTCACAGGTAAAACCCTTGCTTAGATGGCCCAGTACAGATGTGAGCTCAGTCACTATATGCTACACAGAGCGAGACTACAGGAGTGACTGAAATATATTGCATGTTATGTGCATTGCAGATGCAGTGAAACACAGCTTACAGCATTATCAGGGACCGTGGTCCGCTACTAACTGCACAGGAATTAGTGTCAAACAAGTCATAGATGAAGTACACTAGAACTAGGTGTGAGAAAAAGCCATGGCTGCTGCATGGTAGCACTTTGTATACAGAATCATAGATATACAGATGGATCAGTGTAATGCTGAAGGATTAGTTTTGTTGCTAATGATTATTTATGTGAATAAGATGGACATGATCAGTGGGAAAGATGCTCAGCACAACCGATCAGCACAGGACCTGGCATGCCGTTAGGTGCAACTGATGGGTGTGGTATGGGGCTCCGACAGTCAGGATCCCGACAGTCATTAGCCCGACTGCCCGTACCCAGACAGCATGACGAGCGCAAAAAAGCCCCTTGTGGGCTCGCTGCGCTCACCACGCTGTGGGCACGGGGTGGCTCGCTACACTCGCCACCTATTCTATTTTCCCTCTATGGGGGTCGTGGACCCCCACGAAGGAAAATAGCGGGTGGCCGTCAGGCACCCGGCTGTCGGCGTTTTGACAGTCGGAATCCCGATGACGGGTAAATGACTGTCGGGAACGCGTCCGGCACCCCAACCGATCACGCCACATATAGGCCTTATACAATATGTAGGCATGGGCTCCATTCCGGCAGGATAGCCCCTACAACTTACCTGCGGATTGTGGAAAGACGGCAGACAGCGGTCCAGCTGCCACCCCAGGTCCAAGAGGTTGATAATTTGGAAACAGAGGCGGTGGCAGTGAAAAGTTTGCACCAACTGAGCTCTGAGGACAACAAAGAAAGGTTTGCATGGACAGGGGGGGGGGGGGGGGGGGGGGGGGTGTCACATTTATACACACACCGGAAATAGTGGTAAAAGTAAATCACATTGGAAAGTTACAGAAGAAATATATGCATCTACAAAAAGGCACATTATGATGGACGTTCTGCAGTCACCGATCACAGCTACAGTGGGAAATGGATGCTAAAAGAGTTACTGCAAGTGACCAAATAATGCCTGTCCCATCCGACAAATGTGCAGTGGTCAATAACTATGTATCACTTCCAGAAATGTAACTAAATGGAATTGCTTAAATGTGCTAAATGAAGCTTTAAGATTTGTACTTATATTTAATTAAAACACAAAGGCCTCTGAAGTCTAAATACAAAGTCGCAATGCCATTTAAAAAATAAAAAAGAGAGATGTTGTATTTACCAGTCTCTGTAATGCATACAGGGCAGCCTTCTCCTTTGCCTCATTCTCAGCATGGCACTGAGGACCATGTATGACCAAACCATTTGACAGCTTCACTTGGCAGACTGTCAGTGCCTGTAAAGATCAGAACACCTTCCAGTCACATGGGAGCACTCAGAAAACAAACTGGATTTGTACTTTCATTCTGATCATAGCAGAGCTAAGTGAGGGGACTGTTTTCGTTATCAAGATGCATAATTGTCTATACAGTGACGGAGATGCAGAATACTTTATTGCTGGCTCGCAAGTACTTTTTAATCACATTGCATACTTGTTATTGGCTTTCGTTGCACTGTATGTTCTGTTATATTTTAGTTGGAAAACAGTAACAGACAGCACAGACTATACTACAACATAATTAGTGCGTTACTAATTAGCAAGGCAATGGGCATATTTATAAAACACTGATCCATTCTGAAACCTCTCTGATGGATGCAGACACTAGCCTCTCTAAAATGCCTTCCAACAGAGCACAGCTTGCATAGCAGGGAATCTATACTGTACCTGGGGTGTTCGTAAGAGTGAAAACTCTGGTGGATGCATTCCAACAAGAGAGCAGATACGACACAGTTCAGAGACCGGTGTGGTCAAAGGTTGAGGAAGAAGAGGTGGACGCATTAACTCTTGATTGGGAACACTGAAAGAAGGCCCTGCTCCATGTGGTCTGTTCATGTGAGCTGCTGTATCACACAATAGGAGCAGTTAGCATATACCTATTCAATTATCTTTATTTACCTTTATAGCTGCACAACAGCTTCTGCATGAGAGAACAGTAAGGAACATGCTATTATTAACTCCCAGACTGCACAGCGACATATAACAAGCATTATATATGCATTACGGTCTGATGTCCGATCCAAAATAAACTTGACAGTCAGAATTCAATTGTCCGCCTGTCGGAAATTCAGTGTATCAGCAAAAAACGTCCTTGAATTCAACAATCTGCGGCCGTTTTCGACAAAACAGATACGGCTTTAAAATAAAAGTCGTATCTGCCTTCAATGCAGTCATAACGGCAGCATTAAAGAGGCGAGTGCTGCTATTTCCGCCGACGGAAATGGCAACATTTCCGCAAGGCAGGCAGACTATTCAAGGCTTTCCTTCAACACAAAGAAAAGAGCTCTCCTTTAGCTATTTTTTTTAAAGTCTAAAATACAAATTGCCAAGTCACAGTACAAGATACCAAGATAACTTGCTCCAAAATGAATACATTAGGTGTTAATCAAAATGTGATGTATACCCATTTGCTTGGGTTGCCTGCGCTGGGCCGGGGTGGTTCTTGGATCCTGCTTGACATCTTTTTGCTGGTCTGGACTATCAGAGCTGTCAATCTTCAAGATCTCTTTTAACATTTGAGTTCCCTTCTAAAAATGAAAAAACAAACAAAAAACATTGAACATAATATATATATTACTTTACTTAACACTTGAAGGACTTAAAGAGGCTCCCTCTGTAAGTACAACACACCAAGCCCCATATGTGATTGAAAAAGTGCAGTGGTTCTAGAGATCTGTCTCCATAGGGGTGCGAGCAAATTTCAGTGAATTTGGCCCTGCGAAAGGTGTGAGTTATGGTTAATTCGGGTGCCGTTTTCAGAGTGAAAACGGCACCTGAAAGTCAACTCGCACCCTTCAGGGTTAATAGGATCGACCCCTTTGTCTTGTGAGACCTTGGGACGCTCTATGTGTGAGTGGGATCATAGACATTTTGGTCTCCACCTTAGCATACTCCCCGGTGCTACAATGCTCCTTAGCTAAATTGACTATGGCTGTAAATAAAGCATTCTTTGCCCTTTCTTTGCTCCTGAATTTCCACATAGGTCTTTAATGTTGCCCAGTTTAACACCCATTTCAAATGAATCAAATAGAGAGGTCTATAAATACAGAGGGGAGGGTGGATAAGTTATTTTCAGTTTGGCTTTCTTATGCCCTTTCTCCTAGGGTTAAAGAATCCCTTAGGAAGACTGTTCACTTGCTTTGATTTGACGTATGTGACAGGCACACCGCCATTATGAGATAGACATGTTTATATGTGGTCCCAATCACACATGCTGAAAGATTAATATGTATGGGTATTCTAATCTTGCACCTCACCTACATTTTATTATTGTATTGATTGTCATGTACATAATGCCTATTGTGTGTGACTGTACTATGCTGATTTTCACCATGACCATTGTGATTTATATATTCTATGATCCTTCAATAATATAGGTTTAAAGAAGTGTTGCTCAGATTGTGTCCCTGCTATTGTTGTAAACAGTGCTCAGACCTAAAATGAACATTTCCCAATGTGACCGCACAGGAGGAGTGATGCCATTAGAGGTCTCCTCCCCCTGGCTACACTACGACAGCAGAATAAACTCTCCCATGTAAGGCACTAGATTACAGATTCTCAAACTCGGTCCTCAGGAACTAACACAGTGCATGTTTTGCAGGTCTCCTCACAGAATCAAGTAAATAATAAGCTGAACCTGTGGATCTTTTTAAAATGTGTCAGTGAGTAATGAGTGCACCTGTGGGGTGACCCGGAAAACAAACTGCGTGGGGTCCTGAGGACCAAGTTTGAGAACCCCTGCACTAGATGTTAACTGAACGTTCATGTCCGTAGTGCTGATAGTGAGCAATGTAGGCTGCTATCCTATTAGGTGCAATCCACTTCGGATGAGAACCTCCTGATCCTGTGATAAATCTCTGTCATGGGATAAGGGGTGCGGTATAGGGTTCAGACAGTCGGGATCCCAACAGTCATTAGCTCACGTCGGGATCCCAACTGGCCGGATTCAGACAGCATGGCAAGGACAACAAAGCCCTTGCGGGCTCGATGCGCTCGCCACGCTGTGGGCACGTGGCTCGCTACGCTCGCCACCTATTCTATTCTCCCTCTGTGGAGGGAGAATAGCCGGTGGCCGCCGGGAACCAGTCTGTATGTGTTTTAACAGTCGGGTAAACGACTGTCGGGATCCCGTCTGGCACCCTGGGATAAGTAGCTCCTGTATTATTGCAGTTCCTTATAGCAGTTTCTGCTGCGGGTGCCTGGGCCACCCAAAGTATAATCCGTTAAGTGCCGCATATCGAGGATAAATCGCATAACTCCGGCCAAATCTATTAGCTGAAAATTTCTGTCCCTAGGACTCTGCCGTTAACATTATAAAACTACTGATGGGACAGCATTAGTGATTTTAGACTGTTTTTTCCTCATATAAAAGGTATAAAAATAAAAAGAAATCTATTTCTGCCCAAACTGGCCAACAGCTACCAATGTCCTCTACGCTCGCTCTGTCACTCTTACGGCTTGGTTCTCTCCTCCCATGCACTGTACTTGCAGCACATTAACCTCTGATTCCCACTTATTTAACACACCGCACTAGGGGACAGTATTTCAACCAGGGAAAGAGAATTAGACAAGGGCCCAGAAACAAATATTGACCCTTAGTTTGGTTGAGGACTTTCATCCAGGGCAAATGTTCTAGGAGCCAGGGATTGCTTATATGCTTCCTGTAAAAAGCAGCTTTGCTTTCCATTTTTACCAAAAGTCTGATGTTGGATGGGCTGAATGTCAATTGCATGAATGGAGTGCGGTCATCTGGAAAGCTGGAGCTTATCCCCAGTAGCACAGGTCTGAGAAATAACTCAGTCATCAAGGATGAAATGGACACAACAGCAGCACGCATAAGAATATTAAACTGGTAAGTAAAAAATCTATGATACAGCAGCATGAGAACCGTAGCTACAAACCAGTTCACCCTATATAAACAGTAGTCACTTAGTGACAAATCTATAAAGATGTTTCCATACCAGAATGACACTACATTACACCAATACAGAAAAGACATGACTTTCCCTTCTATACCTGTAGAGCACTATAAAGGAGGTCTGCAGCTGCCTTAGCTGGGTACACACCTCAGCGATATGACAATAAATATTGCGGTGGTGGGATGTAACAATACACCACATAGCCGCACACTAAATTTGCAGAATGACAATGCAATATACCGTTACAGGGAAGATGCCAACACCCAATTCATCAAACAATGAACATGAGGCTTCACAGTCTACACAATGGTTGCTACAATACATCTTGGCTTGCAAGATCAGCAATACAGTTGCAAGAAAAAGTATATGAACCCTTTGGAATTACCTGGATTTCGGCACAAATAGTTCATAAAATGTGTTCATGTTTCGGGCTCGCTACGCTCGGCACACTTTTATTCTCCCACCACGCTGTAGTGGATGGTAGGGTATGAAATACCACCTGTCGGCACAGGTCGGCTCAAAAAAAAAAATGAAAAACCCCATGCCGATCTAATGCTTGTGTCAGCTTAATGACCTGTCGACCTAACCCATGTCCACCTTCAGTCATGTCGACCTAGTTACTGGAGACCTAGTGACTGTGTCCCTAGGCAGTCTATCAATTATCACCTGGCCTGAGAAGCCGCAGCCATGTGATTAGGTCTGAATTACCCTTAAAGAATCTTTCAAAGCGAAAAATTGGCCATATAGTATACCACAAATACAGAAGAAATTCATAATGCAATAACCTTATTACAACAAGACTGCCTATGCTGCGGACAACTGTTCAACTAGTACTGCCAACCAACCATTCTCTTCCAACAGATCGAGAACCAGTGATATGAGCCAAGAATCACCACACATACTAACCATAGCAAAGGACTGCGGAGACAAGTGCTCCTCGGGTATATTCTGTTCCACTGGTATGGGTGCAGGCAGTGCTTTCTCCTCTCCAGAAATCTTCAAGGATGCAACAAAGTTCTCAAACTCATTGTTTTGCTGAGAATAAATTAAAAGAAACAAAAAAAAATCCAACACTTAATCAAATTCTGCCATCACATTTACCAACATCTGTAAGAAGGTAGCGAAGAGAACTCATTAGCAGTACCTTTCTTTCCAGGATCCTGGCATTGGAGCTGTCCACCTCTTCTTCACACAGCTCATTCCGCTTCAACAACTTGATCTGTGTTACAGGCTCAGGGATATTCTGAAACATAGGTTACAACTATGAACTGAGCACTGCAAATAAAACAAGTGGATTTATCGATGACGTCTTCGTTATGGTTTACGTTGTTTGCATACTGATCACCATGGCAATGCGGCCATCTTCTACTGGTGTCTAAAGGTATTTGCTTTCTGCAAATTGACCACATAAAGGGCTATATTATATTAGCTACAATGTTCTCAACACTGCAAGTACATGAGGCTAGCAATTGCAACTCACCCGCTTTATGTTTGGAGGTTGAGTTAATTATTAGACTGAGCCCCTAAAGTGATATGCGGGACACACATTTTAAAATAATAAACTTAGAAAATTAATGAAAAAATGTTGCTTCTAAATTAGCAATAATTAGAAATCGTTAATTTGGATTACCTGTTTATTTACATTCTGATGCCGGTTCTCCTGCTTTGGAAACTCTGCATATAATATGAAAAAGAAAAAGTGTTATTTTCGCAAAGAAACATCTGGTCAGCACCAAATTCACAGCTTCATGGGCTAGGTCACCAGTTAAATGATGCCACTGCGCTATATAGGATCTTTTTAAAAACTTAGAATCTTTATAAATGTGTGGTCATTAAACCTTCATACAGCACAGAATAATAGTCAATGTGGTGGATGGTTTATTTATACCAAAGATTGTTCATATGACAAACATCAAAGCCTTGATGTTGCGTCTTCATATTCTTGTTTTTTTTTAGCTCCATACAAAATCAATTCCTCTAAATCCATCTAGGGCAGTGATGGAGAACCTTGGCATTCCGGCTGTTGAACTACACATCCCAGCATGCCCTGCAAGAGTTTGGCAATTTGGTCATGCTAAAACTATTGCAAGGCATGCTAGGATGTGTAGTTCAACAATAGCTGAAGTGCCAAGGTTCTTCATCACTGATCTAGGGGGTGAAGACATTGAAGACTATGGGTTTAGAGGCATTAAACTGTTTTGAAGCTGCAACTCCCACCCTCCTTTTCCAAGCCATTTAATTTGCTGCAGAAACTCAATTATTTATCGAACAAAGCCAAAAGTAGACCTCAGCATGCAACAGCACAACGATAAACAACTCCGTGTCCCCTAGATGAACTCCAAGGAATTGATTTTACACAAGTACACAGATCCTCTTTCACCTTATCTGGGGGGACACTGTAGACTTTGGAACGCCCCAAAACAAGCCTCAAGAGGAGGGGTCCATGCACTTACCAAGCCACACACAAAACCTGATGCTTACAATTGGCAGTCACAAAGGCGTCCCCATAAAACCGCTAGGCATTTCCTCAGGACATGCAGGCACGGTGATGCCTGCTCGGGGAAGTAGAGGGGGGAGGTGGCTGACATCACATGACATCAGCACCTGCAAGCCGTGGCCAGTGAGAGACCATCCAATAATTTCTCTCCTGTTTTGCAGTGTTTACCTGTGCAGCTTAGCCAACAGGTCTGAATCAGGCCCTCTGTCACACAGATATGCAATGGTTGCATATGAAATTATTCAGCACGACAGTCGTGGTATTAGGTATAGCCATGGCTCAGCACAGATGGGTTAACTCAAATTTGCTCACGTGCTATTTAAAATCACCAGTGGACAGGCCTGGATAAACTTAAAATCTGGACCGTTGGTGGGCCTCGAGGGCCGCACTTGAGAACCTCTCGTCTAGTCGGATTGCGACTAAGACATATTACTCACTCCCACTTGCAGGATTTTTGTCGGGCAGCACCCACCTTATGGAATGCCCTTCCACACACACTAAGACTCTTCTCTAGCCTCCAAACTTTCAAGTGTTCCCTGAAAACGCACCTCTTCAGGCAAGCTTATATTCAGGACCACACACAACCTACAGTAGCATTCATATCTAATTGCATCCCATCAGGACCGTCTAGTAATCTGATGGGACTGCCATGCTATGGAATCCTATCCTTATGTATCCCTCCTATTATCCCTATAGATTGTAAGCTTGCGAGCAGGGCCCTCCTACCTCCATGTCGGTTTGTATCTACCCAGTTTGTTTAATCACTGCTGTTTCCTTTTGTAAAGCGCAACAAAATATGCTGCGCTATATAAGAAACTGTAAATAAATAAATACATTTCCAGCAATAATAAAAACACACACAGTTAGCAGAGTTGCAAGGAACATGGAGGCTCAATTGTGCCAGGCATCTCCTGCTGCACGGTATATTGAGGCTAGATGTATGAGAACTGTAGAATCCATGAAAGAAGAGACGACACAAGGAAAATGGAATCAGCAATCCTGAGCATTGGACCACAATGTAGAATCGACTGGAACCTGCACCCACAAGGCAGGCATGCATTTCCCCAGAAAAGTGCAACCAAGCCTACATCAACGTAGTGTCCTGTTGCGACTGTCGCCACCATTCGGGTCCCCAGCTGGCTTGTCTGCATTTTAACATGTTTAGGCTGGAAGATAGGCAGGGAGGTATTCAACTTTTGCTTTATATGACCAGTCTTACCCCTTATGTAGTAGGCAGGGTGTAGCCATTATCATTAGCAGTTAGATTTGCAAGGGGTTGGACCTGCGGCACAAGTCTCAGCTGGATACACACTATATGACAAATTATACGACTTGTTCAAAACGAAATCTCAGAAAACTAAACTAAACTCTTTCGACTCCAAAGCTTCACGTCTACTGCAGCCACTAAATAAAACCGAGTTGCTGCAGCAGGTGGGAGGGTGGTGTGAGCTACAAAAACCTCTTCTTATTTCACAAGCATGAAACCTTGCAAATGGACATGTCAAGAGGACATATTTGTAGGAGGGCGCAAATGTATAGTTTTCCATGCAAGTGACTTCAGTTGTCATTGTCATTTCCCACTTACCTTTTGTGAATGGATCCGAGTTTTTGTGCTGGCTTTTCGAGGTGTTCTCAGCAAAGCCCAGTTTAAGATCCTGGTGAATATTTTGGCCAGCCTTCTTTTCCTGAGGTAGACTCTATAAAATATTAACAAGTTAATTTACATGACAAAAGTAAATTTATACATTCAAAAGTATAAAAATAAAGTTTTATTAACATCAGCAATAAAGGATAAGTAATAAGAGAAGAGAGCTGACAGATCCCAGGCAATTCTGCCAGTGTGCAGCATTCTTTTGACCATAATGCATTTTTAGATGCAATGTAATGTAATTAGTAGGCACAAGGCTGTTGATTAATTTTTATATGACACTTTTTTATTGCGTGTGACAGAGTCTGTATACTGGGCAGAACAGAACTTGCATTAGAAAATAGCCGTAGGTTCTACAATGTACAACTTCAGAAGGGGAAATATACTAAGATGAGAGTTCTATTTGGGATGTTGCTATGGGCAACCAATAAGAATCTACTTATTTATTTAGCACCTTCTATGAGATAATAGATTGTATTTGATTGGTTGCCCATAGCAGAATCCCATCTGAAATAGAACTCCCATCTTAGTAAATTTCCCCCACAGAATCGGTACAATGTTCTTTCCATATTTCTTATAAAGATTGCTAATTTTGTCCCAATTAAGATCGATCTGGTGAAATTTGACTTTTCATTATAAAAATATTAAAACTACCCACCCAGGCCAAAACGGGTTAAGATAAGAGGGGACGTCCGTGCAAACTCTGTCATGACCAAATCCTCTCTACAGCATAGTTCTCCTGGAACATGGCGCCCACCATGATCCTGGTGACTAATCTCTACTGCACATGCTCAAATCACCGGGAAAATGGCCAGTGATATCTGCTGCAGCTCAAACACAGGAATCCAAATGTCAATTCCACATCTGCACAAAGCCCCAGAAACAGTGCATATGCCCTAAGCTACAGTAACAGATAAGGACAATAACACCAAAGCAGATGGACTCTTCTAGGTAAAGCAGAGAAGGTAAACAATGACAATTCTTTAATTCAGCCTTGCATGCTGATTTACCAGCACCCCTCTAGAAACTGGTTTGTGGAAAAACTTTAACACACCCTCAATATTTGCATTAGACAAATCAGCTTCTTTCACAAACCTGGTCATTCACGTTTTGTGGTGCTTGCTGTGGTCCCCCAGTGCCTTGCAGGGACTGCCAAACATTGCAAAACTCCTCTTGTTTATGCTGATGGAGGAAAAGAAAATGTAACTATGTCCTATTTTTGTTATTACCAATTATTTATTTATACCGCATCCCCAATGATCCAGAAAATCTCCCATTACAAATGTTTAAAGTCTTACAAATATATCTTAAGACCCTAACGCTGCCCCATAATTAAACTATGTCAGCTTCACACGCACCTGTTCTTAATACACAATGGTAGTGGCTACTTTGTTTGCTGGACCAATAATCCAGAAGATACATTCTAGTTCCTAGGGAATGAGTAGACTGCATGCTCATGATTATTACTCCTGGCCACAAAAAGGCTCCTGTACCTTTCAAATATTTAATTACAGACCATGGATTCAGTATTGAATCCCGGCGTTCAGAATCCCGACGCCGGAATCCCGACAGCCGAAATGCCGACAGGGGGGGGACGTGGATCACCCCCCCTTGCGGGCTCGCTGGGCTCGCCACGCAGCGGGCCCGGTGCCTCGCTACGCTCGGCACGCTATTTTATTCTCCCTCCAGGGGTGTCGTGGACACCCCAGGAGGGAGAAAGTGTCTGCATTTCGGCGGTCGGGATTCTGAACGCCGGGATCCCGACCGCCGGGATCTTAACTGCATCCCCAGACAATATACCTATCAAACCAAATGCTTTTTAACACCACATTAATCACAACACTATACCCATTATTTAATACTGCAATCACAGACTAGACACATTTAGAATTATGTACAATCCCCTAACAAAAATGATGTATTAAAGTCAGGTTCCCAAACGTGATCCTCAAAAGGTCCATGTTTTAAGTATACCCATGCTTGGCTACAGGTGACTGAATTAATACCTCAGTCAATTAGATTGAACTATCTGTGCTAAGCCATGGATATACTTCAAACCTGGATCATTGGGAGTGGTGAGAGGACTGCATTTAAGAACCGATGCATTAAGTAATTGGGCAAAGCAGAGCTGGTGATCACCAGCTGGCTCACAATGAAGATTGTGGAAACGGCTTCCTCTCTCCTATCCAGCTGTGCCATCATCCTGGTCTCCGAGCATATCTGAGCCACACATGTTCATTGTTAGGGTACACTGAGCATGCATGCGATACTGATAATGTAAGCACTATGTTACAACCAACATTCATGTAGTGGCCCATCACTATGACACAGGACAGATGGGGCAGAGGTCAAAGGTTAGTGTGATTATATAAGTGGGTGGCTGGTAAGTACATTAAACAGATCAAATGAGAAAGAACAGGATCTGAAGGAATAGGACATATTTCTGAAAATTAAGGACCATAAATATAAAACTTGCCTTTTGTTTCTGATTTCCAGATGAAACAGAACCTTTGTGAGGCGAGCTTGCATTTCCCTGAAGTTGATGCTTTCCATTTGGTTGCTTAACAATAGAGAGACATTACCGGATAAATATATGGTTAAACACGAAAAACACCCAGTATCTGTACCAGCAAATTATCAACCAGTAGAATTGGGCAAATGTATGGAGGATCAGTGGGAAAGCTGCAATGCTGGAATAACAAAGTTGCAATTCAAAGTAAGTATACACACACACACACACACACACACACACACACACACATACAAATTAAACACAGGTGTTAAACTTCTTCGCTCCCACCAAGCGATGTACAGTATATACTCCAAATTTAAACTCAAAAGTTTTTGGAAGAGACCACTTTCTGGTTCTGATCATGATGGAAACCTTTTAGGCCTGAGGTATTGTCAGAATGAATTCTACTTCGTTCACCTCAAAGAAATGATTTGGCTTAGAGCAGCACCCTTAGCATTGATCTGAGCATGAGAACATTTAGAAGAAGAAGGCCGGACACCAAGTGTAAAGCTTTGGGATTTGAGACTCAGAATTAGACTATAAACCAAACCTGGTTTCTGTACCAGGTACATGCTGGAGTCAAAACAGAGGACTTCAGCAGATTTTGGGACGAGGGCATATCTCCCAACATGACCCTCTCCAGGAGGGACACAATGCTCTATTTCCTGGACTTCCCTCTTAATGTATAACTGCCATCACCTATTTTAAACAGGCAAATGGATCAGAAAGAGGTTTTTACACAGGTGATTACAATCATAAATGAAGAGGAAAGTCCAGGAATCGAGCATTCTGTCCCTTCTGCAGAGCATCATGTTGGGAGGTATGCCAGGGCAATAACTCCTGACTGCACTTATGGTTTTGGAGAGCCTAAGAAAGTGGAAGAAATTTGGTAACTCTTCCAACAAAAATACTCAGGCCACTGAAGTAATTCTGCAATGGATCATGCCACTACACCAAGCTAGACAGGTTCTGCCATCCTACAAGTGATCGGGAAGGTTGACGATCCTGCACAACTCGTATTATCTGATGAATTACTACAGCCATACTGATCATTGACTGCAGGTTACCCTGGGAGTGTGGTATAGGTCACAGACAATGTCTAGGTCGACAGCAGACGATCGACATGCACAACATCAACACAAGCAAAGGGTGAACATGACTTTAAAAATAAAAATGATCTCAAAGAAAACACTTAAGCAGGTGGACCCCCAATTATTGTACTGCATACACTTGCCATGCTTCATGCCAAGTACCTTGTTCTGCTACCGTTTAGTTTGGCACACTTATGCTCCAAATGGAGCCCACGTAGATCGTAAAGTAGGAAAAAGTCCAAATAATGGTGACCTTTTCATTGGGCGACTATTACATTAAATACAGGGAAAACCAAAAAGGCGCAATAGTTAAACCCTACAGTGAGTGATAAACGGGGCTTGAGAAGGAGCTTGGTGGTGGGTAGTGACCAGTCTCTCACAAGTTGTGTGCAGTTGGTAACGGTCACATTTCTGAGTAATCACTGTACAAAAATGGGACTTTACTATACACAGGGCTGTTAAGATGAACGTATCCGTACTTACTGTAGAACTCTTGGGAGTGAGTGCTAACCTTTGTATTGAGGAGATGTTGGACTAAGGATGCCTAAGCTATTTGTTGAAGCAAAAATATACATTGACCCCAGGTGTGAAACAAATCATTTTTAAGAGCGCATAAACAATCGCCAAGGTAACACTTTCCTGAAAAAGCAGTTGTTAGTTTTAGATAACTTGGCCACACCAATCACTAGGCCTCCCCCTATGCAACATTTGGGTTTAAGGTTTTCGCAGAACCAGTTACAGTACACCGGGAAGACTGACCAGCGGTACCGCCAGATCGGAAATGCAGAATTAAAGATCATGGCCTTGGTTTGGTGACTACTATGTACGAAACATTCAAACTATTGTAGTGCTTTTCAAGTGATATGTATCATGTGACATTTATAAATAATATATAAAAAAAAAAAAAATGTATTTCAAAGTTCAAATTTCTGTTCATTCCGAGACTTCAAACTCACACCAGAGTGCTGTAAGTAGGGATACTTTCATTTTAAAAGCCCTGTATTTAAAAAGATTAATCCAAATCCATTTTCAGTAATATTTCTAGTTTGAACATTGTAAAGGGAAAAAATATATATATTTTTTTTTTCAAACACACATACACACTGTCAATTACTGCAGCTGGTCATTTTTACGGTGTGTGTTATTAGTGGCAGAGATTCTTACCCTGGTGGGAATGAAGGGGGAGCGTGGAGAGTGGTTTAGGGCACCAAGGTGGCCTTTTTGTGATCCTCCTGCAGATAATTCAGGGGAGTAAGGAGAATAGTGATTGATGGCTGGTTGTGGTTTTACTATAGCAGTCAACTTCTGCCCTCCGCTCTCTGTACGATTACCGTGGGAAAGGTTGATTAAGGCACTTGTTGGTAAACGATAGCCTCTGAACTGGGAACTCCTGCAAGAACCCATGTAAAAAGAGTACACATTAAGGAGAACATTATTCTTTACACATTTACCGGATAACAGCACAATAAGCCTTTTTACATCAATACCTCAGTGTTAAACCACCGGGGAATTCTTCATCAAACAATACTTCAAGCAGAACATCAACATCACGCTCAGCTGCAAATAAACAAAGTTACAAAATTTACCCTACTACCAACACTTGTGTGGTCTACAAAATGTAATGTTTTCTACAACAGAGACTGTAGAACCCTCATTCACAGATTTTCCTTACCTCCTTTGATTCCAACAATGGTTCCTCTAAGCCCTAATGGGACAGAGAAGCTCTCCCGTACATTGACCACGCGGTCAAACAGTCGGAAATCTGCATCTCTGTCTGGAACGACGCCATGCTGCTGTGCAAGTGGCTGTTAAGAGGAAACATGACATGGAACGAACAATTACATGGAATATATAGGTTTGTGTAAGCAGAACTTCACATTACAGCTATAAATCCTACACTGCCTTTCCTGTAAGCAACTAGGTCCTTATCTGCAGCAGTGCATGAGCTGCAAATTGTCTTCATCTCAAACAATACCAAGGTGGGCCAAAATTTATAGGAAACATACGTTGATTGTACATACAAAACTTACCCGAAACAATAAATGTGGCTTCACAGTCACCCGCACCTTCTTATTGCTCTTCTTGGTCTGAAAGAACAAATATATTACCTCTTGCAAAGTATGTTACAGTATAATGACGCACTCTTCCACTGATACCTAGCACTTGGCAATGGCAGCGATTAATGAGCCTTACCTTATACCTTGCAACCTCCTCTTCAATTTTCTCCACAATAGCAGCATCCAAAATTTGCAAATCACATGACGAGCGCGACAGCAAGCTGACGGGGTGAGCCTTCAGCCAGCCGACTATCTCCTGAACTTTCTCTGCACTGTAACCAAGGAAAGAATGGGTTACCCGGCAGATAAACAGATACTGTCACAGCATTTGTAAAACACTCGATTTCTCACCCATTTTCATCTTCTCCAGGCCAAATGTCATCCTCATAGAATACGTCATCTTGGCTGGTCTTTGAAATGTATGTGAAGAGCTCAGGGTACCTGGATAAGGAAAAACAGAAGATCATTTGATGCCATATTACCTAAACTTAACACCCTAAGTAGACATCTGCTAATGCAAAGAAAAAAATACATATTGTAGACTGATGCAGAAAGGCCCTAGGTGGAGAGCAGAGCACAAACCTCTAGAGCGGGCATGTCCAAACTATGGCCCTCCAGCTGTTGTGAAACTACAAGTCCCATCATGCCTTGCCATTAGGGAATGCTAAAACTATGGCAAGGCATGCTGGAATGTGTAGTTTCACAACAGCTGGAGGGCCACAGTTAGGACATGCCTGCTCTAGAGTCCTTCTCATGTGGGCTTATCAATGACAAGAAATCCTTGATGGACAGAGCTGTACTCTGTGGCGAAGTCCTTAGTTCTCAATAAAAAGATGACAGGTTCTGGTGGGGAATTATATAGGAAGTGCTCAAATAAGGAGGGCAGTAAGAGATGGCCAAAGCCGGGAATGCTTAGCAAATAGACTGGACACAAAAAGGAAAGAGCCCAGTTATACAGGACAAACTAAAACTATGCTTAAACAAAAGCAGACCCCGGTCTTCTCAACCCATAACCAGTTAAAGCAGGAAGACTGGGTTTTGCCTAGTACTGGGCCATTTGTAGGACTGGTCCTGACCAATTAAAAAACAAAAACTTGTTGTTGAAGGAATTAGAGCAATTTGTCCTCTTCTAACAAACTGGCTGATGGTTTGTTAAACATGCACTGAGTCATATCCAGTTATTACATTAGTGAGTATACTGCAGGATTTTGGAGAGTTACATATGGTGACCTAGTGAGAACATCGGAGACACACAAGCTAGCGGAAACCCACAGGACTTTGCGTACTAAGCAGCACTCTGCATACTAAGTAGCATGAACAGCTTTTATTGTACTGTGCTGTAATGGATACAGCTATAAGTGATATCTCTAGAAGTATAACGGGGAGAGATAAAAGCTCCTCCCTAAGTTCCTGGATGCCAAAACACTGTCAGCAAGGGAAGCAGCAAGCAACCGTGTGTAGAGTCCCCTTCAATCGTCTGCCCAGCATGCAGGGGTTTCTGGCTAGGGGACTTGGACGCAATTGACAGTATTCACACTGGCTTTTTTGACTATGAAAAATGCAGTCTCCCAGGGGAGGAGGAAGGGTTATGTGAGAGGTGGGGGTGACCAGCATCTCATTACACTATCAAAAACACGGGCGATGGGTCACTGAACACAGAGAGTGGCACACTTATCCACTAGCCTATGACACGTGATGATAGTGACCCGTGCTCACGAGTCTACGTAAAGAGTGATCTTATGCCATCAGTTATGCTTACTGTGTGCTGCATCATCTATGGGAACTGCAGGACACTAGGTTTATGAAATAATTTGTCTAGGGTACCGGATGCTCCCCCTGACCACTATACATTACATGGCCCATTTGCCCAAGCTTGCATTGTACTGTACCAATAGAGCCGCAGCGCCATTCACAGAGAATGATGCTCAAGCTTCTCGGGTGCAAGCGCGTCCCATTCTCGGCAAGTGGCGCGGCTCCATCAGTACTGTACTGTACTGTATATAAATCCACCGCCGGATTAGTGGAGCATTAACTACTCAATGGTGGCAAAGTGTATTGCATGCATATTGTATGGCGTGCCTCAATGGCCCTCAGCATGTCTGAGCACGCTACAAAAGCTGCACGCCAAAACCCTCACTTGGATGAGTGTGGCTCCATCTGTATGTAGTAATGTCTTGTTTCAGTAAACAGATAAAAAAATATATTGAATGGATGTTTGTAATAGTTCAGTCCTTAAAGCTTCTTAGACTTACTTCATTAAGTTATATATGGCTACAACCAGGGCTATTTTTGTGCCGGAACGCCGTTCCTGAAGCTTACCTGAAAAATGAGGTTACCTAGAACGGAATTACGGAACCTCCTGGCCTAGCCCCCACAGCCCCGTGGCGGTATGGCGTACCGCCATAAGAATAACCCCAAGCGCATCCACTGTGCATCACCGTGGCGCATCGGTGCGCTCAGTCTCCTCACTGAGTTGGCGCCGGTGGGTAGTGGACGCCGTGCTGAGGAGCGAGTATTGGGAGGGGAGGCGGCGGCTCGCAGGATGGACTCAGGAGGCGGAGGCATGGCAGGCTGATTGAATTTGTAAGTGAGGGTCATTTGCACTGTGGGGGGCATTTGTGTATCTGCACTGTGTGGCATAACATGTAATGGACATTACAGTTGTTGGTATCATGTATAATGGGCACTATTATGAGGCGGAAAAATTACATAATGTAATGGGCATGAATCAAGGTTTTTCTTGTGGTGGTCAATTCTCGGCGTGCAGGTTGCAAAACTGCGGTATAAGGTAGTTTTTTCCTGCAATGCTGTGCCCCTTGTTGTGAGGCTACACCCCTGTTTTTTGGGAATTCTACACTTTGCTGCTGGGAGTTGTTATGTTACTGGCACTGTTGGGAGGAATTGTAGGTTTTAAAAAAATGTAATGCACCAATTGATGCCGCGCCCATTTTGTAGCTCCTCCCACATCACCCCCCACTTACTGCCCCAGCCCACAGTTCCTGAACCTATGTTCCTACAACAATAGCACTGGCTACAACCAATGTAGTTGTGGCTTGTTTGAGTATAGTGTGCGTCCAACCAGAGTGACCCTGAGCACAAAGCTAAATAACCTTTTCTAAACTTTAGCTTGCAATCTATTTGCATCTCAAATGTTAAACATTTGGGGATCATTCTACATATACTGTTACACTATGTAGTTGTAGACACTGATAGCCACCATTTTATATTGTTGCTACCTCGGTTTTGTCCCATGACATTGCGAGAATCAGGAGAATAAGTTGCTTAGCAGAAGCAGAGTCTTGTGGGACCTGGCGCAGCCAGAAAGGAGGTTTGGCGCAACTGCAGCAATAGTGTGTGAGGGTACATCTGAATGTTCACAGACAATTAGTTTCCTGTGTGAGATCACATACCTCTCTGTATATTCACCCAGCAGCTGCTCTACAGCAGAGGAGTATGTCCACTCAGTGCCGACTCTCTTGGTGTAGCCAGGGACCTCTTCATTTTTCTTATTGAATTTCAAATTTAGGCCCACATTTGCTTTTTGTTCTCCATGGGGACTGAAACAAACAGCACGTGGCAAAGTTATCCCAAATCACATTACATTTAATGACTGGTGCGAACCAGCCCATAGAACCGTTACTTGGACTTTATTTTAAACAAGGTTTTGTGAAAGGATTATTATCCTTTATGTACATAGCACTACAAGAGGTCCGCAGCACATTACAATGTCCATAAACCATAACAGTAGGAACACACACACAATATAAATAAGACACAGGATAAAACATAGCAGAAAAAGAACAAGGTTTATGACATTGCTACATCAGCAGTAATAAGACCCTCATCAGTAGCAGGGTGGCTAATCCCATTGCTCTTGTTAGCAATGAGGAGAGGATAGTATTAGATATGGAAGGAAATGCATCTCTAATACCATGAGCGCTTACAATCTGAAGATCAAGCTCCGTATTAGGGGTCGATCCTATTAGTTGCGGATGATTCGGCAGACTGAATTCGCTTAAAAGTGCCCGCACCTCCATAGGGTTGCATGCAATTTTTAAGAGAACTTGGCCCAGCGAAGGGTGCGAGTTCGGAATTCGCAGCCTTGTAAGTCCACCAAACTCCACCTTGCGAATGGTGGCCATGCCGCAACCCATTTGCAGCGTGTGTTCCCATGCACTTGCTGCGAATGGATGTTTTACATAAACATCCATTTGCTCCATACTCCAGGATGCCTCAGTTAGCTCAGCCTATAAGCATCTATTCTTCATCAGCTCCTCCTCCTCACCAGCTACTATTACAACGCTGTGATAATCTAACTCCTAGCACCTGTAATTTCCACCACCAGCATCTTTCTTCAGAAGCATCTTTTCCCACAAGCATCTTTTTCAAAAATAATTGACTGTTAAATAGTCCTTTGTAACTGGGACCATGTATAACAGCTGTTAATCAGTTGCACAGCTGATTATGGACGCCATAAAACCTATGCTGGTTCTAGATGCGCATCCAGTATCAGACGTTCATTTTTATATATACAATTATGTAGCAAAACAAAAGGGGGGGGGGAGTACAGAGAGTAAGACCAACATTAAATGACATAACATCAGGTACAAATATATACGGTTACATATATAATTCAGCGATATAGCAAAATTATCGAATTCACTAATGCCTGTGTGGCTGACTAGGGCTCGTAGTCAGGCCAGGAGAGTGAAGTACTAATAGATCTACAGGAGTATTAAAAGGTAGAGGGTGGACCGGACTTCTCCTTATACAAGGTCCACTTATACCATTTCATGTGGATGGAGGTAGCCGAGGAGGAATATTTACTGTCTGCTGTCTCGAAGACAAAGTGTTTGTGGATCTTATGCTCAGTCATTAATATATTGGGGATCGCGGCAGACTTCCACAATTGAGCTATAGAAGTCTTTACAGCTATTAGAATATGTCCCAAAAGATATCTGTCACCCCTTGACATTTTATCGGGGTAATAATGGAAGAGAGCTAACAGGGGATTTACCAGGAAAATGACTGAGCACCTTGGGAATTAGAGAAAAAACCTCTTGCCAGAGAGACTGCATTAATGGGCACCGCCAAAAGATATGAAGTATGTCTCCAACCATCCCACTATTCCTCCAACAACAAGGAGAAGTCTCAGGCCAGATCTTATGGAGTCGTTCCGGGGTGAAGTAAACTCTGTGAACTAACTTGAAGTACCTTGATGTCTTTCCAAATTGTTTCAGTAAATACATTAGGGTAGGTCAGATACCCATTTAGACTGTGAAGGAAACAACCCTCTCCTTGTGGCCTCAATCAGGTGTTGATACCATCACGCTATACCCCCCTCTAGTAGATTGGGATGTTAGAAGATAGGTCAATATTTTTAAGCTTAATGCTCCCACCAATAATAATGATTCCAGAACCTCTGGTGAAAGTGTAGAGGGGATGCCTTGGACGATCAACACCTGCCGTTTGCACTAAGTTCAACAAGGATGCCCCACACAGATTCTGGAGTACCCAGATAACTGTCTAAAAGTAGAGCCGGCCCTGCCTGCAAGATGAGTCTATGTATTTTATTTAAGAAGCTGTAGGAAACATAATAAAAGTCATAAGCTAAAGTTTACTTAAAGTAATACTTACTTTCGTTTGGATCCTCTGCCAATAAAAATACTTCCAGTAAACCTGGAAACAAGGTAAGCGCTCACTCCAAGACGATTTGCCAAGACATAGGCAGGATTATATTTTACAGAAAATTTCTGAAAAAAAACAAAAAAACAACCCAAAATGAAATAACTAAAACTGTACACTCTGCCACAAAAGCAATAGTCAGGCCTTTCATTCATTTAGAACAATTACTGCAATACTATCAGAGGTATATTGGATTTGGAACCAGTTAATGTACATGTTCTGTGAAATCCTGCCTGGATTGAGAGGAACAGTATTCTTTACACCAGTACGAATCACAGTGCATTTTCCAAGCAAACACTTTTAAAATGATGTAGTAACAATGTTCAAACTGTGGACATCTGTTATATAAAACTTTATTAAACTGAATGACATTTCAGACATAAAACTAGTCCTATCCATACATTTACTTTTATTTCTTGAGCTAAACTAGAATACAGACCAAGCAAGCATCTGACAGCTTTGTCTCACTTTGAGGCATATTTATTAATGCAATTATGTGGGAAAACAGGTGTAACAAGCAGAGACCGCAGCAGATACCAATTTCTGATCATGAAAGCAGCCCCCAGGAAGCGGGTGTGGCTCATAAGGTCGACCATAAGCTGGTCGACCGTCATTAGGTCGACACCACTAGGTCGACATGCTGAAAGGTCAACATGGGACAAGGTCAACATGGTCTAGGTCAACAGCCAAAAGGTTGATCTGGGTTTTTTTTACTGTTTTTTGACCCGAATGTTGCATTGCTCGCTGATCAGGATCCGAACCTCTATTTTGGCCTTTACTTAAGGGCCGATGCTCTGTACTTGAGCCACAGGCTAAAAGTTCCCAGCCAGCCCCTGCCTATGGCTAAGCCAAATATCTGAATCTGTGTGGTGAAATAATAGAACTGATCATTTATTCAACACTCAAAGCAATGTTACAATAGATTTGCCATCACAACTTGAAATACTGAACACAAGTTGCAAATAGAAATTCAATATGTATTAAGTAAGTAATCAATGAATGTAACCAGTAGGGCAGCACACGCAGTAAAAAGTAATGGACTTACATGCTGGTTCTGTATTAAGGCATCTAGCTGAGGCTCACAGGGAATGTTAAAAAGAACACGAATTCTGTTCTCATTGAGAACATCCGATGAGTCTTGTACCTAGAGGTGTGAAAATCAGACAAAGACTTTTCACAGAAAGGTACTTGAAAGAAAAAAAATATATAAATACCAATGTTAATGTTGAAAAATACATACATACATACATACATACACACACACACACACACACACACACACACACACACACACACACACACACACACACACACACACACACACACACACACACAAATAAGCCTTTCAAGCAGTATATCTAATAGTGTGTACACATGGTAAGATTTGGCTTCCGATGTTCCCGATATAGTGAACATCAGAAGCCATATCGCATGCAAATCGCACGCTTTTTTAGGGCTTGCGAGCCCGATGCGCGCTCCCGTGTGAGCGCAAAGCGGTGGCCAGGTAGAGAGGGCAGGCAAGACTTAATAGTGCAGATCTGCACTATATAGTCTAAATCTGGGGTAGCCAACCCTAGTCCTCGAGAGCTACCAACAGTGCATGTTTTGCAGATCTCCTCACAGAATCACAAGTGAGCTAATTAGCTCCATCTGTGTATCTTTTAAAATGTGTCAGTGATTAATGAGTGCAGCAGCAAGGTTGTCTGGAAAATGTGAACTGTTGGTAGCTCTCGAGGGCTAGGGTTGGCTACCACTGGTCTAAATTGTGCCCCTCTAGCATGTCGTGAGATGCGAGTCCTGATACATCTGATCGCATCAGGACTCGCATCTCACGGCAGGATCTGCCGTGTGTACACACCTTAAGGGTTAACTGCAGAGCTGGTTGTATATATCCCAGACTTTTTGTAGGATATGCAGGAAAAGGTATAAAATA
The DNA here is from genome assembly GCF_055691185.1 of Crinia signifera. Classification (NCBI taxonomy): domain Eukaryota; kingdom Metazoa; phylum Chordata; class Amphibia; order Anura; family Myobatrachidae; genus Crinia; species Crinia signifera. The sequence continues at coordinate 262,730,280 of NC_139219.1, forward strand.
TTTTCAATATGGATTTTTGAAATATATAGTCTCCACGATTTTCTTAAAAATAACAAGTCTCTTTATTTTCACAAACCAACAGATCAGAATTTTTTTTTTCTTCTCAAGAATAAAAAATATACACATAAAAACAGTTCCTTCCCCTTAAACGAGAAAAAAAAGTATATTTTTTATTTTTTCGTGAGAAGAAAAAAAATTCTGATCTGTTGGTTTGTGAAAATAAAGAGACTGTTATTTTTAAGAAAATTGTGGAGACTATATATTTCAAAAATGCATATTGAAAATATTTTATACCTTTTCCTGCATATCCTACAAAAAGTCTGGGACATATACAACCAGTGCTGCAGTTAACTCTTAGATATACCGCTTGAATTGTTTTTTGGAAACACAATAGGATTGACTTTTCCTATTAGGGTTCAGCAGCAGCAGTTGAATAGAGCGCTTGAGATTGTTTGGACTCATTTCTTTTAAAAACACTCAAAGCAAATGCTTAGAAAGCTAGTCTGCTACCTTGTGATTGCCTCTGAGTTTGTGCATGTGTGTGAGAAAGATGTAGTTTCACTCACTGCCAACAGATGACAGTGTTTCGGAGACACACAGATGGACGACAGGCAGACACACACATACATACATACATACATACATACACACACACATAGATAGATACACATTTTTAAAAAAAAGCCTGTTTGGAATAGATTTAGCTTAATGATAAACATTTAACGGAAAGCATACAAATCTCATTACAGCCCATATACTGTACCTCTCCCATGCATCCATAGTAGGGTATGCCCAGCATGAAGACTGTAATCCCAGGTGAGAAGAGGTCACACAGAGTCTCGAATTTAGAAAAGCCAGACTCAAAAGCAGTAATGTCCTGTGGACAAAAAATAAACAATTAATCCCACACTGCCAAATAATATAGTGCCAGGATGTTTTGAGTCATTTGCAAAATGTCCGGAATCACCTACTTTGACAATTGCCTGATATACAAAGGGGAGAACCTGCTTGGACCACTGTTTCTCCAGATAAACCTCTCCATTCTGTGTTATCTGGTATCGGCGACCAGTAAGCAGCTGAGCACTCAGCACCACAGAGGTTTCATTGATTATCACTCCTTTTCTTCTCTGGTAGCTTCATGAAATTTTAAAAAATAAATCATTATGGAATATTTAAAACATAAAGCCATAGATGCAACAAATGTAGGTATCTTCTAAGGATAGTGAAAATAGAATACAATTGATTAGAGGCAGAAGCAAACTGGTTATTGTTACATCTTCCTTGTGGTATGGACTTACAATTCAGAGATCCCTTGCACATCCTTCACCCAGTTGTTTCGCTCTTTGTCACCGACATAAGCTACTTTAGTTGGTGGGACCGACTCACCAATGTAGAGCTTCTGGGTTCCATGAGGTTCATTTAAATAGAACCTAAAATAAATAAAAGTAATATTATTCACACAACAAAGGCTGAGAGAAAAAACAAAGAATGGAAATGCTACATCTAAACCAATGTCTCCCAAATGCATTTCAAGGTTTGCGGCACCGGCAAAATCAGAAGATCTCACGTACTTCATTTCTCCATCGGACACTGCAACAACGCGAGCTTCTTCAAGGTGGGGCCAATTCACAAATACAGACTTCCCAAGCACTGCAGAGGCCACACCTTCCACTTCCTGTAGACAAGGCAGACATGTGTAACAGAACCAATGTATAAAAGCACCTACATGCTAAATGTCTGGCTGGCTGGCAACACTGGTTACTTACAGTTTGCTCCGCATTATCATCTACCAAAATCTCCAAAATCATGTTCTCGCCTCGGCTGCTCTGTTGGAAAACCTGAACTCCAGATTTCTTCAGCGAGAACTAAAAGTACACACAATATGGTTACACATAATTATCACAAATACACAAAATAAATTCAAAACATTGTGATGTGTAGGTTTTCATTCAGACTTTTTTTAGAACAAATAACTGGATTTTATCCTTACCTGTAAAATCCTTTTTTCAGAATCCATGGTGGACACTGGAACAATGGGGTGTGGGTGGAGCCATAGGCAACAGGCAAACTTCTTGAGTGCAGCCCAGGCCCCTACTCCCCTCCCCCTTACCCAGCTCTCAAGGCCCCAATTTGGCTCCGAAAATCTCAAGAAGTACAGGAAAGGAGAAAAGGAAAGAAACTAAACCAGAATGTACACCAGACTAGATATGGATTGTAACCTCTAAGCCAGTCAGGGATGTTAGGGTGGGTGCCCAGTGTCAACCATGGATTCAGAAATAAAGATTTTACAAGCAAGAACAAAAATCCAGTTATTTCTTTCATCCTCTGGTGGACAATGGGACATCCCAAAGCTGTACACTCACTGAAGGGAATGCTCCAGAAATTACATTACGGGCAAATCAAAATCAGCCGCAGTGAAAGTGTCAAAACAATAGAAACAACTCAATGCAGCAAAGCTGCTCTGCAGAAACTCCAGAGTGACCTGCCCAGTAAGAACCAAACGATTGCGTCAAGTGAGCAGTGACCAAAGCAGGTATGGGTCGTCGAGCCAAAACATAAGCTTGGTGAATGGTAAGATGCAGTCAGTGAGCCAGTGTCTGCTTAAATTCAGAGCAACCTACTTTGTTGGCGTCATAAAGGACAAAGATGGAATCTGTCTTATGTAACTCCTGAGTGATGATGATGTAAACCCTAAGTACCCGACCAACATTCAATAACTGAGGTCAGAGGAACCTGGAGATGGTAGAAAAGTCAGCACCACAACCTCCTTATTGATATGGAAGAGAGATACCACCTTTGAGAGTTACAGTAGCTGAGGTGAGTCTGGATAACCGCCCAATCAGTATGAAAGATCAGATAAAGGGGCACATGAGACAGTGCCAACAAGTCAGATATGCAAAAGTGTTCAATGTGCTCCGAAGGAGGTTTCGGCAACGATATCATAGTCTGGATGAGTGCATCCCAAAAAAAAAAAAAAAACACTTTAGCTCTCAGGACTGCTCTTTCAATAGCCGTCCCAGATTAAAGTGAAGGCACAGGCCCTGCGATAACAGATAGCGAGCCCCAGGATGTTAGCGTACCAAGCGTGGTGATGCCAGTTGGGAGCAACCAGAATGGCAACCATGGGTTCCTGTATCAGATAACCTAGAAGTCGTGGCAGCAGAGCCTCCAGGGAAATACGTAGATGATACTGGTCGGCTACTGCAGCGTGTCTACTAGGAGGGCTTCCCAGTCTTGTGTTCAGGACACGTAACAGGGAAGCTTGTGGTTCAAGCGAGAGGCCATTAGGTCTATCTGGGGCCGGCCCCAACGGGTAGCTAAGGCCCTGAATACTAAGGGATGAAGTGCCCATATCCCAGCATGTACATCTTGCCAGCTGTACACAGCAGACAGAGCTTTTAAGTGGCGTTCTGCACAAGAGAGGATCAGAAGGACCTCATGGCAGCCTTGCTTCAGGTTCCAACCTGAAGATTGATGTAATCCACAGCTGTAGCATTGTCCGTCTGGACCTTTTCCTCTCTAGAAAGAAGAAGCTTAGCTTGACGAAGCACCAGGGAACCATTCCTAGGGAGTGGCAGCACACTGTTGCCACAATCCTATCTAGTATTGCCCAAGAATGAAGACACTACCAAAGCCTTTTTGGAGTCAGAATCCAGGGTCCAAGTACACAGCCAAAGGGCGCGTCTAGCGGCAATAGAGGAGGAAATCTTTGAAGAAATAGAAGCAGAGTCCAGAGCAGCATCACTAAAGTACGTGGATGCCTCTCTAATGCGATCCACGAAAGAAAGGAATCCGACCGCCGAGTACCTGAATTAATATATTCCAGGTCATCAGCTTAGTTGCCAATAGCCTTTGCTACCCAGGCAGAAGAAAACGTTGGATGAGCTGAGACGCCAGCACCAATGCGGTCGTTTGCTATCCACAAAATCTTTTTAGAGTCGCTACTGTGGGAATGGGTGAAGAAGGCGACTTCACCAATTAGACCACATGTGCATCCACCTGTGGAGGAGTTTCCCATTTCTTGCGCTCTTGTGAAAGTAAGGGGTATAAGGACGCCAGATGCCTGGAAATGGGAACATTCCTAGGCCCGGGGGTCTACCAGCAGGGTGGATGGAGCAGAAATCACTGGGTCTATTTTCTTCCATTTGAAGAAAGGCACTTTAGTAGCCGAAGGTTGACCCGGATCATTAATCTTGAGTGATGGACGGACCACCTTAAATCAAAACATTGACCCATGACTGGGTCATTTGCTCGTCTTGTAGTGGACCCTAACCCGCCTCTGAATTGTCCAATTCCACCTGCCCCTCCAATGGTTCCTCCGAGGCATCCGGTATTGGCCCGGAAGGTGGACTAGATCTGTCCTCCTTGCTCTTAGTCGATGGACCTAGCAGGTCCTGCAGGGAGCTAGACACCTGAAATAAGCCTTGAATCGAAGAGAAGATACCCTACACCCATGCTGGCTCACCCATGCCGGCTCACATAGCTGAAGAAAGGGAAACTGTCCAATCCACTGTCAGTCCGGCTAGGACAACTGTTCACCCATGTCATCTGCAGAGTACCGGACACAACCCCCCCCCCCCCCCCCCATTACACAATAGTAGGAGAAATTACAGTAGGAAAGGAAAGCACACTACTTCTGTATACCCACCAATGTGGTGTGGTACCATAAAGTCAAACCTGGCCCAACAGTAGGGTTTGGGGAAGCAGGGTGCCCTTTTCTGCTGGAGTGTGGCTGTAATGGCACCCAGAGCTGCAGGAGGAGGAGAGAAGGTACCCCTGATGGGAAAACCAAATTAAGGGGGTCCATCTAGGGGTGGAGAACAGGGTAGCTCCGCCCCTCTTGGGACCCTCAGAAAAACTGAGGCCTTGAGGGCCTGGGTTGCACTCAAGTAGTTTACCTTCTTTGTGCCGGTCGCCAGTGGCTCTGCCCACAGCCCATTGTCCACTAGAGGATGAAATACATTTAAAAAGGTAATCCCTCAATTCCCCTGCACAGTGAGAAACACAGGACATACAGAGGTCAATTCAAATACACACGAGGGAGGAGAGTTGCTGTTGCTATTGTAAAAATGATGGCAGCCAAACTTGCCCCCCACTTGTGGATTTTTGTCCGCAGTCCTATTGGGCTAGAAACATAAATCCACAAGTCTAGCGTGGCATACAGCTGCACTTACTCACAGACTTGATTTATTTAGTTGCACCTAATTACATTGACCCAGCAGGTAGGCAAAATAAATGCAGACAAAAAAACAATGGACAGACAGAGCTCTGTCTAGGAGAGTGTCAAGAACAGAGCAGTGAGTGTAGCTCAAATTGGAGGATGGAAAGTGGCTATAATATACTAGTATTAGTATAGCTAGGAGGGGAGTAATATCTAAAATAATTAGCTTAAAGCTTGTAAGAGAAGTCATTTGTATTGGAGCCATGGAAATTTACAGATGCAAGGGATGTGCCAAAGTTGAGGAAACATCAGCACTGAATACATGAGATGAGAGAATGGATATGAGTATTGGTTATAATATTAGTCAAAGAAAAATCCTGTAATGTAGAAATTGTGCCATCACAAGAAAAAATTATGGCGATATGGGACACGGCCAAGGAGTAAGCTAGGTAGTAGAACATACAAACTAAAATCAGCAGTGCACATATGTGACCGTACGTACTTTGTGCTTGATGTGTTTCAGAGTTGGGAACCCACAAAAATACAGTGCACTCTTGTTCACTATTGTGATCTTGTTATCCAGCATATCTACATGCCAAGCATCCAGAGAAATGGTTTTACACCTATCAGGAAAGTAAACAGATTAATAGCTTATTTTCTGTAATTGTTAGACCTGCAATACGACAATGTAAGTGAATGGACATTAAAACAACAGTCAATGGCTATAGCATGTCAATAGCAAAATTAGCTTCAGCTAGAAGTAGTAGTTTCAGCTCCCTGAAGTAAGACTGCAGTATGCCAAATGAACCATTAGTCCTGGAAAAACCACCAGCCATGTAATCCCGGATGTCCTCTTTCCACTTCCAACTGAAGCTTTAACCTAATAATATTCCCCAGTCAAGATGGGTTTACAAATAGGTGACCTAGTATTTATATGCAGCTTCACAGTAATGGGGATGCTTAAGACTTACTCATGTACAGTATATTCATAACACACCCATCAATATACTGCCTCAATGTACACTCAGCATTACCTTGCATGGCACTGTTCAAGGCTTTGAAATTTCTCTGGCCAGGGCGAGTTCAGCTTGAAGTTAACCTCCTTATCATGCAGGTACATTAAGCACTCGCTATGTCTGTTCCGCATCTTCTCATCCTGAGTCAGGTGCTTGTTGCAGGGCTCCATGGCGTCCAGCAATCGAGTCTGCAAGACAGGAGCATCAGCATGCAGCTCTATAGTACACAAACACACACAGGCCACATATACTCCAACTGGCACAGTCCTCTGGCATCATCCATCAAAGTGGTCTACCCAGGGCTCCCATAGTTTATCAGACAGAACTTAACCCTAATTCAAACAATACAACCGTATTTACATCTTTTACAAGGCTGATCTGACAGGTCTTATAAAGTTTTGCACTGAGATAACATTACTCCTTGGTTGCGTTGTAGAATGGGGGTTTCATCAAACAGGCTTCAAATGGAAGGCACCTGATGCAGGTCCTTACCAGTGTATGTGGAGTTATCTGGAGGCCGCTAAATTCTAGACCCTTATTCGCACTTCTATTCTATACAGAACACTCTAGGTACTGTACATCATTTACCCCATCTCCTGAATGGGCTCTTTGAGATATTTATGTAACCAACCAAAATAAGCCCTCACTGGGACATTGTAATGTACTAGGGAAAATTGTTGCACCGAATATATATAAAACACATGGTCAGTGGCTCTCTTTAGATACCTTAAATCTAACGGGGCATATACAAGGGGTGATTTCAGCCCCATGCCCAAGGGCCGAACTAGATTGCTTAGAAATGAAGCACAGATCACTCAGTGTGTATGGCCCCTGGAGACAGCGATGCACTGTCCCGAGCGTCGTTACAGCCTAACTAGATTTATTGCAGGCAATTGAGAACACTGACAGCGACAGATTGTTTAGCATACATCGCTGGTGCAGCGATGTGTGCTTAACGAAATGCTCAGCAAGCTCCCTTGTTGATAAACAGGGAAGTTCAAGCTGAAAATGTTCTCAAGGTTTGGTTACCGTATATACATGTACAGAATACATATACTGTATGTGTATTTATTACTGTATGTGTATTACTTGAATTAATTTTGACTAATAATTTTTTTGTCTACAACAGTGAATTTTATGTTCAAATTAAAGGCTGTGCGATGGTCTCTTCTGTCGCACCGGCCTATGCCAACATCTTTAGGTTTTCAATAGAACGGGATATATTTTTTTCTGATGTAAATTTGAAGAGGTGATGGTATTGTGCTATCAATTTGGAGAGGTGATGGTATTATGCTCTCGGATACCATTCTTCGGCATAATGCTACAAATAGCCCAATCAAATTTACAATTGAATTAAGCCAAGAAAGAGTGCACTTTTTGGATATAGATATGAAAATCATTGAACAAAAATTGGTGACTTCAGTCTATGTTAAAGACACCGACCAGAACACTTTACTTAAACTACAAAGCTGTCACCCCAAAAGTCTTATTAATGGCTTACATTACTCCCAGATGATTCGCATTCATCGCACTAATAACAGCGATGTCTGCCAGCAACCGCTTGATGAGCTCATTAATACATTTTTGGTTCGTGGTTATTCACCGAATCATCTTCTTGAGTGTAAGAAAAAGTCCTTAAATTGGATAGAACTTATTGGTGTGAGTAAAAATAGATCGGTCTCGCTGAATGTGTCTGATACTCGCCTTCTGTGGGTTAATTATTTTAATACATCTTCAATAGTTACGTCAACTGTTAGAAAACATTGGCCCATCCGCCAAACTGATTTATCGTTAACTTTCACAAAAAAACTATTTTGCCTGGTTATTCCAGAGGTCGCAATTTGCGTGACCTTCTGGTAAAAACTGAAGTTTCTATCCCGAAAACTCCTAATATGTCTAGTTTTTTGAGAACATCTAAATGTGCTGGTTTCAAATGCTCATGTATCACCTGTCAGTTCTTACTGACAGGTGATTCTTTTTGTCATCCACATACTGGCCAAAAATTTTTGATACGACATAATTTCACATGTGAGTCGAAATTTATTGTATATCAAATAATTTGCCCATGTAGCCTCAGCTACATTGGGAAAACCTAGTGCAAATTTAAGGTAAGGATGGCTGTTAATAGCTTGTTTAATTGCATTGCGACGAATAGTGGACGTAGCGATCAACCTGTATCGCGTCACTTGCTTGAAAAACGCCACCCCCTTAATAGCTTAAGGTATCAGATTATTGATTGTGTACTACCGTCCATTCGGGGAGGCGATCTGTCCAAGAAGTTACTCCAGTGTGAATCACGCTGGATTCACAGATTGGATGTGATCGCTCACCGCGGACTTAATAAGCATATTTCATATTCTGTGTTTAAGTGAACAAGTTGCTCAGTATTATTAATACATTTGTACCCGCTATTTGACTTCATGTATTTATGCAATTGTTATAATATTTGTAGGTTGGTATTTATATGTATGCTGTTTATCTGATCACTATGGTGTTTTTATACAGCGTCCTAGCATTGCTAGGTTACGCGAACTTTGAGGATGCGATTCCTTCAGCAGGAAGGGTGGGGTGCAGCCCCCCCCCTCCTGACACACTGTCTGCTTCACAGGTTTGTTTGTTCTCGTTTATAAAGGTATGTTTCTTTTTGCATTATATTGTATCCTGAAGACAAATACAAGTTATTTGAAACGTTGATACAACAACTATGATTATAGAGTGATTTTTTCATTTATAATAAGCTTTGAGTGTCGCACCTCCAGCTACCTATTTTACAGAACATACTTTTATGTCCTGACATGCGCTCTTAAATGCTGTATTGGGATGCGTGTGACTCACTCAACCCTTTTTAACATATATTGTTATATTGTGTGTGTTCTTTATATGTATCTATTCTATATTGCTATGTGTAAACACTGCCAATATATAATGGTCAAGTTTGTATAATTTGCAGTTCTACAATAAAATTATTGTTGAAATAAAATAATTTTAAATCATACTCAGTGGTTTAAACCATTAGCATCATTTCCTCTTTTTTTATGCATTCTATCTACTGTATTCCTCAAAACGAGGCAAGATGAATAAAAAAAAAAGGCTATTGTTAAACAATACATGGCAAGAGGATGGTGACATCTTTTTACAATCAACATACTACTAGGTTCACGGTTCTTAGACACAATGGGCAGTGTGCTGGGATTTCCTGGGTATTCTGTAATCTTGGTGTAGTGGAGGACAGTCATTGATTCTGAAAATCTTATTTTGCCCCCAAAAACTCTGTCCCCTAGATCCATCATACGGAGAGCTGGAAAGCCTTTATGGAAAACATGTTTGCTTCTGTAGTGTTCATTCTACCACCCTACACCTTTCCTGCCTGCGGTATCACTCTCTGCTGTAGTGCTTCTAGCATAGTTTGGTCTGTACCTCACCAAAGGCAGGAAAGAGGAACTGCATGGAATATAAAAAGTGCAGGATGCTAGAATGGACACTACTTATCTAAAGTACATACACGTACATAGGGGTAGGGGCAGTACAGACGGTGTAATGGTTAGCATTACTGCCTCACAGCGCTGAGGTCATGGGTTCCTCCCACAATCCAAAAATATACTGGTAGGCTAATTGGCTCCCAACAAATTAACCCTAGAATGTCTGTATCCGTGTACATGCGGTAGGGAATATAGATTGTAGCTCCACTGGGGCAGGGACTGATGTGAGTGTTCAACTATACTCTGTAAAGCGCTGCGGAATATGTGTGCGCTATATAAGAACATGTTAATAAATAATAAATAAAATAGGGGTACTATAGCCAGATATAAAGCCAACACTGGGTACTTTGATTTCATTTATCTTGTCTGTTACCCAGAATCTAGAAAAGATTTTTAGAACCACTTTAAAACAAAACCAACTGTCGGACCAAAAACTACAAGCACCAGAAAGCCATTGTGTACTGGAACCACAGTGCAATACTATAAACTTGGAATGCAGCTTACCTCATCAATTAAAGGAATCAGCACCACAGCTTCCCACTCCTGCTGCTTCCCATTTAGGTCAGTTTTAAAATCTTGCGGGTAGTAATCTATAATTTCAGACGCCTCACTTGTCATTAAGCTCTGCAGACAGAGAAATATACTTTAAAAAAAGGAAATAATAAAGTATGGGAGCCATCGCCAGGACTAGGACTGGGTTACCTGGTAAGCCTGAGGCAGCAGATCCTTACTAGCTGAGGGTAGGACAGCAAGCAGCTGCTCAAATGGCATGAAGGGCTTCCCCAAGTTAAAGGTCAGCTTCAAGTTGCCGACATCTCGGATATCAGACAGATATGGTGCATAATGGTATGGGTAATACCTACAATTCAGATCAAACATAAGTATCAGAGCATACAACAGGTCAGCCATGTTAATTGAGCAATATCAGAAGGTGAACACATCAAGACAAAGTGAAGTGTACAGGCAAGTATGAAAAAGGGGATTTTTGTCCTTACCTGAAAAATCCTTATTTCTGAATCCTTTGGTGGACACTGGGACAGTGGGAAGGGGGCGGAGCCATGGCGACAGGCACCAAGTAGCTAACACTTTAGTGGTGCAGCCCAGGCCCCTCCTTCCCCACACTCCATCCTAGGTCAGTTTAGACTACCACCGGACTTAGGAGCACAGGAAAGGAGAGAATGAAAGAAAGAAAAAGAGAGATCTTGTATTACCATGAACAAGAGCCTTCCCTAAAACCAACCCATCCGCCGATCAGGGGCGTCTGGGCGGGCGCCCAGTGTCCACCAAAGGATTCAGAAATAAGGATTTTCCAGGTAAGGACAAAAATCCCCTTATTTCCTTCATGCCATTGGTGGCCACTGGGACAGTGGGACGTCCCACCGCTGTCCCCTCACGGGAGGGAACGCTCCTGAGCTGCAGAAAGAACGCCACGGCCGAACGCAGAGTCGACCTCGGTGAAAGTATCAAACCTGTAGTGGCGTATAAAAGTGTGCATGGAAGACCATGTGGCTGCGCGGCACAGCTGCTCTGCGGAGACTCCGGAAGCCGCAGCCCACGATGATCCTACCGAGCGAGTGGAATGGGCCGTGAGCCCTGCTGGCGCCGGCCTATTCGCCAGGAGGTATGCCTGCTGAACCGTAAGCCGCAACCACCTGGCAATGGACTGTTTAGATGCGGGCCAACCCCGCTTCTGATGATCATAAAGAACAAACAAAGCTTCTGTTCTTCTAATCTCCCTGGTCCTATCGACATAGATGCGAAGGGCCCGAACCACATCAAGAGCCCCTCCACTTCTTGAATCCTGGAAAGCAGGAACCACGATTTCCTGGTTTACGTGAAACCTGGATACCACTTTTGGCAGGTAACCCAACCTGGTACGGAAGACTGCCCGATCTTGGTGGAAAACCAAAAACGGTGGCTTACAAGATAGAGCGGTCAAATCCGAGACCCGCCTAGCTGACGCAATTGCCAGAAGGAAACACACCTTCCATGAAAGCCAACGCAACTCCACTGACTCCAGAGGCTCAAACGGAGCCACCTGAAGAGCTCTCAGAACCAAAGGCAGATCCCACGGAACTACGGGACTCCGAAAGGGAGGAGTCACGTGCATGACCCCCTGGAGGAAAGTGCGAACCTCCGGTCTTGTCGCAATGCGCCTCTGAAACAGAACCGAGAGCGCCGAGACCTGAACCTTCAAAGTGGAATGTTGAAGGCCCAAATCCACTCCCGACTGCAAGAAGGCCAAAACCTTGGGCAACGAGAACCTCCTTGGATTCTTCTCGTGCTCTTCACACCAGCGAAAGAAAGAACTCCAGATCCTGTAGTAGACTCTTGCTGAAGACGGCTTCCTGGCCGCTATCATGGTTCTTATCACAGAATCTGAGAACCCCCTGTCTCTTAAGATCTCCCTCTCAAGAGCCAAGCCGTCAAACCGAGACGAGCTAGGTTGGGATGTTGACAGGGTCCCTGAGACAGAAGGTCTGGCCGGAGAGGTAACCGCCACTGAGGTTCCTCCGCCATGAGCCGGAGATCGGCATACCAGGCCCTGCGTGGCCAGTTTGGGGCCACCAGGATTACCCTTACCCGTTCCCGCTTGAGTCTTCTTAGGAACCGAGGAAGAAGGGCCACCGGCGGGAAGGCGTACGCCAGATCGAACGGCCAAGGTGCCGACAGAGCGTCGACCAGAAATGCGCCTGGATCCCGAGTCCTGGACCCGTAGCAAGGCAACTTGTGATTCCACCGGGATGCCAGGAGGTCTATCTGAGGCCTTCCCCAGCGAAGGGTTAGAGAGTGAAACACCTCTGGATGAAGAGACCATTCTCCGGAGTGGATCTCTTGGCGGCTCAGAAAGTCTGCTTCCCAGTTTTCGACGCCGGGAATGTACACTGCCGATATTGCCAAAAGGTGACGTTCTGCCCAATGAAGAATTGGCTGTACCTCCAGAAAGGCTGCTCTGCTCCGAGTTCCCCCCTGGTGATTGATGTACGCCACCGCCGTGGCGTTGTCTGTCTGTACCTTGACTGCACGAGAGCAAATCAGGGGGGCCGCCTGGAGAAGGGCTAAGTAGATCGCCCTGAGCTCTAGAATATTGATCGGCAACCCAGACTCCTGGTGGGACCAAACTCCCTGGTAGGATCGGTCCTCCACCACCGCTCCCCAGCCCCTGAGGCTGGCATCTGTCGTCAAGAGTACCCAGTCGGAGACTAGGAAGGGCCGTCCCATGGACAGGTGACGTGGCTTGAGCCACCAGAGCAACGATAGTCGAACCTCCTGAGAGAGTACTACCTCCTGCCTCTTCAGAGCCTGTGGTGAACGGTTCCAATACTTGAGGATCTGGTGTTGCAACAGTCGAGAGTGAAATTGGGCAAATTCCACCATCTCGAAGCACGAGACCATCTTGCCCAAAATCTTCATACATAGATGAAGAGAGACTCTCCTGTGCTTGAGAAACCCTCGTAAGAGGGCCTGCAAAGCCAGCCGCTTCTTGTCTGGAAGATAGACCCTCTGGGCCTGGGAATCCAGACGCGCTCCCAGATGTATCATCTCCTGGGAGGGTTCCAGGCTGGACTTGCGCCAGTTCACTAGCCAACCGTGAGCCTGGAGCAGGTCCAGCGTAATGCCTAGATGTTGCAGGAGTAGCTCTCTGGACTGTCCCAGAATCAGAAGGTCGTCCAGATAAGGCAGAATCTGCACTCCCTGGAGGTGAAGGAAGGCTGCCATAACTCCCATCACCTTCGTAAAGACTCTTGGTGCTGTAGAGATTCCGAAGGGTAGAGCTCGAAATTGGACATGAAGATCCTTGGTTGCAAACCGGAGGTACTTGCGGTGATCCGGATGTATCGGAACATGCAGGTATGCATCTCTGATGTCCAGAGATACCATGAAATCCCCCGGCTCCATTGCCTGTATAATGGACCGGAGGGACTCCATGCGAAACCGCGGAATGTTCAAGTAACAATTGAGATCCTTGAGATTCAGGATTGGTCGGAATGAACCATCCGGCTTCCCGATCAGGAATAAATTGGAGTAATAGCCGTGGCCCCTCTGCTGAGGAGGAACCACTTCTATCACCTGAGACTGGAGAAGAGTCTGAACGGAGGCGTTGAGAGCCTCCGCCTTCAGAGGACAGGCCGGGCGCCCCGTGATAAAGAATCGGGTCGGCGGACGCCTGTTGAAGGAGAGATAGTATCCTTCCGACACTTTACTCAAAATCCAATTGTCCGCTGTCGTCTCCCTCCACCTGTTGGCAAAATGGAGGAGGCGAGCCCCTACCGGCAGGGAGTCGACCTGAGGGGTCCCCGAGTCATTGGGAGGCCTTCTCCGGGGCCTTAGGAGGCTGACGTTTGCCAGACTGGGACTGTCTGCTCTTACCAAACGACTCCCTCCTGGGAGGACGGCTTCTTGTTGAAGATTGTCCCCTCGGCTTTCCCTGCGGCCGAAAGGAACGAAAGGACTGCTTCGGCTTAGAGGGTGCCGACGGGAGGAAGGCTGTCTTGGAAGTGGCTACCGTAGTCACAATCTTGTCCAGCTCCGGACCGAAAAGCATATCGCCCACAAAAGGAAGGGCCTCCAGGGCCTTTTTGGACTCTGCATCCGCATTCCAAGTGCGGAGCCACAAGGCTCTTCTGGCTGCAACCGAAGACGCCGAAATCCTAGAGGCTAACGTAGCCGTGTCCAGGGCCGCCTCGCCCAAGTACATGGAGGCTTCTCTGATATGGTCCACCAGAGAAAGCAGCTCCGACCTGCGTATGCCTGACGAAATGTTCTCCGTCAACATATCTGCCCATTTGCCTACCGCCCTAGCCACCCAGGCCGAGGCCAAAGCTGGCCTATTAAGCGTACCCGCATGAGTAAAGATAGATTTAAAGACATGTTCCATCTTTCTATCCGTGGGGTCCTTTAGAGCCGCCACAGTGGGAATAGGCAAGGTAGTAGCCTTTACCAGCCGGGCTATGTGGGAATCCACCTGAGGCGGGCGTTCCCATTTCATGCGCCCGTCCGCCGGAAAGGGATAAGAAGAAACCATCCTTTTAGAAATTGTAAATTTCTTATTAGGAGCAGACCAGGCCTTTGCCAGGTCTCCCTCCAGCTGCGTTGAGGATGGGAAAACAGCCGGATCCTTCTTCTTGCGCTTAAAAGAGGGTGCCTCCTCCGCAGGGGGTTGGTCTGGCTCCTGTATGTTTAAGCAAGAGCGGACCGCCTTCACCAGCGCATCTACCCTGGACTGAGTCATAACCTCGTCCTGGGATGTAGCCTCCTCGTCAGGGTCGTCCGGGTCATCCGGGTCAACAGGGTCATCTGTGTCCGCCTGGTCGTCCCCTGAAGTATCCGTCCCCGTAGAGTCAGCTTTCTGGGTGCGGGCTCTGGGGTTCTTGCGCTTGCTAGCGGCACCCAGCAGGTTCTGTAGAGAGGAAGAAACCTGAACCAGTCCCTGCACTGAGGAAGAAAGGCCCTGTACCCAAACTGGCTCAGGCGCCAGCGTCAGCAACTGAGGCTGGGACTGCGTGAGCGGAGCCGGTTGAGCTGGTGGAAGAGTCGCCTGTGAAGGCTGACTCAACACTGGTGGGGGCTGAGGGTGTGAACGGGAAGCGGCTAGCTGTCCAGCAAGGTCCCTCATGGCTGCCGTCAGGGCCTGCGCCCAACCCGGTTCCCCGGAATGGGATGCCTGTGACGGGGCCGAATCCACAGAGTCCCCACCATTACAGCGTGTACACACACCCCCATGGTCTGTCGAGGTGGAAGAAAAATTCTCCTTGCACCTAACACACTTAAAGGCCCTCAGGGCAGGAGCGTCCCCTGACCGCGAGGGTCCTGCGGACTTTGAGCCTGACTTAGAAGTCATGGCTATGCTCTATCCCACTTCAATACAAGAGACAGAGTGAATAGAAAGAGAGGGGTGTGAAACACAGCACTGAACACCTCAAGGGTGCAGTGTCAATGCAGTACAACCTGACCCGTCTGAAGACCGGGGAAGGAAGGGTGCCACAGTGTCCACACACAAAAGCTGCTTCCTGCTGCTCCTCTGCACCGATGCGTGACAGAGTCAAGCCTCCATTAGGACAGGACGCTGGCAGTCCCCGGCGGGAACTCATATAGAGGCTCCCTGCCGGGGATTGGGCGGGGAGGAGGTGAGGGACCTCCCCCCCTCCTGGAACCTTGCCAGGGCTGAGAAAAAAAAAATATGGCGGCCCCCACCGCTACAACAATAGCCCTGGTGGTCTAGTGGCCTCGGTTTCCCCTGTGGGGACCGAGTGTCACCGCCAGGAAACCGCCGGGAGCGCACCCACCCCCGGCGGCTACGTGCGCTGGGTTCCCTCCCTCCGGCATCTACTATCCAGACCCTGCTGCGAGACAGAGCGTCTCGCGGTCACCGCTGCGGGACAGAGTCAAGCTTCCATCGGGAAGCGTCTCTGTCTCGCGTCTCCCCCAGCCGCGATACCGCTGCGTGCTGTGGGGAGGGAGGGGGGGAGTTGCGGCTTACCTGCTCCGTGGCGCACGGTCCCTCTGTGCTGGGACCCAGCCTGCAGGTCCGTGGCAGTTCACGAAGAGCTGGCTCCGGAGCAGGTGAGCAGCCTGGGTGGTCCACCCGGCTTGCTCACCGCAAGTGTAAAAAAATAAAAAAAATTCCTTTTTTAAAAAACGCTGCAGAAACCTGCAGCAGCTACTAAAAACGTGCCTGTGCTCCTAGGCACCAAGAAAAAACTGACCTAGGATGGAGTGTGGGGAAGGAGGGGCCTGGGCTGCACCACTAAAGTGTTAGCTACTTGGTGCCTGTCGCCATGGCTCCGCCCCCTTCCCACTGTCCCAGTGGCCACCAATGGCATGAAGGAAATAATGCCATATCTTGGACTATTTGCAAGCTTGTATATATGGTAACACTGTATATTAAGTGTAGTATAACACTATGCATCAAGGGGGTGATTCTGGTTGAAGCGCAGCGTGGCAAAGTTTGCATCACTGTGTGTCCTTTAAATCCCACCAGCAGAAATATCTGCCCCCCCCACCTCACACGCAGGTATCCCTGCACGGTTGCGAATGAATGTTTTGCATAAACATCCATTCGCAGCCTACGGGAATGCCCAGCAGTTTATGGGCAGTCTCATGCTAATGAGCCAATGACGCGGTTGCGAGGGGCTGGCAGCTGACATCATTGGAAGTCAGCTGTCCGCCCACTTCCCTCCAAATGTGCACCCATATCTAAGTTTACTCTGAGCAACCTTAGATCTGCATGCACGTTCCACATCATTCGATGACCATCGAATGATGTGGGTGTTGCCCCGCAGGCTGCGAATGGTTGTTTATGTACCATTCGCAAGGCGGGATCTGGTTCACTTGCAAGGACGCAAACATGCATCCGAGCGAATGAACCAGAATACCCCCTATAGAGTATATGCCTGTATACTATTTGATATTGTCTGGCACAACATGCTGGACGTTTCCTAGCCTTTACATATATAAACATTTAATACTTGACATTGTTAAACTTCGGCTTTCGATTTCTTGCCAATACAAGTTTAGTTTACTGCATTTATGTCTATGAAGCAATATATACAAATACCCACATGGCCATACTTGCATGCTTTCCTGGCAAGGTAAACCAATTGCACATTCACAATGGGCTTAACATAATCGCCTTTTACTTCAAAAGCAAGACGCTCTGCATAGAATAGCCTGAGTGAGCGCAGGACCTATCAGCAGCCTACTTGCAAAGCTGAAACAAATCTCTCCATAGATGCAGATGTGAAACGTCTGAAAGATACAGTAATGCCGCTGTCAAGGAAAGGGTAGCACACTGGAGAGCCGCTTGGCCTACTTTCTAACAGACTAGGAATCCTTGGAGACTGCAATGGTTCACTAGCTCGTACACAGGGCACACATGAATGCCTCCAAGCAGCTGGAATGCAGGTTCCAAGAGAATAACATATTTCAATAGAAAATAATACAGAGAACATATTCTACTCACCAGCTCCAGGACTGGACTCCGTGGTAGTAATAGTGCAAAATCCACTGTATAGCCTGGACGTAACACTTGGCTTGATCAGCCAGAAACTCGCTTACATGGAGAAAACACAAAAGAAAAATGCCAGGATTAATTACAGTAATAAACATCTGTTCGCAATCAACATAAATTAGTTTTAATAAAATTTTGCATCTTTATTTATGGTGTAAAATATATACTTTTTAGATTAAATAATGGTTGGATTAATGGCAATTATTACGGTTTCACAGAATTGAGGGTTTAATCCCAACCAAGGCCTGTAAGCTTGCGAGCAGGGCCCTCCTACCTCCATGTCGGTTAGTATCTACCCAGTTTGTTTAATCACGGTTTCCAATTGTAAAGCGCAATGGAATATGCTGCACTATATAAGAAACTGTAAATAAATAAATAATAAATAAGGCCCCATCAATGTAATTTTTATGTTCTCCCTGTGTTTTCATGAGTTTTATCCCACAATACAAAAACATTTTGGTAGGTTCACTGTGTTTGGACAAAAATATAACCCATGTATGTATGTATGTATGTATGTATGTATGTATGTATGTATGTATGTATGTATGTATGTATGTATGTATGTATGTATGTATGTATGTATGTATGTGAATATAAACTCCACTGGGGCAGTAAATGATATGAATGGCCAAATATTCTCTGTAAAGTGCTGCAATCTCTGTAAAGTGCTGCAGAATACAGATATGTCCTCATCCAATATTGCACTCGTACCAAACTGTCCCTTCCTCCTCACCAGGTCCGATGCAACTTTGACCAAATATATATATATTTTTTTAAATGTTTTACCCAAAAATGAATGAATACATTGTGATAGTTTGTCCTAGCTGATGCAGTGCTACAATGCAGCAGCTGTGGCTTTTTCCACACCAAGTTTCGTTGTATTATCTGTAGAGACTCCGGGCCAGACTCTCACCTGTTAGTAAGGCTGCAATTTCTGCAGATGGCTAAAACCATGCTGCACTGCAGGTGGGGCAGATGTAACATGTGCATAGAGAGTTAGATTTGGGTGAGTTATTTTGTTTCTGTGCAGGGTAAATACTGGCCGATTTATTTTTACACTGCAATTTAGATTTCAGTTTGAACACATCTCACCCACATCTGCTTATGGTATAAAACATCTACAGTGTATAGGTCTACAATCATATGGTCGACAGGGCCCAAAGGCCGATGTGAGTTTTTAATGTTTTTAGGGTGACTATGTGAATATGTTGACATAGGTCGGCATGGACACTAAGTGTACTGCTGCGCTCGCCAAGCTTCGGGCTCAGTGACTCGTTGCGCTTGGCACACTAATTTCATTCTCTCTCCACACCCTAGTGGATGATAGGGCATGGCATCTTGCATTACAGGGCATATTGCTGTTAATTGTATGTGGACACATCTGTATGTGCAACCCATATACATGTTCAGAAATAAAGCTCTACTATAAATTGGATGACCTCTACAAAGGCATCGCTAACAAAGCGGACACATTAAATAAACATGTAATTTAGTTTTTTTAATAGAATTAACTTTTCGCTAAAAAAAGCATTAAAAAAAACTGCAATTATATAGTAACTTTGCCCAGTATTGTGGTTTTAGCTTTTTGTCCCTTTCACTGCTAATGCTTTCTGGTTGGCTCTTCTAAAAGGTAAAACATGGTCACCATGTGAGGGCAACCTATATCCAAGCAACTTTACGGTTACTTGAGATTAATGAAGTCCACCTCAAAGAAATGTATGGATTAAGCCAACGATGTAAAATGGTATTTATGAACTTATATTACAAATATATGTTGCAGTATTTATTTTCTGGTCATTTTAACTCAGAATTATCTAAGCTTTCTTTATCCTTTAATATAAGAACTACTGATATTAGATTCTCCTAATACTAGACAAGATACTCACTCTGAAACGACTTCCACCCCCATTTTTGACATATAGTAAGCTCTTTTGTACTGTCTAAACTCAGTCTCAAATATATCATCATCTTCTGGGTCTTCATCTAAACCTAAAAACAGAAAATACATGTAATTGAATTTGCAAAAGAAAATTAATAAGTAATAACACACTTAGGGCCAATCACAAGAAAGCACATCAGCCTTTTTCTGTCAAAACATAGCACAGAAGTATCCATCACATGCATTGCTCTGCCATCCAAACATGACAGGATGTGACCGTCGTCTTTCCCTTACTCAGCTGGCCATTGTGTGTGCACACTACCCAATTTTCAATAAGGATATGCATGATAACAATATAGTTAACAATGCGCCCTATCACAGATTGTTAACCCCTATCGTCTGAACAAATCTGATACCGTCAGTGACTGCATGTTCATCAGGGGTCACGGTGACTTAGCTGAATGACATTGGTAAAGATATTGTTCAGGGTTTATCCGGCAAGTCGTTCATGTCACAGCACCACGTATATAGATAACAATATTGGTGGTGCCGCCTATCGTATAGTGTGTATGGGGCATTTGTCCAAAGATACGGATATAAAAGGGCATTACAGATAATCTGCAATATACCAAACTACAAACAGCCCATTCCCACTAATGGTAATAATGGGTAATATTGTCGCCCACTAATCAATAACCATACTGTCTAAGGCCTGGTACACACCAGAACGATCCTGATTGTTAGTAGATCGTTAGCAGATTGTGTGATGTTCGCACGATCTGTTGGAGCACACAATCTGCTAACAATCTGCTAACGATCTGATCCCAATCCGATCTGAGTCTGTATCCAGTTGAATGGATCTTTTACAGATCCTATCTGCAGCAGGTAGGATCTGTAAAACGACCAAACGACAGCGGGGACGCGCATCGGATTGGAATCGGATCGGAATTTGACCTAAACATGCCCAATCTACATACAATCTGCATCCAATCGGTCGGAATTGGATCCAGATTGATGGAATTGAGCCCTAATCGTTCTGGTGTGTACCCCCCCTAAGGGTAGATTAGTCTGTTTAAACTAACATACAACGAAAACTAAACCTAAAATGAAAAATGCATTCAATCACACAAACATCACATTAAAACTATGAACCAGAACTAAACACTCAGGTTACAAAGGGTTAAGTCAATTTTATATGAACCTCTCAGGCAGACAGTCTTCCTTATAATAAAAAAAACAAAAGTAAACAAAAAAACAGATAAGCTTTTAATAGCAAATAATGGATTAAAACTAATATTGTAGTACTGTGAGAGCAACAGTATAACAAAAAGTTACATTTATTAACAAAAATCTCCCCCTCCCCCCTCTGTGATCAGTATCCCACTGCACTCCCTCCATGGTGGTATGGGTCAACTTAATGAAGGTTGACATGCATTAGGTCGACCAATGAAGGTCATCAGGGCTTAGCTATGTCAGCCTACTTCAGGTGTCGACCCAAGGTTGACAGGTTCAGAAGGTCGACACAAGCATTAGGTCGACAATGTGAAGGTCAAAACTGAAAAGGTTGACATGGGGTTTTTGCATTTTGTTTGGTCCCGAACGTCCAGTGGTTCACAACCTCGGTCCTCAAGTACCCTAAACAGTTCACGTTTTCTAGGTCACCTATCAGGTGCACTCCATACTCACTGACACATTTTAAAAGATCCACAGATGGAGCTAATTATGTAACATGTGATTCTGTGTGGAGACTTGGAAAACATGCACTGTTGGGGGTACTTGAGGACCGAGGTTGAGAACCACTGGTGTAAGGCACATCGATACTGGACTTCGGAGCAGTGGAAATGTGTTCAAAGGAGTGACAAATCATGCTTCTCTGTCTGGCAGTCAGATGAGAGAGTCTGGGTTTGGCGAATGCCGGGAGAACGTTACCTGCCTGACCGCATTATGCCAACTGTGAAGTTTAGTGGAGGAGGGATAATGATATGGGGCTGTTTTTCAGGGTTTGGGATAGGTCCCTTATCTCCAGTGAAGGCCAATCTTGATGCTTTAGCATACCAATACATTATGAACAATAGTACACTTCCAACTTTGTGGCAAGCCTTTTTCTATTCCAACATGACTCTGCTCAGTGCATAAAACAAGGACGATAAAGACATGATTTGAGGAGTTAATTGTGGAAGAACTTGACTGGCCTGCACAGACCTCAATCCCACTGAGCACCTTTGGGGTGAACTGGAACAGAGATTATGAGCTAGGCCTTCTCGTTCAACTTCAGTGCCTGACCTCAAATGCTCTACAACAGTGGTAGCCAACTCCAATCCTTGAGAGCTACCAACAGTTCACGGTTTCCAGACAACCTAGCTGCTGCAAAAGTGCACTCATTACTCACTGACACATTTTAAAAGATCCACAGGTGGAGCTGATTACTACACTTGTGATTCTGTGATGAGATCTGAAAAACATTAACTGTTGGTAGCTCTCGAGGACTGGAGTTGGCTACCCCAGCTTTACAGAATGAATGGGCCCAAATTCCCACAGAAACACTCCACAATCTTGTGCAAAGCCTTCTACGGAGAGTGGAAGCTGTTACATCTGCAAAAAGGGGAACCAACTCCATATTTAAATAAATGTATTGGAATACTTTGTGATTACAGTCACTGCTGGGGTATTGGTCAGGCATCATCCGTGTAGTGTATGTAAATTGATTAATAGAAGGCAATATTACCAATTATTACCATTAGTAGGATTGCACTTTTTGCATATTGATTTTTATATTTTCTGGCAGCAACTATCTATAACTATATGCCTTTCACACCTACAGAGTGGTATGAACAACACTGAAACCATGGTATGTACTCACACTTTTCTTCTTTATCTTTCTCTAACGCACCTAAACAAAGAGAGTCATCAAAACCCTGTGGAGAGAGAAAGCCAAAATACATGAATCAATTCAATCTGTACTGCAGATTCAGATGCCAACACTAGTTCTCATGCAGCACATAAAAGATTATGTACCAACCAATCAGTGATGTTAGTGCAGCCAAAACAAACTGTGAATGGCCTTAAATGATCAAACATATAAAGTCATATGTAATAGCATCCGAGCTCACCGGAGGGGTGGTATGCTGGCCGAATTCGGACATATCTTTTCTAAAAGCAGCAATCATCTACATGGCATGGGTTTTCCGTGTTAATGAATGCTGATTTAAATCAAAACTATCTGATCTCAGCCAGCATCCTGCACCTCCGGGCGACCTACACAGGCCCCAAAACAACACATTTTAAAAGAAGTATATGTAAATGATATGAAAACAATGATATTATTAACCATATAATCATTCTTTTAGCATAAAATGCGGTGACACCTGATACAATGAGTTATACCATGCAATGACAGAAGCTTGGGCACTTTCAATTTACCATAATAATAATAATAAAAAAAATTTAAAAGATTTCAAACCGTAGTAATGAGCTCTAATATTGTACTTTTATTTTACATACGGCCTATTATGTGATGTGATCAATATAATGCGACAATCGATTTTTTTTTTTTTCCAAGAAAAAAAGTCTTCCTAGACCAGAACTGACCTTAGACTTTTTTTTCTTACTATTTCGAGCTTTTTCAGCAGCTTGGCCCGCAGCCTCATTGAGGTATTTATTACCCACTTTGCTTTCAAACCATTTAAGGTCAACAAAGATTTCATTGAAATGCTCCCGATCAAACTAAAAAAAAAAAAACAACAAAGAATAAAAGATGCAATAAACACACAGTCAGAAGCCGATAATAATTATACATGATAAATGTAACACATGTCTAAGGTTGCAAAGCCCCATTTCTCAGCTTTATCATCTAACGTAACTGTTACATAGGCGTGGTTGTGCTACTCCATCCAGATAGTTTGACCTGGGGACTTAGCACCATATAGTAGTTAGGGGATTGAGAAATGTAGAATTAAATAAACGGTGTTCTTGCTTCATCCTTCAGTTTAGTTATGTAGTGAGGGATAAGATTTGCTTCTGTTTGTTCACATAAATTATGACTGGCAATTACAGCACTGCTTTGTCCATTACATTGACAAGTAAATCATTTGAATTGGTCCTGGACCAGTAACCCAGGGCGCCCCTGCAAGTGTCCTGAGACACACCAGGGTGCCACGGAACACAGTTTGGGAACCACTGGCCTGGATAGATGCCATAGATTGGCAATAAAAACATCCAGTTTGGAGGAGAACAAGATCCTTCTCTCAAGTTAAAAAAATATAAATAGTACCCTTTCCATACAAAAACTTCCTTCTCTCCCTGTACTGTAGTATGAGATAACATCCCTTCCTCTATGACAACACACCTTTCTCATCCTTTCTGCTCTGGCAGCTCTTGTATTGTAAAAATTAATTGGCTGCACAATCTCTCAGTGGATAATAAACCTGCCTTCATCACAGTCACCTTGTCTGACCTACTATTCCCAACAACATAATAGTCCTGTTATTTAAAGTAATCCAAATTGGAACATTCAATTTCTAGAATACATCTTAAAAAAGTTATTTCAAAATAGACCAAGGATATATGGTTCCAATAAACCGGATATAAGATATGACCACAAGATAATCTATTATAGGACACTACCAGTGGCAGATTTTACCTATGGGTTGCAGGACTGCAGGCCCCCAGTAAAATCTGCCACTGCAGTGACACAGTTGTAGACTGGGACTGCACTGGCTACACTGTGACTGGCAGTGACTTACTATTAGCGTTTCATCCCTCTGGGACTGCCAGACCAGGCTGCAATTGGCAGATCCTATAGGAACTCCCTTTACCTTTATAGCAAAACAGCAAAGCCCAAGGACTGTAACCTTAGCCATTTGTGAGAGACTTACTCGCACTTGCTGAATGGTCTATACTCTATACAGTAAGTCCTGGTTTGTGGAAGGGCAAGGGTCAGTATTGTTTGAAGACTTGAGCTATAGACTTTCCTGCTTGAGAAACTTTGAGTATCTCACAAATGCCGGCAGGTGTTACCCCAGCAGTTGTATTTAATTAGCTTTGAACTGCATGCATTTACCATTCTAATAAAACATACTCACAGCTGAAAGTTTTGCAAGATATTTTTCAAAGTGAACCAAGTTTAAATACCCATTCTCATTTATGTAACCTAGAGGAAAATCAAAAGGACAAGTTTTAGTATAACTAATTATGTATTGTTTTTGTTACAGAATCATTAATAAACGTTTACTGTTGTTATTATTTATAAAGGTGGTCATACACTACTGCGATGCATCCAACCCCTCTGAGTTGCCTGGGACCTTCCCATGGTGGCAGTATCACATGCAACCCAGTCCCCCACGACCGAGAGGGGGACAGAGTCAGAGGTCGGACAGGTCCGAAGAGCATGGGACCGCAAATCGGACCTGTCAGATGTTGGACAAAAGGGTGCGTCAAACACATCCGATTTGGCCCGGTTTCTCGGCCAGATACATTGAGATCGGGTGAAATCATCACAAATCGGATTAATGTATTGGCACCTTAAGGCTGGTTTCACACACTCCGGCTCCTGCCGGACGATGAAATCCCGCACGGCCAGGGAGCCGTGCCGCACACATTAGTTGTGAATGGACACTATTGTGTCCATTCACCTGGGACGGCCACGGCCCGGCTGCACAGTTGCAGCCGGATCCCGCCACTGGAAGAGACGGCTGCCGGGCTGTGGCCATCCCCTCCATGATAAACTAGTGTGTGCTGCACGGCTTCCTGGCCGTACGGGTTTTCGCCGTCCGGCAGGAGCCGGAGTGTGTGAAACCCGCCTAAGACTCTCCACACAAGGATACTTAATATTACTATACAAAACACAGAACTGAATGTTTATTTAAAATGTTATTGGACTATAAGAATGCTAGCACAAATTTTCAATAGGTAAATTAGTTATATTAGTAAGCAATTACACTTTTCAAAACATCAAATGAAACTATATTGTGTAAAGACCACATGTTTACTACAGGGATCAATGATCCCTAAATTTAACTAAACACTAAATTGTCCTGCATGTAACCAAGACACAAGTCTGTAAAGTTGCATACCTGCATTGCAGTGGACATACTGGAATGGGCACGATCATCACGGTACAGTAAGTCCTTGGTCAATCGATCAGTGTTAATATTAGGGATGGACGGAGTTCACCAGGTTTTGGTGGATGGGCCCGTATATTTGCCCAAACATGTGCTAAGAACCTAATTTACACTCCATGTTAAATGTTTAATCAAAACTATTGTGGCTAGCAGTACCTGTAGTTGGGATGCCTTTTCTATCTCCTGCATGGTACTAGAAGTATCAGCATGGTAGCGCCTCTTATGTTTAAAATTAGGTTGTGCAGTCCAGTCCTTGCCCCTTCCTCTTTGTGTATTTAATGTTATCATGGCTGAGACTCCTCCAGTTGGATACTAGCACCACACTCCCACCTGCACTTCAGTCTTTTTATTTAGTAAAAAGGTTCCCTCATTGCCATCTACATATTGAAATGGGCCCTGTTATAGGCAAGTCCTTACTAATTTAATTTAACACATGTTAATATTAGGGGTGTAGGAACCCTTCTAATGGGGTTCACCTTGACGTGGGGGACACTTTTTGGACAAATCTGTACAACAAACTACAATTGACATGGAATACAATAAGAAGATTTTGACTATCAGTATCGCTAGTACAGTGTGCACCGGCATTCTCTTACTCCTTAACGTTGCATACCTCCAAGTTCTGGTAAGACACTAATGTAGGTTCTGTACAACAGAGGCAGTGCATCGTGATTAATGTGCAAATGAGGTAGATGAGGAATAAAATCATTGCCCACAAGAAATCCCATTAAAATCCAGTCATCAATTATTCTTTCTATATCATATTCAAATGAGATCTTGTCCTGAAATGAAGAAATGATTTGATATCATTATGCAGAAGATATAGTACGTCTTCAGTTGCAATGTATAATACACTAACAGGATACCACTTACTTTTAATGATGAGAATTCATAGTCGATATACTCTCTCATGAGAGACAAGTGAAGCAGATGAAAGGTGGTTTCTTCAGGAGCAGAAACCCTGAAATGTAATAGAAATGCCAAGCATTAGAACATCTAGCATATGCATACATTTGAAGAGTCTAATTTAAAAACAGAAGCAGATTTCTTATTATTTTAAACAAGAAAAATATTTTAGTACTTGCCCTCTACACTATCTGCACTAAGGGAGTGTTCAAAGGCCCCTAGAAATACATTTACTGGTTGTGATCCCATTTATGAAGTTTACAAGACTGTGCTTATGGCTTTAACTGGGTACATACTTATAAGACCCAGCGATAGGCTATATCTATCTATCTATCTATCTATCTATCTGAACACACTACACATTTGTTTGTACATCGTTGCTGGACTAATATAACTGGAATACAACATAAAGTATGTTGCATTGTCCCATTTGATGTGCAGTAAATTAGATGGCACAATTCTTTAAATTATGTATATTTTATAGCATGCACCCAGTTGTGTAGCAGGTCAGGTGCGCAAGTGCCTAGTTACTGCTTGCATATTGGCTCCTGCATTACAGCTAGGTCTGTAAAAATTACAATACAGAGAAGGCAAAAGTAGTATCAGTAAGACACTTACAGTCCTGTGCACATTGGTACAGAAATTCATATAATGGATGTTTCAATACACTAACCAATGCTAAATTTAGCACAAATAAACAATTTGTTCAAGCCCAGTGTATGTGGCAAGCAGCAGTGCCTTATGTCCAAATACCAACCTGTGTTCACAGAAAGTACCAGTGCGGACATTTTATTATCAAAAGGGGCAAATCAATTGGTTCACAGGCGAGTCCCATTGGGGCCCACACTTCTGATCACAGCATCCTGAGCTGGCAAGGAGAAATGTCCCAAACGGTTGGGTGCCAACAGTTTGAGTGCCCAACCAGTACTTTAACCACTATATGCAATAATCCCATTGTTTTCTTAGCACGGTAAGCACTTCTGGTGAGGGTTGAAATTGGGAATGATCTTTATGCCAACACGATTGCAATGGCACATTGCAGGCATTTCTCACAACGTAATCATCCCTTTAATAACACAATAAAGATACGAACAATGACAATAATGTACATAAAAAATAAATACCAGTAAAAATTACCTTTTCTGATTCTTCTTCCCACCAAAGCGAACCTCTTCTCTTAGAAGAGAGAAGTGAATTTCATGGCTTGTTAAACCAAGCATTATCTGAGAAAACAGTTCTCAAAGTTACAATCCTGCGCAGTTTATACATCTTCATTTTTCTCCCATGATAATCATTAAAATTTAATAATTTCTCTAAACCGATGCTGCAGCAAGTGCTTCCATACACATCATAATCATAATAATAATAATAATAATAATAATAATATTCTCTAATTAAAATTTCACAATAATGAGCATTGAATACATGGCCGAGCTGAACTTGAACTACTCTGATAATGAGGTGCACACAAGATTAGATTTTATACACACACTTACACATAACCCCCCCCCCCCCCAACCTTTCCTGCTTAAAAGGGCAATAGCAAATAACCTGTATTATGTGGATGGTCAAAGAATCTTGGGATGATCATCTCCAAATACAGACTACAGTAATAGATACCTTAGTTTTTTACTTTTGTACAGAATTGAAGGTTTTGAAATCAATATTTAAAAGGTGTGATCAGTGTGAAACTATACAAAAACATTTTCTATTTAATAACGTGTACATACTATAACAAACATCCCAAAATAAAAACACACAAGCGATCACTACATACCAAGTCGGCATCTAATCCATAAAGGCAGTGCCTTGTATTTGGATCATGATCTGGTTTTGTTTTTTCAGATCGTATAAACTCCATTATTTTATGTTCTCCTTCTCCTGGTGTCTATATATAATAAGGATAAAAAATACATATTAGGTTGGCAGATTAAAGATGTGTTATCAGAATGATACAGATGGAGCCATCCTCATCTATCCCTTTAATAGGATTAAGTGAGTAATGGGATTACTCAATTATTCCCCTACTGTCTTGTTCTATGTATTGTATCTGAGAACAATAGGCCTTGGCTCAGCATGGCTATCCAAAGATGGCTAGATGAGACTGGCTCTATCTGTATAAAGGCAGCGCCCACTGACCTCGTGACCAGATAAGTAGACCGTTACTCCCTCCCAGGACTTGTCCGTGGAAATCATTAGATTCACAAAATACTTCAGATGCTCGTGTAAGCGAACCATAAATTCCGTTCCTTAAATAAAAGAAAATGGAGTATTGTAAATTCTACTTCATTACCATGATGCCAATAACCTGTATTCACCAGGCTTAATACATCTGCCCCATCTACTGATATAATGAAGATCAGTCACAATTCTACAATCAAAAGTTTAGTTTCGACCACAAAAAAAAAAAAAAAAGTATAGGCTGTTCAATACTGTCATAGATGTAAAAACAGTTAAGTTGATAGCATACAAGCAGTACTCTGAAAGGGTTTTGCCATGACCCGGTCAAAAAAGGTCAGCTTTATACTAGATCTCTTTGTTCGTGTAGTAAATCTTTAAAAAATAATTTGTTAATGCAAACACAATAAAGGGGAGGGGGATTCAATTGTTTTGTAGGTACTCAAAATGAATGGGCAGTGCCTATGGGAGCTATTTAACTTTTCCCACACATGAGGTGCTAGTGTGTACCCAGAAGTACCAGGTTTAGCCACACAAAGCAGCTAAACCCATCTAAGGTACAGCTATTGGCACGCAAACTCATGAAACAATTAAATCCTCCCAAAGTTAATATTAAGAAGGCATGGCATAATACTTCTCTAAGCACTATAGATATGAACATACATTTTTCATGCGTTAAACTAAAGAACGTTTTATTTAAGTATTAGAGCTATGACAGAATGATGATCTCTAGCAGCAATGCACACAACTGTTACAAATGATTGATTTACCATTAGTGTAACCAATGAAAAAATACCCTGCAACTAGCAATGTCAATAGTCATAACTACAATCATTGCAAAATAATGACAACTTAATTGAAAACCCGCCCTGTGCAAGTCTGCAAACGACTTACGAAAACATTGCCAGTCACTGACCAGTTGCAAATCCATCCACAACTCGCTCACCATCAAATCATTTTCCCAAATATTTGCAAGTGTGCGTAACTCTGACCCTTACACAACTCAATAGATACAGGCTGGTTGAGGACAGAACTGACGTCACAAACATTCCCTTAAAATATCTGTAAAACGGCCGGTTACCACCTGTCAGTCAAGTTGTGAGGGGATTGCATAAAAAGAAATCGCTGTAAGCATGTGCAGCCGCTCGATAACCGATCGGCTTGTACACTTGCACAACAGTGACCAGGTCTGAATAACCCCATTTATAGTTTGGGTACGTTTTCCTAGCACAGCGCCCATCGCATCGCATACCATAATGCATACGATGGGATGCGATCCAATGTTACGCGATGGCAGCCGATGTTATACAATTTTAAATTGTATACCATCGCATTGTATGCCATGTACAATGGTATACGATTTTAAATTGTATCAGCACCCTAATGGGTGTTTTCAATGTTAAATGTGCCCCCTATAAAAGATATAATAATTGTATAAGCACCGTAATGGGTGCTTACAATGTAAAAAGCACCCCCATGCCACCCGCTAGGGGCGGCGGTACGCGTCCTCCGACCTTTTCATACCCCCACTATCCACGTCTGCGTGGAGTTGATTTTATATAATGTGGTGAGCGCAGCGAGACACCAAGCCTGAAGCGTGGGAGCGCAGCGAGCCCCGCGATGGGACGCGGATTACATGTAAAGTAATACGTGTAAAGTAATACGTGTCTGCTCGCCACACTATATAAAATCAACGCCACGCTGACGTGGATAGTGGGGGTATGAAAAGGTCGAAGGACGCGTACCACCACCGCTCGCCACGCTTCGGGTTGGCGTTGATAGTGGGGGTGCATTTAACATTGTAAGCATTAGGGTGCTTATACAATTTAAAATCGCATCTCATTGCATGCGAGCATATGGCATGCGATGCCGTACGACAGAATATCATGGGCGCCGTGCTAGGAAACAAGTACCATCGTTTGTTCTGAAAATTAAGAGAAATCAGGACAAGCATTGCACCATTTGCTCCTAGAGTAAAGTGTACCAGCTTTTTACACTCTATAAGAGGTGCGGGGTGCACTTAATACAAAATGCAGAGGGATATCTACTGTTTATGTATACAAGCAACACAAGCTCCAGACTCCCACCAGCAACTAAGTTATATCTAAATTTCTCAAACAAACTTTCAGCTTAGCAGTGCCATAAAAAAGATTCTAATACTCAATGGGAGTCGTGATTTATTTTATTTT
This sequence comes from Crinia signifera, assembly GCF_055691185.1. NCBI lineage: Eukaryota > Metazoa > Chordata > Amphibia > Anura > Myobatrachidae > Crinia > Crinia signifera. Next base: position 262,761,218 of record NC_139219.1, read on the forward strand.
TTTAAAAGGGGCAATCATTCCCAAGGCATGGTTTTGCTTGTAAATTATGGCCCATTAATAAAAACCTCAGAGTTAGTCAGGCATCGCACACCATCAGATCACTCTGCATCAGGCATCGGATAAACATTTCCATTACTCAGATTGCTGTCTCAGATACACAGCGGAGGGCAGTGAATCGGTGCCACCAGAAGCAGGCCCTGAATTTGGCACTCCCACATAACGGAGGATACAAACCTCCATATTGAGGAACAGAATTGGTCGCAGCACCTTTCCAATCCCCACATGCCCAAAGCCTGTCAATCAGCCTGGGGCTTAAAAGGACCTGTTCTGCACATGCTTCCCCCCCATCAGACTGGTACACCAACCATCGGGTGAGTGTACAAGTCTGAACCAAGCCCAAAGTTGAAGATGGGTGCTTGAACAAAAAGGTTTACACTAAAGATAGTTGCTTGGTAAATATTTACAGGCATATGTACATAATAAGAAGCTGAGAAAACCCAAGTTCATACTATTGAACTAATGCTGCTTTCCCACTGCAGACCAGTTTAAAGTACTGGTAATCTTAAATGGCATTTAAAACGGTATTAGCATTCCCACTGCAGCAGATTACCATTTTAAATACCATTTAAGAACCATTCCCATTGCAGTGAACCATGTAAAATGTAGAGTGCCTAATCCCCCCCCCCCCCGTGTAAAGAGTGCCTAACAGCCCCCGTACCTGCCCTGTGCCCCCACCTCCCCTCCCCTTGTACTTACCTCTACGGGGATCCAGACGGGGATGCAGGGCAGTGGGGAGGCAGCAGGGGTCCATGCAGGGTCCAGGCAGTCCCAGTGCCTTATGAGAACAAGTAGTTCTCACTTTGAGCATATGTAATGAGTGGCTCATTATAATGCACGTGCACTCATTACACATGCACAAAGTGAGAACTACTAGTTGTAATCAGGCACTGGGACTGCCTGGAGGCTAAATAACGTTTAAGAGCCATTCCCACTGCCTCTTAAATGTTATTTTAACGTGTAGGACTCGGGTTGAAATACCATTTAACTTTAAACGGTATTTCAACTCTGGCCCTTTCTCACTGCAGCCTTAAACGGTAAATTGCACTGAAAAATCGGCAATTTACCGTTTTTGAGCTGCAGTGGGAAAGGGGCATAAGTTACACGCACACACTTTAATATCAACAAAACCCAGAACATTAATTACTGAGCCAGTTTAGGGCTGCAGCAGTAGAACGGATTCTCTTACCAGGAGTAATACAATTGGAGTCAAATCTGGATTCGGTTGGCAAGACCTCTCCTTTTTCTATAGCCTTCTTTATTTTGTCTTCCGCTTCTTTTGCGGATCTAGGTTACAAAAGAAAAAAAGTAAAATTAATTAAATCAATGTGAACACACAGCACAGAAGACAAAGTATAAACTAAACACACCATGTGATATCAGTACTGCAACTCTCCAGGGCAAGTAAAGCAAACTTTAGCAATCCAGCTTCTTGGTTTAAATTCTCAGTAACGTGATATCACTGAACAACCCCAACAATTATGGTAACCCAACATTGGTATTCTTCATACGCACCTCTATGGTAGGCAAAACAAAACTGGCCACTTAACCGTCCAAATGGTACTTTGCAGACATCGCTGTATACAATCAAGTAATTATCTGGCACCAACAGCACTGGAGCAATTGCCAAAACAGCGGTAAAATATAGCTTAACTAGATCACATACAAGCCGGGAGTGCATTGCAGGAACAAATGTACACTATACAGTAGTACCCTGCAGTCCCTAAGAACACCAGCAAAAGTCTCCGATAAGTCTGCAGTAAGCTTTAAAACAAACGTAGTGACGAGCATTCTTCAATCTTAACCCATTCATGTCTAATCAGGCTCAACAGCCCTAGCACTAGTAGCAGATCCAATGGTGAGCCACTTTAAAATAAGATCATTAACATCGGTCAGCCTTCAATGTAGATAATTTTTTACTAATAAAATAAATAAATCACAATTCATTTAAACCAGACTGCTTGAATTATAAAAAAGACATTTGGACTGCAAAAGGTTAACCCTTTGAGTGCCAAGTGAATGTCAAACTTGGTGCGAAAAATTGGCAAGCAAACATTTTATTCATAATAATGACCTGTAATCAGCTTTATTTTATTTTATTTTTTTACACAATATTTTTCTATTTGAATTTATATAACAATTGTGATCGACTGGCATTTTTAGCCAATATTTTTACACATCGCTCAAAGAGTTAAGCAACATGACCTTGAAACATATACAGAAACACAGAATGTGGTGGCAAATAAGAACCACATGGCCCATTTAGTCTGCTCTATACAACAGATCATATAGAAAATCACAGATATAGGGCTGTAGTGCATATAGAACACATGACCTCAGTGCTCTGAAGCAGTAATGCTAACCCAGGACCTCAGTGCTGTGAGGCAGTAATGCTAACCCAGGACATCAGTGCTGTGAGGCAGTAATGCTAACCCAGGACCTCAGTGCTGTGAGGCAGTAATGATAACATTACACCATTTGTACTGTTCTAACATAGGTGAATTACACAGGATAAAGCTGTAAATCTCCTTCGTCTTATTCACATAGGAAGTTAGGCAACAAAAAACCGCCTGAGGCGAACGAATTTGCACAGGACCGGTCAGCTTACCCATGCGCCAGACATCCCTGGCTGCGTGGCATATTGAGGCCACATCTGTAGATTCAGGTTTACGGTCACACTAATCACTGCCCAAAGACAAATCATAAGTATTGCCAATAGCGCTTACTCACGGAAGACTAATTTATGCCATGCAGTTACCACCCAGAGAGACCTGGTCATAGACAGAGTCTCTCTCTTACACATGTTGAAACATATACATGGTACAGTCTGCAACGAAATCATCACATGCAAGTGGGTCGCAGTGAGCAGATAACCGTGAGAAGTGTCCACAGGCAAAGCAGTGTCTGGATAAGAACCTTCAGCTGACTTGAAACATAACAGAACTTGGCAGCCATCCTACTACTACTACGTTTTTCCATCAACTGCCAATGCAGCTATAAAGCAGAATGTGAGAGAAATCCGCAATGACATGGGGTTGGACCCTTCCCTAAGAAGGGGTGTGGCTTATCTGTCAGCATCAGTGGTAACTGCACAAATGGAGCTTATTTTTCACCAGGTCAAACCTGGGATTCAGTATTGAATCCCGGCGGTCGGGATCCCGGCGTTCAGAATCCCGACCGCCGGGATTTTAACTGCATCCTCAAACCTGGTATTGGACGTAAAAAAAAAAAAAAAAAAACTTTTATAAAAACACTCAGTACAGTTATTTTGAACAGTGATTCTGTGACACTCTTTATAAACCTAGCCTCTGCAGAACTGTAGTATGCACAGCTGTTGCTAAACATAGATTTTGGTGAAGAAAATAAAAAATAGAAATTAATTGCTGTGAGAGACTGTCTGAATTCTGGTGATGGTAGATTGCTGAAGCCTATGGTACACAGAGTGTGTTATTTGTCAGCAGAGTGGTCCCTCAAAACCCTTCTCAGCAATGGCTGCAATGCATTTGCTGTCAGCTGGAACATGCAGGAGCCTCAGCAGCACAATCAGCACATAGCAGGAAATGGCTTTTTTTAGGAACCCTTATCCCTGCATGTGTGAAATGATACATCCAGTCCTGTATGAGTTTCTGGGAATTAATAATTTTCTCAGATAGCACTGAATTGATCCCAGTCCTAGTACAACAGCTGCAACATGTATGCTTTCACTTGGGTATGAGTCGACAAGAGGAAGGTTGACCACTGAAAGTCAACATGCATCAAGGAAAACATGGGGTTAGGTCAACCGGGTCATTAGGTTGACAGTGTTTTTCACTTTTTTGGCCCAAATATCGACACAGTCAACATGGACATGTAACGTTGCACCGCATGCGTACGCCACGGTGCATCGCTACATTCGGCACACTATTGTATTCTCCCTCCATGCGCTAGTGGATGGTAGTGCATGAAATACCGCCTGTCGGTTTAAATAAAAAGTGGAAAACCCCATGTCAACATTTTGACTGTCAACCTTCCCCCTGTCGACCTAATGACCCTGTCGACCCAGTGACTGTATACCCATTCAGTTAGTCAGGTCTGTGTAGCATGCCATCTGATAGAAGAATAAAGCTGGCCATACATCTACAGATCGATTGTCAGATCTGGCTGGTTGGAACAAAATCCTTGTAATGGATGAGAGCAAATGACAGTTGACCATTTGCTTTGAAATGCTGGAAAACTGCGAAAATGCCCTTCAGATACTACCAGGTTTTTGTTCCAATCAGTCCAATCTGACAATCGATCTGTAGATGTATGGGCCCCATAACTTAAGTTGGTACTTGTTTCCTAGCACGGCACCCACGATTTTCAGTCGTATGGCATTGTATTCAATTTAAAATTGTATACCATTGTATATGGCATACAATGGCATACAATGCAATGCGATTTTAAATTGTATAAGCACCCTAAAGGGTTTTTTCAATGTTAAATGGTCCCCCTATACGATTTTTAATTGTATAAGCACCTTAATAGGTGCTTACAATGTTAAATGCACCCCCACGCCACCGCCACTATCAACGCCAACCCGAAGCGTGACGAGCGCAGCGAGCCCGCGAGGGGCGGCGGTACGTGTCCTCCGACCTTTTCATACCCCCACTATCCACGTTGGCATGGAGTTGATTTTATATAGTGTGGCGAGCGCAGTGAGCCCGAAGCGTGGCGAACCCCGCATTACTTCACATGTATTCCACATGCGCTCGCCACGCTTCGGGTTGGCGTTGATAGTACGGGTGGTGTGGGGGTGGTTTTAACATTGTAAGCACCTATTACGGTGCTTATACAATTATTTTTCTTCTACGATCCCCATGGCAGCCATAACATTGGGATGTATCCCTTTCCCCATAGATTAGACAGGAGTTTTTTCTCTAGGACCGCCCACCTTGGGTATAACAGCCTCCTCCTCCTTAGCCTCAGTGTCTTTTTTTCCTGTCTCCGTTAGAGAGGACAGAGTAGGAGTCAGTTATTTTACTTTCTAACAGGGCTACCTCTTATACCAGTGGGAAGGAGAGCTTGCGAGGGGGACCAGATTTATCTATACCCCTATGCACAATACCCGTTTTCATGCCCAGTCAAATACCTGTCAGACACCAGTCTGGGTGCAGGAGCTGTGGATAAAGTTCGTTTTCCAGCTGGACACAATCTACAGGCGCTGTGGTACAGGCGGCAGCAGGGCTGAGGTGATACAGGCTAAGACGCTGTTGGAAACAGCGTGGTGAGCAAGCGGCAGTCCCAGCTGTAAGCCGCGACTGCACGCTGCGGGGATAGACACGCTAGGGCGGAAGTACGCGCGGCGTCTACTTCCGCCCAGAACAGCTCTAGTGCGCACTACAACATTGCCCCCGGAAACACGGAGGGGAATGTCTGTTCCGCTTGGCCATCCTGAAAACGGCTGGCGCAGTAATGAAGGAGTTAAGGCGCCATATTTAAACGCAGCAGATAACGCTGTGCTGTGCACACGCTGGACTGCAGAAACAATGGCTGAGATGGAAGTGCCTGCTTCCCCTAAGCTGGACAGTGCCCCTATGAGGTAAGCCCTTAGTGTTTTTGGGGCATTAGATTTCTTTTATTTCTAGCTACTTAGTGTATTCATTGTCTCTTATAGTGTGCCTACAGAGGTTATCCCTGTGCCAAAGAAAAGGCTGTCTAAAAAGAAATACATTGAATCTAACTGCATGTCATGTGATAAGGTGTTCTCTGCGTGTCAAAACAAGTCACTATGTGAAGAATGTGAGACAAGACACAAGGAGCCCATAAAAGAAGTGCCAAAAAAATCAGAGCATACGGAGATACTAAAAGAACTGATGGCTTGGATGAAACAAAACTTTGTGTCGAAGCATGAATTCGTCCAGTCACAGACAGCTAAGAGGTCTAGGTCTCAAGCCGGGCTGAGCCAAGAGGAGGGTTCATCCGGCATGGAGGAACCAGATAAAAATTCCACTGATGAGTCAGGAGAAATAGAGGAGGATAGAACCTTTAACCTGGATATAGTGGAGAGCGTTCTAAAGAACATATACAAGGCAATGAACTACCAAGAGGCTGCAGGTACCACTACGGGAAAGGACCCGCTATTTGAGGATAGATCAAAGAAGGGGAGGTCCTTCCCAGTGAATAAGGTAGTGAGGGAAATAATTGCTAAGGAGTGGGTAAATGTTGACAAGAAACTCACCCTTAGTAATAGAGTGGATAAAATGTATCCATACAAGGATGAAGAATTCATGGCGTGGTGCAAGATCCCTAAGGTAGACGCGGCGGTGGCGGAGCTCACGTCAAGGTCTACAATACCGGTGGAAGACGCTGCGGCCTTCAAGGATTCCATGGATAAGAAAGTGGAAACTGCCTTAAGAAAGGTACACACGGCATCTTCAGGGGCACTCAGGTCATCAGTCGCTATTGCCTCAGTATCCCGTGCTCTGAGACTCTGGGCAGCAAACCTACATACGGATGTAGAAGATAAAATATCTAAAACATATATCTTACGCAGTTTAGAGATTATGCAAAAATCTATTGACTACCTGTGTGAAGCGTCACTGGACTCGGTGGCATTTGCATCAAAATCCATGGCAGCCGGGATAACTGCAAGACGAGCACTATGGCTAAAACCCTGGAGTGCCGACTCAAATTCCAAAAACAAACTAACAGCATTACCCTTCGAGGGAAACTATTTATTTGGGTCTAAACTTGACGCCATGATACAGAAACTGTCTGGCGGAAAATCGGTCCGGCTGCCACAGGATAGAAGGAATAGGTTTCCCTATCCGGGAACACCTAAACCGTCCTTTAAGGACGCAAGAAGCTACAGGCCTGGAAAGCCATACTATAGAAGAGGGAACCCTAATCTCTCCCGTCAGTCCTTTCGCCAGTCTTACCGAGGAAAATTTCAGTCGGACAGAGGTGGAAGGCTATGACTATCCACTAAACATCAAGATAGGTGCAAGACTATTGAATTTCCCAGAAGTCTGGAAAAGGACGATTGCGGACAGATGGGTCCTGAATATAATTCAGAGGGGCTATTCAATAGAGTTTGCATGTCACCCGAGACAAGACCGGTTTTTAAAATCCAGAACACCAATATTGAAGGAAGAAAGAAGAGAGTTGAAAATAAAGATAGAGCAACTCTTAGAAATAAACGCCATAGAGGAAATTCCCAGGCTACAACACAAGAGAGGCTTTTACTCGAACTTATTTCTAGTGAAGAAACCCAATGGAGAATACAGGACAATACTGGATCTGAGGGATCTCAACCTGAATATAAAAAAGATAAAATTCAGGATGGAAAGCCTGTCATCCATTCTAACTGGGATAAGGAAGGGAGCGTTCCTAGCGTCAATAGGCCTAAAGGACGCCTACTATCACATCCCAGTAAACAGATACCACAGAAGGTTCCTCAGGTTCGAAGTGTCAAACAGGCATTTCCAGTTTACTTGCCTGCCCTTTGGGCTAAGAACATCTCCGAGGGTCTTCACGAAGGTTCTAGTAACCTTGATTGCAGAGCTAAGGAAGCAGGGAGTCCTGATTTGGCCATACCTGGACGATCTGCTAATCGTAGGGGATTCGGAAGTAGAAGTCCTACAAGGTCTAGAGTTGACACTATCTACACTAAGGAGACACGGCTGGGTAGTAAACGAAACCAAGAGCCACCTTCTACCAAGTCAGATTATTCAGTTCCTGGGGGTCCTGATAGACACTGTGAATTTCAACATTGCTCTATCACCAGAGAGATGTATAAGAATCCAGGAGATGATAGAAAAGGTCCTGTATTCGAAGAAAGTGACCTTCTTGATGGCCGTACAGTTGCTGGGCATGATGACGTCCTGCATAAAGGTTATACCTTGGGCCCAGGCAAATATGAGAGGGCTACAAGGGTGCCTGTTACCTCTGATCCGAAGAGGGTACGGGGACCATCAGCTTATCACACTGAACGAATCAGTAAGAAGATCTATACTGTGGTGGACAAGGGATCTGGAGAAAAGAAGGTCCAGTCTAGAGAGTCCAAGATATGCGGTAGTAACTACAGATGCCAGTCTGACTGGTTGGGGAGCACATATGAAGAATGCATCAGTGCAAGGAATATGGTCCCTAGAAGAAACTATGAATTCCTCGAACGTAAGAGAACTTCAAGCAGTCTGGGAAGCAGTAAGGCTACTGAAGAATTACATAGTGGGGAATCATGTCAGAATAATGTCGGACAACGTCACGGTGGTCTCACATATAAATCATCAGGGAGGCACCAGAAGCAGGAAACTGATGAGAATATCACAGGATATTATGATATGGGCGGAGAAATACCTTCTCTCGATCTCGGCTATATACATACCAGGAAGGAGGAACGTAGTAGCAGATTTCCTGAGTCGAAAGCTACTAGATCCGGGAGAATGGGAACTGAACGAAGAGGTGTTCAGGGAGATTGTGCAGAGATTCGGACTCCCGGAAGTGGACCTGATGGCTACTTATGCCAACAAGAAGGTGAGGACATTCTGTTCAAGATATTATCATGCCCAAGCAGCAACATTGGATGCCTTCACGATCAGATGGCAATTCAAACTAGGGTACATATTCCCACCTTTTCCCCTGATAAACAAGGTGATAAAGAAGATACAAGAGGACAAGGCAGACCTAGTGGCAATCCTACCATACTGGCCACGGAGGGGCTGGTTCGCAAACGCCATGAGGTTATCAGTGCAGAAACCATGGGAACTACCCAACAGACCGGACCTACTGACACAAGGCCCAGTACTACACTCAGAACCCGCGACATTATGTCTAAGGGCGTGGAGATTGAGCGGCAAATACTAAAGAAACATAATCTCTCTTCACAAGTCACAGACATGATGTTGAAAGCCAGAAAAGATGTTTCTTCTCTAGCATACTACAGGACATGGATGAAATTCATCGAATGGGGGCAGTTCTCAGGTGACTATGGTAAGATTTCCACTGGAGAGGTGTTACAGTTCCTCTTTGATGGATTTCTCTTAGGGCTGGCAACGGCCACCATTAAAGCTCAGGTATCAGCTTTAAGCGTTCTGCTAGACAGACCATTGGCGGAAGAAAAGGTGGTAAAGAGGTTTAGCAGAGCCATGAAGAGAGTAAGACCCCCAATCAAGTCGATAGTAGCCCCTTGGGACTTGAACTTACTTCTTACAGTATTAGCCAAGCATCCATTTGAACCACTCATGGACATTCCACTCAAACTGCTTAACTGGAAAGTGGTCTTTCTCGTAGCAGTCACATCTGCAAGGAGAGTGAGTGAACTACAGGCGCTGTGGATCGAGGAACCCTATCTTATCGTGTTCCCAGACAGGGTGGTGCTGAGGACACACCCACAGTTCTTACCTAAGGTAATCTCTAGATTTCACCCTTCCCGAGTTTTACCCAAATCCTCAGAGTGATGAGGAGGAAATGTGGCATAACTTGGACCTGGTGAGGGCCATATCCATATACTTGGAAAGAACCAAGACATTTAGAACCTCCAAACACTTATTTGTAATTCCTGAAGGAATAAAGAAGGGAGGAGCACCTGTGAAGCAAACAATCTCTAGGTGGATAAGAGAAATGATCTTATTCGCCTACAAGAAAGAGAACAAGGTGGCACCTCCGATCGTACAGGCACACTCGACTCGGGCAGTCTCCACATCATGGGCAAATAAGGCGAAGGCATCAGTTACAGAGATCTGTAAAGCGGCTACCTGGTCGTCAGTCCATACATTTTCTAACCATTATGCACTCAACGTATCTACTGCCCACTTTGGGAACCACGTGTTGCAAGGAGCTATGTCAGCGGGACTGACATCGCCATAAGTAATTATAATACAGCTATCCCTCCCGTGTGGTGTACTTGGGTATGTCCCAATGTTATGGCTGCCATGGGGATCGTAGAAGAAAGAGCCGAATTATACTCACCGATAATTCCTTTTTCTTCCTAGAGATCCCATGGCAGCCACTTGTTACCCTCCCGTGTTATTATTGTGTTTTTTCTCCAGGCTACGGAGACACTCAAAAGACACTGAGGCTAAGGAGGAGGAGGCTGTTATACCCAAGGTGGGCGGTCCTAGAGAAAAAACTCCTGTCTAATCTATGGGGAAAGGGATACATCCCAATGTTATGGCTGCCATGGGATCTCTAGGAAGAAAAAGGAATTATCGGTGAGTATAATTCGGCTCTATCTTATAGGGGGCACATTTAACATTGAAAACACCCATTAGGGTGCTTATACAATTTAAAATCGTATACCATTGTATATGCCATATAATTCGATGGTATACAATTTAAAATTGTATAACATCGGCTAACATCACATCGCATACCATCGTATGCCTTATGGTATGCTATGCGATGGGTGCCGTGCTAGGAAACAAGTACCCTTAAGTTTAACTAAACCACGCTCGTACTGTACCTAAAAGGCTGTTTTGCCAGCGTTATCACAGCAGACATTTCTGACATCATTAGGATTTGATCATTGTGGGTTATAGCTACGTTACAAACATCTAATTTCGGGAATAAGAATACAGAAATAAGTCATAGTATAGTAGTAGCAATTCTAAAATAAAATTCAGAGGTTTAAGTTCAGAACATGGGTCTTGCTGGCTTAGCACAACTAAACTGCTTCAGAACATTTACAGTGGTATCCTGTTATGCCTGATCAAAATAAAATGTTTTTCACACTCCCCCCCCCCCCCCCCCCCCCGCCCGATGTTTAATGATTTTTTTTTCTTAAAAAAATAAACACGTGCTATCCCAATCACATCACCTGATAAAAAGCATGAGCACTCACGAAAACACACAGGGTCAGTGAAAGTAATAAGCATAATTTGACAAAAATATGGGCCCACCAACTGCAACCAAGGACCTCATACAGTGGGTCCCTAACACGAAGGTTCAAGTTCAGTGCATGGAAGCCTCAGGTCAGAACAAGCCAACTATCCAAAGGCACCACACTACTTAATATAATAACATTTTAAACATTTTTAAGAGACATTTCAACAGTTGAAGGTTTAAAATAGGCCGTTTCACCTAAAACGTCTCCCTCGCTGCTGGTTCATCTTTGCCCTGGGAGCAACACCATCCACAGCCATGAAAAAAACCTTTCTTGGCTTTATAATACGGAACAGCACCTCCAAATAATGAAATATATCTGCAAAAATCTTATCTTCTGTTATACGAAAGTGCACATCGTCGTCATTTGGATGAGAGCACTGGTGAATGATGCCATTCATGTCCAAGTACAGGTTGTCAAACTCTGGGATCTAGAGGGAAAGAGAAATAAAGAAGTTTTAGAATTATTGAAATAGAGTGGGGAAAAACCCAGCAGTTTGGTACATTAAGTATAGCGACTTTTAGAAACTAGTATGCCAGCCTAAAGGCCCCTAAACATTAGGCTAATGTGACCTCCCCAGCTGCTCCCCGCGAGGGCTCAAGCGATTTATCACATGCTACTCCCGGGGAGCTGCAGACGGAGGGTCGCCGGTCATCGAATGTTTTCTACAGCACCCAGAGACCTAAGACACCTGTTATGACTTAGGCATGCGGGCGTCCTATGAGGAAACCGGTCAAGCAGTGGACATCCACTGACGTCAGCAGCCCGCCCACCACACCATTGGCAAATTTCCATGGGAACACTCAGCATTTTCATGGGAACGCCCACAAAACTCTGGATGTTCCCATGGGTGCGGGGTCTGCCAAGGGCCCCCGCACTGTGTGCAAGTCAACGCTCTCACCAAGTGGCTTCCCATGCGCATAATGGTTTATGCGCATGCTCAGTCGCACACCATCGCTCCTGCGTGAACACACAGAGGAGAGAATGGACCAGAATAAGGGGCCTTAAACCCATGACCTATTCAAAGTATCCTCAACATATCCATTGCATATTGCCTAATTTTCTAGGTGGATTCAAAGAAATATAGATAGTAAGTAAGCATTAGGTGAACATGGGTAAGGTCAACGGTCAAAAGGTCTTTTGAGTCGACAGGCGGTATTTCATGACCTACCATCTACTAGGGCGTTGTGGGAGAATAAAATAGTGTGCCGAGTGCAGCGAGCCATGTGAGGGGACACGGTACACTTTTTTAGTGTCGACATTCTTGTAAAAAAAATTGAAAAACCCCATGTCGACCTTTTAACTGTTGACTTAATGATCCTGTTGACCTAGTTTGTGTCTATCCAATGATCCATACCCCAGCAGTAGACAAGCCACACAGGCATAAAAGGAAAACCTTGTGAGTACTGCAAGAATAATGCAGGATTGGTGCAGGCATGTTGGATAATAACTTCCATGGGTTGTGTATTCCGGGTGAGGCAGCCAACTTTGACACGTTTGGCATATGCACAGCTGCATTTCTGCACATGTGCATACGCCGGGTCATTTCGGGAATGGGGTGGCTGCAGGTAGTCACGCCCATGGGAAAACCCAGCATTTCATGGGCGTTCCCATGGAACTCGGCCAGTAATGTGGCTGGGCAGCCGACATCACCGGATGTCAGCTGCCCGCCCACTTCCTTCTGAATGCCCACACACATCTAAGAGTAACCTTAGATGTGCGTGTGCCTTCCACCATCATTTGATTGTCGGCGACCATCAAATTTATGTGGGTGTTGCCCCACATCCTGCAAATGGATGTTTATGTAAAACATCCATTCACAGCCCGTGTGAGTGTATGCAGCATGTGACCCAGCAATTGCAGGGCGGCATCTGGTGGACTCTCAAGGATGCGAATTAGCAGCCTTGCGAATCAACCACAATAAGGTCTTAAGAACCTCAAGCAAAAGGTGTTAATCAAATCTAACAAATGTAATGTCAGTAACTATCACTATAGTTCTAATGCTGGGTACACACCAGAATGATTTGGGCTCAACTTTCCTAAATTTCAATGCATCATACGAACCAATTGTATGTAAAAAGAGCAGAGTCTAACCTGCTGTCAGTACGATTCCGATCGGTGCGCACACTGCCGGTCGCCTGTCGGATTGGAGATTTTACCTGCTGCAGTTAAGATTTGTCAATCTACATTCGAGCAAGTACCGATTGTGTGCAGATCGTATGCTCCAATCCATCGTGAGAACATTGTGCGATTTCAAAGGAATTCGTTTCACGATCACCACACGATTGTGGTCGTCTTGGTGTGTACCCTCCATTAGTTTTTGATGTACAGTAGCACAGATCTAAAACCACTATAAGTTTTTTTTTTTGTTTTATCTATACTAGGTCATCACTGCTATGCCATAAAAACACAGATCACCAAGCAAAGTAGATGACCTGGAAAACGTGAACTGTGTGGGACAGAGTTTAAGAACCACTAATATAGCATAGGTCTCTAATGTGTGGAGCGTGCACCATCAGTGACAGAGCGCACACACACTAGACATTGTGAAGACTGTCACTATGATCAGTCAGAATCAGCAAAATTATTCATAACATTGTCTATTGTGTACCCAGCTTAACCTACATAGTGGGTATGGATCATAGGATAGACAGTGTCCACGCCGACATGGTTATGGTATAAAACATAGACTGACTCATGATAGACAGTCATATGGTCAACAGTCACAAGGTCGACAGGGTCAAAAAGGTCGACATGAGTTTTTAATGTTTTAAGGTTGTCTATGTCAACATGGACAATGTCTAAGTGTACCGCTGCGCTCGCCATGCTTCGGGCTCGGTGCCTCGCTCTGCCCGGCACACTATTTTATTCTCCCACCATGCCTTTGTGGATGGTAGGGCATGAAATACCGCCTGTCGGCTGAAAATTTTGTAAGAAATGCATGTCGACTATTAGTGGTCGACCATATGACTGTCTATCATGAGTCAGTCTATGATCAGTCCGGATACCGCTGACATGAGTGTAACACCTTAAGCAGAGAGGTAGGTGGATTCCCCAAACTTAGTAACGGACACCATGTGAAGGTAGAATCACTTTATTAGATAAGAACTCTTCATAATGTGAGCCCTTTGTTATCTGTACCTAAGTAACACTATATGCTACAGAAAATTAAAATATACGTGCAGTAAGAGGTCACGCTGAGAAAGTCCCATAAATGAGGAAAACACTAGTGAAAATGCAAGTCGACGTATCATCCAGATACCAGTTACCATATTGTTTAAAAATAAAATTTGTTATAACAGTTGCCAACTGCCTCTACATACAAAGGACAGTTCCAGGTTATCAATACACCTTCCTTATGATGTTTCTGTTGTACAATGCTGAGGGGGTTGGGATCATTTGGTCTACAGCATGATGGTCGACAGTCATTAGGTTGACACCATTAGGTTGACATGTGAAAAGGTCGACATGGTTCTAGATGGAAGGGTCATTAGTTCGACAATGTCTATGTTGACAGTCAAAAGGTCGACATGGTTTTTTTTTTACCTGAATGTCAACACAGTCAACATGGACAGTTTCAAGTGCACCGCATCCCCTCGCTGTGCTTGCTATGTGTCAGGCACGGTGCCTCACTGCACTCGGCACACTATTTTATTCTCCCACCACGCCCTAGTGGATGGTAGGGCATGAAATACCACCTGTCAGCACATGTCGGCATTAAAAAACTGTGAAAAACCCCATGTCGACCTTTGACTGTTGACATAGACATTGTCGAATTAATGACCTGTCGAACTAATGACCTATCGACATTTTCCTATGTCGACCTAGACCCATGTTGACCTAATGTTGTCGACCTAATGACTGTCGATCATCATGCTGTAGACCAAATGACCGCATCCCTACTCAGGAACTGCACACTGAGGGCCAGATGTATCAAGCTTAAAAAAGGAATAAAGTGAAGAGTGATAAGCAACCAGCTCTTACCCAGGGCTGCCAAGAGGGTACTAGTTTACCAGGGCCCGGGTCCGGCCAAGCACACTTTTTTTTTTACATTTATTTTGCTGGAGGCAGGTGCACAGGCAGGGCGGCTGGGTCTGAAGAAGAGCGGGGTTAGCTATATACTGTACGTAGCGGTGGTGGCACAGTTGTCTGGATGAGTCAGACACACACGCAGCCGGCGGTCCTCCACCGCTGCGGAGCTCTGCAGACCCTCTCACGAGATGATGAAACCATCATCTTGCAAGTCTGTGTCTGCAGCAGCCAGCTCCCCCACCCCCCACTAGAAGAAAAGTTGGGCTCAGTAAGTGCGGGGGCTGTGTGTTGTGTGGTATTTATCAGCCAGCAAAACATGCTCAAGAGGAATAAGAGATGTACTGGGGATCTCACCCTGCTCGCAAGGCCTCTGGGTATATCCTTAAAGCCTACTGCTGCCTCTATCCTCCTTCACCAGGCTACCCCATGCCTGTAAGTGCCTGCTCTTTGCTCTCACCTGGCCTTGTAAGCGGCACATCTTCTTCTGATATGTGCATTACTCCGCGTACAGACGCAGCGGTGCACCTGTATGTGGCTGGCTATGACCAGCACTGTGCTGGAGCCCCAAATCCTGCTATACAGCCCTCCAGCCCAGAACCTGCTGCAAGTGTGTAACTAGTACGGAGATACCCACTATGTGGGGCACTAACAGCGCACATGCAGTGTGCTGGCGTCATGGCAAAGGAGGCTTCTCTCATCACACGCAATATAATTATAGCCCCCAGCACAGCCTGGTGAAGTTGCCTAGATCGGCCTAGCCCACATGTGTGTGTGTGTGTGTGTGGCGGCTGTGGTGGTGCCCTAGCCATTGCACATCACATAGTGGTGGGCAGTGCTGCAGACTGTGTGGGCGCTGGCAGCAGCACTGTACTTTTCTATATAGATCCTACCCCAAGTCAGGTCCCCCCCTTGTAATGTGTAACGTGCACCAGGACTGTACAGAGAGAAACGAGTCGGGACTGGCGGGTCAAGATTAAACAGCAAATCGCCCCTCTAGAAGAAAAGTCTAGATCTGCCCCTGTCGTAGAGAAGCAACACCCGGAGGCAAAATTAATATACAGAGATGCAGCTCAAGTGATCAAACATTTTTTATGTATTTACATTGTCATCAGGATAATATTGAAAGAAGAACATACCTTTAAACCAGGCAAGGCCAAGCGGTGGCCCCCCCAGCTGCTGTAAAACTACACATCCCAGCATGCCTTGCCATAGTTTTGGCATTTCCTAATTGCAAAACTGTGGCAAGGCATGATAGGACTTATAGTATCACAACAGCTGGAGGGCCATAGTTTGGACATGCCTGCTTTAAACAAACATCCCTCACCACATGCGACCTCCCACCCGTTTCCAGACTGACATCACAGGTATGCGGCATGCACATTCTGTCCAAGTTACGTTCATGCAATTACTGAAAGGTTGTTTCCGTTGTTTGAATTGTGCCGTATGTAGCTCATTGAATATCGGCACTGATTTTCCACACCCGGGACAATGCATTCCCATACATCGGCTTACATGTACCACCAAATTTATCAGATATTTGATAACATGTCCGTGTGGAGTAGGGTACGTCGGAAAGACTGACCATACCCAATGGGAAAGTATTGCAGGACACAAGTCCACAATACGGGCTGCCATCAACAGTGGGCACAGTGACCACGTGGCATTGTGTGACTAAGGTACACAACATTTCTAAGCTAAGGTACGTAATCACTGACCAGGAACCTGAAAATTTAGTCATGTCTGTCTAAAGGTGCCCATACACGTTACAATTATTGTATACAATATCGCATCTCATCACATCTCGGTTTTGCGATGATAGGAGATCTAGTACAAAAAGTATCTCCTGCACATACTTTTTGTACTAGATCTCATCACAAAACCGAGATG
Organism: Crinia signifera; assembly: GCF_055691185.1. NCBI lineage: Eukaryota > Metazoa > Chordata > Amphibia > Anura > Myobatrachidae > Crinia > Crinia signifera. The sequence continues at coordinate 262,778,037 of NC_139219.1, forward strand.
TGATATTGTATACAATAATTGAAACGTGCATGGGCACCTTAAATTGTTGGCCACAATATTTAAATCTTTTTAATAAATATTATTACTATTTAGCACAGCACTGTTCCACTCTGCTTCTTTTTGTGTGTGTACCCGCCTTGCACGTCATACAGTCTGGGTGACTCCTGTGTGTGGTGTGCATGTGCTGAAAGCATACACCATCCGTACCCTTCGAAATCATGTGGCACGCTCCGGATTTTTCACAAAGTACAAGTGTATTATTGCAATACACAAATTGGTGGGCCAACATTTCAGTCACACAAACGCCCTCCAGGGGAGCCACGGGAAGTTGTTGTATCGGTGTCCAGGATTTCTCTTGGCAGCCCTGCTCCTACCTGTAATTTTTCAAAGCCAGACTGCAGCATTACAGTTAGGAGCTTATTGGTTGGCTGTTTATCACTCTTTGAAGCATGATACATTTGGCTCTTAGAGTTTGCTATAGTTGACATTCATCAATGTGAAATAAAAATGTAATTATAGCTTAATTGGCATGTATTCATCATGCCTTTGATTGGAATGCCATGGGTCACATTACCAAACCAAAATTTGCAACCACAACCGCAGCACCAGAATCCGATCAGAAGTATGCTGATATTGAGAGTAACAGGAGTGGATTAGGCTGCAGGTAGGGAAGGTTAGGGGGGTGGAGGGAGAGTATAGGCAGTCTCACCCAGCCAGTCAGGATTCTGGACAGAGGAATGCCGCTGTTGGTCTGTTACCCACTTGCATACCATTTGAGGGTCTCGCGTATGTATTCCGTTTGATCAATTATTATTATACACAAGTGGTTATTATTATAATTTTATTTATAAGGCGCCACAAGTGTTTCACAGAACCGTACAGGGAGACAAAACAGTATTGCATTGAATAAATAACAAAAATAGAGGTCAGGTAAAGAGCGCCACAGTTCAATACACATTACAGCTTAAATATAAGTAGTGAGGACTCAATCAACATACTACTAGAGGTTTGTGGCCAATGATGGAGAGGAGTATGCGGACAAAGATGGTTACTGAGTGTTTGAGTATGGGAGAGCTGTGAGTGAAATGTGGAGAGGGCTTTGGCAACAGGAGGGAAGGGGCTTACAATCTAGTTTGCAGCACTGTACACTGGGCACCTAATTAGATACAGGGTACACAGGACTAAACACAACAATGCCCTAAAAGGACTGTGCAAAGTCCATTACACGTACACAGATGGTAGGGAATGGAACACATTGATATTTGGATAAGCTATCAGCCAATCAGCTCCTAGCTGCCAGGTCACAAGCTGTTTGAATAAGGACAGTTATCTACTTTATCTCCGTCCCAGGCTTAGTACATAGAGTAGACCCATCAGGGAGGAACAGTACGTGGTGGCTTCTGGAGGGTTTACGCTGTACCGGGGAATGGTGACAAGATATAGCCAAGAAAGCCATACAGTGACCTCCCCACTGTGCCCTGTGTATTGACGAGGGTCAGGCTGGCAGCATCACCAAGAAAAGGGGGAGGGGGGGGGGGGGGGGGGGGAGTGGGGGGGGGGGAGTGGGGGGGGGGGAGGGGGGGGGGAGAGGGTGTGAACTGCCCTCAGAGCACAGTACGTCACCGGATGACGTCACGCCGGCACCGTACCTGATGCTCTCTCACAACCTCGCTGAGGCACGGGTACCGCTCCGAGATCCAGCGGTAGAACTTTGGGACGCCCATCCTGCTACTATACGATACCAAACAGCTACAACCAGGAACACACACCAGCGGCACTCCCCAACGTCACGTCCGGCGCTATTCCCTTGCGTCATGCCGGGGCGGCAGGGCAGGAGAAGGCGTCACGGGTTGAGCCGCCATCTTTGTACACCCTGCTGCTGCCGCCACCGAGTTACATCACAGGGCGAGTGAGTGAGGTTACCCCTCCTTGTGAGCTGCCCGTGATTCCATTGCACATATTAATGCTATAGAGCTGTTGTACCAAGTGCTAAATACAAACTATTAGTGGCCTGCACATGGTAATGCGACAGCTGTTACCCCTGGGCATGATTGTCCTCCCATTCTGGGGAGCTGCATTGTCAGTGTCCTACCGCGATACGAAGTTGTGCGCTGTTTTCTGTGTTTATTTTTGTTACAGAAATGTTGTTACATTTGTTACATTAAATGTATACTAAAGTGTATATTATTTAGTAACTTCTTTTCTTTTGCTGATGTATAGGAATTCTGTGTAATACCTTCTGCTTTTTCAGGGAAACAGACCTCCTGTGTGACCAGTTTCCTGGTGCATCATAACATATATTCCAGCGGATGGCTAGGGTACTGTCAATGGGGGTGCCGGACGGTGTCTCAACAGTCATTTTCCCGACTGTTAAAACACCTACAGAGTGGTTCCCGACGGCCACCGCCTATTCTCCCTCATGGGGGTTCAAGACCCTCATAGAGGGAGAATAGAAGCGCAAGGGGCTTTGTTGCGCTCACTAGGCTGTCTGAGTCCGGCCAGGTCGGATCCCAACGTCAGGCTAATGACTGTGGGATCCCAGCTATCAGAACCCTATACCACACCCTGTCAATGGTGCCACGGCTCTATCACATACCTGCCGACTTTTGAGCTGAGCAACCAGCTCTGTAAGGCTGGGGGGCGGGGCCTTATCCCGGGGTGAAAAAGAGGAGGTCCGGGGCGTGGCCACACAGATGATGCCCTGTTGGGGGGCGTGCCTACATCGTTGTGTCATTTTAGCCCCGTCCCCCGCCGTGCAATGCCGGTATTTCAGGCATTGCACGGCGGGGGCCGGGGCTAAAATGCCGCAATCGTGGCATTTTACCCGTGGACCCACCCGCCGAGGGACACATCGCGGGAGCTAGGGGGGATATGCGGGAGGATTGCCACCCTTTCCGGGGGGCCGGGAGGGCGACCCGATTTCCAGGACCCTCCCGGCCATTCCGGGAGGGTAGGCAACCCTGCTCTATCAGTATTTTGTTGCATCCACCCAATTTTGTGAGGGGACGATCATTAGGTATATCACTGAAGGTCGAGATGGCATAGGTCGACAGTCAAACAATCGAAATGAGGTTTTTTTTTTTTTTTTTGAGCCGACATGTGCCAACAGACTTTATTTCATGCCCTACCATCTGCTACGGCCTGGTGGGAGTATAAAATAGTGTGCCTAGCACAGCAAGCCATGCAGTACACTTTGACAGTGTTCATATTGACATTAGGAACCAAAAAACATCAAAAACTCTGGTCAACCTTTGACCTAATGCTTGTGTCAACCTTCCAACCCTGTCAACCTTGGCCATGTGGCTGGTTGAACTCCCAAAGGGCTATGGGTCATTGGGTCGACCCATATTTGGTTGATATGGCTTAGGTTGACAGGGTTGGAAGGTCGACACAAGCATTAGGTCAAAAGGTCGACATGAGTTTTTCACGTTTTTTTATTAGATGTACCGACAGGCAGTATTTCATGCCCTACCATCCACTAAGGCATGGTGGGAGAATATAAAGCATGGCGAGGCACTGTGCCTGAAGCTAGGCAAGCCATGCGAGGGGACACGGTACACTTTGACGTTGTCCATGTGGACATTCAGGACAAACTAACCATGAAAATTTGATGCCAACCTAATGCTTGTGTCAACCTTTCAACCCTGTTGATCATAGCCGTGTCGACCTAATATGATTCGACCCAATCCCAGGCTTTAAGCACTACAGCATACTACTGACCAGAGGACAGCCTGCCATCTGGTGATCTATTAGTAATGCTGGCTCCCTGACTCCTTGTGACCTTTAGATATAGAGATGAAGAGAAGCTGGCACCTTTCTGTACCACAGGATGCTGCACACTGGTAGAAGCACTGGTTACTTCTACCCTCCTGCCACCCAGTAGCTGATCAGTAAAATTCTCCATTCACAGGTACCAGAAGGGTGGTACTGTTTCTCATGACCTTGTGCGCTATGGGCCTCATGCACAGTTGTACAAAACCCTAATGTTTTTTGAATAATTCCATTGGCGAAGAAGTCTGTACATAACCCGATCTGCGCATTTACAGAATGGGTTCTGTTAGATCCCTGGCAATGCCCCCTAAGCCGCAGCATGATTGACATGAAGCAGCTGTTTGGTGGTGATGACAGGTTCCATTTTACAAAACATGTCTCCTTTTGCAAATTTCCTAGCCCTGGGAAAAGTGTTCCATAGCCCATTCTGAGATAAATACACCAAGCCTGTCAGTGGGTGTGTACCACAATATGTCTATGAACGTTAATCAGAGGCATATCGCATTAGCACTACAGCAAATCCAGTTTCTGATATGTCTATTGCTATATCAGTGTATCTGGCTGTGTGTGCTGTGGTCAGTACACTTGCTGCAGGGACCGCTAGTGACTGCATCTAGGTGACATCTGGTGTCAGACAGGTCAGCAATTTGGCTGATCAATCAGACTTACTGAGATGGGCAATGACTGCATGTGATGATGATTCGATGCTGCACATAGGTTTTAATGTTTGCTTGGATTTTGAGGACACAAGACACTGCTAAAAGTCCAATCCATGCTTTCATCATCTCCCGCGTTGATTATTGCAGTAGTATTTTTCTAGTCTTCCCCCAGTACAGACTCTCACTACTACAATCCATCCCAAATGCAGCTGAAGGCTAATTTTCCTTGCCAGATGTTCATCATCTGCAAAACTGCCCTGTCAGTCCCTCCATTAGTTATATTCTACCATATTCAATCTAAAATACTTTATTTACACACTAGGCCATAAAGCAAATTATACCAACGTACTGTACATCTCTTTGCATAACTCAAAATATCTACCAACCCAACTTCTCTAGTCTTCACAAGATCTCTTTTAGCCACACTCATTATTTAGCCCATTTAAATTGCAGGACTTTTTTTGAGCTGCACCCATTCTGTGGAATGCCTCTTACGCACTATAAGACTTTCCTCTGGTCTCTAAACCTTCAGGAAAGCTTATCAGATTCCAGAACCTCCCACATAACCTTCATGAACCTTTCATATCCAACTACATCCCCACTGTGCAGTCCAAACATATCCTCACTTAATTTTTTTCTCTCATTTTCTCATCCTCCTGACCCCTAGACAACATTGCTGGTTCATCGTATCATAAAGCCCACCAAGAACCTTTTCAAACTGGTGAACCATTATGCAATAGATAACATCCGTCCTTGTTTATCAATGCCTATTTCCCTATAGATCATAAGCTTGTGAACAGGGCCTTCCTACCATTCTGACTTACAGATATACCACAGGGTAAGTATTTTCATAAATTTGCAGATGGGCAATACCCAAATCAGGTGAAATAATAATGTGAACCCCATGCGCAGCCATACTATTACACAAATTCATATTCCACACTTTCATACAAATAAAATATAGATAAATGGTTTTAATGCGCAGCACATAGTTTAAATGTTAAAACACGATCTTTCTTGTACATATTTCGCATCTATGTGTTCCGTCTCTCATGCGCAGCACTCCGGTTCTGGTTAGAAGTTCACATCTTTTAACAGCCAGAAGTTATGGAACAATTACATATTTAATAGTTATTTTGCCACGAGGACAGTGTAACCAGAAGATCAGGATGTAACAGGTTTCTCAGCATGAGTTGTGACATCCGATCATCTTCTGACCAATGATGACCCTCCCTACCCCCCTCTACCTGGACACTATAAGAGGTCAAGCACGACCTAAACTCAATCTCACTGTTCCTCCTCTTCTTCCCGGGACTGTATTCTGGACAGAATATAATGAGCTCGGACCGGGTTGCGCCAGCGCTATTGATGAGACGGTAACATTTTCATTCCTGTATGTGTATTCTGTAGAGTGGCTGATTGCTTTTATATCTGTTGTTTTTCCCTTAGTAGTTTAGAACATATTTTGTATTGTGTAACAGACTTTATACCTTGTTATTTGTTTCAATATCTCTGTAACCCCCTGTTGTCCATTAGGGACTGAAATATATGGTACAGGGACTTTATCCCCTTATTCCGAAATTTATACAGAGTCTTAGCTTTTATTCGCAATACAAGGAAAGGCGTATAAGGAAATCATACCTGATTTTGTACTTACATTTAAGTACTAAGTGCTGCGAAAAGATACTGCTTTAATGGTATGTGGAATGTTTAATACACGGACAAGGGTCGCTACGCTTTGTTCGCACGTAGCTAGGAATAAAAGGTTATAGGTTTGCGGACACAGTACGTAAACTGCGCACTTCACTTATTATCCATCGGGTTATTCTTACATAGACATTGATAGTAACTAAAGGGCTACTTTCTTGTTCTCTCAAATGTATTCAATATTATAACTCATATCTGATGTTTAAAGATTTTGTACAGGTGGTTTATTCCTATTATATATCCTGCTGTATGTCTGTTTTGCACATGCACAGTAAGAAATGGGGAAATCCCGCCCCCTCTTTCACAGCTCTCTTCTGGTGGCAGTCAAGATGCCAGCATCGCTATACTGAGTTACAGCATCCTGACCCCATACCACATCTTCCATTAAAAAACATGTTTTAACCATTAGTGGCCTCAAAAATTTCATACTTTGTTCACACAGTATCTTGTGGTAAACCCATCACTTATATTGATCTCTATAAATCTTGGGCCTGATTCAGACCTAAAGCTCATCTGCAAATTCACAGATGACTGCGAGTAGTTAGCCGTCACATAATCAGAAAGAAAACTGTCACTATCCTGGCGCACATCCATACACAATTCACAAATCATCCAATGATTTTTTTCCATTCTGTGCAAAAGTGAGCCAGTCTGACTCTGCAAGACAGGCTGCTCAAGGCAGAGACCATCCCTGAAAATGCCTGGGTATACCGGAGTTTTTTCTGACAGTGATAGAATCTACCTTGATTCAAGTCACCTAGATTGTTCCTAAATCTAGGTGCACTGCCCACCCATTTCTGACAGGTTAAATAATAATATACGAATAATATATGAATTCATTTCAGGGGCATTCTGCCACCTTTTTCAACAGAAGGATAACGAGATTTGTGTCTTACCTGTTAAATCTCTTTTTTTGAGGACGTTAGGAGCCACAGGCTTACAGTGGGTAGTGGAGTGTGCATTCCAGCACCTATAGAGTTTAAACTTCTTTCTGCCTCCCAGGCGGCCATGCTCCTCCCCTCCTCTACCTCACCTCCAGGCCAGGAAGCTCAGTTTTTAACAAGCCAAAGCAGGAGACAAGATAGAAAGAAGAGAAGGACCCTACAGAAATACATTCACAGGTTAGTACCCTCAACAGAGGAACTAGATGAGTAAACCGTTAACATAACTGTAACGTAACTAAAACAGTCGCAGCAGGGAGGGATCCCTGTAGCCCCTGACGTCCGGAAAAAAAAAGATTTAGCAGGTAAGACATAAATCTCATTTTATTCATCAGGACACGTTAGGGGCCACATGCTTTACAGTGGGATGTCCTAAATCAGCCACCTAAGGGTGGGGACGCAGCTGTGCCTCAGCAAATACACTTGGGCTAAAATCTGAGTCCTAGGAGACCAAGTTATCAAATGCGTAAAAGCACAGGAAAGTATTGGCGGATATCCAAATCACACTCTTGCAAAGTTGCTCTGCTGTTGCACTGTCCCCAACAGCCCAAGACACACCCACCGACCTCATGGAATAAGCCCGGCACCCACAGCAACCGGGAGGAAGGCACACAAGTATGCCTGCTTGACGACAGATTGAAGCCAGCTGGCAATTGTCTGCTTAGTAGCAGGCAAACCTCTCATTTGAAACCCATAGAGCACAAAGAGAGGAAGGACTTCCGAAAAGCCTTAGTGCGGCGCACATCAATGTGCAAAGCACGGACCACATATGAAACGTAGACACCACCTCGAGGAGTTGAGAAGGAACAGTGCAAAGAGCCGCTCTGTATAGATGGAAAATCAGGAATGGTGACTGACAGAACAGGGCTAACAGGTCAGACACCCACCAGGCCGAAACAATCATCAACAGAAAAAAAAAATCCAGGTGAGACTACAAAGATCCACCGACTGTAATGGCATAATCGGTGGGGCCTAAAGAGCCCCAAGTACCAGGGAAAGATCCCACAGAGCAACTGGGGGAACAAAAAGGAGGTTGGGTTCGAAGGACGCCATGCATGAAAGAGCGGACATCCTGCAGTAACGCCAATTTACTGTGGAACAGGATGGCCAATAGAAAAATGGATGGTTGGAAGGCCAACCTATTAGGCGCCTATGGTGGGATGTTTAGTGGAGCTGCTACTAGGGAAGGGGTTGAGAGCCCCTAGAGAAAAGCAAAAAATACAGGAAAATAGTAGCGCTAGACAGAGTCTAATAAAAAATACACAAAATTTAATAAACACAATAAAAAAGCACAAGAATTGAATTAATTAATAATGCATATGCAATAGCTTGGCACCTATTAGAATTAGTGGGTATGTCCATTCCTAGTACACCGCCATAAAAATGGATCCAATATTGTCCAGAATGCAAAGTGGGTATAGTTACCGCAGGGTAATGTCCGACAAGAAGATGTTTAATCCTGGATAAGGAAAAGCAAATGCTGGGATCTTCAGGTGGTCGGTTTGGAGTCCCGAATATTGATGCGGAAATTGAAGTACCAAAGTGATCTATTCTGGAGGCGGCTGGTCTGGACCAAGTGGTAACGATGTTTAGCTGGAAAGGTGCCAAGGGGTCTGCTCCTGACGCGTTTCGCTGTATCAAGGTACAGCTTTATCAAAGGAAAGTCTCCAGGTGAGACTACAAAGATCCACCGACTGTAATGGCATAAACGGTGGGGCCTAAAGAGCCTCAAGTACCAGGAAAAGATCCCACAGAGCAACTGGGGGAACAAAAAGGAGGTTGGGTTCGAAGGACGCCATGCATGAAAGAGCGGACATCCTGCAGTAACGCCAATTTACTGTGGAACAGGATGGACAAGGCTGAAACCTATACTTTCATTAGCTATAGAAGGTTTGTGAGCCTGGAGCATGGCTCTTAACAGTGAGGTATTAACAGCCACCATGTGAAAGCCAGACACTGTAGGTTCGGATGTAGACACAGACCCTGAGTGAGCAGGTCTGGATGTAGAGGCAGGCGGATCGGCGGGGCCACTGACAGTGCCTGCATAACCAAGAACCAGATCCGTCTGGGCCATATGTGGAGCCCCCAGGATCAAAGTTCCCCCTAAAAACTGCGGATTACTCTGACATAGTGAGATCAGAGGAAAAACGTACATCAGAGCAAAAGTCCACGGGGCTGACAGGGCGTCTACCATGCAGGCCTCCGGGGTCATGAGACCTGGATCCGTACAGGGCAACCAGGTGGTTGTGGCATGACAACATCAAGTCCACCCCGGGACTTCCCCAACGGTGCGCCAGCATCTGGAACACTTTCAGATGGAGGGCCCATTCACTGGCCTCCAGAGTCTGACGACTCAGGATGTCTGCTTCCTAATAGAGGTCCCCCAGAATAAAAAAATGCGGGAAGCCTCTGCCATGGCAGCCTGGCTCCGAGTACCCCCTATCTGGACCTGAACAGGGTGACCTCAAAGCCAGTGTTCCGCCAGGCCCAGATCCCGCAAGACTGCCCTCAGTTCTTGGACATTGAATGACAGCTGGGAGCCTTGTGCATTAACTGTCTCCCCGCTGTGAGGTTCTGGTCTAGAAGCCACCAGGATAGGAAGATCCGTACGGCCGGTGATAAGGCAATCAGGTGGGACCAAACATTCCCATGTAGGAGGTCGATACCATCGAGCCCAGGACCCTCATGCAGGCATGAATGGACACCTGCCTGAGGGGGGGGGGGGGAGATGTCGTAACCTGCAGTGTCCTGCAACATTCCTCTGTTCATTCGTTGATGAACAGAATCCAACTGGGCTCCCAGATGGATAATCAACTTGGAATCATGGATTGAACCAAGATCAACAGGTTGTCCAGATACGGTAGTATCCGGAAACCCTGATTGCGAAGCCTGCTGCCCATTTCTGCCATGACCGTAGTAAACACCCAAGGTGATGGTGACAGGCCAAAGGGCCTGGCTCGGAACGAAAATGATGGTCCCGTATTGAAAACTCCAAACACAGTCAATGTTCTTGCCCGACGGGGACAAGCAGGTGGGCGTCCTGGATGTCCAGGGATGCCATGTAGTCCACTAGTAAGGCCAGGACTATGGATCGCCAGGACTCCACTCTGAACTTTGGGACTTGGAACAAATCTGTTGAGCCGTTTTAAGTTGAGGATGGGACGGAAAGACCTGTTGGCCTTCCGGACCAGGAAGAGGCTAGCATAGAAACCCATGCCTTGCTGAGGCACAGAGACTGGAGCTATGACGGCCGACAACAGGAGCTTCTGGATAGCCTGCCCTGGAGGACTCCTGGAAAAGAACCAGCTTGGTGGACACCGCCGAAAGGTTAGGGAGTAGCCTCGAAAGACCACATCCTGAACCCACACGGCTGTTGTGGATTCCATCCAGACATCGGAGAACCACCGCAGGCAACCCCAACCCTAGGATCCCCCTAGGTGGAGTGCAGCCCCATCATGCTGAGGGTTTGGAGTCTGGCTTAGCGTCCAGTTGCCTGGTGGCCCAGGGACGCTTGTTGGAGGACTCAGTGGGCTGGGGTTGGGTTCTTGCAAAAGAATGTCCCCTACCCCTGCCCTATAAAGCAAAAAGACTGGAAGGAGGCCAGGGACTTGGTGTAAGTGAGTGGTAGAAAAGCTGCTACCATAGTTACAATTTTATTCAGTTCACACCCAAATAAGAGTGAACCTTGAAAGAAGTGCTGGTAGGGTTTTCTTAGAGTCAGCCTTCCATGAGCGTAGCCCCCTCTGTATCCATTTAACCAAGACCGTAGCTACCCAAGCAGATGCCAGAGCAGGCCTGGCCACCGCACTCAAAGTGGTATGAGCTGTATGAAGTTCTCCAACTTCCTATATGCTGGGACCTTTAAGGGGCGCAGTCGGGCTGTATAGCGTAGAGGATCACACAAGCTTTACGGCATGTGCGTCTAGCTTGGGAGCCGTTTTCCAACGGACTCTATCCTCCGGAGGGAGGGGGAAGAGTGCCAGATGTATCAAGCTTCAAAAAGTGATAAAATGAGAGTGATAAACAACCAGCTCCTACCTACCTGTCATCTTTGAAACCCAGCCTGTAACATGGCAGGTAGGAGCTGATTGGCTGGCTGTTTATCACTTTAATTTTATCTCTTTCTGAAGCATGATACATCTGGCCCAAAGGGAGGTAAACCTTCTAGGAATTGCAGACTTTCCAATGGGTATCTCCCCGGCCTCCGCAAAGGGTCTCCTCCAAGTCCTTAGACTTGGTGAATACGGCCAGGCTCAGCTTAGGACGTTTAAAGGTAAGGGCAAAGGATAATGGCAGTTCAGCTGGGTCCTGTAAATTCAGGACCTCTTTTACCGTGAGCAAAGCGCGATGAGGCGTCATCAATGCGCAATGAGGCGTCCCCCTTGCAAGGGGGGTCCTCGTCAGCATCCTGGTAATTTGCCAGCCCCCCCCCCTTCATCCTGCTTATCCTCCACCTCTGAATCTGAGTCGTGGGGATAGAGGGGTAGGCCTGACTGGTGCTTTGCATTCATGAGTGCAGCAAGGCACCGTGCCTTGCTGCACGAGGGCCCCAGAAAGCGTTGCAGGGTAAGGCTGATGAACGCTTTCTGGGGCCCTTGCACAACAAGGCACAGTGCCTTGCTGTGCTCAGCACACTATTTTATTCTCCCACCACGCCCTAGTGGATGGTAGGTCATGAAATACCACCTGTTGGGACATGGCTCAAAAAACAGTGAAAAACCCCATGTCGACCTTTTGACTGTCAACCTAATGACCTAACCCCATGTCGACCTAATAGTGTCGACCAACATGCTGTAGACCAAATGACCGTATCCCCTTGCTACTGTACATTGCAGTGCACTACTAGGTCAACTAGCTGTGTAGCATCCAATATGTGCTGAGTGGCAAAGCATAAAGCTTATAGAGCAGGAGCAGGGCTGTGGAAATAGAAGTCCACAGCAGAGTCCACATGCATACAGTAGAACGCACTCTGAGAAACTGACTGGGCATTTGTATCACAAACCAAATTATGTGCAATAAATAAATAAACACATTTTATTGAACACAAAAAAATGTACATTTGAAAACTAAAACTGTGTCTCCTGGTGGGATCTGAACCATAGGCACAGCAAACATTAAAGTTACTCTACCACTGGCCTGTCCACTTATACACGCTTGATGCAGGCACCCAGAAGTCTTATGTAATTATGCAGCCGGTAAATGCTGATGACGCTCGGACCTACGCTCTGAGTTTGTCACAATGCAAACAATATTCTTGTATTAAAAACTGTATTCAATGTAAATGCTGTTGTGCTGCAAGGCTAGTAGTCTCAGCCTGCCACCATGTTGTACACAAATTATGCTACATGGTAACTAATTCAGCATCAGATACTTGGTGGGGAAATGTATGCACAGTTTAATCACCATTACAGAGTCCCTGGGGCTTAATGAGCGACTATGTAACATAATTTGTGTACCACATGCAGACTAATAATGAAGCTAAGCTTGGCATGCTGTAAACAGGTAAAAGGGAGTCAAAGGCAGTCAGTAAATGACAACGGCTCTTCACATATCAATTTGTGGCACTGTACTTTTCATTAGTGGAGCAATGGCCGCGAAGCAGTGCAATGACATGTTTTGCATACTGTATAAGCACTTAATTTCGCGGGTAGTAATTTTCGCGATAATGAAGGAATCTGCATTTTCGCGAGTGGAAAATTTCGCGAATAATTACCGGTCGCATCCCCCATAGGTTTCTATGGGGGATGCGAAGCTGCCCGATGTATCAGCATCGGGCAGCCCGGTGTCCCTGCGCCCCCAGAATGATAAATGGGGCCTGTGTCCCAGGCTGCTCCCCCCGACACCGACCCCTTGGGAGCCCTGCTGCTGCCTGACTGGGAGAGGCGGCGGGGCCAAGTGTGTTGCTGTGTGAGGAAGTGACGGTCTCGGGGATGCCGGGGCGCTGCCTCTCTGGACGGAGACGCCGGGGAGTAGAGGTAGCGGAGACGGTGGGGGATCAGCAGCCCGAATCCGGAGATCAGGTCACTGCTCCCCGTTGGCCTCTCCCTGCCCAGCCGCCATGGTAACCCGAAAGCCCTGTGCGGCTGCCGCGGTGCACCCGGCCGGTAAGAGCGGAAAGACAAATGTGTGTGTATGTGCATGCTGTTGTTCCCCGTCTCCGGAACCCTATGAGGGGGCGCATTACTTCCCCAGCTGCTGCCTGCCACTGTCGCTCAGCCGTACTGGTAACGTGCTCCGGGCCTCCCGGCGTTGCAAGGGTTCGCTAAAGAATGATAAATGCGCCCTTTAGGGAGGGAAATATTTCGCGCAGCTTTAATTTTCGCGATTACGGAAGGCTCGCGAAAATCGCGAAAATTAAAGCCGCGCGAAAATAAGTGCTTATACAGTACTTTCGCCATAGTAGGCCTTAGTGCGCCAATACAGGATATTTCTCATGGCGGGACAAGAAAGACAATGGAGGACCAACAGGATAGATGAGCATGGCTACATCTGTAATTAAGCCCACCTAATATGGCAGCACATGATTTAATACAAGGGATTGGGCTGTCCGTGAAGGCCTTCTGTCCCACTGAGATAGGCATAATAATATAATTGTACACATAGCTTGACGTGAGCGAGATATAGCTCATTGGGGAAGCGTGGGCTCCTCCCTATAATCACAGGGAATTATATGATGGGAATTTCTCTATGAATCACCAATCTCTGACACATGCCAACAATGATATACAGTACCGACGGCATTCTGGAGCTTAGAGGTAGATACAGCAGCTGCAGTCAGCTTAAGATTTGGTTGAATCCATCATTGCAGACAATACAATAGATCTAAACACAGGTTTCCATGGAAGAAAAAAGATGCTGAAATTAAAATCATCTTTGTTTCTGAACACCATGAGGCCAGTGCAGATGCCACAACTACACTCACTTTGTCCATAGAACTGTTGGCATTCACCCATATACACAGATGCACACAGCTGCACTTATGCTTGTTCAAGTAGCCCTCACTTATACCCCTTTCACACCAGCCTAAATTCCCGGGTTGAGTCCGGGAACAACCCGGGACTAGCTCTGGTGTGAAAGGTTCCCGGGACAAAATCCCAGGCTAATTTGCCGGCAATACAAACCGGCTAGGTACCAGGGTTACTCCCGGGTCCTTCCCGGACTACTGGCTGGTGTGAAATGTGCAGGGACATGTCCCTGCTTCCCGTGTTGCCTCTGCTGATGTCAGCTAATGCTGATTTGCTAGCAGGGCAACTTCCTGTTGTGCTGGACGCGCCCAGACACGCCCAGAGGCAGCAAACAGCGTGCAGGGAGATACAGCGTGCACGTGCTGTGGGCAAAGTGCATTTTAAACCCTGCAACTCGGGCAAAGTGGGTTTTAACCCCTGCAAGTGTGGCTGCCATGTCTTGGACGAATGAAGAGGTGAGGGAGCTGTTAGCCATCAAAGGGGAAGAGGAGATCCGGCGCCAGATTACAGGCCCAGATATACCACAACATTGCCAAGGCCCTGGCATCGCGGGGCTTAGCCGCAGCCAGCAGCAAGTGGTGAACAAGTTGAAGGGGCTGAAGAAACAATTCCGCCGCATACATGACCGCAATCGGAATAAGAGCGGGGCTGCAAGGCAAGATTGGGTCTTTTATGAGCTGTGCAAAGCATGTTTTGGCCACATTGCGCTGAGTGACCCCGTCAGCCTGTCCTCCTCCAGCTCGGTCACTCTCTCATCGGTGGTTGATGAAGACAATAATCAGTCGATGGACAGTACCCAATCTGGGTCAACATCACCGATACTAGTCCCAGATGACACCGATTTAAACTCCTCCATTAACTCCTCCGTTAACCATGCAGATGACAGCATAAGCGGCACCAGTGTAGAAACCATCCAAGAGAGTGATGTGCCCGCCACACCCAAAGCGACACCCAAGAAAGCTCTCCCTGTCATGCGCACCAATAGTAAGTATTTATCCTTGCTTGAATGTCCTAAGCACTTGCATTCCAATACACAGTAATGCTGCACTATACGCCACCATAACCGTCCTCTGCAAAGTTTGGTGTCGCAGAGTGTATCAAGTGTAGGTGGGAGTAGGCCACAAACACATACGATCACACCACTGCTTTTTCTTATGCCTTTTTCTCCCCTTGCAGTATATACAGTTCCACCGCGGAAGCGCAAAGCCATCAAAGTAGAGCTCGCATCATGGTAAATGACCAGGGTGCTCTGTGAAGAACTGCGCGACATGGACAACAACATGCAGAGACAGGAGGATACCCAGCAACTCTGTTTCATCGAGGCGAAAAGAGAGCTGCAGCAGACCTTCATAACACAGATAATGGGTCACCAAGAGCGCATCTTGCACAGCTACCAAGACCGCCAATACCAGTTCCTGGAACACATCCTGCCTCGCTTTGTGGGTAACAACATGCTCCAAGCTAGCCAAAGCCCTACTGCCCCTGAGCATAGCTACCAGCCGTATTCCAGAGGTCCATACTATGATCCTCCTAACCCGCCACCATCCTCGCCTGAATACCCTGTATACAGGCAATTGCAATAGGCATTTTAAAATAGTATTGCTGTTTTAAGGACACATTTCATTTTGAAATAGTATTGCTGCTTTAAGGGCACTTTTGTAGATAGGGGGGCGGGGGGAGGTTGGATTTTTAGGGTATTGTTTTCTTATTTATATGCTGATAGTTGGGCACTTTATATGCCTGTGCATTTTACAGGTTTGATGTTTACAATGGCCGACCGATGTTTGCCGAGCACTTTTCAAGTTTACAAAGAAGTTGGCCTGATTCATAAGGTCCTGTTTAGGGGGCGTGGGTGGGGGGGATGTTTAATGCTTGTGGGGGGCGGGGGTGGGAGTGGGATGTTTGATGATTGTGGGGGGCGGGGGTTGTTTGATTTGTGTAATGTGCCTTTATATTTTTTGTATTTATCTTGCACTATTGTGCCTAGAAATAGGCAAAGTTTTATACTTTTATATATGCCTTCTCATTTGTTTTCTTGAAGTAAACAAGGTTAAAACACTACAACTGTTTGGTGTCTAATTTTTAATAATCAATAATGTAATGTGGGCCTAAAAAAGGCCATTTTCAATGATAAATGCAGGGTCAACCCGGGTTTGGTATGAAAGGTACCGACCCGGGTTGTCCCTGCTTCAAAAGCATGTGTGAATGGGTCCCAACCCGGGAATGTCCCTGCTTGTCCCGGGAATGGAATTCCCGGGTTTGTCTCTGCATTTCTGGTGTGAAAGGGGTATTACATCAGCCCTATAACTGGTACAAGAGAGCAGTCTGAAATCACTCAACAAATCTCTGAATTTGCTAAATACTGTAATATTCATGTTCAAATCAGTGTAATGCACTTAAATGAAAATATACATTTCACTATGATGCCAAAATAAATAAATTTTATTTTTTAATTAAGGTGCACATATCTGTTAAACATTGTTTGTTAGTAAACGGAACACCTACAGTAGAAAAAGTAAAAAGGGTGTTTTGGTCATACATATGTAACATACTCCTGCATATTTGCTACGGTCACACCAAACAGCCCTTCATGGCATGCCAGGTCACATGAGAATCTTTTAGTGGCGCAACGCATTCTTTACCAAGAATGCGTGTTAATCGCAATGCAATACGACTAGGATGTACAACGAGCACCTGCATCGTCTGAGTCTCTGAATCTGTACACAAAGTGCCACAATGTACTGTAGCAGCAGCTATTCTCCGATGTAAAGCTCTGTTCAGTATACAGACTCCGTATACAAGTGTCATACCAAATCAGCAGACTCCTTGTGCGTCCAAGTCTTAAAATTACATTTAAAATATTAATGTGTATGAGCATCAATTTCTATTACATTTTGCTTCATACTGAAAGATATTAACGATCTCTGACATATGTCATCAACTTTCCTTAATTAACTAACAAACAAGAAAAATAATTATATACAGTAACTAATGTCAAATTCTGAAATTATAACACATTTGCTACTTTCCCAAATGACAATGAAAATGTATTGTAAGGAAAGAATGCAAATCTGTGGCTCAACCCCCTGCTTAGAACAGCAGGTTACAGTACATACTGGGTACATTTCACATACAGTACTCGGCAAATGTAATTATTCAGAAAGTCTTCTCCTCAGAGAAGGTCCAATGTAATGGTCTCTGATAGATCATCCATCAAATGTATATATATATTTCATTATCAAAGTATTAAGGAAATTATATATATGGATTTAGAACAATAGATACATGCAAGAAGCAAATACCAAAGTGGATATATGACCTACAAACTGGTTTTGACTGCCTGTGCATAATGGTACGGTGTACAGTATTGTATTTTGTATGATGCTTATTGGCGTAGTGGAATGTGCTCAGGGAGTCTTGAGGAACATTTGTCACATGTACGGAGCCCAGCCAAGGTACATCTGGCTTAGAAGGTTTTCATCTGTGGCCTCCTGAATTAAGTAGTGGACATGTCCTTCAATAGACAGCGGCAGACCTTTTACACGATTTCTAGTCTTAATCACACCCTGCAGGCGTTGTTCAATTTCAAGCACGTGAGTTTTTGCCTGAATACCAGGAAAAATGTTAAGAAAAAACATTATTCAGAATTTTTAGTAAAATATTATAAAATAATAATGAAATCGCAAAAAAATACAAAATTAGAATTGCGGTTTTCTACATCTGGCATAATCAGAATTACAGAATCATTCAGAGCAGTTACAGTCAACCTTGTAACTCACCAATGCCCACTCTGATTGGCTACAATGAGTTACCTTTCCCTTCTCACTGACCTTGTCCCTTCCAGTCTGTAATTTTATTGTTAGGTTTTGTTTTTTTCACTATGTACTTACTGTATACAATCTTATTTGTGTAAATGTCTACTTTGAAATGCGTTGTATACACTGTTTACACAAATGACACCTATTACACAAATATAGTAATAAATGTAAGTTACACAATACAAACCTTTTCATTGACAACCTCTCCAGTCTCACTGGCTTGAGTTTTGCTTCCTCCACGAGCCGATTTACTCCATTCAACCAGAGGATCATGCAGAAATGGCTTCAGCACACTAAAAGCAATGCAGATTGGTGCCTTTATTTTAACGGTAATATAAGTTAAGATATTAGACATAAGAAAACAAGACTTAATATAAAAAGTAACACATTTTAATTTAAATGACAGACATGAACTGCTAAGTGTGGATCCAGCTTAAGGTATGCCAGCTTTTTAAATTATAAATAACAAATATAAATTAAACTAAACATAGCAAATGTATGCACATGTCTACAGTTCCGTATTAAGGGTATTCAGAACACATTACTAGGCACAATGTTTATAGATAAGAAGGGAATTAACAAAAGTTGGGGCAGTACGGATGTTGTAATGGTTAGCATTACTGCCTCACAGCACTGAGGTCATGGGTTTGATTCCCACCATGGCTCTAACTGTGCAGAGTTTGTATATTCTCCCTGTACTTGCGTGTGGGTTTCCTCTGGGTACTCCGGTTTCCTCCCACAATCCAAAAAAGGGATTTTTGTAAGAACTTACCGTTCGAATCCCTTTCTCTGATATGGTCCTGGTGACACAGCTTCACATTGGGATGTAGGAGGGTCCGCAGGAGCCAGGCACCTATCCTAAAGCTTTTGGAGGGTAGGCTCCTCCCCTACTGCATCCCAGATTCCTCAGTTCAATCTTTCAAAGCCACTGGAATACATTAACTCAGTACAAACACCTGCACATATTATATGCACAATTTTAAATTTAACTTTTCAACCAATTATAACATGAAACATCATGAACACTGGCATACTTACTGAGCGTAAGGGAGGGATCGCTGTGTCACCAGGACCATATCAGAGAAAGGGATTCGAACGGTAAGTTCTTACAAAAATCCCTTTTTCTCTTTCAATGGTCCTGGTGACACAGCTTCACATTGGGACGTTCCAGAGCCGGTCCTTTTGGGTGGGTACGCTCAGGTCTGCAGTTTTCATCACTGCTTGCCCGAATGATGCGTCCACCGACGCGAACTCACGGAACCTATCGAATTTGGCAAAAGTATGAACAGAAGACCAAGTGGCAGCCCTGCAAACCTGCTCAGCTGTTGCCCCATGTCGAACCGCCCAAGAGGTGGCAACCGACCTGGTGGTATGCGCATTAATCCTGGCCGGTACAGGCCTACCAACTTTAGTATATGTAAACGCAATAACAGAGCGCAACCACCTAGCAATGGTCTGCTTAGAAGCAGGCCAACTAAGTTTGTGTATGTCATACAAACCAGTAAAGTATCAGTCTTTCTGACACTCTTAACTCTGTCCACATAAACGCGCAAGACGCGCACAACATCCAAATTCCTTAATTTGTCCCTTTTCCTAACAACCCTCTGAGGGTTGAAACACAGGCAGAACAATCTCCTGATTTAGATGAAAAGCAGAGACTACTTTTGGTAAAAATCTAGGGGTACTGTCCGAAAGGCAGCCCTATCATCGTGACATATAAGGGAGGAAGACTTGAAGAACAAAGCAATCAACTCCGATATATTTTTTTTTTTTTTTTTTTTTTCCTTGACGCCACCGCCAACAAAAATACCAGCTTCCCTGAAAGGAAACTAAGGTCAACCGACCTTAACGGCTCAAAAGACGCCTCTTTAAGGTACTCCAGAACCAGAGATAATTCCCCTGGCGCTACTGGTTGGTTGTAGGGAGGTTTCAATAGATAAACCCCCTGCAGGAAGGTCTGTACTTCTGGTTCTAACGCAATCCTTCTTTGAAAAGAAAAATTGACACGGTCGAGATATGTACTCTGAGTGACTGAAGGCCTAACCCAGAGGAAAGGCCCTCCTGTAAAAAACTCCAACAATTTAGCCATTTTAAATCTCGATGTGCGTGACCTCTGTCTTACACACCACCAAATATAGGTCTTCCAGGCCCCAAAATAATTTACAGAAGACACTGACTTTTTGGCTTTCCTCATTGCGTTAACCACCGCCTTTGAGAATCCTATATTCCTCAAAATGGCGTTTTCAACAGCCAGACCGTCAAAATTAATCGAGCTGAATCCAGCTGGTTGAACGGTCCTTGTTTTAGAAGGTCTGACCTCAGATGTAGACGCCACGAGTCCACAGAGAATCTCTGAAGCCTCGAGTACCAGGATCTCCCTGGCCAATCTGGGGCCACTAAAATTACTGGAATTGTCTGGGCCTGTATTGTTTTCAACTCTCTTGCCAGCATTGGAACTGGCGTTAAATCATAAAGAAGATTCCCCTCCCAGGGGATAGTCATGGCATCCACTGCTTCTGCCAGTGGATCCCACGTCCTGTCATACAACCTGGGTACCTGATGGATGAACCTGTATGCCTTCAGGTCCCTATCCGGGGTTTCCCCCTTATTGTAATCTAGTGGAATACTTGTGGATTCAGCCTCCATTTTCCTTCCATCAGTTTCTCCCTGCTCAGGAAGTCGGCCTCTATATTCTCCACTCCTGGTATGAAGATTGCTGATAATGCTAGAACATTCTGTTCCGCCCACAAGAAGATTCGGGACACTTCCCACATGGCCAGATTGCTGTGTGTGCCTCCCTGGTGATTCAGATACGCCACAGCTGTGACGTTGTCGGTCTGAATGCCTAAAAGGGAGCTCTTGTAATCTTTTCTCCCGCCAGAGAAAACCTCTTCCACACAGCCCTCAGTTCCAAGATGTTGATCAGTAAGGCAGACTGTAAAGTATCAGTCTTTCTGCTCTAAAGTCCACAAGCCCTGCAGACGCAGGTCCACGACAACTGCCCCTCAGCCTCTGAGACTGGCGTCGGTAGTGACTACCACCCAGCTCCAGGACTGCAGGGACCGACTCCCCCGAAGGGAATCCACCTCCATCCACCATTTTAGGAAGGATCGAGTTTCTGAAAACAACACCATTTGTTCTGACCTCATGGTCTGAGAGTTCCCTGTCCGCTGGGACACTCTAGAGTGGAACCTGGTGAACTGTAACGTCTCGAAAGACGCCATCATCTTCCCCAGCAGTTTGAGTCACCCCCATACTGCTGTGCTCTGAGACCCTAGGATCTCCTGTACCAAGGCAGCCAGATCCCTGGCCTATGCCTCTGGTAGAAACACCCAATGCAACTGGGTATCCAGACCAATCCCCAAGAATTGGAGTCTGTGACGGCACCGATTGAGATTTTTGTAAATTTAAAAGCCAGCCGTGAATCTGCAAAACCTGATGGTTTCTGCCAAGTGACTCTTCACTTGTCTGCTGACTCCGCTTTAAACCGCAGGTCGTCCAAAAATGGAATAACCATGATTTTCGTCAGTCGAAGCACATCCGCCATTTCTGACATTATTTGGTGAATACCCTTGACGCTGTGGCCAGACCAAAAGGCAACGCCTGTAATTACAGGAGAAGGTCTCCTATTGCACACCCCAATAGTTCTGGGTGGATAGGAACCTGCAAGTATGCGTCCTGGACCTTCATGGACGCTAAAAATTCTCCCTGGTCCCGGCTTAGCAGCACAGACCGTAGAGACTCTATTTTGAAATGGTCTACCCACAAAAAGCTATTAATGCCTTTAAGTTTAGGATCAGCTGAAAGACCCGTCTGGTTTGGGCACCAAAAACAGAGTGAAATAAAAGCCTTTTTTCCCTCCGCTCTGGGGACCGGGACTACCACACCCTTCTCTAAAAGAGAATGAGCCGCTCCCAAGAGAGCTGTACGGAGCCGAGCCTCCTTTGGCAGTGGTGTAGGAATGAACCTTCTCGGTGGAAGAACTTTGAAGGGAATCTTTTAACCCTGGGTTATATTTCTAACCCAAGCGTTCCGGTCTTAACAGTGCCCCTGCGTCTCTGAACAGTGACAGACGTCCCCCCTCCTTAAACACCGCCGGGCAAAACCCCTGGCAGTATGCGGAGGATTTTTCCTCTCCTATGGTTTCTTATAAAAAGAACCAAATTTTGACTTTGGGGCCTTGCCCCTGGAGGACTGAGACTATCCCTTAAAAGACTGTCCTCAAAAGGACGCACCTCCTCTAGGGGAGGGCCGAAAGGATGGCCTGAAAGCAGAAAACCTTGATGTCTGCTTTGGCTGCAGGGGTAGGCAGGAAAGTGCTTTTTTCCACCTGTGGCCTGCTTATTAATCTCTTCCAGTTGTAAACCAATAACAGCTTTCCTTTAAAAGCAAATGCCTCTAAGCCTTTTTAGACTTGTTATCTGCCTTCCAAGCTATAAGCCAGAGCACTCTCCTGGCATTCCAAACACTGAGGAAACTCTGGCAGCCATTTTGAGAGCTTCCTGCTCAGCCTGCATCACATTTCTGCAGCAGCATTATACTTCTCTGCCTAGTAACAACACACAAAAGACAGTATGTCAACTAGAGCACAGGTCACTGACCCACCAATTCTGGCCTTAGAGACCCAGACTGAAGCCAATCAGAGGACTTGCTTGCTTGAAGGCTTGCACTGGTAGCACAGTTGGTTTTTGACAAGTATACCACAGAAGCCTCTACCACTGGAACTTTCTCCCAGAGGTCTGCATGATCCTCAGGCATGGGATACAGGCTTAACCATCTATTTTGGCATCTAAAGCCTTTTGTCAGGGGTTTTCCAATAAATCTTGTAAACCCTTGTCTGCAGAGAGATATCAGGGGTTTTCCAATAAATCTTGTAAACCCTTGTCTGCAGAGAGATATCATTTCCCTCACGCTGTCTCTTAAAAACAACCTTAGCAGGAGTTTTTTACTTCACAGACAAATTCAATGCCTGTTTACAGCAGTAATCAAATCCTCCACCCCTGAGGGTGAGGACTCTTCAGAAACATCACCCTGAACCCAGGGTATGTCTGTGTACTCTCCCTCCTCATCAGCAGCTAATAATGGCACTGAATCAGACCTTTTAGGGGTCCCCCCAGAGTAACCATAAAGCTTGTCAAACAAGTAATTTAAACCTGCTGATTCCCATAGCAGTATCCTGCATGACTTGTATAAGTCAGGATCTGTCTGGGTCCGAGGCAAAGAGCTGGCCGGACTGCTGAGAGAATGGCCCTGGTCTAGGGAAATTACCAGCCATCACTCTGCCTGTCCAGTAATGCACCAAAGCATTTTCCGACCTGTCTCAGGGACTTAACCCTCGCAAGGTCCGATGCACTACCCTCTGGGGTTCACTCCCCATGGGTTTCACAGCAGCGCATAAAATACAAAAGCCCCCCTTAGGGACAAATTTCAGTGTACAACCACTGCAAGCGCTCATTGCATTAAAGGCTCCCTCCCCCAAAACCACAGACTGTTGCTCAGACATGATGTTCTCAATAACACAGTCACAGCATTAAATGTACATACATTATATACAGTGTACTCAGCCACTTAGCTTTCTGTAGTCTTCAGAATGGGGAAAGCGAAGCCCAGGAAATCCAATCACTCTGTCAGGATCAGTAAGCCAGCTCAGCTCCGCTGCAAGCGTTCTGAATGGCGCCAAAAACAGAGTGAGGGAAGGGACCAAGTCCCTGCTGCTGCGGGGTCTGTGACTTTTGGCGCCAACTACCCCCAGACAGCCGCTCCCATTGTAGGATCTCCTCGTTCCAGTATCTCCCCCTCAGCTGGGGACCACTCGGAACATGCCTGTAACAACACTGCTGTCCTCTCAGTATAGGAGCTCAGTGTGTAAGCTCCGCAGAAAATGGCCGCCGCCATCACGGAGCGCCTGTCCCCCATGATCCCCACCTAGCGTGAAGCCGGTTTCAGAGCGCTCCGGAGCCCAGGCAGCTTCTTAAAAGAAGCTGTAAGCGCTGCACAGGGAGGCCAGACAGCGTCTCCCTCGTGCACAGTGAGCTGACAGGACTCGTTTCTGTCAGCTCCTGCTGCGCTAGCAGTGTGAGGATTCACTAATGAGAATCCTCACACTGTGCCTACCTAGCTAGTGTAGAAGTTAATAAAATAATAAAAACCCTAACTAACTCTACTCCTTCGGCTGCTCCAGCAGCCCTTTAGAATAGCACCCACTCCAGTGGGCACCTAACACGAACTGAGGAATCTGGGATGCAGTAGGGGAGGAGCCTACCCTCCAAAAGCTTTAGGATAGGTGCCTGGCTCCTGCGGACCCTCCTACATCCCAATGTGAAGCTGTGTCACCAGGACCATTGAAAGAGAAAATATACTGGTAGGCTAATTGGCGCCCAACAAATTAACCCTACAATGTCTGTGTGTGCGTGTACTTGTGGTAGGGAATATAGATTGTAAGCTCCACTGGGGCAGGGACTGATGTGAATGTTTAACTATTCTCTGTAAATCGCTGCAGAATATGTGTGCGCTATATAAGAAACTGTTAATAAATAAATAAATAAAAGTTAATTGCTGAGCACTAAATCATATGTTGCCCTCCTAGAGGAGCTGCTTCATGGGGAATGGTCAACACCCCTATTGGATAAAAAAGAAGAAAAAGAAAAAAGCGGCACTTCTCACTAATACACAGTAGCAAGTGAATCAATTTGATAAAACAATTTAATATGCAATATATTTAAACATTAAAAACATAATAATGGATCATGATTACGTGCTGATTCGTGAAGCCCAAAATATCAAATAACCTGCACTGTACCAATCGATGAAAATCCCAATGTTGTCCAATCCGCTCGACAAAAGGAATCCTGGGCGTCAATGGTGGGATTGGTCCAATAGATGGAATGCGCCAATCTGTAACCTCCCCAGATGTACAGTATGACAATGTTCTCCAGGTAAATTTGTATGCCAAGGGTATCCAGATAATGGAATCAAAAGATCCTGGATGTCGCTAGAGGGATTGGATCTATGCTGACCCAAAACCTTTTGGAACTCACCTGCTCGATCATCTGACCACTGAATCCCTACATTGGCTGTCCTTGGTCGACTAAACTAACTGGAAACCATTGTCGGGTATCTGAGGAGGTTTAGGTTTTGGTCCATCCTCCATTCTTGGACAAACCCCTCTAGCGACATCCAGGAAGTGGGTCTAAAAAAGACTTGGTATAACGCTGCGCTCTGAATACTACATGCCCACTCCATTCCTATCACATTCAGAAACCATTCCCTTGCATGCATTCTCACCTGACAGATCCATCCGTTGTTATGTGGATATGTGTACAGTAAGTTTGCTACAGCGCATGCAGTTTATTAATGGCAGCCACACGCAGCTGTATCCTTTACCTCATTAGCGGTTCCCTCTGGTCTCTCATTAGCCTCATAGTGACCTCACAAGCACGTCGGAAAAGACCCTCTGTCCCCATAGGTCCCATTCCATTCACCATGTTGTGAGTCATCCGGAAGGGGACAATTTCTGGCACATCAAATGTTTCACCCTAATAAAATGATTACCACAATTATGTCAGACCGGTGACGGGAAAGGCACACGCTCTCCAAATGTTCAGTGACTGCACCTGGGAGGTTTGCACTGAATGAAAACTATGAAGCATGAGTAATACACACAATATAGAAACTGCTGAAGTTACTTTGATATACTGTAGAAGCTATTTTTAATTTGCATGCATTTAGACAAATTATACAGTGGATTAGTATATATATAAGCAGTTAATTATCTGCCTTTCTCTGCAAAATAGATCTATCATAGTTAGGCCAGGAAGCATACTTTATTGTATTGTATTAAATTATTTAGTTTAAGATGTTTGACGCAAATTTCTTTAGAAGCGGCTCAAAAAAAATTCAAGTTACATTCCCAAGCTTATCTGCTTTAGTTCCACGTCCTTTTCAATTTATAGCAGTTTACCTTGTTAAAGAGACAGTTGAAGTCCACATGGACACACTCCCCTGTGAGAGAGTCAAACAGAATGTTCTCTCCATGACGGTCTCCCAGACCCAAGATGTAGCCGACCATGGACATCACAGCAGTGGAACGGCAATAAGCAGACCTGCTATTGTACCTAAGGAATAACTGTACATTTATGACAGTTCTCCAGCAGAACACAAACAAGAAACTAAAATAATGAACAATGATCCAAGAGATATAGATAACAATGTCTACTAACCATGATATGGGATCGGGGAATGTCCTTAAAAACCATTCATGGAATACAGGCGCGTGGCGGGGCAAAAGCATCTCCTTAAAAATCTTCAGCTTTTCCTCTCGGGGTGCTCCCTTGGGCAGCATGCAATTACGGAGTTCCTTCCCTGTCATGTATACTCCTACAAACCAATGGAGAAAACAGACATGGGGCTAAGTCTCTAGTGCAGTGATGGCTAACTTTGACTCCAGCGGTTGATGAACTACACATCCCAGCATGCCCTGCATCAGTTTTAGCATGGCCAAATAGTAAAACTGTAGCAGGGCATGCTGAGATGTGTAGTTCAACAGCAGCTGGGGTGTCAAGGTTAGCCATCACTGATCTAGTGAGTATCACTCTGCTTCTACAATAATGTTCCCTTGCTGGGTACACACCTAAAGATTTATCTGTTCAATCTGGTGAGAACAAAAATCTGGTAATGTATGGGAACAAAGGACAATCAAACATTAGATCACAAAAAATGAAATGGATAAAAATTGATCTTCAGATTAGTTTGTTAAATCAAACGGCTTTAACCAATTTTTTATGAAATGAAAATTGTTTGTTTTTTAGTGTTTGGGAGGAAATTTGAAATTCTCATTTGCTCCCATACTGTACATTACCAGATTTTTGTTCCCACCAGATATATATTGGACAGATAAATCTGTAGGTGTGCACCCAGCCTTAGAGAATTGCTTCATCATTCTACTAAACTAATACCTACTAATTGTTTAGGGCCACCCTTTCAGTTAAACCTTTTTTTTTTTTAAGACAACGTTTTGAATTTACCCTGTGACTGTAAATTCCCATACACATATACCGATATTTGTGGCGGGGACCTGGCGGGGTGCCGTGAGCGACGGTCATGCTCCGGCTGCAGCATGACCGTTGATAACGAGGATGCCCTCATCTGAACATGTTCAAAAGAGGGGGGGGGGGGGTCATTAACGGCGTGTGGGAGCAATATTGTAAACAATATCGCCTAGTGTATATGGGGCTCAAGTCTTCTGACAGAGCATTTTCACTGCACAAACATGAAAAATGTGCTGCAAGCTATAACAAAACATTTCCATTTATATTCAAAACTGCACTAGAAAAAAACGCTTAAAGCCTTATTGGTTGCTATGGGTGACAGCACAAATTCCCTGTACATGAGTTTTCATAAAGCTCTGGTGATATATATTTCAACATACACACAGACTAAAAGTGTGACTGCGAAGATTGTCTTCTCAGTGGGACTGCGACCTGCAGCAGATGTACTGTAGGTGCTCTTGTCCTTGCTTTCAAACTGTTACAATTTTCAAGCAGCTAACTCACCTCTTTCTTTGTATAATTTGATCAGTATGTTTCTCAGACCGGCTGTGTTATTCACCCACTCTATAATTCCACACTCATCGTTCAGTGGGATAACAGCATAAGTGCGTATATGAAGCTCTCTCCTCCGGGACTCTGCATCTTTCCTCAAGCACTGTTCAAGCACACAATGAAATTAACTTACATAGGAGAAATATGTAACTGTCATTATAATAGAAATGTAACACAATAAATATTGAGCACAAAGACTTCACAATGTGGAGACAGGTACTGTACGTTATGGCTGAACCGATGTCTGAGAAGATACTAGTGTCTTGTGAATATAACTGCATCACTGGTTCCTAGTGCTTAACCCTTTGAGTGCCAAGTGAATGTGTCAAAGTTGGTGTGAAAATTGGCAAGCAAACATATTTATTCATCATGATAATATTTACCTTATATAGGAAATATAAGCTTTTGTTACACAGCATTTTTTATTTTAATGAATATAACAAAACGAGCGATGCTGGCATTTTGAGTGGGTATTTTGCACATTGTTACCAGAGATGTTGGCATTTTTAGCAGATATTTTGTGAAATGTTGGCCATTAAAAGGGTGCATTTTCCTAAACACTTTTCTCCCCGCATCCATGGAACTCTTACCTTGTTTATCAGGGAGTTAAACTCCATGAGTCTGCAGTCTTTCCGGAGATCATCTTTAGGTTTGCACATCATAATGTAAGATTTTCCATCAGATCCCTTCAGTGTAATCTTCTTGGGTTTCTGGAGAGATTGTAGGATCTCTACCTGCCGTGCAGAAAAAAAAAAAGAGGACACTGAAGTTGTACAGTAAATACTAGGAGGGCAATTGGGAAACTGAATAGAAGTCCAATACATAGATACAAATATGTCCGATGTAGACCTGAGAACAAAGAAAATAAGGCTTTGATGTTGGACACAACGAGGACCAGCTATATATAAGCACACAATGGCTCTCCATGGCTGTGTAGTGCAGCAGCGGTAATTACCTTAAATTGCCAGGGACAGAGGGCGGGATGTACTAAGACGAAAATGCGGTAAAACCCCCGTTTTACTGCATTTTCAAATGTACTAATACCAGGCCACTGCATCATCGCAGGGCATCGCCACCTTTGGGAGGCAATACCCTATAGAAGCCTTCTATCACCGCCCACCGCTGACTCCTACCCCCTCCACCTCATCCTAATCCACCAACAACATGTAACAGCCGGGGGTGCCCTTCCGGCTGCAGGGGGGAGGAGGAGACGCCGAGTACCGCCGTAGAGCCCAGGAGGTGACGGTGACCCCCGCACACCACATCATAGGTATCGCGGAGGGCCTCAGTCTCCACACTGCAATGCAAGCCGCATATGTTAGTACATATGCCCTAGCATCGCGGTGGAGGCATGGGGAGGGGCGGCAATGTATGTTAATACATCCCACCCAAAAACTGTTGGTAGAGTGGGTGTTTGTCTCTAAGTGATCCTAAGTC
Source organism: Crinia signifera (assembly GCF_055691185.1). Lineage (NCBI taxonomy): Eukaryota > Metazoa > Chordata > Amphibia > Anura > Myobatrachidae > Crinia > Crinia signifera. Next base: position 262,806,934 of record NC_139219.1, read on the forward strand.
TGATAAAATCAATAATTCTGAATTTGCAACTCCATTCTAAACTTTTCAAATAACAATGTAGCCAAACAGGTTTACGGATTTGCTTTCTTAAACCAGCATGTGCTATCTGTGACCAGCTTGCGTATATATGTGATCTACAAATACACGAAGGATGTAATCACATGCTTATAACAGGATGGCTAAACACATACATATATAATTGGGAGGGGGTTGGTGGGTTGTTAACATTACCTTTTCTCAAAGGCCATGGGGGACACATGGATGCACACTAGGTATATGTACTGTAGGTGTTAATGGAAGAGCATCAAATGATTACATTTCTTTTCCCTCCAGCCCAGACTCTCCCCTATGCCCACCCAAGCCTAGAAGTGTGGTAGTTTGGTACTAGGTAAGGTGGAAGACGGACATCCCAACATATAATGTCACAAAATTATGTAGAAGGCAAAACTGGCCTAAAAAGCACAGACGACTTACAACATCATCAAAGCCAGCAATGTATGCCCAGTGCCCAGGAAAGGGATCATGGTCAGCGTGATCACGTTTTCCAGCAGTAGATGGCAGCGTAGGGATCATTACTGACTGTAAAGGGATGAGGATCTCGCTGAATGTTGGCTCTTCAACCAGTTTCTTGAGCAGCCTAAAGTGAACATTCATACTTAAAACGCCAGTGTTCCCATCCACCTAGGAAATGCATTAAGGATACATGTTAATATATTATCAAGTAACCTGCCTCAATTAATAACCCACACACATCAGCGTCACAATGGAGCGATTATTTCCTGATCCCCTGACGTCCAGGTCAGAGAATCCGAAATGTTAAACATGTTTTAAAATCCCGATTCTCCAACCCTGACCAAAAGCGAAAGAATTTCCCCAATTCCCTGATGGATCACTGATTATCAATGTCCCCTGATGGCGCTTTATACAGATGGAGCCGCTCTCATTAGAGCGGCTCCTGGCGATCTGATCGCCGCCCCCCACCAGCATGCGCCACCCTGTTCGCCAGAATGGGGGGCTCACGAGCACCATTCTCGTCAATGGGACGCGCAAGCATGTGAGACGCTGGCGGGTCCCTGTCCGTCGGCCATACCTCCACCAGTGCTATGGATATGTCGGGCTGGCCCGGGAATGGCCGGGCCAGCCCGACAAACAGGAACCAACGTTTTGAGACTGTACGGATTGATTTGATATATGACACTTGTATATTGTGTCTGTGGCTGAGGGGGGTATTCAATCAGTTCCAACTTTTCCAACATTCGGAAATATGCACTTTTCGATGATTTTCAGTCAAATTTACATTCTACCTATGACATTAAAGTGACAATGTTCTGACTGTCTGAAAAGGTATCCGGGACTATTTGTCTACAGCAAAAAGATAGACAACCATTAGGTCAACACCATTAGTTAGAAAAGCAAAAAGGTCGGCATGCCAAAAGGTCGACACACCAAAAGATCGACACAATCAAAAGGTCGACATGGGGTTTTCACAGTTTTTGGAGCCAACATGTACCGACAGGTGGTATTTCATGCCCTACTATCCACTAGGGCGAGGTGTGAGAATAAAATAGTGTGCCGAGCGCAGCGAGGCACCGTGCCTGACGCATTGCGAGCAAAGGGAGCGATGCGAGAGGCTGCGGTTCACTTCAAAGTGTGTCCATGTCAAATGTGTCGACATTTGGGTAAAAAAACTGTAAAAAAAACCCATGTTGACCTTTTGACTGTCGACCTAATGGCAGTGTCGACCTTTTGGCATGTCGACCTTTTTGCTTGTCTAACTAATGGTGTCGACCTAATGGTTGTCTATCTTTTTGCTGTAGACAAATGGTCCCGATTCCGTCGGAAAAACAATAATGTTGTAAAACACATGGCTCTGTGAATTACTTGTTGATCCACGTGTTTTAGTCCAATCTACGGTTGTTTTTGCCAATTTTTCGCCAATGCAGATCTGACTTTTTACCACCCACTTGATTTGCTCAAAAGTGTTTGCTACCCTATAGGGTAGTGAACACTTGTGTGTGAGATACTGACAGGTATCATGCAAATTCAGTAGGTAGCCAGTAATTGAATCCCTCTGTAAGGAAGAATGAGGGCGCAAAATCAGTACAATGAGAGAGCACAAAAAAACACTGTAAATGACACTATAGAATTTGGCATACACAAAGACCGGCCCTAGGCATAGGCAAACTAGGCAAATGTTTAGGGGCACCAGCAGCTTCTGCTAATTAAAATGATGAATGTGTGAGTGAGGCTGTATCTGCATATGAACTAGTGTATTCATGGAAATCACTGTAACATAGCATTCCGTATTCAGGTACAGCCACAGTCGTACACAGAATATAGCCATGCCACATATAATTTTAATCATCGGAAGCTGCTTGTGTGTCCTGGTCACATAACAATGCAAATAAGACGAATTTTCAGCAAAAAAGGCACCCAACGTTAGCAGAACTGGCCAGGAGCTGCATGGCCAATTGAGGCAAGATGTATGAGGAAACATCTGTATCCAAGCAGAGGCAGAGGTCACAGTGTTAGCGGATGTGTGAGTGCTGTCTGCGGGTGGGTTGGTTGTGCAATAGTGTTCGGCATATGTGTAAGGGGCATTATGTGTGTCATGTATAAATGCATTAATAATGTGTGACATATGTGTAACAGGCATTATGTGTGTCATGTGTATAAGGGCATTAATAATGTGCAACATATGTGTAATGGGCATTATGTGTGTCATGTGTATAAGGGTATTAATAATGGGCAACATATTTGTAAGGGGCATTATGTGTATGAAGGGCATTAATAAAGGTTGGCATAATGTGTAAGGGGCAATATGGTTATAAGGACATTAATAATGTGTCATGTGTAAGGGGCATTACTGTGTTGTATTATCAGGGGTGCCGAGAGAAAGGGGTAGGCCGGTAGGGGGTACAAACTACCCAGGCCAAAGTCTGATGGAAGGGCCCAGTGGGGACCCCGGGCCGGTTGGCCCACCGTGAAACCGCGCCATTTCCCGGTGGGTCGGCCCAAAACGCCGTAAGCACGGGCCGGCCGCGCTCCCCCTGGACTTTCTTGGCACTTTTTCCACATCCAAAATGGCCACGGGAGGGCTGCTGCGCATGCGCGATAGCGCACAGCACCTCCCATGGTACTTCGTGTGCGGCGTCAGCGCGGGCTCCCACTGCTCCTGTTCCCCACCTGGAGGCAGCAGAGCAGGTGAGCCCCCCCACCCCGCATAACAAACACCGCCCGCCGCCTTGCTCCCCCCAGCATTACAGCAGCGCGACCCCCCGGGCTGCCTCCGCCAGCACCCCCCCCCCCCCCCCCCGGCTGCCTCTGCCGGCACCACCCAACCCCCCCTCCCCCCCCAAGGGTTGCTGCATGAGTTCTCCCGGGTTGCAGCTCTTCTCCTCTGCCCAACACACACTGCTTTCTAAGGGTATAATGTGAATAATGTGAGGAGTAATGTATATAAGATAAAGTGGTACTACTGTTTGATGTATCGTGAATAAGGGACACCATCGCATGATATATTGTGAATAAAGTTGCACTACTGTGTGGCATAATTTGAATTGGGGGTACTATTGTATGGCCATGCCCCTTCCCAGCAAGAACACACCCCTGTTTGGGCTGCGCACCGAATGTGTGCACTGTTTCTATTTAAAATATTGCGGGTAGGAGCACCAAAATGATGACTGCTATGATGAGGGTTGATGATGCTGGGAAAGGGGAGCAGGATCAGAGGCGGAACTAGTGGCGGTGCTAGGGGGCACCAGACAAAATCTTGCCTAGGGCGTCATTTAGGCTAGGGCCGGCTCTGGGTAGAGTCTGCTGCTTCCAGAAACCCTTAGAATCATAAATAACACACACTAGCGTAATATGTTCACCAGATCCCCTTGAAGCTATGGGAGAAATTTACTAAGATGTGTATTCTACTTCAAATGTGATGTTACTATGGGCAACCAATCAGATCCTATCTACTACCTTCTAGAGGGTACTAAATAAATAAAGAAAATAATGATAAAAGCAAATATCAGCAATGATGTCGTCAGATATCAGGAATATGTAATGGGTTCCACAACGTGGGTAATCCATTACATATTCCTGATATCTGACGACATCATTGCTGATATTTGCTTTTATCATTATTTTCTATATATATCTCCTGATCCTGAGAGACATACCGGAGATTTGTGTATACTACCCTCCATCGCCCATTGGTCCATTTCTCGAGACAAGCTTTCCGATATTCTGGGTTGAGTGGTGACCCAGTCCTGTGGATCCGGCTGAAGGAGGGCTTTGCGCCTTGGGACTTATTTCTTGTTTGTTTTGTATATTACTAAATAAATAAGTAGATTCTGATTGGTTGCCCATAGCAACATCATATGTGAAGTAGAATACACATCTTAGTAAATTTCCCCCTTATGTGCCCGATTCTCTCCATGGCCCTTACTGTGTACAGTTTGTATATTCTCCCCGTATTTGTGTGAGGTTCCTCAGGGTAACACAGCTTATAAGCAGCGATTGGGCTACTCACGATGTAGCGGATGCAGACAGGTATTTTGTGATAGGCTGCAGTAGTTGTCTTTGCAATAAATGTTCATTTCTACAGTATATTCAATTTATTGTAATCATAATACACTGTTGTGGTGTCCCCCCAATATATATTCTAACAACAATACTGCTGTTCCTGTGAGGAATATGTTTTAGGATCCACACCTAGGATCACAGAGATCATCAAAGAAGGAGCAGAGATGGCAGCAGCAATGCAGATAAAATCACTGGGCCCAGCAGCAGAACTGAGATGGCTTCAGTAGATGCCCCAAACCACCCTGTCCTTTTTGTGGTGACTCTTTAGCACGAATATGTCACTTCCCACTGATTCCCCAATGAGTTACTGTGTAGTATTAGTGGGAAGATGATGTGGGTTATGGGGCAGAGACCAACTGCCGCCCGCATGCCACATGCCAGGTATAAAACCTCAGTGCACTGGCCTCTCACTGGCATTTCTTGAGCAGAGGCAGAGGTGAGTGCAAGAAAAAAGACCCCCCTAGAGAGAACCAGTTTTTACCAGAACCAGAGTTTACTCCAGGTAATACCAGTGATCAGCGCACATTAACATCTGTGTTACTTTCCTTTTTTTTTTTTTGTGCACCTTTGGTGCAATTTACAAACAACGATGAGCCAGAGGGAATTGGCCCAGTTAACTGGAACTGGGCCATATCCGAACACCTCCTGGCTACGGTCAGGGCGCCGCAGACCATCTTCTGGTGTACCATCTGCAGCAGCCCCAACATCAGGAGGACCACCAGCAGCAGCAGTGCCGTCCTCAGGAGCACCAGCAGTTGCAGGAGCACGTAGAGCAGTAGTCATCCTTGCCCGCCTTCCATCCTACAGGAGATGCACCTTTACAGAAGGAGGCGCTGTAGAGTCCTGTCCCATCTGCATCTCCCAGTTTCGGATTGGAGAGGAAGTGGCGGTCACATCCTGCAGGCATGTTTTCCACATCTCATGCCTGACACAGTGGCTGGACATTAACACCATCTGCCCCCTGTGCCGCTCCCGATGCCTGAGCAGACTTTTCCTGCGTCATCTTTAGAGGAAATCCGAGGACGTAAGTACTGTTACAGCTGGTCGTGTCCTTGTTGTCTTGTCTCCCCCTGTCTACCCTACTCGGGGATTAGCTACTTGCTGCTGTTGTCAGCAGAAGTCTTGAGGGATATTACCTTTTTTACCTGAACTGACGGACTTAATTTGGCTCATTTAAATTTGGCTAATTGGCAACAATTCAAATTCCTCAGTCCCTCAGCAGAGTTTTGGGTTCACCTCTTGCCGAGTTTTACATGTGTTATCCTTGCTCTCCCCCAACCCCCTTTCCCCTCATGTGTCTTTATATTGCTTCTGATTGGCCCTGAAGCTTGTCTTAATTCGGCTAATTGGCATTCAATTAAACAAATACTTTTTTTTTTTTTGGCAGATCATCCATTTTATTAAGATTTAATTCTTTGGGAGCTATTCATGAAGCAGTGAAAGAGAGGAGAAGTGTGATTGGTTGCTATGGGTAACATCTCCACTGGTCCACCCCTCCACTCTTCTCACTGATTCCCGAATAGGCCCCTTTGCCACCAAAATTTAGTTAATTAAACATATTTGAATATTCTTAATGTGTTTCAAATAAATTCCATCTTTTATTCTGCCAAATTCATGTCTCCGAGTCTTTATTTATATTATGGTTACTTATGAGTGTGCGATTATTTGGTATATACTGTACATGGGACACCCCTCAGATGGTTGAGGGCTTATGGATCGTCATGCTTTACCACTATACAGTTCTTTAATTGATTTACTAATAAATAAATAAATAAATATATATATATATATATATATATATATATATATACACACACACACACACACACACATATACATACAAATAGGTGACCATTGCTGATGCAAATGACTCTGAATCTTAGTGTTTAGTGTAAACAGTGATGGGTTATTACTGTGTGGTTGGTGCAGGGGACATCAGATCACCAAATCAGCCTAACACATTTTTTTTTTAAATAATCACAGAGGACATGACGCAGCCACATCTTGGTAATTGTTCACCCTGAACATGTCTTTGGGGGAAATTTACTAAGATGTGTATTTAACTTCACATGTGATGTTGCTATGGGCAACCAATCAGATCCTGTCTACTACTGTATATTCTAGAGGGTGCTAAATAAATAAGAAGTAGATTCTGATTGGTTGCCCATAGCAACGTCACATGTGAAGTAAATTTCTGGGTCAGACAAATGCATAACAATGGATCTGTGGGCTGTGTGCGCAAAACTGATACACATCCTCTTGTGGCTATGTAGGAGTCACTGGATGGCATTGGGGTATTTGCACATGGGGCCCGATTCAGGCCTGATCACTGGGCCGAGGGTTTTCAGAGTCCAGCGATCAGGTAAACGACATCCTACGCCGCCACGCACAAGCACATTCTTGCCCATGTGCTCCATGGAATGGCTTTCTCTGTGTGTGCAGCGCTGAGTAAGCCAGGACTTACTTGGCGCTGCGATGGCCGTGTGGAGAAAGTGGCTTTCAATAAAGGTTCCATGAGGAGTTTACCCACAGTAAAACACATACAGTACATACAATAAAACACATTGTGAAGGACACAGAGTAGAGGGTGTGGGGATATTAGAAACTCATAGCACCTATTCACGGTATGCCATCGTTGGATGTACACATTAAAGGTCGACATACATATACATTGGGTCAACCACTAAATATCGACACAGCTTAGGTCGACACATGGAATAGGTCGACAGGGTTAAAAGGTCCACACAAGTAAAGGTTGAGTCTCCCTTATCCATATATTCCAAAAACCAAAATATTGTGAAAACCGTGATTTTATAGAATATTTTTTTCCCGCCTCTTTTTTCATACTTACCTCGTCACACGGTGTCCACGGCAGCCAATGGCATCCCTGGTCCCAACACTGGTGACATCACCGGAGCACCCGCACACTTGTGTAATGCACCCTGGGACCGGAGATGCCACTGAAGAGTATTCTGAAGGCTGCTGTGGACACCATGGACGTCGGGGGACCGCCGGGGAGACAAGGTAAATATAAAAAAAATTTCCCCAAAAATCCCTTATCCAAAATGCTATTGGTCCCAAGCATTTCGGATAAGGGATACTCAACCTGTATTAGGTCAACAGTGTCTAGGTCGACAGTCAAAAGGTCTACATGTTTTTTTGCTTTTTTTTCAGCTGACCGTATTTCATGCCCTAACTTCCACTAGGTCATGAGGAGGAATAGAATAGTGTGCAGAGCATAGCGAGGCACCGTGCCTCAAATATGGCAAGCACAGCGAACCATGTGAGGGGACACGGTGCAATGATACGGTGTCCATGTCAAGTATGTCGACATCCGGGACAAAAAAAGTGAAAAACCCATGTCTACCTAGACACTGTCGACTTAATGCTTGTGTTGACCTTCCAACCCTGTCGACCTTGAGCATGTCAACCTATTTCCTTTGTCGACCTAAGCTGTGTTGACCTTTAGTAGTCGAACCAATAACCCATACCCCCTATTCATATGCATTTCACTAGCCTTAACACATTATAGTAAAAGGGAATGAAGCCATCTAAAGGGTGGACAAGTAGAGGAGTTGCCCAATCACCTAATCAGCTCCTATCTAGTATTTATCAAGTACATTCTAGGAAATGTTACCTAAAAACTAACTTCTCCGCTCTCTAGAAAGCTTGATACATCACCCCCTAGAACAGTACTACCACCGGATACATGGAAGACCATTGACCTGCGGAAACGTGTATCCCAGTGATACTATTGTGCCATTTCTATCGGGTAATGCTTTATTACCGCTCGGCTGTATTTTGTGTGAATAAACATTTTGCTTCGGGAAAGGGATCCCTATTTGTGTTTTCCTAAGGACCAGTCTTTGGCAGGGAAAGGCAGGGAAAGGGTGCTCCAAGCAAAATGTAATTTCTCCCTATTCTATGGGAATTGGAGTACAGTATCTATAAATGTTAGTGCTTCTATTTTTGCCATCAGGAAATAGCAATACAGATGTGTTCTGTTAGCCCGGCCAATCCATTCCCTGCGTGCTGATCCCACTCTTGTGTAACCACAACACACTTTAATATGCTCTGTTTCCTGCAAAGAATTTCTCCGGGTAAGAGCAAATATGTATATAGACAATGTTATTAAATTTTACCGAGCTATTACAGGAAAAGAAATACTGTAGATTTAGAGATATAGATTTTTATTTAAAAGACCATTGAAAGCACTATGTAACACCGGTGACTAATGGTGTGTACACACGGTCAGATGTGCCTTAAGATCCTATCCACGATCCGATCAGATAGGATCGTGGATAGGATCTTAAGGCACATCCGATTGGCATCCAATCTTGACTATATAGTGCAGATCTGCACTATATAGACAAGGCAGCCAAGACTTTCTGGCTTCCGATACGTGAACGCACATTGGGATGGGATCGCAAGGGCCTTGCGATCTGCATCCGATTCCGATCCGATGTTGACTATATCGTCAACATCGGAAAGGAAATCGGACCGTGTGTACACACCATAACTGCAGCAGACATGAGCTGTTGACCAAGATTGCTGATAATGATGAAAGAACCGTATAAATCCGTACTTACTGGCTTGTTACACAGCTCCAGAAGCTTGTCAGTAAGCCGCGTGGCATCGCCGATGAATTTCCCAAGAGCAGGCTTCAGGTGAATGGCCTTATCAATTATCTCTTTGCACCTGTTTACACGCATTGGATAGGATGACTGTGGAAACAATGTGATGCCATCAGATAAATCAGCATTTCCCCGGTTTATGTTCATACTAATATAGGGGGATTAGTCTGCTGAACTTCAACAGACAACAGTATCTCTATGTGACCGAATGGTTTGTTGTCATTCCCTGCAATCACTGGTACCTAAAGGTGTGTCCTCAAACATTATTGCTGAAATCCCCCTTCCTGGTTCTCCATGTCCTGTGTGATGCATCTTTTTGGCACAAATGTGCAAATGCAATGTGCCAAAACCTCTTCATGAGACTGCACTGATTAACATCTGGTGTGCAACGGAGTCTGAATCTGTATTCAAAGTACTACAAATGCAAAAGGTGCATTTTTTTTCAATTCAAGTTCCAGTGTTCAACATATACAGATTCATACTCCGCTGCACACAGATATGCAAATTTTGCATCATATGTATATCAAGTTAATGAATGCAGTCTCGTAAAGTGGTTTTGTTGCATCGCATTGCAATTAAGATACAATATTTCTTGTAAATCTCAATGTTGGCTTTAGTGTGCAGGTATTGTATACAGAGTACAAAAATAGTGAACAGAAAATGTAAATAAGCCAAGTCCCTGTTCAGTTTAATGTAGGGTACACACCAGAACGATTTGGCTTCAAAAAACCCAATTTAGATACAATCTCGACCGATTGTATGTAAATTGACATGTTTTAGGCCATTTCAGATCCGATTCCAATCCGATGTGCGGCCCCGTGGGTCGTTTGGTCATTTCACAGATCCTACCTGCAGTAGGTAGGATCTGGAAATGACCATTCAGCTGGGTACAGGTTGAGATCGGAGATTCAAATCGTGAGCAGATCGTGTGCTCCAACAGTTCGTGAGCCGATCGTACGATCCTCTTATGATCTGCTCACGACCTGCATCGTTGTGGTGTGTACCAGGCATAAGACAACCTTCTCATCTATAGGCATTCATTTACAACCAGAACTCAGGACTGATTACCTTTGATACAGCAGTCATCATCCACATTGCCTGCTGAGGATAAGCCACAAAGACCTTTGCCACAATTTCCATCAACACGGCAAACACTTCATCATGGGAGTGGCAGATTCTGGAGATCAGCTGTGAGAAGGCGGTCAGGAACTGATAGGGAGCCAGAGAATTTTTATGCTCCGTAATAACCTTGTTTAGTTTAATCAGATCATTTTTCATTTGAATGCGATCTGCCCGGCCTGCTGAAAATGACAATATTAATAGTGATATAATGAAACATGCAGAAAACAAAATACGGTTGCCTAAATAGAGAAAAAATATTATTTAAACGTAAGAAACTCATACCTTTCTCACACTCGTACGCTTTAGCTCCAAAGTCAAGCCACAAGGACAGCATCCGAGGCATTGATTGGTAGATGAACTGGTTTCCATACTGCAAAGACCTAATAAAAGAAATAATTTTATTGATATAGCGCTCATTCTCCAATAGGACTCAAGGTGCTTAACAGATAGAATAAATGTAATACAGTACAGGAACAATGAAGTACATACAAGCTTTTCATAAACAATACTTAAGGGAATTATGGAAATGCTTGAGTAAAAAAAGTATTGAGTCTGTATTTGAAGGATTCTAGAATGTCTCGAAAGGTGTGGAGAAGTGAATACCATAGAGTCGGAGTAGCATGGCTAAAAGCTCGACCCCCAGTTGAATTACAGGAGATTCCAGGTACTGCTAATAGTCCTTCATCTAGAGATTGGGATTTATGTGGCTAGAACTTGGCTAGTTGGTTAATAGCCTGGCAGCTGTGTTTTGTACCAGTTGTAATCGGTGCAATTCTTTTGCTGGGAGACCAAGGCAGAGGGAATTGCAGTAATCTAATCAAGATGATACAAATGCATGTATGAAATAAAATAAGTTTTCTTCAAATGGACAATTGTTTACTATAGTATACACCCCAAAAACCTAGAACATGATCTAATAGAGTTGCTGTCCTGGTCCGATTTAAAGGTAAAAGAGGGACCAAATTACAACAAAAACAGGTTGTTTAGCAGAGTTGCCGAATTCTGGCTAGCCCCCACTCTCAGGGTATCCTTTGCAATTCTGCACAGTAAAAGTTGTGCATTTTCTACAATGTATAGTTCATAACTAGATCTGTGCCAATGAAGGGCAGGTCATTCTGCTACATGGTGCACTCAGGATAGGACTGGAAACACAAGAGGCCGCCCTCGGAACACACATAACATATTACAGCCAACCGCACAATGACGCAAATATTTTGGGAACCAGCTTTGAACACTTGACATAATCAGCGCATAAGCATTAGTAATATATAAGGCATTCACCTCCCAAAGTGATACACTATGTATCGTATCAGGTCACCCTGCTTCTCCATCTTGTTGTCAGTTACCATAGGCATCAGCTTGTCGTAATACTTGGCAAGATAAAAGTGCCCATCTTCCCATTCAGGCAGCAGACCAGTTACATCCTGTATAATTTACAAGGTAATGAAATACAATATGAATCATTTATAACTCATCAACTAACAGCATCACTGTGTCTGCCAGTTTGCCCTCCATTTGTCAGTATTGACAAATGATCAAACTGCCTGATGTAATTAGATAAGGTGACTGCTGGCAAAGCCCAGTCACCAACATCGGCCGCTCATCTCTGAGCTCACTTTATATTTCTTCATGACAGCGTTGCTTTCAAAGTTGGCGGTCTCCTCCATGAAACGTCCCACTAGAAGCATGGCTCGGCCATGTATGAGCTGCTGCTCCGGGCGGGCACCATCATCGGGTAGAAACAGCTCTGCACCCTTCTGAAGGACGATAAGGGCCTGGTGCACATCACCCTGTCAGACAAGCGAGTCAAGAGCAACGGTTTAGTAATCTCACCTCAAAAACACAAAACATGGCAGCAGATGTGTCCACTTACATCACTGCTGCAGTCACGCCTAATCGCCCCTCTTAGCATTCCAGGTTTAGTTAAAGGCGGCCAGCATCTGGCCTCTTTTTTTGAGTCTTTTTAATAAAAAATGTGTTTTAGTCTCAATGCGATGTGGCTATAGCACACAGTATCTTTGCTTACCTTAGACCAGAGCCATTTGGCACGCTCAACGTTAAGCTCAGATAGCCGGGACTCTCCTGCATTGAGGAGAGCATTGTATGCAGTCTGATGGTGACCTGCTTTACGGGCAACTCTGGCACTCTGCAGCCAACACTCACCAATCATATCAGTGTAATTAGGCCTGAAGAATAGGAAATGATATTTAGAATTAACAAATAGCATTTAAAGGATGACTAACGCTGGACATGCGCTCTATTATCATCTGCCCGAGATCTGGAGATCTAGTGCAGCGTGTATGCAGCCGACCAATCCAAAGATATCGATTGGTACAGATTGTCAGCTGCATCAGGCAGTGTATGCCTGACCAATGTACACTTCCTCTGTTCCTTTACATGGGAAGGAACAGGGAAATTACTCCTTTTGCTCTTACTGGTATTTTATATCACTGTGTATGCCCAGCATAAGATGTAAGCTCAAGATCCCACTTATTAACCAACTACATTTATTGCAGATAGGCAACGCATACTGTTAAATAAAATTGAACATATATTTAAATTTACTTACAATTTAAAGAAGCAATGGAAAAAACATTTTTAAATATAAATCAATGCAGCAAGCTATGAACTTAAAACTGCTATGGATTGACAAGTCTTCAGATTTGATACCATGACAACTACAGTCACATGGCCCAGGAACAAAGTGAGCAGCACTGGAATGCCCCCTGTGAGTTATTGTTTTACTGTGAAATCATCTCCCTCATTCTACCATCCACCCAACCTCCTCCTCTGCCTTCATATGATATCCTGAGATCTGTACCGGTTTCTGTGTCTGGCATCCTGACAATGCATCTGTTCCCAAGGTAGTCAAGTAAGTGGTCAATGTGTCTCAACTGTGCTAAGGTAACTCCCAGAGTACAGAGCCACAGTAGAAACGGAGACAAATGGTCTCCGAAATGTAATGGTCATTCCCGAGAGGTGACTAGGTATTTGATCTTCAGATGCTCAGAGAAGCACAGACTTATGGATCTGAGGTGTGTCGCATAATTGGTTGCTTACATCGGAGGCCTCGCTCGGATGGAGAGTCTACACCTAGCATGGGGCACGTGCATGTTTGGAGTGTGCATCCATTGGTAAAGACGCTCAGAGAGGTCCTTACACATTTAGTTGCACATTTGTACACCTGGAAAATGGCTTTTACTAGCGTTCGCATAAAGAAGCAACAAAATCAGAAGACGCTGAAGCCGTTGCAGCAGCGGATGACTATGGACTGCTGCAGTGACAATACCATTCTAATGTCCTTTTCCTGCTCCACAAGTTCACACAGCCCAAAGGCAGAATAACTTTCTTGTAATGAGGTGGAACAACGTACTTTTTACCAATTGTCAGCAAAGCCCTGCGTAGCGCTAGGATGGGTTCCCTTGCTCTGTAGGAGTTCTGTGTCATTTCTAGCCGAGCTGGCCAGTTCAGAGAGTCCGGGGAAGAGTCGCCGGCAGGATTCTGGAGCAGCATCCTCACACTACGCTCTAGTTCGCACAACATGTGCAGCCTTGGCAGTTCAGAAGATAGGAAAAACATTAAGGGAACATGCGACATGGCTAGAAGACATCTGATTACATACAGTATATCAATCTCTGGCATCGTAAATTCAATATTTAAAACAGCTAAGAATATATATGTAAAGGGACATGTATAGTTAACATCAAAATGTATGACCACCACTAATGCGATTCTCATGCCATGGGGGGCTGCTTCCAAATATTGCAGCCAACTACTGTATGCAGGTATTAAAATGTCTGAGTGATGATCATAATGAACTATATACTAGCTGTGATTTACTGTAGATGTACAATATCTAAATTAAACAATGTAAAACAAGAATGCTTCCCATTCTATCGAACCTCTTGCGTGTAAAATTCGCCAAGACCCCCTCTTTCCTGGAATACAGATTGGCCCCTCCACGCATAAGCTGAGTCTCTTCGCGGATGATGTTCTCCTCTTTGTCTCTGACCCCTCCTCAACCCTACCTCATCTACATGACACACTCAACTTATTTAGTAAAGCGTCCTACTATAAACTTAACACCACAAAAACTGATGCCCTTCCCATTAATCTCGCTAGCTCGTCATCTATATTACACTCTAGATTTCCCTATAACTGGCAAACGGAGTCCATCCGATATCTGGGCATAAATATCCCTGCTGACACCAAGAAAGTTTTTGAGGTAAACCTTCCGTCCCTTCTAAGCTCCCTAAAAGCCCTCACCAAGTCCTGGCTTGCATTCGACATCTCCTGGTTGGGCCGCATGGCGGCCTTCAAAATGACTCTCCTGCCTAAATTAATGTATTTATTTCGTACTTTCCCATATACCTTCCCTAAAAAAGAACTTGCTACATGCACGCTACATGCACTTCAATTATGCTCAAATACATTTGGTCCTCTGGCCCCCCTAAACTGGCCCGCTCCAGAATGATCCTCCCTAAAGCTAAAGGTGGCCTGACTCTTCCAGACTTGAGTCTCTACCACAATGCTTGTAAACTGGCCCAATTAAAACTCCTCTCTGATGCTGACTCCGACTCGAGGTGGGTGGGGCTTGAAAGGTACTATGTCCCGCTCCCTGCTGAGGACCTTTTTCGGATGCCCAAAGCCCTCAGGCCCAAAATCCATTTGCTCCTCCCCTCTACCCAAGCCTCTCTCCTAGTATGGGATTCACTAGCGGCTAAGCTTCCTCATTCCACGTCCCAATTATCATACATCTCCCTGAAGTCGATATCTAAATTGATACCGGATCTGCACCTCCAGCAATGGATTGCCTCTGGTGTGACTAAATTAGGTGATATTCTAGATGGCCAATGCTTGCTACCATTCCCCCAAATACAGAATAAATACTCTATCCCAGGGTCTGAACTTTTCCACTACTATCAAATATGTCATTGGTGGAAAAGTGCCAGTCGGGCCCACACAACGCCTTATCCCTACAAATCTACTCTCGCCTCAACCAGCCACAATCCAGAGGAGACATCACATTCTGGTACAAAATGCTTCTAGACTTATCCGATATCCCTAAATCAAACGCACAGAAAAAATGGGAAACTGACCTAGGCTTAACACTTTCAGATGCCCAGTGGAGTAAAATTTTCCTATCCTCCCACTCCATGTCACGTTGCTTAAATCATGCTGAAATGCATATAAAGTGGATTCACAGGCTATATTTGACTCCTGACAGACTAAACTCTTTTTGGCCCTCTTGCTCCAAATTCTGCTGGAGGCAGTGTGGAGAAATTGGCCATATCTATCACATATTTTGGTCCTGCCCTTCCATCACTAGCAATTGGAGAGATGTATTTGATTTAATTAAACAAGTTCTAGATATTTCATTGCCCCCCTCTCCCTCAGTGGCACTAC
Source organism: Crinia signifera (assembly GCF_055691185.1). NCBI lineage: Eukaryota > Metazoa > Chordata > Amphibia > Anura > Myobatrachidae > Crinia > Crinia signifera. Next base: position 262,822,674 of record NC_139219.1, read on the forward strand.
TAAACATATTTCCTGATTCCATTCCTCCTCACAAACGTTATGTTTTGGGACACATTTGTATTGCAGCCCGCTCAGCCCTGGCTCAATGCTGGAAACAACCTATGCCTCCCCAAATTGTGAAGGTTATTCGAAAAACCCACTTCAACTACACTATGGAAACAGAATACATCCCATACTCCTATTCAACTTCCTCCCCCCTAGTACGCTGGTCCTACTGGCATGACTACGTCACTGACGGACAAGGTTCACAATATTTCCCTAAGCCATCCCTCTGCGATCCCCGCCAATTTAGCCTTAATGAGTGAGTCTCGATAGCTCTAAGCAATGTACATTCCTCCAATGCCACATCTCTACTTACCTGACCTTTTGCCCACGAACCACGGAAAGTGGCGGACGCCCGCAACCTATGGTTATTATGTTCGGCACGTATGCCTCCAGCTGTTATCTGTTTCTGCCCATGTCTTTTTATGCTTTGTATTTTATGTCTAACATATGTACTCTGCCAATTTGATTGTATGTTTGCAGAACTCCCCCCCTCCCCCCACACTTGTACCTCCTATCCCCCCTACCCTTTCTCTTTTTTCTGTACCCCCCCCCCCCCCTTTAATTGCATTCAATAAAAATATTGATGTTAAAAAAAAAAGAATGCTTCCCATATACTGCACGGTTATTGTGCCACCTTGCCAAGTAAATGGCAAATTAGAGCGATAATTGTACTGAATGATATGATAATGCAATGAAACAGCCAAAAAAAAGGCCATTCACAACTTTTTGGCATGATCCTTAATGTGGGAATCAACAAACCTTCACGTTTGACATCCCAGAACTAGAGATGTATTCATATACATCTCTCCTCTAGACACTACAAGGAAAACACCAATGTAAAATTTAGTATGCAGATAAAGCTGCAGTCACACAAAATATAGGCATATCAGTTTAATAAGCAGAAGCTGCCTGTGCATCGTTACTGATTTGGCGAAGTTGCATTTAAGAGGAAAAGTCACACAAAATGATGGCATGGCAGGACTAGAAGTGCTGTTTAACATGCAATGGAGCTGGATGTATGTGGACACATCTGTATATCTTAGGTGTGGATGTAAGCAATACAACAAGTGCAGCTATGGAGAAAAAATGCAGATGAGTACCTTACGATGTACTCATATCCGCGCTGGTAGGACCCTCTCTCAAAGCTCGCAGCTGATAAAGGTACAATCTGCTCTGCTCGGACCACTTTCAGGGTGTCATAGAACTCCTCTCTAACGTTCTTCTTAGCGGAGAGCAGCAGCTGTCCCAATCTAATGCTCCAAGTAGTAGATTTTTTATCTGTCAATAAATATATGCAATATTACATGTAAAGCTATAGAACAGTAGTTAAACTAACATGCTCCAAACCTTACACAAACAAGGAAAACATATTAAAGTACTTGCCATTTCCCAGCATGACATGCATATATCACTACTGTCTGTTCCCTTACTGCTACACTTATTGAAAATAATTGACTATTAGGTGACATACAGATGGAACCTGCTTTGTTTAGCGGGTGTCTGGCAGTCGGATCGCCAGCTGCCAGTCGCCGGAAGGGGATACTTGCGCCTCCCATTCCAACGCCGGTCCCCATCGATTACCCCCACCCCCCCTAACCCTGCCGTCTCCCTGAAGCGGAGACTGGCAGGGTTCGTGTCCCCTGCAACCCGAAAACTAGGACTCGCATGCGTGAGACGTTATGCGCGTCCCAGGCAGATGGAGAGCCGGCTCGCCAGCGGGGCATTCTGCCGAGCCCCCGGTGCTGGCTGAGAGGCGCTCCATCTGTATATACTTGATTAACATGTACTGATCAACACATTTGTTAAATATTTCAGGACAGGCTAGGAAATGTGCTTTTGAAACATCTTTATTTTATACACTAGTAAAGGAACAAATCAAAACACAAACCATAAAACATATCTGAAGTGGTATTTATTTATGTCATCATTTTTATTGATAAAGACAGTTACAATAAAGGGTAGTAAGGAAAAGAAATGAAAAAGACAAAACAAGGGATATACAGAAAGGGAGCCAGATATATTACAACTACCGCTGCTTAGCGACCTAACCAGAATGACCCCCTTAATCCTTTAAGTACCAACGTTGCTGTGAGAGATCCTCAAAATATCCGCTAAAAATGCCGGCACCGCTCACAGCGACTGTTCTTTTTTTGGGTGCAATATTTAACTAAACTTCAATTAATTCACTTGGCTGTATATGTATTTATTTATACTAAAAGAACAATCGCTGTGAGCGACAATGGCATTTTTAGCTGATATTTTGATGATCTCACACAGCAACGTTGGCACTCAAAGGGTTAATAACTCAAGTACTATTTCTCACTGTTCACTGCTTTTAATGTAAGGCAAAAAGTGAGACATCGTAACAGTGATAATGTTGACAGTGTAATGTTTAACAGAGTCTGCCGACACAGTTATTATGTGATTTAAAGCATTTTAACCATGTCAACATTATAGCTTTACTGATGATGGCAAAGCACTATGGGGGGAATTTACTAAGATGGGAGTTCTCTTTCAGATGGGATGTTGCTATGGGCAACCAATCAAATACTATTACCTTCTAGAAGGTGCTAAATAAATAAGTAGATTCTGATTGGCTGTCCATAGCAATATCCAATGTGACATAGAACTCACCTCTTAGTAAATTTCCCCCTATGTGTAAAGTAATAATATGGAGTTATATTATGCTTTAATTCACATTACTGCCACGTCGGCATTCTATAGATTTCCCTGTTACCATTCTGACTTATCAGCAGATTATACTGATTCATATTAAACGTATTATTTCTCAGTCTCTCTGAGTACATATAGCAATTATAAACGTTAAGCTGCTGGCACTTTTCTCTTTAGCCATTGGAGGGAACCAAACTGACATCTACTGCTATTTGTTTTGTATTCCTAATAAATCTATCATGATTTTGTGGTAGATGTATATCTTAGTAATTTGCAGTTAGCTCTCATGCACCCTTTTTCTTTACCACTAGTTTACAATATATGTACAGTATAAAAGGAATCATAACAAAACAAAACATCTCTTGACATTAATCTTACCTGCAGATAGATATTCATCCACTAAATCCCACTGTGAAAGCTTCCAAGCTGCCTCCACTCTGTAAGTGTTCAATTCCGCTGTCCAGTCAGGCCTAGAGAAGCAGCAGGATGAACAAGGATTCATGAGAACAACAAATGACTTATACTTTGTGTAGCCTTATTAGCTCCTAGATCTAATCCTCCAAACACCTCTTACCACTAGGAAGCTGCTAATGTGAAAGACATCAGCAATAAATGGGCGGATTTGGACCCTTATTCAGATCTGATCGCAGTACAAATTTGTTCTCAAAATGGGCAAAACCATGAGCTCTGCAGGTGGGGCAGATGTAACATGTATAGAGTGTCAGCTGCATCTTCTCTCCAGTAGCCCCTGTGAGATGTTTACGGTCGGAAAGTTTGCAGTACATATGTCAGCATATGTATTGCAACTGATGTACTGGAAATGACAACGAACTTCTCAGGCTTGAATGCAGAACTGAGGAAAGGACATGCAAAGCAAGATCACAGCTATATTCTACAAAGATCTCATGGGACCTACACACAGGGCGATTTCAGACCATTTTTTAAGTGATCGATTAGAAAATGGCCCTACATTGGGCGGTATTCAATGAGCCTGATTCGCCATGTTTTTATGGCGAATTTGTGCTGTTTGGCGAATTTTTGACTAAAACGGTGAATTACCCTATTCAATGACCACATGGCGAATACATTTGAAGGTTTTTTTTCGCCATGATTCACCGAGTAGCAATCGCTATCTTTTTATGGAGAAGTGGAATGTGAACTTTTAAAATAAAGTGTTTTGTTTTTTACATTTGGTGTAAAAAAATCAGGAATTTTATTCTGAGGAGGGGCATGCTACTTTTATTCATGTGCTGTAATATTTAATTTAAAAAAAAATATTTTTTTTTTTTTTTTTTTTACACAGCAGCCAGCAGGGGGCGCCGGAGCCGAGCCGCTCATTACAAATTCATATATTTACTGCACCCGATCGTTACGATCGGGTATAGTGAATATAGGTCCCCTGCTGGCACCCCCGGGGGGCAGCCTGTGCTGCCTGGCACCCGGGGAGCCCACCTAACCCCCACAAACATTCTGGGCTAGGCAGAGAGACTTCCATCTCTCTGCCTGGCACCGTCCTCAGGCTCCCTGCGGCATACGCCGCAGGAGCTCATATTCGCCAGTCAGGGGCAGCGAGCCCCTGACACGTTGAATACCGGAGCCCGCCGGCTCCGGAACGTGGCGAATGTGGAGCGAATCCTAAAAAGGATTCGCTGCACCTCGCAGGTATTCTCATTGAATACCGCCCATTATGTGTATGCGCCATAGCAATAGCAATGGGCGGTCCCACGCTTCACTATTGCCAGGATGAATCTAGCCAGATGGCCAGTCAGGGCCAGTGTTCTAGTATATATGTGTATATGGATTCACATACAGTGCGCACAGAGTGGAGTCTCTCACCGGAGAACACTGGCCCCGACAGATCAATCAGCACACATCACTGACAAATTGCTGTGCAGTGCAGTGTGCCGAGCGATCTGGCATCGCCCAGATTGCTCAGTACAGTCACCCTGTGTGTAGGCCCCATAAGGACCAAGGTGCACCTAGGCTTGTGAGGTGGGGTTTTTTGTTAGCATTATTATCCCGAGATCAATCAATACTCTTAATTTGAAATGATAAACTAAGCGGATACTGACCTGCTATTTAGAACTCCATTAACTTGCGTGATGACAGTTGACAACTGGCCAAGGCCCAACATGGATTTCACTACTCCGTGATAGTGCAAAATCTGTACAGAGGGAGAGAACATGTCAGTATTCTAGGAATACGCACATCATTTTACTTTACAGTGGTGTTCATCTAAATGTACCACAAACTCACAATAGTATAGGATCCATTCTTTCTATATGTTCAAATTTCAGAAATAAACATGCCTATATTTCTATAATGCTAGCTGTGTCAATGTAGATTTGTCCCTTTTCTCATGAACTTCATCTATGTGTAGCTATCGTGTGGCCAGGAACCACATAAAATGATGCATGGTAACAAGGCTGTACCTCTAAGACCACTGTATTAACAGTGATTTACAGACGTGTCCTCATACACCAAGCATTAATACACCATGCAACAAATATTGTGAATAAGATGCACTGAGCCGTGCAGTGAATTTTTCCACTGAAATTTGTATCTTAATCACAATGCGCAGCAACAAACACCAATTAAGGACGCTACACTAATTCAGTCTCAGCCACGTGCAGGTGCAAAAGAGACACTTGGCACAAGCCCAGTCACAAGGGACCTGGTACACCAAAGAGGGATGTTTGGCACAACTGCAGCAGTAGTGTATGAGGACATCTGTATGAAGGACCAATCACGGATATGGATTCTCCACAATGGAAAATTCTACATGTCTTTACTCTTGAACCTCGTGTTTTGAGATGAATTTGAATCTTTGGGCTCATCACATTCTGGCGGAAATATGTGATGTGTATTCTACTTCACATGTGATGTTGCTGTGGGCAACCAATCAGATCCTGTCTACTATTTTCTAGAGGGTGCTAAATAAATAAGTAGATTCTGATTGGTTGCCCATAGCAACATCACATGTGAAATAGAATACACATCTTTCCCCCTCTATGTATAGAATATATAATCTTTTTTTTTTTTCCTTCAAGCATTCCCCTAGAAAACTACAAGATGACCCATCAATCAGTGGGGGAGTGGGACTCATTGCACAGCTTTGGGACACATGTAGGAGGTGAATCCCACGAGCAGTTGGGGCTAATCAGTTCCAAATGCTAAATACAGCATGCCTTACCTCCTCTGGCTTCAGCTGAATGGCTCGGTCATAGCAGGCTGTAGCATCTCTCAGCAAACCAATGCTCTCATGTTCCAAGATCTGCTCTCTCAGCGATGCTTCTTTCTTGCGGATGGCACTGACCCCAGCTACACCATCAGGCTCATGCATAGCTGCATAAAGTTTCTAAATGGAAAGGAAAAAAGAAAGATTCTGGTCTTAAAATTCTGTAATGTACAGTAATATATATATATTTTTTAAATAAAAGCCATCTTTCATGCAAATTACTTAACATCCCCAAGTTATATTAGAATGGAGAAGTGGAGCATATGAAAGAAATCTCACAACATATTTAATACTCTATAGCGTATTCTCCATTTCTCTCGAGACAGAGGATACTACTGAAGGGGTTAATCCCGTAAACTCTTTTTGGAATGCTTATTAGTTTATTCAATTTTTTTTTTAATGCTACAATAAATATTGTCCTCAGCACTGTCTCCCCTGTCACACTAGTAATCCTCACTGTGACAGAGACTAGAGACCAGTTCCCCACAAGCAGGAAGAATTGATCACCATTCGTAGAGTCACGTTTGTACTCTCCTCTCAAGCTCACAGATATGAACATCCGAAGCAATCATGCGGTCTTGCATGTGCAAATCCACTAAGCACATGTGCATAACAGCTTTTCCAGCTACCCCCAGCAGCGATGTTGTGGTCTGAAAACATGTTACATCATCACTAGGTGGCTGGGGGCATTGTCCCTGAAGATCTGTTGCAGAATCGATTCATACTGGCAGAAGAGAGGTTGTTTCACAACGGAGGCCTATGCGAGACACCACCTAATCATTTTGTCTTGAATTAAGGATTTAAATATTTTTTTTTTGACATTTTTTAAACTTATAAAAAAAAAAAAAAAAAAAACGGGCCGTATTCAATCCCCCGCCGCTATTTTTGACGGGGGAAATAACGGCACATGCCTATTCAATGCTATCTTTCCCAACACCATTGAAGAGGCATCTCGGCAGAACGGACCTGGGTACTTATGTATTATCTGGGCTCCCATGTAAAAAGCACACCATTTTTTCATACCCCTACTATCCAACTACGCATGGAGGTGATTTTATATAGTGTGGCGAGCACAGCGATCCACCGTGCCCGAAGCGTGGCGAGCGCAGCGAGCCCCGCGAGGGGACGCGGTCTCATAAGAAAAACGGGAGCCCAGATATTACATAAGTACCCAGACCTGACTTTAAAAGAAGTCAGGCCCGTTTTGCAGAGACTGGCTGTGGATTGTCGAGATCACAGCCTTATCTCGACAATCCATGGCCGTTTCCGCAAACACGAACCCTTCTCGACGTTCGGCAGGCAGGACATTGAATCCTGTCTGCCAAATAACAGGTGAGCTAAACGAAAATGGGCCAGGGTCCCGACTGTTGGGACGCACCAACAGTCAGGACCTGGGATTAATTACACCGTTACAGTCTTTGTTAAATATGTGTTATAGTACTTGCAATTTGTAACTCAAATGACAGTATATCCCAGTTATACATCTAGTATAGAAAGGCAAGGAAACCTGAGAAAACTTGCTTCCCTGATCTCTCTCTACAAATACACACTGAAATAAGGGTACTTGTGAGTTATCCGGGCGTCCGATTTTTAAATCGGGTCGGATCGGGACATCGCATCGCATCGCATGCGACCATCGGATGCGATGCGATGCGATGCGATGCGATGACCCGATTTTTCCATAGGAATCAATGTTAAAATGGACTGAGTCCATTTTAACATGGAATTCAATGGGAAAAAGGGTCCTTTTCATACCCCTACTATCCAAGTGGGCATGGAGTTGGATATAAACCTGTGGCGAGCGTAGCGAGCCACCGAGCCCGAAGCGTGGCGAGCGTAGCGAGCCCCGCGAGGGGACACAGAATACCGTCCCCTCGCGGGGCTCGCTTCGCTCGCCACGCTTCGGGCTCGGTGGCTCGCTACGCTCGCCACAGGTTTATATCCAACTCCATGCCCACTTGGATAGTAGGGGTATGAAAAGGACCCCTTTTTCCATAGGAATCATTTTAACATTGATTCCTATGGAAAAATCGGGTCATCGCATCCGATGGTCGCATGCGATGCGATGCGATGCGATATCGCATCGCATCGCATCTGATTGTATGCCTTAACTTAAGGCATACAATCAAAAAATCGGACGCCCGGATAACTCACAAGTACCGAAATAAGTACTCACCTGCAGAAACCCCAGGTGCTCCTGAATCTGTTGCTTCTTCTCCATGATAAAGGATTCAAAGTGCATAACAGCCCTGGTGTAAGCTTTGGAGCGAAAAGAAGCCACAGCCAGCGTGTCTTGTGGTATGAGCTCTAGAAATGCTTTCACATTTTGATACTCCCCATAGTCTTCCTGAGATACAGCTATCGGAAAAAAATATTATACAAATATGTTTATACTACTAGTCTTTTATTTCAATAACTATTTCTTACAAAATAATAATCTCACACACAAATGCTTCTTTAAAAGGCTTTACAGGTTGTGAAACTCAACTGGCATAGTTTAGATTATATTATCTTTTAAAGCTTTCACATTATGCAATGTGGTGCTGCAGGCCTAAAGGATATACACTGCTCAGGCAAGGACAACTGATTTTTTTTTTTTTTTTTTTAAGGAAAAACAAAATCTCCAAATTCTGCAGATATTTGCAGAAATACCATATATACTCGAGTATAAGCCTACTTTTTCAGAACATTTTTTATGCTGAAAAAGACCCCCTTGGCTTATACTCGAGTGAGGGTCCCACTTGAGTCAATACGTTTTCCCAGTTTTTTGTTGTAAAATTAGGTGCCTCGGCTTATAATCGGGTCGACTTATACTCGAGTATATACGGTAACAGAATTGGGGGTTTTGCCTACAGCATGTGTTTTAATAGACACAGACACATTAAACAGAAGCTTTAAATTGCCAATTATGCTGTTTAACTCAAACAAAAAGCAATATTATATTTGAGAAAACAGGTACTTATGTAGTATCTGGGCTGCCGATTTTCTGATTTTATGCCTTACCTTAAGGCATACAATCAGATGCGATTCGATGCGATTTTGCATAGGATTCAATGTTAACAAGGTCCTGTTCATTTCCCCACTATCCAAGTGGGCATGGAGTTGGATATAAACAGGTTTATATCCAACTCCATGCCCACTTGGATAGTGTGGAAAGGAAAAGGACCCCTTTTTCCCATTGAATTCTATGTTAAAATGGACTCAGACCATTTTAACATTGAATCCTATGGAAAATTCGGGACCATCGCATATGATTTGGTCGCATGCGATGTGATGCTACCGATCCGACCTGATTTCTAAATCGGACGCCCAGATACTACATAAGTACCAGAAAACACAACAACAAAGGAACAGACATTCATGATAGCATTGCTGGTAATGTTCTTTATGTAGAGCTGTTTTTGACAGCTCGCCATGCGAGGGAACGCAGTACACTAACATGTATTGTGTTATATACTGACGTATAGAAGTGTTATAGTTTAAGTCTAAATTAGAGACAAAAAAAGAAAAGGAAAAACTCAGGTCGAGAGGGTCGGAAGGTGGACACAAGACCATCAAAAGTTCGACATTAGCCCTGTCCACCTTTAGCGGTCATCCTTTATCGTGTCAACCCTATGACCCATTCCCAAATGTACTGTAGATGGAGATGCTTTTTAGGCTTGAATTAAGCTGCTACAGCATTTCCATATTTGTGCTGTCCGACATGGTAAGGAACATATATCACAGGGCATTTCCAATAGTGCCATACTGCTGTGGCTGTTATTCCGAGTTGCCAGCTTTGGAACATAAATGAGAAACACACTAACTTTTGACCTCCCCGCGGCCACCAGATTTGCCGCTGGCTTTCTCAGCATGGAGTGCCTGAAATTTTTCCCGTGCCCACTGTGTGAGATGGTCCAGCATTGAGAAGACCGTCTGGGTGCTGAGCTGGCTCAGATCAGAGGCATTGTCTTGTAAGCGTCGGGCCCATGGATCTTCGTGCTTTAAAACGGCCATTATTTCAGCATGAACCTGTAACAAGTTATTAGTAGATTTGCAGATGTCACAAGAAAAGGTCCAACACTCAGCTGTATAGATAGACTGTGCATACTACTGGTGGCAGGCTATATCATTGTGCTTGTGTATTACTCATCATTTAAATCAGCTTCTCTCGATAGAACCATCCATCATAACTCAAAACCACATACTGTATTGTACAAACTTGTATTGAAGTATTCAACAAGCGACCCTCCAGCTGCTTTGGAACTACACTTCCCAGCAAACCCTTCCATAGTTTTAGCATGCCCTAATAGCACAACTCTAGCAGAAATGCTGGAGGGGGTATGGGTCATTGGGTCGACATCGATGGAACGTCAACAAGCATTAGGTAGACAATGGCTAGGTGGACAGTCAAAAGGTCAACATGTTTTTTTCACTTTTTTGTCCCGAATGTCTAAGTGTACCGCTGCGCTCGCCATGCTTCGGGCAATGGTGCTTTACTACACTCAGCCATTGTCGGCCTAATGCATGTGTCAACCATCCATCCATGTCAACCTTGGGCATGTCGACCTATTTCAAGTGTTGGCATAAGCCATGTTGACCTTCAGTGGTCAACCAATGCATGTTGACCTAATGACCGTACACCACTGGAGGACAGCATGTTAAACACCCGTTACAGATAATGAGATAAGAATGTCATTAGATACGGATATTGTCCTACCTCTTGCTGATCGTCCTTGTTACATCCCAGTAACACATAGACCAGTATATGTGGTAAGAGATAAATGGTCACCTTGAAGTCGTGTTTCATCATTATACTGCAACAGCTGAAAACTTTTCTTGCAAGTTCATGTCTGACCTGCAGGCCAAACATATAATAAAACCAAAAGAATTTAAAGCTGTGTAATCCAGGAAACTAAAAGGTCAAACAAGTCACTACACTGGTGTGATGTCAGCTTTTTCATTTTTCACTTGATTTTATTTACAATTTTTATAAAAAATTTCACAACATATCCCTTAGAGGTGCTGCAGATGATGTCTTAATAACTTCCATGAATCTGTCTCATTCCTTGCAGTCTCTCCTCATTAAGACAGACTTCTAACTTCACTACTATAATTACAGATACAGGTTGAGTATCCCTTAACAAAATGCTCGGGACCAGAAGAATTTTGGATAACGGATTATTCCGCACTTCAGAATATTTTTATATTTCAATGATGTATCTTGAGGTATCTTGCATTTATGTTGTATAAACACATCATAAACATTAAATACACACAAATACATTTTATTTCTGCATAAAACAATGTATGTTTTATGTATTTTGTAATGTAAGACAGTTGTATTAGCATTTCACTACATATTGTACTTTGTATGATTTTGTATGTGACAAATTTGATTTGAAAACAAGGTTTCAAAACATGAAACAAAGTTTCTGTACAATCTCAGATACTGAATGTGAATGCCAAGCTATCATTTTCTTGCACATATTTAGTGCCAGTTACATATCCTGTCATCAATAGTACTGATACAAATGTCCCAAGTAGGTTTTTAGAAAAAAAATAATATTTTTTCACTTTCTGTAATGTGTGGTTTTCGGAATAATTTGGATAATGGATATTTGGATAAGGGATACTTGGCAGTCAGTGGGATTGAACAAGTATGCCTGCTCTCCGTTACGCTCGAACATCCAGCAGATGTTTAGAACCACAGGCCTAGCACAGTTTTTGATGCACTCTGGGCCTAAATAATGTTTGTACACAATGCCGATGATCACTAAACTAAGCGATTAATCAGCATATGCCGCGATCACACTGTGCACGCATCAAGGTACCCTTTGCAAGACTCCCTTACTTTCCTACCTACATAAAGCAATACATGGTGGCGACCACTCATCTGTTGTGCACTATATTTTACTATACACAACAGGCAGCATCATTGTAAACATGTCCCGTATCCTTACTTTTACATCTGCATTTTTTTTCTGCCTCTCATCCGCTGTGCTATTTAAAGTGTGCCTGCGCTACCGGTAACACACTGACCTTATTTAGTGGCTTAAAATCAGATTTCTGTGTATTCAATTACTCTTTTCACCTGTTTGAGTAGATGGGCTGCAGTTATTATTCCAACAGTTGGGATCACTGTGGTCAGGAGGTCGACGCCAACATTACATTACCGCCAATCGGAATGCCGGTGCACTGGGTCTATTTTTCATCATGGGAGTCCACGACCCCCATAGAGGGGAAACAGGACCTTGTGGCAAGCAAAGTGAGCCACCATGCCCGCAGTGAGCCCGCAAGGGTCTTAGTTGCGCCCCCATCTGGCCGGGATCCCAACTGATAGGAAATGGTATCGAACCCAAGCAGATGACCTGCTCACATATCATGCACTATCCTAATACATGGCATTAAGCTGCATGACAAGTAACAGCAGCAGCCGTCCCCATACTATGTGTGGGTATTCTTTCAGACTACAAAGAGGTTTTTTTGGTCGGTCGCACAAGACCTCTAGTAAAGAGAGGTGGACCCCCTTATGCAAGTATTTATAAAGTACTAATACTGTGCTGGGGGTGTGCTACCATAGGACATGAAGATTTGTAAACACACAAGAGAGAAAAAGATGTCCTGTGTTGGTGCACCAAACAGAAGTAAAATTTAACTTTTAATATTTCTTTTAAGAACTGCGAGATAAAATGTTAACATATAGCAACAAACAAGGGTAGGGTTCACACAATTTTTAAAACCAAGGTGGCAGGCAGATGTTGCAAAGATGTTTTTGTGTAGTACTTTATTTAACTTTTTAGATAGTGTGCGTCTGGTCTGTCCAGAAATGCTAGTCTGGCAGACCAGTGGACGTGTCTGAGCGTAGGTTGAAGCAACCTCTTATTATTATAGCTCTAACTGACACGGGTTCTTGTGCGTGTATGCGGGATTATTATCCTAAGAAGGTCCCAATACCATCAGTGGGGATCCACTAGCACTGTGAATTTTACACACTTAGTGGAGGGATCTGTAGGTCTAACTCTCGAGGACGGTCCCTCCGAGTTTATGACCCCCTCTGATGGGTGCACTGAACCGATGTAGATTGCCCTGTGTGTGCGTTAATCCGTCGTGAAGACGCTCTAGGATTAGCACGGGTGTCTATGCACCGCAGGGTATCTAACTGCGATGATCCAGGTGGAGCCGCCTCCAAGAGATTATACGTTTTGGACAGTCAGCACCGTTGTGGGGGCTGTCACAGTGTGTCACTCTTTCCTGGATACAAAGCTCCCGCTGTTCCTATGCACTTAGCCAGTTCAGATCGCCCGGTGTGTATGGTCTCTAGCGTGGGGACGCTCCAATATAGTGCCTGTATAGGTAAACCACCGGGGTAACTGGCTGTGCAAGGCCAATTGGAGCCGCCTCCAATAGGTTGCATATGCTGAGCAGTATGCACGAATGTGGGGGCTATCGCAGCATTTAAACTACACACAATCAAAATACATTGGTAAGAAAAATAACAAAAGTAGCACACATCTGCCTGCGCACCGCTAGCCGGCACGCGCTTCGCAGATAATAGCTTCCTCAGGGCCAATCAGATCAAGTATTCTAATGGGTTTATATAGCGGTGGTGATATAGTGTGCTCCAATCGGCATTGTGTCAGGAGGACGCGCCTCCGGAAACGTGCCCGGAGTCTGCCGTCCTATCCTGTGCCTCCAGGGCATGCGAGCCCCTGGACGGGATCTCATGTGGTTCAAAAATGCACGCAGCGTACTGGTTGTGTTGGCAACCAGGGTTGCGTGTCATAAATCAGGGAGGTGCGTGATGGTTGTCATAACAACCAGGGTGACGCCTCGTAGCTGGCAGATGCGCCTATTGGTTGCGCCCGCTCTGAGCCTGTGGAGTGTGGCTGGTGTATCCCGTTACCATGGGGATCTCGCTTCATGGGTTTGTATGCAGGTCCTGATCCCCAACCTAGGGATCGCTAGGTTGGGGATCAGGACCTGCATACAAACCCATGAAGCGAGATCCCCATGGTAACGGGATACACCAGCCACACTCTACAGGCTCAGAGCGGGCGCAACCAATAGGCGCATCTGCCAGCTACGACGCGTCACCCTGGTTGTTATGACAACCATCACGCACCTCCCTGATTTATGACACGTAACCCTGGTTGCCAACACAACCAGTACGCTGCGTGCATTTTTGAACCACATGAGATCCCGTCCAGGGGCTCGCATGCCCTGGAGGCACAGGATAGGACGGCAGACTCCGGGCACGTTTCCGGAGGCGCGTCCTCCAGACACAATGCCGATTGGAGCACACTATATCACCACCGCTATATAAACCCATTAGAATACTAGATCTGATTGGCCCTGAGGAAGCTATTATCTGCGAAGCGCGTGCCGGCTAGCAGTGCGCAGGCAGATGTGTGCTACTTTTGTTATTTTTCTTACCAATGTATTTTGATTGTGTGTAGTTTAAATGCTGCGATAGCCCCCACATTCGTGCATACTGCTCAGCATATGCAACCTATTGGAGGCGGCTCCAATTGGCCTTGCACAGCCAGTTACCCCGGTGGTTTACCTATACAGGCACTATATTGGAGCGTCCCCACGCTAGAGACCATACACACCGGGCGATCTGAACTGGCTAAGTGCATAGGAACATCGGGAGCTTTGTATCCAGGAAAGAGTGACACACTGTGACAGCCCCCACAACGGTGCTGACTGTCCAAAACGTATAATCTCTTGGAGGCGGCTCCACCTGGATCATCGCAGTTAGATACCCTGCGGTGCATAGACACCCGTGCTAATCCTAGAGCGTCTTCACGACGGATTAACGCACACACAGGGCAATCTACATCGGTTCAGTGCACCCATCAGAGGGGGTCATAAACTCGGAGGGACCGTCCTCGAGAGTTAGACCTACAGATCCCTCCACTAAGTGTGTAAAATTCACAGTGCTAGTGGATCCCCACTGATGGTATTGGGACCTTCTTAGTATAATAATCCCGCATACACGCACAAGAACCCGTGTCAGTTAGAGCTATAATAATAAGAGGTTGCTTCAACCTACGCTCAGACACGTCCACTGGTCTGCCAGACTAGCATTTCTGGACAGACCAGACGCACACTATCTAAAAAGTTAAATAAAGTACTACACAAAAACATCTTTGCAACATCTGCCTGCCACCTTGGTTTTAAAAATTGTGTGAACCCTACCCTTGTTTGTTGCTATATGTTAACATTTTATCTCGCAGTTCTTAAAAGAAATATTAAAAGTTAAATTTTACTTCTGTTTGGTGCACCAACACAGGACATCTTTTTCTCTCTTGTGTGTTTATTCTCTCAGACTATTCTTTCATGTGACACACAAAATAATTTTATATATATATTTCTCTCCACACCTTGCAATATCTTATTACTTGATGTCTCTACGACCATGTGTCAAAATAGTGCTAGATGTTTCCAGTACACAATATGATTGAGGCGCACTGATTAGCTACTTGTGTCGGTTAACTGGTGGATTTGATACTATGTACTAAATGTGGCAATTACCCCTATGCACCAGTTTGGGGATTTATTTATATTTGACATTTAATAATATATATCATTTATATTTGACATTTCTCCATTAAATGCTTTTAGAAGCTCTTTTATGACTATAACCTAATTTAACAAGTGACCTGCAATTATCATGAATATAAAACAACTTTAAGTTTAATATGTACACATTAGTATCTTGTGCCCCCAAAACAAAGTACTTTTAATTTCCTGTTATTGTTACCATTGGCTCTCATTTGAAGGATGCAGAATTATTGACAGGGAGAGACTGTTTGAGGGAGGTAACGGGGAGTGACAGTAAAACTGCAGGCGGCATGCCCATTTTCAGGACATATATCTTCTTTCAGCTGCGATCATGTACATAGATAAACATGTCGCCAGTGTTGCTACTGCCGTGGCTAGTCCTGTAGTCTTGGTGCTTCCTATGTGTATGCAGTTTCTAAGTACTTTGCAATGGCTCCAATGGGCGTCTATATTATTTTCTCGACAGCAGCCTCACTAGCAAAAATTAGCAGTTCCTTAGCCTGGAAAATCACAGCTACATAAGCATATGCCTAAAAACATGAATTCTCCAGTGCTACAGCAATCATTCCACGTTCAAGTGCAATAGAAAATGTAAACTAAAAAAAGTTGCATAAGTTATGTCCTAATGATGAGTTTCTGTATAGAAGACTGCAATCCTCTATCCCCCATAAACACATGAAATACACCAAATAAACCATTTTTAAAAAGCATTCCACTGCACAATAATTTATATGAAAAAAACTATGAACTATTTTACTCAATATAATAATTAGTGTAAGGGCAATAGAAACAGTAGTGTAAGAGTGATAGAAATAGGTATTACCAAAAAAAAAAAAAAAGTGGTACAAATACTTATTAGTGTATACTAATGGGTATGGATACACCAATTACTGCTGCGCTCAGATCAACAGAGATGTCCAACATAGACATGGATTCTCAGATGGTGGACGAAATCCTCAGAACCCCTGGCAGCAATCCCAGCAACCCTGGAAGTTCAAGCACCCCCGGTTAATAATCATGGGTTTGGTGGGCTACTTTGGAGCAGTACAGTATGTTGCCTCTTGGCGTATTTAAATTTTGGAGAGACCTCCATATCATGTTCTGTGCATTATTTGATCTCCAGTGTGGAGTTCTACAACCCGTTTACACCCCCACTGCAACATTCTCCTGACCTTCAGAGCACATGGGACCACCATGACATGGCATGCTACAATTTTGGCGTTATGTTGTGGTATTTTATGAATTAGGGCCTGCTGTAAGGGCATACTGTTCATTGAGGGCCCTGCTGCATGGCATGCTATGAATTGGGTGCTAGACTGGGTATGTGGCTGGGTCTGATGGCCATTGAATGGTCATGTGGAAGTTAATGGCATATACTGGAGTCAGAGGGGCATCTGTTGTGGTCTAATAGTAACATGTACAAAATTCTGAGGGGCATTGAAGGGGCTTGTGCAGAGGTCTACCCAAGTCTTGGTATATTTGGTTAGGGAGTGCTGGTTTGGCTCCAAACCTTTTAAACGGACTCCTAGATTTGTGAGAGTGACAGAAACAGTAAAAGGGTGAAGGAAACAGTTATTAGTAAAAGGGGACTAGAAACGGATACTGGTTTTAAAGAAAAGACGTTAGGAACGTGTCATTGTCATATATTATTGGTCAATGCAATACTCTACCTTTGTTATCAAGTAACCAGCCCAGGATGCAGACCAGTCTGCAAAGTTATTACCCAGCCTGCTTAGGTAAATGGGTTTCTTTATTTTAGCCCAGTTTACAGCCTTCCGTGAACTCTTGTACCTGTAACAAAACATGATATGAAATGCACTGCATTTAACTGTATAGATAGCATATATAATACTTAAGAAAAAAACAAAAAACAAGGTGCATAGGTTTGTACATTTAGACCTACATTGATTGATTGATTGATTGATTGATTGATTGTGTGTGTGTGTGTGTGTGTGTATTGTGGAGCTTTCATATAGTTATTGCCTATATAGCTGGCCATACACAAGCCAATTCTGACTGTCTCGCTTATGCTGGGAATAATGTGGCTGGAAAACTGTATTCACTGACATGCCCAATAATGGCTATGCTTTCTATATTGTCCAGAAAATTACCACATACTGTATGTAACACAGAATGTGGCCAGTGTAAGAAATAGACATTTACTATGTCCCGTACTATCGACAGCACTGATGGGCTGCGAAATGAAGGATCCGTGGGTTAGACACTGATCATTCAGTGACATCACCGGGACCCGAGCCGAACATGCAGTCATTGATGATATCATCTTATTTCACTGCATGTCCAGATGATAGAGGTTATCGTTAACGATCCGTGGATGCGTGCATAAAGTGTGTATACATTGAGCAATGCACGATTACCTTGTTAACGATATCGTTATTGTGCATATCGTTAATGCAAATGGTTTGAGGTAAGAGGAAAGTAAGGGGTTATTGCTGCAGTAGATGAATATATGCAAACCAAGCATTGTGTTTGTATGGATAAGACTTAAAAATAATAAGCATGGCACATTATGAATACAGTACCTTGTATTAAGATGAGGCTCCAATATCTCCTGAATATGTTCTGGAAATCTTCGCCAAAGCCTCCGCCCAGGACAATCAGTCCTCCCCTCTCTGCACTCATAGATTGACAAAAGTTCCTAGAGTTGTAAAAAATAAATCAGGGGTGAGACAACATCTGGCGCTGCTATTGCTTCTGTTGGGCTTTGTTTTTTAAGTAGACACATATAAATATAGGATTTTTGGTCACTTCAAATCCTTTCTTCTTAAGCAGACTGGATGGACACTGGATCATGGAATTGCACGTTGTGGTTGGAGATGGCAATTATGTAGCTGTAAATTCCATGCTCCGCACCCCTGTAACCCCACCATGCCAGTACTTCTTTAAAGGAGACTGGTAAAGAGTAGCAGTATCCCAGTGAAACTGTTAGAACAATAAAACAAACCAGTAGGGAAAAATAAAGATCCCACTGCTCTACTGGTGGGTGAAACTGGAAAAACGCTGCCGTGGCATTTGTGAGACAAGAGCAGTTTCTGGGCTCGCAGCACACTACGGATTAACACGAGAGAAAAACCTTTATCAGCTCAGTTTCAAAAGCTACTCTGTTAAAGCCAACAAAAATGTCCTCGTATAGAAATGTACCTTGTTGTAGCCAGTTTGGTTGAAGTGGAACATACCACTCGGAACCTACCAAGAGCAGGGCCCTCTTGCCTCCTGTTCTCACAGCGCTATTGTTGCATTTAAACTCACCTACCATCTATACCCACATCTCTTCTCACTTGTGTGCAATCATCTCTACCAATGAGAACCTGCCCCTACCTGGTAGTACAGAGAAAGCTCCTTTGCTTCTCCAGATCTCAATTGTATTGTGTACTAAGAATTCCGATGCTAATTGTTACCAGTGCTCAGTTTCATTTTTCCAGTTACTGTTATGTTTTGTTCAGTGTATCCTGTATTGTTCTAATATATGTGATAGGTGGTGGAGGAGAAGTTTAAAGTTGTTAGGTACTATAAATTACACGCTACACTGTTACATAGGTTATTTTGGGATGCAGTTAAAATCCCGGCGGTCGGGATCCCGGCGTTCAGAATCCCGACCGCAGAAATCCTGACACTTTCTCCCTCCGTGGGTGTCCACGACACCCCTGGAGGGAGAATAAATTAGCGTGCCGAGCGTAGCGAGGCACCGGGCCTGCTGCGTGGCGAGCGCAGCGAGCCCGCAAGGGGGGGGGGGGGGGGGGGCGATCCACGTCCCCCCCTTGTCGGGATTTTGAACGCCGGGATCCCGACCGCCCGGATTTCATACTGAATCCATTATTTTATTACTCCACAGGCTGAAACATAAAGGAAAAAAAAAATGAAACAAATATTTCCAATATTCACCTGAATAGCGTAGGCGGCAGAATCCTGTGCACGGACATTGTCGGCATATGCAAGAAATGCTCTTGTCAGCTCCATAAGCAGCTCATAGGCAAAAGTTATATCTTCCACTCCAGTCTAAACAGTCAACAAACACCTCAGTGAGAATAGTTATTCTCATAACATATGTTCTACTAGCTTATATACATCCAGCTGCTTCTATAAGTCTACTGA
Organism: Crinia signifera; assembly: GCF_055691185.1. NCBI lineage: Eukaryota > Metazoa > Chordata > Amphibia > Anura > Myobatrachidae > Crinia > Crinia signifera. Next base: position 262,842,292 of record NC_139219.1, read on the forward strand.
CTTAATACGACATATTTACCATATTATTTGCCTCTTTCTTACTACTATATCATGTAATATGCATTCATTGTAGACAGATCACACACTCTTAATCCATCTACACCAGGAGACTGAAACTACTGGGTAGCTTATTACATAGCAGTGAATGAATGAGTGAGCCGGCAGCTTACGTACCACAAAGGTAGATCCTTTGCCTTGTGTATCACTAACGGAGAAGTCCAGCCTTCCTGGATCAATGGCACCCAGCTGTCCCAGGCATTCCCCACACAGCAGACGTGCCTGTGAGCTGGCATCTTGGCAACCAATTAACAACACTGTCACCAGCTGAGAGATGACTGGCTCTACAGTCTCACTGTCCGTCGAATATTGCAATAATTTAGCCTATAAATTAATTTAAAACATTAAGATTAAAAAGAATTTAAAAATCACAATACACAAACATGCTGAAGACATACTATATGCAGCACAGACATAGGATTTTGGTACTTACTGATAAATCAGTTTCTCCACTTCAACAGGGGAAACTGGAGCTCAAGACAGTGGGGTATAGATGGGTGGATAAGTGGAGCTGGCATTTTAAAAGTAAAAGTGTTGCTGACTGTGCTACATCTATTACCCAGCAGATCCAGTTAGAGAAACTGAGCCCAAGAGGAGGGAGAGACACAGAAAACAGTAAAGGCCTGTACACGCAAGGCGATTCCAAGGCTTTTTCTAAGCGATCTGACTAGATCACATTGAAATGAAGCAAGGATTGATCGGTGTGTATACCCCCAGCAACGGCAATGCGCGGTCCCTCACGTAGCAAGCAAAGAGAACACTGGTCATCCTGCCAAGCTGCAAGTTTCTCATGCTGGGAAACCGTATTTCTTCAAGGATGTTTGTGCAGCACAAATCTTTGTTGTCTCTTTAAAGCCTGGGTCAAACCCGACAATGGATGATGCTGTCTAACTTAAATTACTTGTCTTGTATTCATTTATCTTTTCTGCAACATTTAGTACTTATGACATATTATTAAGTGCAATGTTTCATATTTATTTTTGGTTATTTCAGCTTCTGCTTTGCAATGTATATTATGCCTTTTGTTGTTTACTGTTGGTTTCCCTGACTCCCCTCTCTCTCCCCACTATACCTACTCCCATTTCCCCTAAATGTATCCTGTCATTGCTATTTTTAAAGCATCCGGATGGAATACCAGTTTGGTTCTTTTAAAAATAATTTTATTGTGGTTATCTCTTCTGTATTGTAAATGTTTCTTGGCCAATTAATACACCAAGAACCTCTATTATTCATTAATAATATGGAGTGTGCATCTGCACCATGTATTTTTCTTTGCCTGTGGGAATAAACTGGGTGCAGCGGCTTATCCTGTAACTGTGCAGTAAGCACTAAATCCAAACAGTAATGAATTACTCCACAGCTTCCATTATAGATGTTACACTAATACACATTACATAGTCCCCTCAGGCACTTGCTGCTTGCTATGACTGCAACATATCACCCATCTCGTTGTTAAATAATCCATCCATTGTGCTATCTTGGGAAGATGGGGAGAGCTTTTCTGTAAATATCAGGAAAAACCTTGAGGAATAAAAACCTATATACCTGATTTTTATACAGAGTCTCCTTTAAACTGGTGAGAGCATGAATACGAACATCCACATTTTCATGCTGAATTGCCTTTATGGATAACTGCATCGCTGTCTGCAGATCTGTGCTTTTAGTTGTTTCCTGGAGATGAAAGATATGTAAGATGACAATATCTCAGAGAGGTAATTACCTGTGCAGGATGCACCAACAGATGGGCCCACATACATCTAGCCTAGTGGCACCTTAAACATCCCTCCTGGTGACATCATGCTGTGGTGAGATTCGGCAGCGAAGGGCTTTCTCCACTAACATAGATCTTATTCATAAAGCGTTATGTAGCATTTTGTATGCAGATATAGACGCTGTCGCACACAGAATACAGGCATGCCTCATATCATTGTACTCAACATAAGCTACTTGTCAGTGCAAATTAGACATATCTGAATGAAAAAGGTTATATGAAAAGAACATGCCCGACGCAACTGAGCCACACATCGCTCCCGTTTTATGTGTACCGTAATGTTTAGCGATAGACAGATAGATGTACTGTATATGGACACATCTGTGTAGAATAATCTTACAACCTACTTTTCTGTATTCCTGGAGAACCATCAGTATTTGCTTGAGCTCTGGGTGGTCGGGCAGGAAATAGATTTCATGCAGAAAGTCTTGGACAGCATCTCTAACAAAGTAGTAAACCAAGTTAGACCTACTGCTTATGCCAACCCTATACGCTTTAAACAGTATTAATGTCTCCTTGATGAGCCGGATTCAGAGTTACATAGAAGTCCGCCACATTGCGGTCACAGAAATAAATGCTTATTTTCATTGGCATATGGAAGTTATCTTGCAAGAGCTGCCTGAGATCAGACCGATCTCTACTAACAATCATCTCTTCAAGGCCTACAATTCTGTCTCCATGCTCAGGATCTGCTACAGAACACATAGGGTAACTATGTGCAAATGTCCCGTCACGGTTCACTTACAAGCCACAACTGTATATATGAATGACTGAATCCCATAGCTGGCACTGCCAAATGGACTTATTTGCAACTGTGAATTAAGCCCTTTGTGTCCCAAAATACCCAACATTTTATAAAAGAATGCAAATACTTTTATTCATCTATATTTATACTGATCTATGCTGCGTGATGTCCATACTTCAGAGCTCTTGGGAGGCAGGAGAACTCACTGAGAGAAATCACCCGGGAGAGGCCACGTTTGTTCATTACATACAAAAAGTAATTCAAACATTTATATAAAATACATTGCTTAAACATGTAGCTTTGCTGAGAGCTACTTACTTTGGGAACGGAACAATGTTAAAGCAGTGTGAGCAGCGTAATCACTCATGTAAGACATCGTTCAAAGTCTACTCGTCTCAACAAGGGCTTGTCCAACCTACCTGTTCTCTACTATAAGATAATGGAAAACTGCCACAGTTTCTTTGGGTTGGATGTGTAGAAGAGGTAGTAGCGCGACTATAACGTGGCTGAGAAGTGAGCCCAGGTATGCATGATCCAAGCATCGAACAAACAGGTCCCACGCTCTAAAGAACACCAAGAAACAGATGTATGAAGCTCTTCAGATACGACTGAAAAAGTTTTTCTGTAACAAGCAACAAATGCTTAGGCAGTACCTGCAACACAGCTCTGGGAAGTCCTCCTTGTAGCGGAGACCGGTCCTTAGCGTGGTCATCATCTTCACTCTTACAGAACTAATGTGTTTGGGGCCCATGAGCCTCATCAGAGATACCAAACTGTTTAAGGCCTGACAATGGGGAACAGAAAGCCAATCGACACTCAATAAAACAAGTATGTGTGAAATACATTGAATTGATCTGCATGTCTAACTTATGGGGCTTACACACGGGCGAATTTTGCCTATTTTCTAAGCGATCTAACTAAATTTGACCAGATCGCTTAGAAATTAAGTAAAATCGCTGTGTGTGTAGGAACCATGGTGACAGCGATGCGTGTCGTTATCACCTGACTAGATTTATACTGCATGCGGTATAAAACTAGGGTACTTGTGTAGTTTCACGGCGGTATTGCCCACGGATCACATTTGCATGTGATTTGCATGCGATGCGATTTAGCACATCCCCACTATCCATGTCAGCCCATGTGGCAAGCGCAGTGAGGCCCGCGAGGGGACGCGGTACGCATCCTCCCGACCTGTTCATACCCCTACTATCCACATTGGCGTGGAGTTGACTTTATAAAGTGAGACAAGCGCAGTCACTGAGCCCGAAGCTTGGTGAGCGTAGTGAGGCCCGCGTAAAACGAGCACAGCACACACAGTGTTGGTGCAGCGCTTTGTGCTGAGCGATCTGTGCTTAACAAGATTGCTCAGCACACTACATCGTCGCCCCATAAGAAAAACATTTTTTCAATAATAGCACACAGTACAAAATGCACAATTAGAACACTGTCCTCTTTACAGGCAAATTGCTTACCATCTTTTTGTCTTCAATGCCAATGCTGGAACTCAGTAAGTGCATATTAAAGAAAGCCAGAATTCCGAGAAGCTTGGGTTGGAGGTAATCAGCCTGCAAGAAAAATAACCTCAAATGTCACAACTGTAAATACGGATGTATTAAATATTGTAGCTTTATTTTCTAATGCTGTCTCACCATTATCTCTTGTTTAGTGATATTCCTGGGTCCTTGGTAAGGATCATCACTGGATGCAAAGGAAGCCAAAATGGACAGACCATTGAAGACTTGTTGGTAGTGTTCCCCAAGACGCAGCAGTAGTTCATTGTGCAATCCCTGGTAATCCTGTCTGAGTAAACTGCCCAGCTCAATCTCAGTTTCATTCTGTACATTGGGGCAAAGTACAGAGGCATTCCAATGTGGTACAGACAGCAAATGGAGAATGCAGGAAAACCCATATCCAGAAATTTCAAATGTCAGTGGCCCATTGTCAAGCTATCATACATTAACTTTAATCTAAAGCATGGGTCCTCAAACTGCGGCCCTCCAGATGTGGTGAAACTACAAATCCCAGCATGCCTTGCCACAGTTTTCCTATAAGGGAGTGTTAAAACTGTGGCAAGGCATGCCGGGAATTGTAGTTTCACAACATCTGGAGGGCCACAGTTTGAGGACCCATGATCTAAAGCAGGCATGTCCAACGTTGGCCCTCCAGATGTTGTGAAACTACACATCCCAGCATGCTTTGCCACAGTTTTGCTATTAGAGAATGCTAAAACTATTGCAAAGCATGCTGGGATGTGTAGTTTCAAAACATCTGGAGGGCCAACGTTGGACATGCCTGATCTAAAGGATAGTGGTCTCAACCCTATGATCTCACATTATACATTATAGCATCTATTCGGATTTCTGGAGACGCTACATACTTTCCCCTTAGTTTTGCAACCTAAGCTGCGCACACATTGGACAAATTTAAAACGATTTTGCCGATGCTGACAGGTTGTAACGTCAAGATCTAAATACTGTCCAGCATATAAGCAAAATGTCACCGATGATGCATGCTCCTGTGCATCAACCGGGACATCCTCTATCGCCTGTACATGCAGGACAATGAAGGATATTGATAGCGAGACCCCTGCAGTCGAATAGTGTGGTCTTGGGTGAAATTTAGTAGGATGAGAGATTCAGAAAGAGAGATTTGGTAAGAAATCTCCAGATTTTTTTAAGGGCCGATCATTTACACTGCAAAACAGTTTGATTTTGCAGTGTAAATGATTGCCGCTTTAACAAACCTGGAGATTTCTTATCAAATCGCTCACTTTCTGAATCTCTCATCCCATTAAATTTCACCCTATGTACAGTACTTTGCCATCTATGTGTGTGTACATTGCAGTGGAGACAGGGAGGTGGGGTTCAGCAAATTGGATCAGTCACAATTGCTGTGTGTTCTTATCAGCAACACCTTCCTTACAAATAGAATATAGACTCAGGTGCTCAGTGTGTACATGAAGACTTGGCAGAGTTCAAGTCCATAGCAGCCTGGACTGCAGGATAGACTGACCATGACTGGTGGAAGAGACTTTCTTGCACTTAGGTTGAAGCATTCTATCCTTAGAGTGCCCGGCCTCTAGGTGGACAGAGCTTACATTCGAGAGTTTCCTGTTCTCTCATATTGCTGAAGGAAAATTACTCAGGGCAAAAGAGAAACAGTGTCCTCACCTTCAGGTAGTGAAGTGACTTCTCCAGCTCATCCTTGGTGCAGGAACAGACCAGATGAGAGAAGATGTACTTGAAGTTATTGATCAGGATCTCCCTGCGGTTCGCATTGAGCTGTTTGGCAATGGTTCTGATCAGAGCAGAAGCTGCTGGGCTGGCTTTGGCAGCAAGATATGGAAGCAGAAGTTGCAAGGTCTTCTATATAAAACAAAGAACGACATCAATGTACAGTCATTATTTCAATACAATTTGCTGGTTAGTCAGGACACAAGACCAGATACAAAAAAGAAAGTGCTTACTGTTAAAAAGCGGTTGAGGTCAGGGAAGTCAAACACATTGGCTATCTCAGACAGGATGTCCAGGGCCGCTTCCCTGTGATGCGCGGCCTCTTGCTTCTGCAGTTCGCTGCTGCGCCCTGGGGTGCTGGCGAGAAGAGTTTGCTGACTCGTGTGCAGTGATTCCACTAGAAACTAGATGGAAAATAATATACTTAAGTTGTACAAACGGTTCATAGAGAAAATCTGAAAACAACATACAAAAATGGCAAAGCAAAATGCGCTATCTAACCTTGCATATAGGCTTCTTATACTGGCTAAAGAAGTCCTGCAAACGTATTGCCTTTGCCTCTGCCAGAGACCGGATTTCTGTGTAGGATGCTCCAGCTACAGATGTAGACTTGGACAGAAGACAATGTAGCAGGTGTAGTAGTGCAAATGGCACCAAATCTCCTTTAGCCGCACTAGAAAGGACACATTTTATAAAATTATCAATCAATATGATCATTGTGTCAAAACAGGCATTTTGAGGCACTAAGGGTTAAATTTAATGAGTTCTTTTGAAGATGGACAACATCCCCTATCTTAGTAAATTTACCCCTAAATATTTACAGGGATTGGTTCCTGCTTTAGGTACAGATGTGACATTAACTGATGTATGTATCCAATTATCTTTACTTTTACCATTGATCACATCTAGACCCACCTGCTTAGTATGCTCTGTGACTTCATTGGGTCTACAGGTCTACTAGTTTTGTTTAGTAACGAAAAGGGAATTGATATGTCAATTTAACTCACCGCCCAATGTCGCCTGTTGTCAGAATAAGGGTGTCTTTCATTTCGTTATCCCTCGCCATCTGAGCATTTGTGTATGCCGCCTTTATTCTAGTAACCAACAGCTGCATTGTGTGAATTAAATATATTAGTGGACAATGTATCAAAGCAGATTTTATATTATACAAATACACACACATTGCATTTAAATAAAAAAATATATATAAGAAGTATAAATATAACATAAGATTAAGAGACCAATTGTTATTGTAGGACTTTTTTTTTTTTTAAACTTTCTTTTATTGAAGCGTGATATCAAAGAAAATCATTACATTTCATTTCTTTTCTTTTCTTTCATCCCATATACATTGCACAGTTTCAAATACAAAGTAATTCAATACACCTAATCGTCTTTCTAACATTAGGGTACTCTCTCTCTAATAACAAAAACAATAATAATAAAAAAAAAAAAAAGAGAAAAAATTACATTCACTTAAATTCTGCATGGTCTGGTCGGGTCCGGTTCCTTTTCCCCATCTATATTCCCTCCTTTTAGGTCCTTAAGAATCTAAACTTTTGTCTATAGGCTATGTTATTACCCTAAAAATTGGATCGGTGGGTCTTGTGCATTCACTCTCTCCTCATACCATAGTGTATTTCGGAACAGTGGCGGAACTTGTGAGTGGTGGGCCCAGGTGCAAAAGAACACTTTAGGCCCCACACCAGTGAGTGACAGGGGTACAAGCTGCTGGTCTAGACAGCAATGGGCCCCTTAGTCCTCAGGGGCCCCGGTGCAATGCACCTGCTGCACCAATGGTAGTTCTGCCTCTGTTTCGGAAGCAATTCCAAACCTGGATCTTTATTTCATTTGTTTGCGTTTCAATGTAGCTTTCCCATGTATTAAAAAACTTTTCAGTATATATATCTTTTCTCAAGGATGCTTCCAGCCACTCCATTTTAAAAATATGGTTTAATTTACTAAGAAAAAGGGAGAATGGAGGGGCTGTAGTGTGCAGCCAGCATTGTAATATACACTTTTTCGTTGTCGCTGCTATTATGATCAGAAGTTTTCGTGCTCCCTGACTAATACGTGTGCCCTCCGGCATAATTCCAAAGATTGCCAATTCAGGTGTTAACAACATAGCCGAGACTAGATACTGTGTAGTATAGTTCCATACCTGAACCCAGAGTCTCTGTATTATTGGGCATTTCCACAAACAGTGGAATAGTTCCGCCCCCTGAATACCACATCGCAGGCATCGATGGTCAGGGATTAGTCCCATCAAATATCTACGATGTGGCGACAAATAGGTTCTATGTAACACATTAAGGAATAGTTCTACATATGACGCTGCTGGTACCAGTTTAGAAGAAACTTCTAGCGCTTTCAATAGTTTTTTTATAGTTAACGTAGGTAAGTGTTCTCTCCATTGTGTCATCCCAGTTTGTATGGTGTCATGTTGAATGGGCACATGCAGAAATGCATAATGAGTCGAAATCGCTTTACATGGGACATTTTCCCGTGATAGGAGTGTGTCCAACGGGTTATTATAATCTTTTGGCGAGAGTATTCTAGAGAGGCCAGCCACATAATGATGTGTCTGTAAAAATGCTAGTGGAAAATTTTTTAAAATGGGAAATTTAACCGTAGCTTGTATATATGTCATTGGTTTATTTGATTATTTTGGTTATTGTAGGACTTGCAGTGAAATGGGGTCCCTTGGCGATGGGCTGCAAGCTTAAATGCATTGAACTAAAAACCCCATTATTTTTTTATTTAATTATTTGTATATTAAGGTGAGTTAGTTTATTCTGGTGAGTGTTGAGCCCCCTGTATTTGTATTTACTAGAGCATGTGGTCACAGGCCACTGCACCCCAACCTGGGAATGGCGAGTGCTGTTTGCACACCATTCATAGGAATGGCGAGTGCGGTGGTATCCTGTAACTATATATAATAGGAATTTGGTAATCACTGATAATTCCCTTTCCCCGAATCCATAGGGGACACTGAAGTCACTACGTGGGGATAGAGTGGCATAATGAGGAGTCAGCACTTTAAGAAATTGAAGTGTAGCATGGCTCCTCCCCCTCTACCCTCCCCTCAGACTCCAGTTAACTGTGCCCGAGAGGAGACAAGAGACCAGGGAATCTCTGGCAGAGAGAAAGAGAGAGAGTGTAAGAAATAGAACATTATGTAACTAAACAAATACATAGAAACGAAGCAACCGCATGTATAGACAGACCCCCACACTGGCACGAACAGCGCCGGGAGGGCGTTCAGTTTCCCCTATGGATTCCGAGAAAGGGAATTAACGGTGAGTACATAATTCCTATTTTCTCCTTCATCCTAGGGGACACTGAAGTCACTACGCTGGGGACGTCCCAAAGCCATCCCCATGGGAAGGCACTGGAAGAAAGGCACTGGGCACCGTACAGCCAAAACTAGACGTAGAGGCTGCAAAGGTGTCAAACCTATAAAAATGGATGAAGGTATTTGGGCCGAACTGTTAAAGGGATACCCTGTGGATGCCGCCCTGGACGGCCCCACTGAACGGGTAGAATGGGCCGAAATTTTTAATGGCGGTAACTGTGAAACCTGAAAGTATGCCTGCTTTATGATGACATATCCACTGGGCCAGAGTTTGTTTGGATGCTGGCCAACCCAATTTAGTGGTAGCATAAATAACAAAGAGAGAATCAGATTTTCGAAGGTCCTTTGTTCTACATAGACCTGCAAGGCCCAAACTACATCCAGAGATGCTGAATCTCCTGTCAAGGCCGGAACAACAATAGGTTGATTTAGATGATATACAGACAATACTTTTGGCAAATAATCCAAATGGGTTCGAAGTTATGCCCTATCCAGGTGGAACACCAGATAGGGTGATCGGCATGAAAGAGCACTAAGGTCAGACACTCGGCATGCCAAAGCTAAGGCCAAAAGCATAACTGTTTTCCAAGTGAGCAGGCTTAGGTCAATAGATTCCAGAGGTTCAAAGGAATTGCATTTGAGATACTCAAGTACCAAAGGCAGGTCCCAAGGTTCCACCGAAGCCCGAACCGGTGGTTGGAGCCGGAGAACCCCATTTAGGAAAGTCTGTACCTCTGGAATGGTTGCCAGGCAACGATGAAAAAAAATAGACAAGGCTGACACTTGTACCTTTAGAGATCCTAGGTGAAGGCTTGCCTTAAACCCAGACTGCAGGAACCGAAGTAAACGGGACAGACAGAAAACGGATGTAGGTAACATGTCATTCTTACCATGAAATATAAGCTTTCCATATACTGTAGTAATGGCGGGAAGTAACTTCCTTCCTGTCCCTCATCATCGTGGGAATGACAGATTTTGTAATTCCATGTCTGCTCAACAGCGCGGCTTCAACAGCCACGCCGTCAAACGCAGCCGCAGTAAGCCGCGGTAGACGAATGGTCCCTGTTGTAAGAGGTCGTCTCTTGGAGGAAGATGCCAAGGTTGATCTATCAGGAGCCCCTCAAGGTCAGCATACCAAAGAAGACCAGGACAAATTGGGAGCTACCAAAATCACTGTTGTCTTTTCCTGTTTTATCCGTTTCAGTACTCGCGGAATTAACGGAAACAGATAAATTAGGGCACAATCCCACGATGCGGTCAGGGCATTGGTCCCCACTGCCGCTGGATCCCGAGACCTGGAGCAATACAGAGGAAGCTTGTGATTGTGCTTCGAGGCCATAATGTCTATTTGGGGTAACCCCCAACGGGAGAATACCTCCGGGTGAAGAGCACATTCCCCCGGATGGACTTCCTGGCGACTTAGATAGTCCGCCTCCCAGTTGTCTACCACCGGAATGAAAACCTCTGAAAAGGCCTGAGCCTGGTGCTCTGCCCATTGAAGAATCGTGCGCACTTCTTGCATGGCCCTGCGGCTGCGTGTTCCACCCTGGCGATGGACATGTCCGACTGTATTCAAACTGCTCGCCCTCTGAGGAGCAAGTCCGCATTCAGGCAAATCCTCGAAGCTCCAGGATATTTATCGGAAGCTTCGCCGCCTGAGGGGACCAACGACCCTGGAAGTGACGTCCCAGCACAACTGCCCCCCAGCCCCTGAGGCTGGCGTCCGTCGTGAGGATCGTCCATTCCCAGATTTCAAAGCGATGTCCTTCCAAAAGATTGGGTGAAAGGAGCCACCACTGCTGAGACAGGCGGCTGCATGGAGATAGAACCACCTGCTTGTGCATGTGCACATGTGAGCCAGACCACTGTTGAGAAGGTCGAGTTGAAACTTCCGTGAATGAAAGTGACCGAACGGGAGGGCCTCGAAAGAGGCCACCATTTTCCTCAATAGGCGAATGCAAAGGTGTATAGATACTCTATGAGGACGAAGGACCTGTCTGGCTAAGTCCTGAAGTGATAGGATCTTGTCCATAGGTAGAAAAAAAACTGTAACGTAGTGTCCAGAATCAGTCCCAGAAAAAGGATCCGTTGGGAAGGATTCAGTTGCAATTTTTTTGTAATTCAGGATCCAGCCATGTTGTATTAACACTTGGCAAGTTACGTGGATTGCTTTAATTAACTGGTCCTTGGACGAGGCCTTGATCAGCAGATCATCCAAGTAAGGGACAATATTGACTCCTTGTGCATGCAGCAAGACGACCATGACTGCCATTATTTTTGTGAATAGGCGTGGTGCGGACGTGTTAGACTTTGATCGCAAAACAAAGGAATTTTTGGTGATGTTTGTAAATGGGAACGTGCAAATGGGCATCTTTGATGTCCAAAGAAGCTAAAAATTCCCCCCGTTCCAGACCGGCCGCTATGGACCATAGCGTTTCCATTTTGAATTTGTGGTAAGCTATGTACCTGTTCAAGGATTTCAACATTTAAAATTGGGCGCACAGAGCCGCCTGGTTTCGGTACAAGAAAAAGAGGAGAATAAAAGCCTTCTGTGCGGTGTGCAGAAGGACCCGGCATTATGACTTGGGCAGATAACAATCGTTGAATCCCCTGGAGTAGTAAAAGACGGTCCTTTTCCACATGGGGAAGGCCCATTGTGAAAAACTGCTGAGGAGGGGAATAAGCTAAGTCTACTATGTATCCCTGAGAGATGATTGAGAGAACCCAGTTGTCCTTGCAGGATTTTTCCCAGGTGTCCAGGAAATCCAGAAGTCGGGCTCCTACTCTGGGATCCCCCAGGTAGGAGGGAAGGAAGTCATGCTGCGGGTTTATCTGGATGTTTGGCGTCTGGGCGACGGATTTTTCCCTGAATTTTGGGGCACCCCAAAAGGAACGAAAGGACGGTCCTTGGTAGGATCTTTTTGGAGGTGGAGCGGAGGAGGGAAGGAAAGTAGACTTCCCTCCTGTGGCTTGAGCAATGAGTTTGTCCAGCTCTGGGCCAACTAAAACCTCCCTCGTAAAGGGTAGGGCCTCCCCCGCCTTTTTAATGTCCACTTCAGCCTGCCAGGATTTGAGCCACAAGGAACATCTAGCAGTAACTGATAAGGCCGAAATTCTGGCAACAAAGGCTGCTGAATCTGTGAATCTTCTAGTTACCTTTGTTCTTACAGACGCCTGGATAGTTCCTCCGCCCATTTTTCCATGGCCCTGCTGACTCGGGAGATGACAAAAATAGGGCGTAGGCTGACGCCTGCTGTGGTAAAAGTGTTTTAGGCCTGTTTCCAGGCGCCTGTCAGGTTCATCTTTTAATGCCACTGCCCCCGGTATGGGAAGAGCTGCTTTCTTTTCCGAGAAGGTAACTACGGATTTAGTGGAACGGCCGAATATAGACACAAGAGCCGGAGGCTCCAGCTCAGCTACGTTTAGAGTGAGCTTAATAGCCTGAATTAGGGCTTCCACACCATGAGTCCCTTCCTGAGAATCTTCCTCCACAGGGGGGAAGGGGTTCCTCTTGGAATTCTTTTTCTTCCAGAGGGTCATCTTGTTCCTCCTGTGAAGAGTCAACTTGCAGTAACAAGGGGACACCCCTCTTTTTGGGAGTAGGGGGGGCGCTTATGGCCTGCATGGGTACATTGGCTGACCTAACTGGGGAGTCAACAGATTTAATCAGATCCCTGGCCCAGGAGGGCTCTGCAGAGCTGATAGAGGCCAACTGTGAATATAAAATTTCCCTGTCCCAACGGGACGCTGCCAGTTCTGATGCCAGTGTGGATAAAACACTGGTGACCCCTTCAGCATTAAGGAGGGCAGAAGGCTGCTCCTGTACATCTTCCCCTGTTCTTTACACTGTGTGCAAACAAACAGCTTCTGAGAAGCCTTAGAGTGAGAACTCTGTGCTGTCATGTTGAAAGTGGGTATAGCAAACCAACACACACAAAGAAATCACAGGCTGTCCCAACTCACAATTGAAAGGGAGCAGTGAAAGAGGGAAGGATTACAATTGGGAGCACTTTAAAAAGGATACTCTCCAGCAGGGGAATCCTACAAGGAAAACCCCTTGCACTCAATCAGTGCAGTGTCTTCTACAGCCTGAGGAGATCGAGAGGTGCCTCAATGTCCTGTTTAGGAAGGGTCCGTGGAGGCACACCAAGTACTGGGAGGCAGCATGGGCAGGAAATGGTGCTGTGCCGTGCCGAGGACAGTTAGAAGGGAAGAGAAGGAGTTAGACTCCGCTCCTTCCGTCCTCCCGCTCAGCACGCTCTGTGACAGCGGTGCTGAGTGACAGCCTGCACTCCCCACTGGACCAGTGCGCTATCCTGGTCCAGCCATCACCCGGCGCTTGCACCTGAAACCTCCGGCAGGTGACGCGGCCGCGGACCTGTAACACTAGCCGCGGCGGCTGTGGCAGGTACCCTGCGGTGATGCACCGGTGGCCGGGGTCAGCAGCGTGCACCGCAGGCAGTGCCGCTCTGACCCCCCGGAGGGCATCCCACGAAGTAGGCAGGCAGCCAGCAGGGTCCCCTGGCTGCCTGTGTCACTTCAAGTAAAAAAAAAAAAAATAATAATTATTAAAGCAATAAGAGCCCCTATAGAAGGAGCCCTTGCCCAGGGATCCGACTTCTCCGGGCACTTAACTAACACTGGAGTCTGATGGGAGGATAGAGGTGGGGAGCCATGCTACACTTCAATTTCTTAAAGTGCCGACTACTCCATTAAACCACTCTATCCCCAGCGTAGTGACTTCAGTGTCCCCTAGGATGAAGGAGAAAGATATATAGATAGTGTGGCAGGAACTGCATACTTCCTCATGAGGGTAATGTGGAAGATCAAGTCTAGGATTTAGAACAGCAACACAAGCAGGGCTAGGGAGATCTAACCCAGGTTTTCCTATGATGTATTGGGAATCACTGGCTTATTAGCAGCACCTGGTGCTTCCGGTTATATGTGTGTTCAAGCCAGAAGGTTGATGTTTCCAATGGCAGTTAGTGTCTGGGCAATAGGCTTGCAGGGGTCAGGGGATTATGCTAGAGATTCTCTGGTAGTACCCTTACTCTAAGAAATGCCATTGCTGTAACCTGTTCACTTCCACAGATGCATTATATATAAATGCAGGTACAAAAACAAATGATAAATTGGTTCAGCATGTCGTGCTAGCCAATGGTGCAAATACAATGCACTTCTTCTGACTAAATAATATGCAGCATGCCTATAATATGTGTGTGACTGCAGCTGTATCTACATACATAATGCTACATTACACTGCTTTCAAGTAAAGCACTGTAATGAAGCATTCAAATATGTTAACTGACTTGTATGTAAATGCCAGTGGCGTAGCTACGTTTTGGGCGCCCCCCCCCCCCCCGTCCCGTCCCGCCGAGCACCCCTACCCCGCCGCCCATGCAAACCCCCCCTCAATCCCCCACAGCCTTACCTATCGCGCTGGTCCCGGCGGCTCCGTTCTTCTTAGAACTGTGTGCTATATGGGGGCGGCCATTTTGTGGTGGTCCTCAGCAGAAGAACGGAGCCGCCGGGACCAGCGCGATAGGTAAGTCTGCGGGGGATTGAGGGGGGGTTTAATTATAGCACCGCAGCCCCCGGCGCCCCCATATGCACAGCGCCCCCCCGCGGTGGCGGGGGCTGCAGTGCTATAGTTACGCCCCTGGTAAATGCATTCAAGAAACCCCAATGTTTATTATGCCCAATGTTTATTATGCCCATCATAAATATGAAAACAAGCAGCATCTCAGGAAAGTGGTTATTGTGTGTACCTCATTCAGACACCCTTCTTCACAGTTCACAGACTCTAAGATAGAACTGATGTTCCCACTGAAGGCTACGCGGACATCCTTGTCTGGGTCCTCCATCAGATTTAATAAGGCCTCAATCAATGCTCTCAAATCCACTTCATCTTTCTCAATGTTTAGGTGTGTAAATAACTCTGGAATGTTTTCTATGAACGCTACAAAACAAATCCAATGGGACATTAATGATATTGCAATGACATCTTTAAAGAGTGACTGCAATCTGAAACTCAAAAAGAAAGCTACTATAGGCCTGAGTTTCCCAAAGATGGTCCTCAAGGCACCCCAAAAGTCCCAGTTTCAGTGATAACCCTGCTTATGCACAAATGGTATAATCAAACTGACTAAGGTATTAAAGTCACGGATATACTTAAAATCTGGTCTGTTGGGGTGCCTCAAAGAACAACTGAGCTAGGTCCTTACCTGTCAAGAGGATACAACTAGGGCGGCCAATCCCAGGATCGGGATAGGTGGGATCCCAGGATTTGGCTCCAAAATGGACAGGGTTTCCAATCCCGGGATCAGACTGCCCATGCGCAGTCTGATGCCAGGCAGCGTCTGAGCGAGTGCTCAGATGCTGCCCGAATTCTCCCGTCTTCGTCTATGGGGCTCTGTGCAGCATGACCTTGTCAGAGGTCATGCAGCGTAGGCCGCACAGCAGCTCAGACGTTCTGCCAGCCTCCAGCCACACCGCCCACCTGTATTTTTTCCCCGGCCCGGCTTCCAGCCGCCCCTGCCTGGATATGTGTCTCACACCCGCCTGGCTCTCAGCCGCATTCCTGCTCAGCTTTTTTTTAATAGGAAAGCCAATCCCGGGATTGGGCATTTTTCAATCTCGAATTCGGGATTGAAAAAAAATACACCCCGGGATTGGCTTCCCTAGATACAACCTAATTACACACTGAGATTAGAGGACCTACCCATTTTCACAGAGCTCGACATGCTTCTGTCCAGCAGAGAAAGGAAGGGCTTGAACACAGAGGCACCGACTCCTGGGCCAGAGGGAGGTACCAAAGTCACCCTGAGGCTGCTGCAGAGCAGATCACATTCATTTGGTGGGATATTGGCTGAATTCTGCAGATCAAATCTAATAAGCCCACACACTAGTTTGCTAATAGATTTTGCAAACTCTGTCATCACCATTTCAGAGTCATCATGCAAGTGATCCCTACAATAAAAAAATAGGGGCATTTAACCATAAATCAGACACTGTAAAATCTAGAAATGCTTTAATGCTAACATATCAGAACAGAATTGTTGGTAAAGCGATACCAGTGCCTGGAATTGGCTCTAGAAATTTCTAAGGTAAGAAGCTTAAAGTCTATTCACCATTCAAAGTCTATATGTTTCCAATGCTCTGTAAATAATATAATCATTATTAGCATCATCAATAGTGGCCGTTAGCTACGTTGTGTATAATGTCAACTGCAAAAATACAGTAATAACACTAGTAATAAAACTAGTAATTGCCAAAAGGAAATTTTTTTTTTTTTTTTTTTGTGAAACAGACCTTGGCCTGGCAAGCTGGGCTGCAACAGACAGCCTGAGTAAGGTCACTCAGGCTGCAGTAGCAGAGGAACATCAGAATGATGGTAGTGATGTTTCTCTACACTGTGATCCTGAAAGCAGGCAGGGGATGGTAATATGTTTGAACATAATCCAACATTAACATACTGTATTCTCAAAACAGAAGCTCACAAGTAATTGGTAAACCCAAAGGTGAGTGGGCTCAAAGTCCGACACACAACACTAGGATCTCTCCATCTGCTTCGGATCTCAAAATGAGGTACTCTCAATCTTCCCACTGTTGAATCTTGTGGCTTTTGGATTTGGGTGTCAAATTGAATTCAATGGGTTGACCACCAATAGGTTGAGAGAGCTGTTCAAGACTCTCGGCCAATAGGCTCCCTGCATTTTTCCTGCTGCTGCCACAGTCCACTGCTGTCATTTGCTCTCATCCATTACTAAGTTTTTGTTCCAACTAGCCAGATCTGAAGATAAATCGGTACTTGTTTCCTAGCACGCGCCCGTCGTGGGTGATCGCATACCTTAAGTTAAGGTATGCGATGGACGCGACTTTAGGGCTATTTTTAGCCTTTTCCCCGACAATTAAGAAATCGCATCCATCACATGCCTTAACTTAAGGTATGCGATGCGACCGACGCGATTTAACATTGAATGCATTGTATTCAATGTTAAATGCCTATGTAAAATCGGGTCCATTGTATGCCATTATAATGGCATACAATGCGACCGATGCGATGGACCCGATTTTACATAGGGAACAATGTTAAATGGCCCAATGGACCCGATTTTTTATTGTATACCCACCCTGATGGGTAATTTCTATGTCAAATGTCCCCCATTGTTAATGCCACCCCACGATGAACGCCAACCCGAAGCTTGGTGAGCGCAGCGTGCCTGCGAGGGGCAGCGGTACGCGTCCTCCGACCTTTTCATACCCCCACTATCCACGTCAGCGTGGAGTAGATATTTTATAGTGTGGCGAGCGCAGCGAGCCACCGAGCCCAAAGCGTGGCGAGCCCCGCGAGGGGACACGTAATACCTGTGAAGTTATGCGCGTGCGCTCGCCACACTATATAAAATCAACTCCACGCGACGTGGATAGTGGGGGTATGAAAAAGTCGGAGGACGTGTACCGTCGGCGCTCGCCACGCTTCGGGTTGGCGCTCATCGTGGGGTGGCGTAAACAATGGGGGGCAATTGACCCATTAGGGTGGGAATACAATTAAAATTGGGGTCTGGGGGGCATTTAACATTGGGGCCAATGTAAAAATCGCGTTGATCGCATTGCATGCGATTTGGTTGCATGCGATGCGATCCACGCGATTTTTTAGGACCCGATGGATACAATCTTTATTGCTGGCGCCGTGCTAGGAAACAAGTACCAATAAATCTGTAGGTGTATGGCTAGCTTTAGTGTGCTATAAGCACTGTAACCTGAACTGTATGCCGCAGGTACAGTACACACCGATTCCATGGTTGCCAAAATTTTGGTTAGCTGCTAAACAAAAAGGATGATTTATTTGGACTTTACATGGACAGAGTGCCAAAATGGAGGCACAGATTGGACACTGAGAATGGGCTGGGGGCATGGACACTTGTGTAGGGGGCGTCCACGTCTGTTATTGCTATTTTAACTACAACTTTTGAGCAATGATATTCAATACATGATACTTCGTACATTTCTATGTTGGATTGTTTTCCATTGCAAGTGCTAGCGAGTAGGTTTGATTGGTAATTTCTAACACTGCTAATTTGCTAAACATTTTTTAAACAGAAATAACTGCCATGTGTTTGTGCCGCTGCTCTGGTGCTTAGTTTAGCCAGCCACCTATAGGTCTATACTGATGAATAATATTGTGAGCAGTTAGTTGGTCAAAACTGAGCAGACATGACTGGAAAATAAGGTTCTAAAAGGTAAATAATACTGTTGGAATAAAAAAAGCTCACATTATATGATTTTAGCAGTTTTTATCAATCTTTGAAAAAATATAATTCCAAAACATGAGGGCTGGTCTTACTAAGACCTGGTCCATATGTGTAGAGCTGGGGATAAATGAGGGGGAAGGCAATAAAAACCCCACAACATATACCAAGCTACTCTGTGCTGACCTATTCCTTTCAGCACTTAATGAACATTGGTGAGGGATAAAGGGGGAAGTGCTTATATACCAGTTATCGTTCGCTCAATAATGCCGACCCCTTTATTACTCACTAGCCCACATGGTTATGAAGTGTCCCCCAGATGAAGAAAAGAGGAACATAATTGTGTTTTTTTTTTTCTTTTTTATACAATGTTCACCAGAAACTACTCACTATTTAAACACACAAACATTAACTTGGCAGATTCAATTATATTGGTAATTATAATGGGAGCAGATGTATGAAGCAGTAATAAGGGAGAAGTAAGCCAGTTGAAAAGTTGCTCTCATGGCAACCAATCAGAACTGAAGTAACATCTATAATTTGCATAAATAAACTTATACAGAGCAGCTGATTGGTTGCCATGGGCTCCCTTATCACTGCTTCATACATATGCCCCATTGTTACAAATAAATATTATTGCACAGCATAGGACAAGGCATCTCAAATAAAAGACAGTAATGGATATTTTAAAAAGCAGGCGCATTTTTACACGACATGGAAACCTCTTGCTTGTGTAGGGCTGCAGAACACTGTATGAGAGTGCTACAACTACTGTATACTTACAGCAAAGTCTTGGGGATTTGACAGTATGTTTCTTGTTTAACAAAGTGTTTCAAAATCGGAAATCCTTTAACACAGGAAGCACGGACAACCTCCTGGGGACTTTCCAATGACCATTCATACACAGCTGACCTCCAGTCAGGCATTATCAGTTTAGGAAATAATGATAGAAGAAAGACAAATTGGGACTCAATTTTAGGTGCTGAAAATAAGAACAGAAAAAATACAATTAGTACCTTTCTTCCAAACTAAGGGGGTTATTCTAGTTCATTCTTTCTGACAAAATCCTTCTTAGATGGACAAAACCATGTGCACTGCAGGTGGGGCAGATGTAACTTGTGCAGAGAGAATTAGATTTGGGTGGGGTTTTACTTCAAAGTGAGATCTATATTGCAGTGTAAAATAAAGCAGTCAGTATTTTCCCTGCACAGAAACAAAATAACTCACCCAAATCTAATTCTCTCTGTACATGTTACATCTGCCCCCCCTGCAGTGCACATGGTTTTGTCCATCTAAAGGTGCCCACAGACGCTACAATTGTACTGTGCTATGCGTTTTTGACTGTACAATGGTTCTATACAATTTTTCTTCCAGCTTGCTATGAGATGTGCACTTAGATGCATGTGATGAACCCATGTTTGTAATGTTAAATTTCAGATGTAGTCTAAAAAGTACGTGCAGCACGTACTTTTTTAGACATACAATATCGGGCTTATCGCATCGCACAAGCCCATAAACACCATCCAATAATTGTACATAAGATGCAATTTGTGCTTAAAAAGTACAAAACGCATTCGATTATTGTAGCGTCTGTGGGCACCTTAAGAAGGATTTTGTCAGAAAGAATGAACTAGAATAAACCCCTAATAGCTGTTTAATGGTGGTTTTCCCCTCTAGAACCCAATCTTAATGGTGACAACGAAGTAGACAACCTGGGTGCATGAGTTAAATCATCACTTAGCAGCATGATCATTTAATTATCTTTATTGTTAAAAGCCAGTAAACGGGTGCGTCCACATACATCTAGCCTCCCGTTGTGTCAGACAGCCCTTCTAGTATCGCCATGCCATATTGCGACTCTATAGAGCTGGGCATGTTTTTGAGACAGTGGGGCCGATTCAGTCCTGCTCACTGAGCAGCGAATTCAGCCCCTCTGTCGATGGTGGGGGTCTGCTGATGCACATGTGAAGATCCCCATGTGTTCACTTTTTGAAGCTTAGTGCATCTGGCCCATAACGTTAATACAAGCAAACTATTTTTTTAGGTAAAGTCAAAGGAAAGTGGGAGTTAGTGCTCATTCTTTACCAGCAGAAATATCCCAGACACCCATCATGGAAACATTAGATAACTCCTTAAAACCGCAAAAAAGGAATGTTAACAAAGGTGAAAACTTAATGTATATTCTCTGGAGGATAACCTACTGGCAGAGGTGTGTTCACCCATCTCCCCATAATTCATCGGTATAGAGGCATCATTTTAAGTTCCTATCACATATTCACGTATTGGGCAGCACGGACGGTGTAGTGGTTAGCATTACTGCCCCACAGCGCTGAGGTCATGGGTTTGATTCCCACCATGGCTCTAACTGTGCAGAGTTTGTATATTCTCCCCATGCTTGCATGGGTTTACTCCGGGTACTCCGGTTTCCTCCCACAATCCAAAAATATACTAGTAGGTTAATTGGCTTCCAACAAAAATTAACCCTAGACTGTCTGTGTGCGCGTAAATGTGGTAGGGAATGTAGAGTGTAAGCTCTACATAAAGCGCTGCGGTATATGTGTGCGCTATATAAGAAACTGTTAATAAATAATAAACAAATAAATATTCAAACATCCAGGATACTTTACTCGATGAGCACAGGTACAACTCAAATGCATTTGTTAGCAAGTGAAGCATAAAGTGGGTACCGTCTGCTCACCTCGTAAAGATACTAATAGGGTTAAATTCAATAGGATGAGAGATTCAAAAAATGAGAGATTTGTTAAGAAATCTCCAGGTTTTTTTTAAAGCAGCAATTATTTACACTTCAAAATCAAACTAGTTTTGCAGTGTAAATGATTGCCGCTTTAAAAAAGACTGGAGATTTCTTACCAACTCTTTCACATTCTGAATCGCTCATCCTATTCAATTTCACCATAGAGTCTCAGTTTGGGCAATCATCTGATATATCCGCTAGTCTTCCCAGCTCTTAATACAGAGATATACAAGTTTTAATGTACATGTCACAGCCCGTAGATCATGCACATTATGTAAATTGCCTTTCAAAGCAGTATACATTTACCAATTATAATATCCCTTAACTATCAATATGCATTTGGTATTATCTTTATATATATATAGTAAGAAAATAATGTTTATTACTTACAGACTCTGTCACGGATCCGAGAGCTTAATGTCACAAGTGCAGAGTCAAATGCCGACATCCTGAATGCAGCATGGCTGGAATGACTGTGCAGCCAAGGTAAGGAAATCAGTCCACATAATTCCACAAGTATTTGGTCAGGTAAAGTGCTTTTCACTAGCAGTAAACAGAATAGGATTATACTGTGTAGCATTCACTTGTATTCACTCTCACACACACTAATTTATTGGTAGATGTAATGATGTGTATAATTTCTTTGGATAATGCTAGAGGTGTTTATAATTCCACGTGCAATATATGAAAACAAAAAAAGTCGATTGTAAATCATTAAAGCTGACAAAGTCCAGTGTCTGTAAAATGTGAGGTTCTAACCATTTAAGTCTGGTGGCAAAATTATTTTCTTTCATTTTAGCTTGTTTATATAAGTTATAATAAAGGGGATTTATACTACTGTCCAATATTTTTCATTTGAGGTATACATGCTATCCAGACACATAAAACGGAGCACCTTCATTAATTAATGGGAAAAAAAGTGCTTATACAAGTTTATTGTTTATGAAGTGCAGTCAAGAGTACACATAGAAGCAATCTGCCTGCTGATTACATTATGAATTGTTTCAGTTTGATTTTCAAGTCATGAATTATCTGAAGCTTTCATGAATATGATCTGAAGAAAAACAAAAAACTACTAACATCTCAAAACCCTTTGTGTAAGACTTTCCCTATGCACTTAGCAGAGTGCAAATGCATTTGACAAAGTCGCTAGTTCTTCTCATCTTATAAAGTAGGAAAGTATTTTAATTGTTTTCACAAAACCCTTCTAGCAATGTGGAATTGTTTACAGTGTTCATTCTAGCTATCGCTATATTTGAAAACCAATGCAGTTCCTCTTCCCTGCCTGGGGTGTCACTGTCTGCTCTGGTGTTTCTAGTACAGGTCTGGTTTGCATATCAGTGCTGATATACAGACCACACTGTGCTAGAAGCGCTACAGCAGACAGTGACACCCCAGGCAGGGAAGAGGAACTGCATGGGTTTTCAAATATGGAGGGTGCTAGAATGAACACTAGTTTAGAACAGCTTCAAGCATTAGGCCATACGAAATAAAATATCCTCTCACCATGTATATAAAGTAAAGCATCAAAAATCTTCACTATCTTTGTCAACACAACATCCATTAGCTCGTTCTGGTATCCTGAATGAAGAAGCTTCCTACAAATCTTCAGAACTCTCACAATTTCTTCGAGGGCAACCCAGGAGAGTTTGGGTTTCATATCGGAGAACTGGGAGCTTGTAGATTCGGGCAGCTCTGAGGCCTTCTGATCCATGCTGCATACACAAAAACACAATAAAACTTTAACATTAACGGGGGGAGCTAAATCACATGCAATAGCCGCACTGTGCTCTTCTGGACAACACAAGGTGGTCAGCAACATCGCTAGTATTCCGTCACATCTCATATATATGCACAGGAAATTTAGCAGCTGCAGGTACCATATAGGGTGGATATGTGGCGAAGCATCACTTGTATTTGAATCGATCCCCAAGAATAAAGCAATGAACAGAAGCATCATACAGTAGACAATGTTGTTAACTTTATATTCAATAATAATTGAAGGCTACATTAAATCAAATGGGAAATTTGCCTTTAGTATTAAAAATAAAAACATACTGGATTCTAATGGCCACCTACTTGCATAAACAGGAGCATAAAAACACACATAGTAAAAATGGAAAAAATATAATACATGTTGTGCACTTATCCTTTTCTGAAACCATCAAGATTATAATCCCTTTAACACTGCCACTTCAAACCAGGTAAACCAGGGTCATAGCTCTGTAAAAGAATCCCTGTTACCAAAAAACAGTGTAGTGACCTGGGTTCAACATGCGAAGTACACGTGTTATATGGCAGTATATATAGATTCCGTTCCAACCCATCTATAGGCATCTATACAAAACTGGTTGTCTATAGAACACTTTATATCCAATGTACTTACAGAACAGCATTATCTGAGGAAATGTGAGCTGTGCAAAGAGCAGCCACATACAGTATCACTACAATGCCCTCCAAAGTATGGACGATACGGTCTTCTGCTACGTCTTCTCCTTCCAGGATGTGCAGGAGAGTTAAGAACTGCCTGTTTATCGCTCTCCACAGTGCAATCTTAGACTTCATATCCACTGGCAGGGTCCTGTTATTGGGAATCATCCATGGTAGTTATCTAACTAAAATGCATTAACATTTAAAGAAAAGGACGTTTGTTTGTTTTCTACTTAAAATATCCCATGCAAACAATGTGCAGTAACCGAGATATCGCCTATCTTTCCCGTAGGGATTGTACTGTATGTAGTTGACCATTTATGATTAATGAATTGTAATCAACTGAAAGACCACTTAAAACATGTAGCCCGGTGACAGTTCAACACATTACTTCCTATCTACCAATAATTGGTACAATCCATATTACAAATAAATCAGAATTCTGTGATAATTACACCACAGATGGCGCCGGTTTCTTCTGTGATTTCACACTTAAACTTAAGCGTGGTCGCTTCTCCCGTGTCTCATCGCTGCTGCTTCCTCCACCTTCTGACTCTGTACTTGACAATGGTGGCGTGGCCTGCTGCAGCTGCTGCTGGATCAGCTGCAGAGCTTCTATTCTCAGAGCTGCATATAGTGGAGAGACCAGGTACTGCAGAAACAGCAAATAGGAATAAAATTCAGAGCTTGAACACATTCTGCCCATAGAACATTAGTGGATGTAACATCTTTAGAATGTGCACTTTTTATACTTGACCTTGACAGAAAAGGACATCATTAACTTGTCTTACCATTTGTTGCCTGTGAACTCCGAGGAGGTTGGTAAAAGCTTTGGTGACACAGCAAACATGGCCGTTGCGAACCTCCTTAGCAGATTCATAGCCTGGAGGCACCACAGTCAGAAAGTACTGCACTATATAACAAAGCGCTTCTCTCAGTGTTTCAGACTGAACATCCTTCAAGATCCCCCCTTCAAACATGACTGCGAGTTTGTTCAGCAGCATGTTAAGATAGACAGGTTCAATGCTCATGTGAGACTCCTGCTGCAGTGGGAATAAAACTTTCACCAAGTTTAATAGCGGAGTTTCATAAAGCAATTGTTCTTCCAAATCCATCTCTGTTATATATGATAGCATACCAAAAAACAATGTGAAGAAAAAATGTGCAGGCTGTTCTGGTGGTCCTCCTAAGCGGATGAGCTCTTTTAAGAAATGTAGAGCCAGAATCTTAAGCTGCGGCCCTCCATAGTCCAACATAGAACAGCCGATTCCCCAGAGCGCAAGGTTCTGTCTTTGGAAATAAAAGGCAGAAATATCATGATCATTGTCAGTCAAGACCATTAACAAAGTGGTTTCTAGAGGCTCCACTTGCTGCATGTTCACCAGCTGAACAGGAGCGGATCTTAGAGTCAGCTGGCTTTCCAGTGCATTGCATAAAAACCGGTGTACAGTGACCGGCCATTCGGTAGGCTGTTTTATATTTCCTTCATGCAAGTTAATAAGATCCTCAAAGAGATGTAGTAAATCATTTGTAAGGACACCGAACAGAGTTGGGCTTTTATTCTTGAAGAGGAAAAGCAGGGAATGGATGACTCCAGCTATTTTCTTATGTAAAGGTTTGCAGCTTGGGGTGGCAGCAATACGTAACAGCCTTGTGATGATCCAGTTGCTAAACTCTGAAGGAAATATAGAAATCAATATTATGGCGTGAAACAAGACAATGTATAGCAATCCAGGCAAAACCTCAAATGATCCATTACAAGTTATTAGTGCAGAGGTTAAAGTTATTTATTAGCAATGGAAAGTGTTGTTTTTTTTTTTTTTTTAAATCATCCCATTTTATTTTTCAGCTTGATTACATATATTTAACGTAGCCTCCGTGCTGAGCGATACTGCTCAGCACAGATCGCTCAACACACTCCGATGCACCAGCGATGTGTGCTGAGGGATCTGGCGTGGCCAGTGGCCTCTGGTGAGAGATTACTGGCGATAATTAATAGATTTATTCTGCAGGCAGTATAAATCTAGCCTAGTTATGGCAGATGCGCAGGACCGTGCATCGCCGTCACTGGGAGGCCTACTCACAGAGCGATCGGTGATCGCTTCGAAATAGGGCTACAATTGTCCCGTATGTATGCCGCATAACCAACTTGTTTATTGAATAAAATGTAGAAAATTAGCAATATTTAAGATATAAAATAGTAAAAGGGTACTTGTGTAGTTTCACGGCGCCAACATGGCACCGTTCGTCTGAGTCCCCTTGCGGGGCTCGCTACGCTCGCCACGCTATCTAAAATCGACTCCATGCCAACGTGGATAGTGGGGGTATGAACTATCCACATTGGCATGGAGTTAAGTTATTTTATTTTAGATAGTTTGGCGAGCGTACCCAACCCGGAAGTAGCACGGCCATTTAACATTGATTCCAACGTAAAAATCGGGTCAATCGTATCGCATGCGATTTGGTTGTATGCAATGCGATTGACCCGATTTTTGCGACCCGATTTCATACAATTAAAATCGGTGGCACCGTGCTAGGAAACAAGTACCTACCTTACTTTATTTTTACCCACCCCCTCCTTTTTATGCTGTAAAAACGTCATATGTGAGCCTGTGTCCCAGAAATGTCCATTTAACCCCTTCCTGACAGAGCCTGTTTTTGCCTTCCTGACAGAGCCCTTTTTTTCAATTCTGACATGTCTCACTTAAGTGGGGATAACTTTTTTTTGCTTTTACTTATCCCAGTGATTTTGAGATTGTTTTTTCGTGACACATTGTACTTCAAGTTAGTGGTAAATTTTCGTCGATACAGTCTGTGTTTTTTTGTGAAAAATACCAAAATATCGTGAAAAAATGGAAAATTTAGCGATTTGCAAAATGTTAAATTTTCTGCTTGTGAGACAAATAATCTTACCACTCAAAATAGTGAATAACTAACATAGACCATATGTCTACTTTATGTTGACATCATTATTTCAACTTCCTTTTAATTTTTTGGGACACTAGGAGGCTTACAATATGAATAGCAAATTCTCAAATTTTCAAGAAAATTTCAAACACTGATTTTTTTAGGGACCAGTTCAGTTCTGATGTGACTTTGAGGGACTTGTATGTGAGACACCCCCATAAATGATGCCATTTCAAAAACTGCACCCCTCACAGTATTCAAAACAGCATTTTGGAAGTTTGTTAACCCTTTAGGTGTTTCACAGGAATTAAAACAAAGTGTAGGTGAAATTTCAAAATTTCTTTTTTTTTGCAGATTTGCAATTTTAATACATTTTTCTAAGGAACACAGTACATTTTACTAGAGAAATGTGACTAAAAATTGATTCCCCCAATTCTTTTGTTTTCATAAATATCCTATATGTGGCCCTAGTGTGCACGGTGACCAAACCACAGGCTTCATAATAGAAGGAGCACCTACTTGATTTTGGAGCCTCCTTTTTATGAGATTATTTTTTAGGCACCATGTAGGTTTCTAGGCACCATAACATGCTAAAAGTTAGGAACCCCCCCACAAGTGACCCCATTTTGCAAACTACACCCCTCAGGGAATTCAGCTAGGGGTATAGTGTACATTTCAAACCCGCAGGGGTTTCACCAATTGTGGTACAACTGGGCAGTGAAAATGAAAAATTATTTTTTTTACACAAAAATGCAGTTCTGGCTCCAAATTTGTCATTTTCAGAAGGTATGAAGGAGAAAAAGCACCCCAAAATCTGTGCCCCAATTTCTCCCGAGTACAGCAATGCCTCACATGTGACCAAAAAATACCAGTTGGGTGCATGGCAGGACTCAAAAGGGAAGGAGTGATTTTTGGATTTTGCAGCTCAGATTCTGGTGGAATTTTGGTGGGTGCTATGTCGCATTAGCAAGACCCCCCAAGCACCAATACAGTGGAACCCCCCCACAAGTCACCCCATTTTGAAAACTACACCCCTCAGGGAATTCATCTAGGGGTATAGTGTACATTTCAAACCCCCAGGGGTTTCACCAATTTTGATACAAGTGGGCAGTGAAAATGAAAAATTACATTTTTTTACACAAAAATGCAGTTCTGGCTCAAAATTTTTCATTTTCAGAAGGTATGAAGGAGAAAAATCACCCCAAAATCTGTGCCCCAATTTCTCCCGAGTACGGCAATGCCTCACATGTGACCAAAAAATACCAGTTGGGTGCATGGCAGGACTCAGAAGGGAAGGAGTGATTTTTGGATTTTGCAGCACAGATTCTGGTGGAATGAATGGTGGGTGCTATGTTGCACCAATACAGTGGAACCCCCCCACAAGTCACCCCATTTTGAAAACTACACCCCTCAGGGAATTCATCTAGGGGTATAGTGTACATTTCAAACCCCCAGGGGTTTCACCAATTTTGATACAAGTGGGCAGTGAAAATGAAAAATTACATTTTTTTACACAAAAATGCAGTTCTGGCTCAAAATTTTTCATTTTCAGAAGGTATGAAGGAGAAAAATCACCCCAAAATCTGTGCCCCAATTTCTCCCGAGTACGGCAATGCCTCACATGTGACCAAAAAATACCAGTTGGGTGCATGGCAGGACTCAGAAGGGAAGGAGTGATTTTTGGATTTTGCAGCACAGATTCTGGTGGAATGAATGGTGGGTGCTATGTTGCACCAATACAGTGGAACCCCCCCACAAGTCACCCCATTTTGCAAAGTACACCCCTCAGGGAATTCATCTAGGGGTATAGTGTACATTTCAAACCCCCAGGGGTTTCACCAATTTTGATACAAGTGGGCAGTGAAAATGAAAAATTACATTTTTTTACACAAAAATGCAGTTCTGGCTCACAATTTTTCATTTTCAGAAGGTATGAAGGAGAAAAAGCACCCCAAAATATGTGCCCCAATTTCTTCCGAGTACGGCAATGCCTCACATGTGACCAAAAAATACCAGTTGGGTGCATGGCAGGACTCAGAACGGAAGGAGTGATTTTTGGATTTTGCGGCTCAGATTCTGGTGGAATTTTGGTGGGTGCTATGTCGCATTAGCAAGACCCCCCAAGCACCAATACAGTGGAACCCCCCCACAAGTCACCCCATTTTGAAAACTACACCCCTCAGGGAATTCATCTAGGGGTATAGTGTACATTTAAAACCCCCAGGGGTTTCACCAATTTTGATACAAGTGGGCAGTGAAAAAGAAAAATTACATTTTTTACACAAAAATGCAGTTCTGGCTCAAAATTTTTCATTTTCAGAAGGTATGAAGGAGAAAAAGCACCCCAAAATCTGTGCCCCAATTTCTCCCGAGTACGGCAATGCCTCACATGTGACCAAAAAATACCAGTTGGGTGCATGGCAGGACTCAGAAGGGAAGGAGTGATTTTTGGATTTTGCAGCTCAGATTCTGGTGGAATTTTGGTGGGTGCTATGTCGCATTAGCAAGACCCCCCAAGCACCAATACAGTGGAACCCCCCCACAAGTCACCCCATTTTGAAAACTACACCCCTCAGGGAATTCATCTAGGGGTATAGTGTACATTTCAAACCCCCAGGGGTTTCACCAATTTTGATACAAGTGGGCAGTGAAAATGAAAAATTACATTTTTTTACACAAAAATGCAGTTCTGGCTCAAAATTTTTCATTTTCAGAAGGTATGAAGGAGAAAAAGCACCCCAAAATCTGTGCCCCAATATCTCCCGAGTACGGCAATGCCTCACATGTGACCAAAAAATACCAGTTGGGTGCATGGCAGGACTCAGAACGGAAGGAGTGATTTTTGGATTTTGCAGCACACATTCTGGTGGAATGAATGGTGGGTGCTATGTTGCACCAATACAGTGGAACCCCCCCACAAGTCACCCCATTTTGCAAAGTACACCCCTCAGGGAATTCATCTAGGGGTATAGTGTACATTTCAAACCCCCAGGGGTTTCACCAATTTTGATACAAGTGGGCAGTGAAAATGAAAAATTACATTTTTTTACACAAAAATGCAGTTCTGGCTCACAATTTTTCATTTTCAGAAGGTATGAAGGAGAAAAAGCACCCCAAAATATGTGCCCCAATTTCTTCCGAGTACGGCAATGCCTCACATGTGACCAAAAAATACCAGTTGGGTGCATGGCAGGACTCAGAACGGAAGGAGTGATTTTTGGATTTTGTGGCTCAGATTCTGGTGGAATTTTGGTGGGTGCTATGTCGCATTAGCAAGACCCCCCAAGCACCAATACAGTGGAACCCCCCCACAAGTCACCCCATTTTGCAAACTACACCCCTCAGGGAATTCATCTAGGGGTATAGTGTACATTTCAAACCCCCAGGGGTTTCACCAATTTTGATACAAGTGGGCAGTGAACATGAAAAATTACATTTTTTACACAAAAATGCAGTTCTGGCTCAAAATTTTTCATTTTCAGAAGGTATGAAGGAGAAAAAGCACCCCAAAATCTGTGCCCCAATTTCTCCCGAGTACGGCAATGCCTCACATGTGACCAAAAAATACCAGTTGGGTGCATGGCAGGACTCAAAAGGGAAGGAGTGATTTTTGGATTTTGCAGCTCAGATTCTGGTGGAATTTTGGTGGGTGCTATGTCGCATTAGCAAGACCCCCCAAGCACCAATACAGTAGAACCCCCCCACAAGTGACCCCATTTTGCAAACTACACCCCTCAGGGAATTCATCTAGGGGTATAGTGTACATTTAAAACCCCCAGGGGTTTCACCAATTTTGATACAAGTGGGCAGTGAAAAAGAAAAATTACATTTTTTACACAAAAATGCAGTTCTGGCTCAAAATTTTTCATTTTCAGAAGGTATGAAGGAGAAAAAGCACCCCAAAATCTGTGCCCCAATTTCTCCCGAGTACGGCAATGCCTCACATGTGACCAAAAAATACCAGTTGGGTGCATGGCAGGACTCAGAAGGGAAGGAGTGATTTTTGGATTTTGCAGCACAGATTCTGGTGGAATGAATGGTGGGTGCTATGTTGCACCAATACAGTGGAACCCCCCCACAAGTCACCCCATTTTGCAAACTACACCCCTCAGGGAATTCATCTAGGGGTATAGTGTACATTTCAAACCCCCAGGGGTTTCACCAATTTTGATACAAGTGGGCAGTGAAAATGAAAAATTACATTTTTTTACACAAAAATGCAGTTCTGGCTCAAAATATTTCATTTTCACAAGGAATGAAGGAGACAAAGCACCCCAAAATCTGTGCCCCAATTTCTCCCGAGTACGGCAATGCCTCATGTGTGACCAAAAAGTGGCAGGACTCAGAAGGGAAGGAGTGATATTTGGAGTTTGCAGCACAAATTCTGGTGGAATTTTGGTGGGTGCTATGTCGCATTAGCAAGACCCCCCAAGCACCAATACAGTGGAACCCCCCCACAAGTCACCCCATTTTGAAAACTACACCCCTCAGGGAATTCATCTAGGGGTATAGTGTACATTTAAAACCCCCAGGGGTTTCACCAATTTTGATACAAGTGGGCAGTGAAAAAGAAAAATTACATTTTTTACACAAAAATGCAGTTCTGGCTCAAAATTTTTCATTTTCAGAAGGTATGAAGGAGAAAAAGCACCCCAAAATCTGTGCCCCAATATCTCCCGAGTACGGCAATGCCTCACATGTGACCAAAAAATACCAGTTGGGTGCATGGCAGGACTCAGAAGGGAAGGAGTGATTTTTGGATTTTGCGGCTCAGATTCTGGTGGAATGAATGGTGGGTGCTATGTGGCATTAGCAAGACCCCCGAAGCACGGTGAAATTATGAACCTAATATTCCATAGATGTGTGGTATAATTTAAAACACTCCTTTATACATAGGCCGGGTTTGTCGGGGCAAGTGTCACACTGGAAAATAGTTTGCTTTCTTATTCCCTTTTTATAGCAAACTTTGCACCTTTTTTGTGTCCTGCCCTTTTTTCCAGTGGAGGGGATTTCATCAGGAAAATGCTGCCCTGGTACAATACGGGGGCCAGTACTAGAAGTACTGGGGCCCTCTGCCTGCTGGTTCCCAAATATTAGGCCCTTTATGACTTCCTCTTGAAAGTGCATAAATGTCCCCCTCTGGCCGGTAGAACGGAATAGCACGTAAGCGTTATACAGTGCCATCTGGATGATATACACGGCCACCTTCTTGTACCAGATTTTTGTTTTCCGCAGGGCACTGTACGGCTTCAGTACCTGATCTGAAAGATCCACTCCGCCCATGTACCTATTGTAATCCAGGATACAATTAGGTTTTGAGGTGTGGGTACTGGTACCTCGTACAGGGACGGAGGTGGTACTGTCTCCGTGAATTGTTGTCAGTATAAGGACATCCCTCTTGTCCTTATATTTGACCAACAACATATTTTCGGTGCATATTCCCCTGCTTTCACCCCTTCTCATTACTTGGGCAATGTGCGTTTTTGGGAGGCCTCTTTGGTTCTTGCGCACAGTACCGCAAGCTGCTGTACCTCTTGAACCAAGGGCCTTAAACAGGGGGATGCTAGTGTAAAAGTTATCCACATAG
Organism: Crinia signifera; assembly: GCF_055691185.1. Lineage (NCBI taxonomy): Eukaryota > Metazoa > Chordata > Amphibia > Anura > Myobatrachidae > Crinia > Crinia signifera. The sequence goes on from NC_139219.1 coordinate 262,874,383, forward strand.
AAGTGATAACCTTTATCCAGGAAGGGGTGCACTAAATCCCAGACAATTTTCCCACTAACACCTACGAGGGAGGGGGGGCATTCTGGCGGTTGAATTCTTGAATCCTTCCCTTCATAAACCCTAAACCTGTGGGTGTACCCTGAGGTGCTTTCACACAGCTTATACATTTTTATGCCATACCTTGCCCTCTTACTGGGAAGGTACTGGCGGAATTTAACCCTTCCTTTAAAATGTATAAGGGACTCGTCGATACAAATAAATTTTTCAGGGATGTACACCTCTTCAAATTTGGCACTGAAATGATCAATGACCGGCCTGACTTTGAATAGCCGGTCAAAGGTGGGATCATCTCTGGGTGGGCACTGTGCATTATCGGTGTAATGTATGAATTTAAGAATTGTCTCAAATCGAGTCCGGGGCATGGCCATACGGTAAAATGGAGTACTGTACAGAACATCTGTACTCCAATATTGCCTAATTTCTGGCTTTTTTACTATGCCCATATGAAACACCAGACCCCAAAACGTCATCATCTCTACTGCATCTACAGGGGTCCACCTAGCAAATGATGACGTGGGGTTTTGAGCAATAAACTGCTGGGCATATAAATTAGTTTGGTCCACCATTAAATTTATAAAATCATCAGAGAAAAATAATTTGAAAAAGTCAATTTCTCTGAGACCTGTGGAATCAAATTGGATTCCTGGCATGCCCAAAAACTCAGGAACCTGGGGCTCAAAATTGTCTGGTGGTGGGGTCCATACTAGATCAATTATTGGGGGGGGAATCTCAGCTGATCTATGGGGGCGTCTTTGAGGGGGTCCCTCATCAGCAGAGGAGGAAGAGGAGCTTAAGGCAAATCCTTCAAATTCCCCGCTTGCATCACTGCCTGTGTCAGAGTCAGAAGCAAGCATGGCATATGCCTCCTCCACTGAATACATTCTCCTGGATGATTGGGAGGACATTTGGGAGGACATTTGGGAGGACATTTGGGATGCCATTTTTATTTTTGTGTTACCGGTAGTGAAATGTTTCAACACGTGTATAGTGTAGGGGGGGGCACAAACTTTATTTCAATCCGGGGGGTATGTAGTGTGTAGTGTGTATGTGGTGCAGAAAAAAAAAAAAATGCTTTATACCAATAAAAAAAAAAAAAATGAAGGGGTTAAAAAAAAAAAAAAATGAAGGGGTTAAAAAAAAAAAAAAGGAAGGGGTTAAAAAAAAAAAAGGTCCTGCGCCAAAAATTGAGCACAGATGTTGGTCAGTAACGTCTGTCACTGAACAGCGCTCAAAGGCAACAGGAATTTGATCAAAAAAAAAAAAAAAATAGATCAACCCTATGCCGAAAAAGATGATCAGTGATGTACGTCACTGATCAGCGCACAGCGGCCACAGGACACCCACAAAATCACAGTGTGTGTAAAAAAAAAAATTAAAAAAATACCCCACAGCACACACACAAAAAAAAAAGGTGATCAGTGATGCGACACTGATTACCAGTGAGGTGCAGCAGGTGCACAACCTTTGGTGCAACTGACAGGTATATATAAAAAAAAAAAAACCTCTGTACCCCCAAAAAAGTTGCTGATCACCTCAGATATAGTGATCAGCACAAAAGGCGGGGACAGCAGACACAAAATTTAGCACTCTCTATCACTATCTCTCTCTATCTCTCTATCTCTCACTATCTAACACTATCTAACACTCTATGACACTGCAGCAGCAGCACTCACAGGTATATCTATATATAAAAAAAAACCTGCGCCCCCAAAAAGTTACTGATCAGTTAATTTATACTGATCAGCACAAAAGGAGGGGGCAGCAGTCAGTTATATAAAAAATATATAGCACAATCTGTCACTATCTCTCTCTATCTCTCTCTCTCTATCTCTCTCTATCTCTCTATAACTATCACACTGCAGCAGCACAAAATATAGCACTCTGTCAGTAGGCCTCTCTCTCTATCTCTCTCTCTCTATCTCTCTCTCTCTATCTATAACTATATCACACTGCAGCAGCACAAAATATAGCACTCTCTGACACTATCTCTCTCTCTATCTCTCTCTATCTCTCTCTATCTCTCTCTCTCTATCTCTCTCTATCTCTCTCTATCTATCTCTATCTATCTCTCTCTATCTATCTCTATCTATCTCTCTATCTATCTAGCTAATACTAATACAGTGCAGCAGCACAATATCACAGTATGGCACAATTATTGCACAGGATCCAGGAAGCAATCAGCAGCGATCAGGTAAGTATTGCAGCAAGTATTTCTGGTCAGTATGGCGGCAGGGGGGTACGGTGACCGCACTGCACGCTTTCCAGACCGGAATGGCGTCTGCAGTGCAGTCACCGTTAGTTTAAATCTCCCTCCTTGGCTGTGATTGGTCCGTCGGTCCGACGGACCAATCACGGCCTTTGGGGGCGGGCGGGGTGAGGTGGGGTGACACCAGTGTCACCCTTACACCCCGCGGTGATTGGTGCTGTACTTTACAGCACCAATCACCTCTGATCCCGTGTCACCGGCGAACGTTATTCGCCGGTGACACAGGAAAACGCTGTGAATGGCTGTTCACACTGAACAGCCAATCACAGCGATCGCCGACGGGGGGGCGGCATCGCAGCCCCCCCGGGGCATGCACGGACATGTCTGCTGTCAGGGACAGCAGACATGTTGAAACTGTCACCGCGTCTATAGACGCGGTGACAGTTTAAATCCATGACGTACATTTACGCCATGTGTCGGGAAGTGCTTCCCGACCATGACGTAAATGTACGTCAAATGTCGGGAAGGGGTTAAAATGACTTCCACTGTTTTCTATGGGTGAAATGGGTGGAATGTGAATGGTACAAAAACGGTATTGAAATGGTAATATACCAGTTACAACATGCAATGTGAAAGGGGTTTAACTGGCTTTAGACCCGTTTTAAGAAACGTTTACAAAAACGGGTTGAAAGCAGGTTTGCAATGTGAAAGCAGCATCAGTGCCTTTTATTGGGAAACCTACCAATACAGCTGCAGTCAGGTTTATTAGTCTGACAGGTGGTAACCGAGTTCACAAACATGCGAGGCGACGACTTCATGATGTGGTGAATGAAGTCCAGCAGCATTACTGAACTTGGCTGAGATTCAGTGTTCTTCAATAACTCCACAGCCACTAAACAGAAAACAAAATGACGAAATAAAAGAAATGAATCCCAATGAGGCAGAGGCCAGAATCCTAAGTATATTGGACTGAATGTTTTACAGCCTGGTGGGATTTTTATTAAAGCCTTTGCTTTCCAGGCTTTCGGTCAGGGCCCTGTACCAAACTTGTAATTTAGCAGCCACAATTATAATAACGCATATCCATTGTATGTCTAAATGCTTTAAACACGATAAAGATGGATCTATAGCTCTGGGTAATTGAAAATGACAAACTACAATTAAAAGAAAGCGCACTAGTATCTGCAGGACAATACTGCTTATGTAGCTGTATGATAAACATGTTTATGTTGGCCTATAATGCAATGTATTGGTCTGCATGAGGCATCATTTATTGTGTCAATGCAACCCTCAAGTACTGTAACCCCAACAGGTCATGTGTTGGAGAAGTCTGTCTGTGGGATAACCTGACCCAGCAAAAATCCTCTACCATCATTTTGCTATTAAGTCATGTTAAAACTGTATAGGGCATGCCAAGATGTGAGGTTCCACAGAACTTGGAGGGCTGCAAGAAGAATACCCTTGTTTGGGACCAATCAGGTTTCATGTAAAGGCCCCGATTATCTGTCAATCCATCATTATATTGGCATTGCATAGGAATGGTAGAGAATCAGGGGTAGATGTACAGATGGAGCGGCTCTCATTAGAGCGGCTCCTGGCGAAGCTATCGCCATCTGCTTAGAAGGGGGGCATGCACGTGCCCCATTCCCCCAGAAACGCTGCAGCCCTGTCCTCGCTCCCTGCCCGTCTCCCTCACTCTGCCCACCTCCCTGAGGCGTAGATGGGCAGGGAAGTACCCTGGCCCCACCGCCCATCTGAATGGGGGGAGCGAGTGAGTGAATGTCCGCGCCAAAAACATCGTCATGGTGAGCGGGCGGCATGGCTGAGAGGGGCTCCATCTGTATGAAGCAGTGATAAAATGCCTGGTACTTTATTATCGGCCAATCAGATCCTATCTGTCCCTTTTTAAACCCAGCCTTTAACTTAACAGTCAGGAGCTGATTGGCCGGTGATAAAGTACCAGGCACTTTATCACTTCTCCATACATATTACCCCTCAGTTTGGCCAGTCATCATGATCTGCTTGTGTGTACCAGTTAGGACACAGACATTGACAGAAGAGCAGAGATACCAATGTAAGCTTCAATACCCTTGATGCAGCAGTTGGGTTTGGGATTATAAATCAACAGTCAATAGGCAGACATGCATTAGGCCACAGGTACAAAAGGACAACACTATTTTTACATTTTTTCACCATTGACATCCACATTGACTAAAATTGAGAACAGTAAAGTTGTTTAAAGTGTGGCAAGCAAAGCAAGCCTGCGAGTGTACATGTTTCCACTACCACTGAACAATTTGGGTAGTGCAATGTGCAGTGTATAAACACATTTAAGCTGGGTACACACTAGACAACATTTTAAACAAATTTGCTGATAACAACCATTTGTTACAACAAAATCTTAAAATCTTTCAATGTGTATGCAATATATCATTAGCAATACGAGTCGTCTGTACATGCAGCATATGAGTACTGTCAACAACAGAAAACTCCTGGATGTGGCCATTGACTATATTTTATTCAAGAATACACACTATATACATAGCTGGTCCTGGAGTTCAAGGAAAACAATTCTCGACATTGCATTGTTTGCGTGTCGTCAATTGTATACCCAGCTTTGGACTCACAATTACTGTATACGTTATAATACCTTCCTCTAACAAACAAAGACTGCCTTTTTATTTGGTTGTTAGAATCAAGTGAATGGCTTCCCATGCTTATCAAGAACACCCATTTCCATAAGTAATGGTGCCCGCTCACAGAGCGATTTTGGGTAATTTTTTAAGTGATCTGACTAGATTGCTTAGAAAATTACCCAAAATCGCTCCATGTGTAGGGGCCATTGTGATATCGATGTGCAACACTATCGCCTGTCTAGATTTATACTACATGCAGTATAATTCTAGTCAGATCGCCAGTGTTCTCACCAGAGAACACTAGACCTGCCAGGTCACTAGGTGTGTAGGCCCTTAAAACAATGGTCCCTCTGTTATCTGTGTCACTTGCCCAACATCAGGAAAATCCAAGTAAATTCTGTATATATACATTGTTGCTTCATGTACATAATTACTAATAGAGCCCACAATATAATATACTGATGTGCATGTGACTTACCAACATCTACATCTGTCAGGATCCGGTCTATGAACTGGCAGAGTATCTGTCTTGGCTTTTGAACAACTGTTTCATAACATTCTGAGCTTGCACTAAAACAGAAATAGCACCGTAACAAAAGGGATTCTTGTGTAGACATATGCATAAATGTAAATCAGATCAGGTAATATTTCCCAACAGAAGACATTAAAATAATAATGACAAAGTAAGGCCAGTTACCCCTTGGCATTAAGAAAATATTGCAATATTCGCTGTATGAATGTTCATGGATGCACTGTACCAGTGCACATAAGGTGCCCTGATCCCTTCTCCCCCATGTTCATACATCTGCCCCACACTGGCACTTTATCTCCAGCCACTTTATCGCTCTACAGTGCACTGCATTCTCCATTACCAAATAGACCCCAAAGTAGCAGACTGAAGTGATATAGCGGCATGTGACAATACAGCAGCAAATCAGCTCTTGTGAAGGCTGGGTTTCAAAAATGACAGTTCGGAGCTGACTGACTACTGCATTATCACCTTCCGCAAATCTTAATGAATAGACTCCAAAGTTGCAGTCACTCAACCCTGTAACATGGCAGTTAGGAGGTGAGTGGCTGTTATTTTGGGGTCTATGTACTAAAGGTGCACATACGTATCCGATCTGGGCAAACTGGATGTGCTTGACATCCCATCCGGCCCAATCTCGTGCACATCGGGTTGGACGCTACAGATTGAACCTGCTGCAGGTTCAATCTATCGGATCGGACCCATCTGTGTCACATTGGGGGTGCTTTTTAGCACCCACAATGTGTTGGGTCCAATCCATAGGTGTGTGCCAGAGGTGATAAAGTGGATGGCGTTAAAGTACCAACCAGCATATACCTCAGGGTTGCCGACTTTCAAATTCTCCTCTCCGGGAGAAGCCCGGAGAGTAGACTTTCATTACCCGTTCGGGGGGCGGGGCTTGACTGTGACATCATTAAGCCCCGTCCCCATTATGGGAAATAGTCTAAACCACTGATCTCCATGGAGGGGGCGGGGCTAAAATTACACGAGTGTGTCATTTTAGCTCCGCCCCCTCCTCAGACCCACGGATTGCGGCATTTAAATGCCGCGATCGGGGGGCTCAGTGGGGCTCCCACTCAATTCCGGGAGGGGGTCCCGATTTTCTGGAGACTCCCGGTAATTCCGGGAGGGTCAGCAACCCTGATATACCTGCCATGTCACAGGCTGTGCTTGAGAAATTACAGTCAAAAGCAACTTGGCAGGTACTTCTATCCAAGGCTTAGTAAATAGACCCCTGTATCTCTCTTGATGTTATCACTTTCAAAGGCTTAGTACATCTCCGCCCACAATACTTACATTATTAGCCTGTAATAAGCGTGGGGGTTAATTTTCCAAATGTGATATTCTTCCCAGGGCACTCTCCCCCGACTAATGATTTAGTGAGTGGGGAAATGAGGGAGCACCGGGGCTTATAGGTCACATAGGTGAAAGCTATGTGCGCATCACTCTCTCACGCACCGCCAGCACTGACTCATGAGGCAGAGGAACCCCCATACCGCCATACATGACCCTCTCCAGGAGGGACACAATGCTCTGCTCCTGGACTTTCCACTTGATGTATCATTGCCATTACCTGTGATGAAACACCTTTCTTATTAGTTAACCTGTTCAAAAAAACAGGTGATGGCAATCATACATTAAGAGGAAAGGAGCAAAGCATTGTGTCCCTCCTGGAGAGGGTCATGCTGGGCTGTAGGAAGACCCACTGTAGAACTACAAGCCTCATCATAGCCTGCCATCCCTATACCCTAGTATGCTGTCACCTGCAGCAATCGACCATAGCTTATGCCTGACCCCGGGTACAGCACCCGGACCCTGCACGCAATGCGGCCATTTACCTGGCCAGTTCCCGCAGGGCCGGTATCATGGAGGCCATTTCCAGGCCGGGATCCGCCGCCATGGTGACCAGAGCCCCCGGAATCTACAGCAGCACACTCCGTTCCCGGCTTACAGACCGAAACTACGTCAAAACTCTTACACACACCCCCTCAGTACGGCAGCCGACTCAGGCCAAACATCCGTAGAACGCGCGTTCTACGGACCATTGTACCAGTGTACTTCTTCAACTGTACTTTTATCCATTGATGTATAATATTTGTGTTCTGATACTGTATGTGCTGATGTTTAACCAATACATATTACCATTTGGCAGGTAACTCAATAATAATTAAATTTGTTGAATAAATTGACGTGTACAAAATGTCCTAACACCTGTGAACTAGCCAGAGACAAATAAAAAAGTAACTAATATATCAGCAAATATCAATTATTACACTATGAAGTCATTAATCCGGAACTACTGCATAAACACATAGTTGCACTTGCTGTCATTTATTCTAATACTTCCCCCAGCAAATATAAATATATCCTGTAATGTAAAAGCATTTCATATTATGCTTCCCAACATATCTGACACCATTGACTGACATCTACCTTATATCTATATATCAATTTAATATTGTTTGAAACCTTTATGTCAGTATACAGTGGAATGTTTAAAAATTTGGGAACCATTGAGGCTGAAGTGATTTGGTTCAAATAAAAACCACCTGGACATACACAGAGTGGTACAAACAAGGGTAGTGTCTAGATCCCCTTTAGTTTTGACAATTTTCCCATCATGCTCTGGGTCCACGTATACCTGGAGGGGGAATATAAATCTGTGGCGAGCGAAGCGAGCCACCGTGCCCGAAGCATGCGAGCGTAGCGAGCCGGTGAGGGTATAATGCAGCTAAAATAAATCAAAATAACCGACACCTACGTGAATTACATATAAAATAAAAAATGTTGTGAGGGCATCTAACAACTTCCGCCCTCACTGAACATCACATTCTGTAATCAAAACTGAAGGGGATCTAGTCTCTACTGTACAACAAGTGGCGCTGCTGAGGGTGCGTGTACAGGGGCGTAACTAGATATTCATAGGCCCCATAGCAAAAGTTTGTAAGGGCCCCCTATTCAGCAACTAATGGTGATAAATACATGTAAAACATATTACTTAAACAGCAAATATGGGCCCTCTGCAGCTCTGGGCCCCATAGCAGCTGCATCCCTTGCACCTATGGTAGTTACGCCCTTGCGTGTACTGTACAAGTCTCTGGCTTATGGAGCCATGAAGGGGCACCCCACAGCAGAGGCAAATTTAGACCACATGAGGCCCTAGGCAAGATACCAGTTTGGGGCACTCCAACAATCAATAGCACTATATTTCTGCTACTGTTTGAGCTCAGTAGTTCTGGACCCTTAGGCCCCTTTCACACACACCGGCAGCCGCCGGGCGGCAAAACCCTGCACGGCCAAGAAGCCGTGCCATGCACAGAAGTTTACAATGGTCGGAATGGCCACAGCCCGGCAGACGTCTTTTCCAGCGGTGACAGCCTGCTGCAACCGGGCGCCGGGCCGTGGCCGTACTGTGTGGATGGACACAATCCTGTCCATTATTAACTACTGTGTAGGCACGGCTTCTGGCCGTGTGGGTTTTCGCCACCCGGTGTCAGCCGGAGCATGTGAAACAGCCCTCAGAGTGACTAAAACAGTGGTCCACTCACGATGCATTGCCCCCTACATGCAAGTGCATGCCACTTGCTTGAAGAAGCAATCCATACTGTGTATGTTCCCGCAGTGGGGGTGAATTTACTGATGGAAGCTTCATTGAAGCTGGGATGTTGCTCATAGCAACCAATCAGCTTCCATCTATTATATTTTAATAGGTGATAAATAATTAAGAAGTAGCATCTGATTGGATCGAAAGCGGCAATCATTTACAGGGCAAAACCATGCTATAAGGCTTGGGTTTAAATAATAATCTGTTAGCTGGGGACTTTAGATATAGGCTCAACTGTTAGCCGCTGCCGTCCCGGATCCACTTCTGCGGCTAGCAAGTCCAGGACGGGCAGCGGGCCCAGTGCAGCGGGGAAGCTTAGGGGACGTTGCCAGGCAACGCCCCGAGCTTCCGTTCTTTCACTTCCTCCTGCCGGGCATCAGGGCGTTGCTAGGCAACGTCCCCGAACTTCCGCACAGCAAGCGCACCTACAGTGCGGCTGACATCAGCAGCCGTGGGGGGCGGTAATTTTGAATAAATAGTCTGCTGGGAACAAACGCCGGTTATAGCTTCTTGGGCCCTGCCGCAGCTTCGTCCAGTGGTGTTCCTGGTTCCCATCCGTTGGCTCCAGAGTTCCAGCTGCAGACTGAGCTAAGTTTGGAACCTTGTCCTTGCATCAGTCCCTCTGCCTATTGCCTCCTTCATTATCCTTTACCTTCCTTGGGTATCTGCATTGTGGGTTTTGTCCCTTGTAGTACAAGGAGTTGGGACAGAGGTTGTTGTTTTATATGATCATCTGTGCATTGTTGCAATTATCATTTATTTATATACCATCATTTGTGCATTGTTGCAATTGTCATTTACTTATATCCCATCGTTTGTGCATTGTTGCAATTGTCATTTATTTATATACCATCATTTGTGCATTGTTGCGCCCACACCGTGTATTGCGTTATTATTACTACCGGTGCTGTCTGCTATTATTTGTGTGTTATCTCCTGAGCATTGTTGCTCCTCTGGGGATACCCCGTTCCGTTTTAGGGTTTTAGTCAGTGTTTTCCCTTGCTGTCTTTCTGCCTTGGCAGTTGCGTTGTCACCCATAAGACCTGGAGGCATCGGGGTCGGAGCCGGCGTAACCAGCTCCTTCGAACGCGGCTATTATAGGTGAAGCCTAGCATTGCACGCAACCGTCAACTGCGGTCAGGGGCAACGGAGTCAGGGCATTGGTTCGGGGACATTTCCAGAGTCTCAACACTTGCACTCAGTATCCTAACATTAACTCTTAGCAATCCTATATTTTGATTTTTTTCTGGCTAGATTAAACAGACAGCTATGTATCACTATCTCCTCTATACAGTGCAGTATATGATGATTCACAAATGAAAAGACATATTGTTTCTTTATTATGAAATAAGTCCACTTACAATAAACACAAATGACAATAGATAGATAGTACAGTAAAGTTACACAAAACAAATGTTTCTTTTCTCTCATATTAAATATCTACATTTTATTTTGCTGCATTTAAACCATAGAAATACAGAAATAACTCGATGTTAGTTGGCTGATAACTAAAAAACAATTGTGCCAGTGGCTGCCGCAGATCCTGGGCTGAAGATCTTATTACTTCGTGCATTGGGAAGCCGGATAGCACATATGAACATACATGCAGAGATGATCAGATATGTGCTGGCTGCAGGTCCCTTGGGGATAGCAGCGCTGTGTTACTATCACAACTGCTGCTGAACCCAAGACACAGCATTCAGCTCCACTCTCCTTCAAAGCACGCCTCCAGACTCCTGTGAATCTAGCCAATGTGAGGCAGACTTAGAAGTAGAGTGGTACCTGAGCCTGGGCGCTGCGGTAGCTGCTGGGATAGTCTGGGCATCTGTGTGTTTGACCGGTGCAGATAATGTATCTTTTTATTAACGTAATACTTGTTATTTCAGCTTGTTATGATCTAAAAGCCCATACACACTTGTCAATTTTGAGCTGAAAGCACCTCAGTTTTTTGTTTGAGCTGCTTTCAGCTCAAAAGCAGCCTACTGTGTTTGGGCCAGCGATGCAAACTGGTGAAAGCTAATGCGCGCTCCCGCATCATTGCCAGCTGCCACCACTCATCTGTTGGTATTACCAGCAGATGAGCCATGGGTTGGCCACCTTTTGTAGTGTCCTGCTATGGAAAGTTGTGTCCCCCCTGGGAAAATCGCTCAGTGCATTATCAGACCAGCGATTTCCCCTATCATTGCTGTCCATACACGCTGGGCAAAAACACCCAGTTTGTATGGACCCTAAGTAGAAATGGATCTGATTGTTATATAGGCTCACATATGTTTGCCCAGTATGTTTTTGTTCTGAATGGTCTGAACATCTCACCCCAGATGCTGGTGCTGTAGGCAGCTGTCTAAGCGTCAGATGTATCAAGCTTCAAAAAGTGATAAAATGTAGAGTGATAAACAGCCAGCCAATCAGTTCCTACCTGCCATGTTACAGGCTGGGTTTGAAACATGACAGGTAGGAGCTGATTGGGTAGTTGTTTATCACTTTTCACTTTATTACTTTTTGAAGCTTGATACATCTGACCCTAAAACTGTCCAATGATAACACAGGCCCTGTTTTTTACCACACCCCTAATCATACAGAAAGGTTGTGATCTCTCCATACCTGTGTCCAGGGGGGAATTTAGGGGCCAGGCCGCCCCTAGGCACAACATTTTTGTGCCCCCCTCCCCCTATTTTAATGTAATCATATATGTATATACATTGTTATTTATATATTTCATAAAAATTTAATTGTAGCCCACCTTAATATTTTTTTTAGCACTCTGGACTGCTCACTGTATGGAGGACCCGGAGGGAGGGAGGCACTTATTAGTACAGTGATTAGCACAGTGTCTCCGTCAGTCTCCGGCTCACACACTGTGACTGACTGAGCGCAGGGAGGATCTGCGTGCCGCTCAGCTCAGCTGCTGGATACACAGCAGCCAATAGACTGTGTGTGTGTGTAGAGTAGCCAATGGGCGGGAGCCGGCAGCAGTGAGCCATAGCCATTTCCGGATGCACAGGGGGACCGTCGGACCCAGCCACTAAGCGGTGATGTAATGTGCATGGCAGAGTGGGTGGGCAGTGGCAGGTGATGAGCGGCGCTGCCGCCGACAAATGATAATTCATGACTGCGGCGGTGGCGCTCGTCACTCGCCGCTGCCCACCCGCTGTGCCATTTAACAGAATGTCAGCTTGCGTGCCGCCCTTAATTGGTGCCGCCCTGAGGCCGGTGCCTCATGGGCCTAGGCACAAATCCGGCCCTGGCTGTGTCCCTACTGACTGCTGTCGCATACACCCCCCGTCAGAGAGGACACCACAGGCTGGGGACAGACAGGGAATCGCTGTATTATCTCACCAGTAGTTTCCTGATGGGATCCTGTCCAGCATTCCAGAGTCAGGACCATTCCAGTTTCGGGATGGCGTGGATACTGGGGGTTACATCTCATTGTAAGCACCCATCACATCTCATGGCATGGGTGCTTGTACAATTAAAAATCGCATTGCATCCCATTTGCTGGCATGCGATGCTATGCAATATTTAATTGTACAAGCATCGCATTGCACGCATCGCACACCACTAAATAAGGTACACAATGCCATGCGATGGGCGCCGTGCAAGGAAACAAGTACCGGGCTTTTTTCAAGAAAAATAACCCGACTATAACACAGTGGTATATCTTTAACTATCATATGGGAAATGGGATCTAGTTACTTTAAAAATGTGAATTAAAGGTTTCGAAGCAGTTTTTTTATTTGTATTTTTTAATAAACTGCTCCATCAGCCCTTTAATGCATTCAGGTGATACTAAAAATACTGCAAAATGTAATGTTGTGCAGTCATCTCCAAAATACAACAGAATACAAATGTATCTTAGCTTTTTGTACGTTTATTATTGAACATATTTGTATACGTGTATAAATTATAGTCTGCATTATTTTATCCTTGCAGACCATAACACAGCTTGCATTCAGCTAGAACCCTTCCACAGCGTCTACAGATCACCATGGCGACTAGAACATTTATAGAACGTCACAGAAACCTGATTCTTGGTAACTGCCAATCATGTGAAACAGGGCTTAACAAACCCCGCCCCTCCGTCTCATTCCTGCAATACGATTGAACCACGGCAATGCCAGTCAGGGAACATGCAGCTTGCTGCCTGCAGATTATAGAGATAGGTGCACGAGTAGAGGAGCTGTAAGTCTAATATTTTACATCATTACTATTAAGCTTTGCCCCATGAAGAATTTACAAGACATCCTAGTAAGTACAGTAAACTTTATATCTATCTTTATGTGTAGAACTATGGTTTAAACACTGGTATCTGGAAAACTGTATGCAAATGGATACATGAGATATAAATTATTTATTTATCTAGTAGATGCACGTCCAGCAGCAGTTTGATTGGGGGAATAGACAGCAGTGCAGTGCAATACAAAAGATACAATGTTGTCAAAGAACAAAAATAGGTACTTTGTAATAAACTGCTGCTCATTCTTCCCATTCTTTCAAAACTTTACATTTAAATGAGCATTTTGGAAATTAGCAGTATTGCTGTCACAGTGATGCAAGGATTTTGTTGTCCCCATCATGAGCTATTAGAAAAGTGATCAGGTGCTTTTTTTTCCTACAATATAATCAGATTCCATTATCATTCCTACATTTAACACCAGTCAATAGTGAAGATTGGTGGTCCTGACATTTTTTTTTTTTTAAATTATAATAGTACAAATATATAGAAGTACTGAAGTGCAAAAACCTATTTACTTGTATTTTTTTAAGTTGATTTCCCATTAAATCTGTCTACATGTAGATTATAGCTTCAATATCAGTTGCTCCAAATAATATTGTTTTATATTTAAGAATATACTTAGTATGTGCAGAGAATCATCAGTGCAATATTTTATTAGCATTTTGGAGGAAATCATTATTCTGTTTCAAAATCCCTTCATAAATGAAGTGCAAGAAATTACTGGCGCAATGTTCGATTCTTTGAAATGGTTTCTATAACTTTGAATGCAAAACAGGAGCGATAGGCCATACTTAGCTAATTTTGTGACATTAGGGGTGAGATTTAATAGGATGAGAGATTCAGAAAGTGAGAGATTTGGTAGGAAATCTTCAGTAGGCAATCATTTACACTTCAACAATCAAACTGGTTTTGCAGTGTAAATGATTGCCGCTTTAAAACAACTGGAGAGTTCTCACCAAGGGTGAGATTTAATAGGATGAGATATTCAGAAAGTGAGAGATTTGGGAAGAAATCTCCAGTTTTTTTTAAAGCGGCAATCATTTACACGTCAAAATCAAACTGGTCTTGCAGTGTAAATGATTGCCGCTTTAAAAAAACCTGGAGATTTCTTCCCAAATCTCTCACTTTCTGAATCTCTCATCCTATTAAATCTCACCCTATTAGTCTGAATGATGTAAAGCAAGTTACTTATGGTAGGGGCTGATACAGAGATGTTCATACTGGATTTAATTTTTTTCCCCACTGCATGTGCATGTAAACCGCACATTGCATGTGTCACAATGGTCATGTGATTTGGTTATGAGGATTTATTTGCAAAAGTGATTGATAATAAGGGAACACTTGTGTGTAGCAATGGGCGTGGCCACTGAAACCCAGGAATGTCGCAAATGTGTCATGTGGGGGTTCGATTATATCCTGTCTTACTTCTGACGCCTGAGCTGTGAGACCATAGGGTTGTTCGGAAGTTTACCGATCGATCGATGTGCGTCTGACAGCAGTGGACGTCTATGTGCGTGTCCTGGCAGCTGTCACTTTTGTACAATTACTGCATACAGGATCGCAGCTGCATTGGCATTTGCAACCGTCTCTAAAGCAGACCCTTAAGGGGCATACACATGTAGCAATTTTGTGCTGTTTTTCTAAGCGATCTGAATAGATTAATGTAAGCATGGATTGCTCTGTGTCTATACCCGGTCCTATGTGCCACCATCGCTCACCCAGATAGACAGACTAAGGTCACCTATAAGTAGGGGCATACACATGTAGAGATATGTGCAATTTTGCTAAGCTATTTAGGGTAGGTGATTTCCTGGTGTCCAGATCTCCCATGGGGAGCACATACACATGAAGAGATTTGTGCTAAGTGATTTTGCTAAGCAATTTTGCTTAAGCAAAAAAGGCCGGGTAGTTGATCATAGTGAGAGATTGCGATCAGTATCTCTGATTCTGTAAATTCTGAGAGATTTGCAGTCACTTGCTAAGCAATTTGACTAGATTTTGACTGCATGCACTGACTTACGGGGTGTACACACGGAGCGATTTTGTGCTATTTTCTAAGCAATCTTACTAGATTGCTTAGAAACTAAGCACAAATCTCACCGTGTGTATGCTCCGAGAGATTACATATCTCTTGCTAACTAAGTCAGTGCATGCAGTCACAATCTAGTCAAATTGCTTAGCAAATGACTGCAAATCTCTCTGTGTGTACAGAATGAGAGATACTTATCACAATCTCTCATTCTGAACCATTACCCTGACTTTTTTTGCTTAAGCAAAATTGTTTATTAAAATCGCTTAGCCAAATCACTTACCACAAATCTCTGCATGTGTATGTGCTCCCCATGGGAGATCTTGACACCAGCAAAATTGCTTAGAAAAATAGCTTAGCAAAATTGCTTAGCACAGATCTCTACGTGTGTATGCCCTTTTAGTTAGCAAGAGATAATGAATCTCTCGGGGGGAAAAACACACACAGAGATCTGTGCTTACTTTCTAAGCAATCTAGTTAGATTGCTTTGAAAATAGCACAAAATCACTCCGTGTGTATGTCCCTTAACATTGCTCAGCACAGTTCGCTCAGCACACATTGCAGGTGCATCGCATGTGTACAGTGACAGGTGCTAAGCAGCATGGGGCTCCTGTTACCCCCTGTGTATGGGGCTTTAACATTTGGTATGGAAACATGGGCAAACTAGCAGGACTGCCAGGACACATGAAGACATGAATCATAAAACACATTCTGGTCAGGCAGGTTCTTCTCTAATACACACCTTTGTTTTTATTATAGTTAGTTGATAAATATAAATTAAAATCAGATTACTGGTTCCACAGTCACACACTAAATACAGGAAAAAGAGAAACAAACCAATGTCTGCCGCACAGTGGCGTAGCTACATATGTGGCAGACCCCGGAGCAGCGCTATCGGGGTCTGTGGTGGGGACCGCTGGCTGAACTGACAGGCGACCCAGGCAGCAGTGAGTGCTGAGCTGGTCCTGCCCTGTACATATCTGATGAGCAGGGACCCAGTGCAGTGCATATTGAATGAGCTGGTTCCCACCCCGTGCATATGTAATGAGTGGGACCGACTCATTACATATGCACGGGGCGGGGACCCGCTTATTAAATATACACTGCACTGGGTCCCCGCTCATTAGATCTGCATTGCCAGCTCAGCGCTCACAGCTGCCCGGGTCACCTGTCAGCCCATACGCCTTGGGGGGGGGGGGGGGACAACGACACACGGCACTGCTGCTGCGATAGACATCCATTCATACCTCCCAAGTGTCCCGCTTATGACCTTCACGCATCCCTTCCGGGGCCGGGGGCGGGGGCATACACTGGGACACTGGCACACATGGGCAGGGGCACATATGGTAGGGACACAGGTACACACGGGCAGGGGCACAATCCTCCTCCCTTGCAGCCCCACAAGCGCAGATTGCCAGGGAACCACACAAATAAATATCCACATAACCACACTGACCTCAATGTAGTAGGTGATAGAAAGTCCAACCTTACGGGGAGTACAGACAGAGGGGCAGATGTATTAACCAGCGTTAAGTGCAAAAATGCACTTAACGCTGGTTAACTGGGGGGGATTACGTCTGTCCTAATGTATTACCTAACGTGCGCTAGTGACAGCCCGCCGAGTTACGCTCGGCGGGGCTGTCCCTGCAATCCCCCCCAGGGATTAACGGCCGGGGTGATGTATTAACAGCCTTCAAGGCGTTAATTCACCCTGGCCGCTTCACCAGCTCAGGGCTAGCGTTGTCCTATCCCCCACTATGGGGACAACGCTAGCCCTGCGTCTGGCTTGGGCTGCGCTGGAGATCTCGCGGTTTTAGCGAGATCTCGCGCATGCCCAGTAAGCCGGGCAGGGGGGGCGACGGCGACTGCGCATGTGCGGGGCGGCGAGGGAGCCGATAAGGAGAGCCGTTAACGCTGGGGATAACGGCTCTCCTTATCGGCTTTGGGGGGGTTAATACATCTGCCTATAACGTTTGCCCGCTTCTCCACGTTATGCTGGAGAAGCGGGACTCGTTATTCTCAAAACGTTATAGGCAGATTAGTACATCTGCCCCAGAGCCTCTCGTTAAGGAAGAGATGGTGCGGTGACATGCATGACATCGGCACTCTGCAAGCAGCACGTGGTGGCACCCTGTCCTCCGACCAGAATGCCACCCACTGGGAGGAGATTATATATATATATATATATATATATATATACAAATTATATAAAGATAGAGTATTCATATATACATAAAATGTATGTAGAATTGCCATTTTACATAGTGCGACTCACAACTTGTATATTACCTGGGATCCGTCAGGCCGTTGGGAGAAATTGCAATCGGCGTATACATTAGTAAAAAAGAAGATTTGTTCGGGTATGGGTAAAAACTGGATCAAAACAAGACCCCCGACCGCCGGACCAGGCATTAAAATCTTCAGTCCGGAGCTTGTGGCGTCCGGTCCAGGGGATGTCCCGTCCTGGGGGTGTCCTGTCCCGGGGGGGTCACGTGACAGCTGTCATCAGGGAGAGTAGGAGGGGGAGAATAAAGCCTCCCTGTTTGGTCCGGGCATTTAGCAAAAACCGGAACGGTCCGGACCACACGGGGAGACTGTAATCTCCCCTCCTCCTCTCCCTGGTGACAGCTGTCACAGGTATCCCCATGGACGACACACCCCCAGGACCGTACACCCCCGGACCGGTCTGGGTCTGGTTTTTACATAGTCCCTATTTGTTCTGCTCAAAAATTGCTCTTAGTGTAGACCAGGAGTCCTCAAACTATTTGCTCTGGGACCCCATCAGACAATAAAAATTATTACGTGAACCCAGCAAGTTACTGCAGAAGGTCATCACATCACATAT
The DNA here is from genome assembly GCF_055691185.1 of Crinia signifera. Lineage (NCBI taxonomy): Eukaryota > Metazoa > Chordata > Amphibia > Anura > Myobatrachidae > Crinia > Crinia signifera. The sequence continues at coordinate 262,892,526 of NC_139219.1, forward strand.
GTAGTCAGCAAAAGGCACAAACATGGCAGCACAAGTGATGGGAGGAGTCTGACATAACAGACAATTCAACAGATATTTCAGACTCCTTAAATCACTGACTGAGATTAGAAAAGTCGTCAGCCTGTTGGTCAGCAGCATGGAGTCGTGACCCCATGCTGAGAAGGTCGGGACCCACTTTGGGTTTAGGACCCATAGTTTGAGAACCGCTGGTGTAGACAAAGCTTTGTTAAGGCTGTTTTAAAAGGGTTTCTAGAGCATTTGTCATAAAGCCTTTCCTCTGATGCAATAACTTGTATGTAACTAGAGAACATGGGCCCAGGTGCAAGAATATTATGATGTCCCCAGTGATTTTCACAGGACTAAAACATAACTTGCATTTCATATGTGAAACAGACGCCTGGAGGTATTGTCATATACCAGTAGTTCCCAAAATTTTTTGAATCAAGGCAACCCTGAGTCTAAGGTTTTCTTCTCCCTAAAACAGCTTCTCATTGAGAATATCAGAAAAAATATATAAAATTAAGTAAATTGTGTTAATATCTCATGCTTAGGGTCAGTTATGTGGTTATGGACAGGATTGTCTTCTGTTTTTCCACAATATGTGTATTACACTGGCATACCTCCCAATTTCTCAGTAGAAGAAATAGGGACACTCGCCGCGCGAGCGCCCGAAAAGGGGGCGGGGCGTACACAAATGAGGGTGCGGCTTATGCTAATTAGCCGCGACCTCATTTTCATACGAGAATAGACGCTGTGCGCATGCGCACAGCGTCTATTCTACTAGATTGGGGGGTCTCCCAACTGCCACCCCCCGCAGCGGGACAATGCCTGCCGCGGGTGGGACAGCGGGACAGGACCCGAAAATCGGGACTGTCCCTCTAAAATCGTGACAGTTGGGAGGTATGCATTGGTCATAAATTATTTGAATTGTTCATGGACCACCAATCCAGGGCACCACTGTAAATCCCACAAGGCTCCCCAGGGTGCTAAATTATGCAGTTCGGGAACCACTGTCATATATATGTAGCCATGTTATTACTGACCCCTGTAAAACATGTATGAGAATGAATTAACACTCATAATATAAAATAGGTGCGTGTTGACTGGAAAAGTCTTCTGACTGCTTCCAGCCAGCAAACATTGATACAGTTACTCCACCAATAATCTGGCACCCCTGGTTCTGGCACTGTGGCAGATAATTTTTTTGCCGGATTATCGCATACTTGTCTATTTTTGAAATCTAGATCAGAGAGTTTCCAGTAGGATGCACCGTGCGCAGTTGAGGGGGCGTTTCACACTCTGCTTAATGGGCTCCACATATGGGTGTGTCTATGCTTAAATGCATGTTGTTGGAAGATATTTCTATATAACATTAGTAATAATATATTTTGGGAAGTTTTGCAAGGGGTAATACTAACATTGCTGCCTTCAATATGGGGTTTCTTGTTTGCAACTATATATGCGCTGTGATATTTAATTTCTTCTCCCTCAGCACAATATATATGATACATGTGATGCCCATGCAATAAATTCCAAATGCAATTTGACCTTGTGTGAATTCATCCCGGAGCAAATAAGTATGTTTTCAGTGTATTACATGTTATTTTATTGTGAACACTGGTCTGTGTGCAAATTGTAGTCACCACGTACATGTACATATATTGGCTGTGCTGTTTTCTATACCATTATAACATTACCCAAATTAGTGTGGTCACCAGATACTCTAATTAAACAAATGTGTTTCAAGAAAGATTACTAGCAAAAATTATTACCTTTACAGGTAAAAGCAACACAATATGGGTCAGTGCAAAGAAAGACCCTGTGTGATCTTTGTTCTGCTGTCTTTCTCCTGTCAAGGGGGAATAATGACAGTCCTCAGCAGACACTGTTGACCCGAGCCACTACAGCAAATCACTGTCCTTGTAAAGAAACTCCTTTATGGCACCCCTGGCAGAACCTGAAGAATCCAGGAGATAAGGAGGTCAATGCAGTGCAGCAGGAGATGAGTGACTGTTATGGGAGCCCCTTGCAGGATGCAGGAGGGTAGGCAGCTATGTATTACCAATGGCATCCACAGCAGCCTCCCCACAGCTTACTTCTACTCTGCAGCCTTTAACTCTCCCCACAGCACTGAAAACTCATGCAGCCCATTCCCCCACACAGCCTGACCCCCTCCCCCGCAGCATTTCCACATTGTCACTTTTGCCAATACACATCCCTGGTAAAGCTGGCACCACTATCCAGGTTCCAGTTCACACTGCCTGTGTTTCTCCTGCAGTCTTGTTTCACCTAGGTGGATAGACTGTCGCCACGAAAGAAAAGGGAAAAGCAGGTGGTAGTGCGCAGTATCGTGCATTGCATCTCAGTAGTACGGCAAGCTGGACAAGTGACGAGGCCCAGGGGGTTTACTGGAGAGGGGTCCATGTAAGTTATTTTCCAGGAATCCAAGTGGGAGGCTGGCCTGTGCCTTTATAAACAATTGCTATAAATTGCACTGCCACAGCCATGCTTACAGCCCCATAGCCCCTCAGAACCCTGGAATCTCTCACAAGGTCGGGCCCAGGATGTGTGTAACCTATGACCTATGATGTTGCTGACCCTGTATGTAGCTGATCAGAGCAACACATTTGTTCAGCACCCTCTTGTGGCCACCAGCACACAAAACACTTGGATTACCCCATAGAGGTGAGTAGCAGTGTTAGCAGCGTTAGCCATTTATTATATATGATGATAGCAGAATAATAACTTTTATGAATTACATATTTCTATGATACTGCTGTCTGAGCAGGGCACATCATATACCAAATTAAATATTGGCATTGTAATCAGTTGCTTCATTTCGGAATTATGTGGCAAAACGTCCGCCTGCCATTTATAATTGCATTATGAAAAATGTGATGCACCTGCTGGATTGTCTGGAAACTGTGACAGTTATTTGCAGCCATCCACTATGCATGGATTTTTCTCAATTCTAGGGGGTGAAAAGAGGTAAAATTTTCCATCCAGCAAACATTTGCCCAGTTGAAACCAGGGCACATCGGCCAAATGTTCTCATTCGTTCTCATTCTCTTTTTAAAAGAAGCCATATATATGCTGTATAGTCACTTAAAGGAAATATTGGCAACTTTCTATTATTTATTTTAATTATAACAGTCATTTATATTCTCATACGCTTAACAATATGAAACAAAACAGTCATTAAATAAGACTAGGTAATAACAAAGAGGTAAGAGGGCCCTGCATACAAGCTTATGGTCTGTAGGAAAATATAAATCTCATACATACATACATGAGAATAAGTACTATATATTGCAAATGGCCCAACCAAGTTGCAAAGTTTCTTGAGATTCTTGGTGGGCTTCATGATCCAGACACACAGTGATGCTAGAAAGATACGTGGTGAAGCAAGTTACACACTGTTCTCAAGTGAAGTCACTGGGGGGGTTATTCTGATCGGTGCGGCCAAACGTGCGTACATTCCATATTAACGTACACTCTCCGTACGCGGCCGTTGAGGTTAAGTCCACCCACAAATCAGCCGCATACGTACGGCCAGAAACAACGTAGAAGGGGAGTGGCGTACAATTGAGCGTACGCCAACGTACACGGACGGATCAGCCCTTAGACTCCGACAACTGGCGTACAACAGAGCGTACGCCACCGTTTACGGACGTCTCTCGTCCATCTTCCCACCGACTTCTTGCGGCTATCTGAGCGTACGCCACCGTGCACGGATGGGTCTCTATTGTTTTCAATGGAAAACTCAGCGAATGTCACCGCTCATGAGAGTGAGCGTACGTCCGTGCACGCTGGCATACCCTTCACATATATGGACCTGCAAATCTTGCCTTTCAACTATAATGAAGACAATTAATTAATTATTCTAATTGTGTGCAAAATAGTGGGCATGGGCTTAAAACATTGCTGAAACATCCTTTGTAGGTGTTAGATGTGGTTTATGTTATTGTATCATAAATACAAAAATATGTTTGTATTAGAGTGAACACGTTGACACATGTCGACTTGTGTAGATTGAGTGTGCTACTGTGTAAAGTCTATGAAAGCACGTAGTGAATGTGTATAACTGTTTAACAAATACCTACCTTAGCATATATACGCAGGTCTTACAAAGATTCTTACCTTAAATTAAACAATCCTTTAAATGTCGAGAAGTATAGAAAGATAAGCTTCCAAGGTGTTTCAGTGCTGTGTGTGGCTTGCAGGTAGTGAAATCATGGTTTGGACTTAATAGACTGCAGCATTGCTTATTACATTCAGGTGTATGTGTTTGAGTAGTAATCAGCGTAAATTAGCAAATCCAGGCGCACGCTGGCATGCGGTATCTGTAGGGGTGGTCTGAGCTGGCGGTTGGCGGCCGCCTGTTTTGTGTCCGAAATGAACGGTGCTTTAGGCGATCGTGCGGTAGTAGCACCGTTCATTTTTGGTGCACACCCCCGTGTACGCCCATGTTTACGCCCATTTTCCCTCATTATTTCGGCCGCTCCCCTCAACACGCCCCTATGCCGCCCCCAATGCCCGTACTCTCGCGTACAGGTTTTTTCGCACGGAGAGACCCATCCGTAAGCGTTGTGGAGTGTTCGCGCCTGCGCATTGGAGATGGTACGCATGCGCAGATCATTAAAAACCCCGGAACGTACGCGTACGGCCCAGCCGCACCAACCAGAATAAACCCCTGGAGATCACTTATAATATTTTGTAATAGTACAGGTTGAGTATCCCGTATCCAAAATGCTCGGGACCAGGAGAATTTTGGATAACGGATTATTCCGTATTTTGGAATATTTTAATATTTCAATGATGTATTTTGAAGTATCTTGCATTTATGCTGTATAAACACATAAAATAAACACAAATATATTTTATTACCACATAAAATACACACAAATATATTTTATTTGTTCAAAAAACAAGGTTTCAAAACATGAAACAAAATTTGTGTACTATCTCAGATATTAAATTTGAATGCCAAGCAATCATTTTCTTATATATATATATAGGGCCTTATTTTGGTTCATTCTTTCTGACAAAATCCTTCTTAGATGGGCAAAACCATGTGCACTGCAGGTGGGGCAGATGTAACTTGTGCAGAGAGAATTAGATTTGGGTGGGGTTTTACTTCAAAGTGAGATCTATATTGCAGTGTAAAAATAAAGCAGTCAGTATTTTCCCTGCACAGAAACAAAATTACTCACCCAAATCTAATTCTCTCTGCACATGTTACATCTGCCCCCCCTGCAGTGCACATGGTTTTGTCCATCTAAGAAGGATTTTGTCAGAAAGAGTGAACTAGAATAAGGCCCGTAGTGCCAGTTACATATCATGTCACCAGTAGTGCTGTTACATATGTCCCCAGTGAGTTTTTAGCTAAACTATTTTTTTTCCCCACTTTCTGGAAAGTATGGTTTTCGGAATAATTCGGATAACGGATATTCGGATACGGGATACTCAACCTGTACTTCATTTAGTGGATTTAAAATAGGAATCTTTTAAAATGCCAATTGTCCTAAATGTAATCAGTCCTCGGCAGTCTTATTAAATTGCTTTTGGTTTTGCCCGATTATTAAATCATTTTGGAGACGGGTATGGAAATTTACTGTGTACAACTTATTAAACTATGTGCCATTCAGTACAGAGCGGACCATATTTGGTCTGTTACCCTCTGACATCAGAATTCCTCGAGCCATAAGAAAACTACTACTGGCGGTCTCCTCAACGGCCCGTAAATACATCTTGCAATTATGGATACAAAATCCACCACCCCAAACCTTGAATTGTTTTGATATAAACTTTTTTTTATCTTCCATATGGATTGGTTGGAGACTTCTCTCCAAAAGGAATCACGCACCAATATTTTTGTTGCAACATGGGAGAGTTTCACAGCGTTCCTACCACACACCACTACAGATGCTGTTTATAATTGTTTCTGTAACACTTTGTGGTATGATAAACAGAACACATAAAAACTGCACTAGACAGGCCACGGAGTAAAATTAATACCATCATTTATTATTCAATGAAACATAAATCAGTGGCCAGTGATAAAAGTTATGGTAACATTAAAAGTAAGTAAACACACAGGGTGAAATTAAATAGGATGAAAGATTCATAAAGTGAGAGATCTGGTAAGAAATCTCCAGGTTTTTTTTATCAAATCTCTCACTTTCTGAATCTCACATCCTATTAAATTTCCCCCATAATATAAAAACGTTAGGGAGCTTATTCAGGACCGTTCGGGAGTGAGTAGGTGTTCGCACGGGTCTGATGTTTTTGCAATGTGCATATGCCGGGTGCGTGCGGCCATGGCAAACAGTTGCACGCACGCAACATTATGGGCGGGGGTGGCGGGCTGGGGAACTCAACCATGGGAACGCCCAGCGTTTCATGGGAATTCCCATGAAAATGCTGGGAGTTCCCATGGAAATCGCCTGTTGACGTGGGTGCTGGGTGCTGGCATCTAACATCACCGGATATCTAGTCTGTTTAGCCCCACCCATTCCTGCAGCTCCCGAGATTGGCGAAGAGCAGTGTTCCCTCTAAGCTGTGCGCATGTGCGCGCGCACACAACTCGCCGAGCGCATGCACAGACATTACAACAGAGTGCACAAAGCAGCAGTTGTCCCCATTTTGCAGTTGTGGACTCAATTAATGTGTGTTTCACCCATTAACTACATTGTGTGCTGTGTTTTGAATGTTTTGAATGTTTAATATCATTTTGAAGTAAAGTTAACACAAATGCTGAACGTCGTTTTCCAGTTATTTCCACTTATCAAATGAATATGTTTAACCCCTTGAGTGGTGGGTTTTGCTGGGGCAGGACAAACCTACCAGGGCAGGTTTTTCCTGCCCCAGCAAAACCCACCACAGATCATAAGAAGCCCCCACTGCCCATCCTCCCCCCCCCCCTCACCTTTGCTCCGGCGTTAGTACACCAGAGCTCCCGTGCCGCCGCTGCCCCAGCCGTCTGTTAATCATAAGACAGGCGGCAGGCTCGGGGATGTTTCACGGCGGCTCGGGAGGACTCGGGTGCCTGAACTCTCCCGAGTCCCCCCGAGCTGCCCCGAACATCCCCGAGCCTGCCACCTGTCAATCAATAGAACTAATGGTGGCGGGGGCAGGGGAGCTTCGGCATACACGTACGCCGGAGCTGAGAGGTGAGGGGGATTGAGGGGAGAGGACATCAGAGCGGCCACTGGGGGGGTGCCCGGACAGGTGATGCGCCAGTGGTGCACACCTGGACACCACTTGCGCACACCTTCATTTTTTAAAACAAAAATTGTAACATGGGCAAATACACTTACAGCAGGGAAAAATACAACAATAATCAAATGCGCAACGACTTCCAGATATTAAGTATTAAAGATGCAAAATTACACAAAAGCATATTTGTAATTCTATTCCAATCCCCAATAATAACCTAATACGTTATACTGATTGCCAATAGCAAGTTTTGCTAGAGGTAAACTGCACTGTTAACAATGGTTAATGCAGTTTTCAATAAAGACCATATCAAGCAGTTTCCAGTTATTAAAGTAAAGAAGGACAATGCTGTCCTGAAGGTAGCGCCTGTGCTTCTGCTGTCTGCAGATCGGAGCTGATACTGCTGAAAGTGCCCCATTTATCCCTCGAAAGATCACGAAAGACAATGCTTGTGGTACTGCATTCATGTGTCATTTTCAGGTTGTAATTGTTCTGATTTAACAAGCTAATAAAGTCTACATGGACACCATATAAGTGTACCGTGTCCCCTCATACCGTTGCTGCACTTGCCTTGCTTCACCGTTGCTGCACTTGCCTTGCTTCACCGTTGCTGCACTTGCCTTGCTTCATCGTTGCTGCACTTGCCTTGCTTCAGGAACGGTGCCTCACTATGGCCCTTATTCTGGTTGGTGCGGTAATATCCGCGTGCGTTCGTGCTGCCGATGTTTTGTGTCTGCGCATGTGCAGAGGCGTCTCTGCGCATGTGCGAGCGGGGCGTACGGCCAAATCCCGCATGAAATGTGAACACTCCGAACAGGGGGTGGAGAGGGGCGTGAAGGCCTATTTGTGCTCATTACCATATGCATATGCCCCGCGTTTCATGGGCGTTCCCATGCAAACGCTGGGCGTACGTATGGTAATGCGGCCGTGACGCACGTGTAGGGGGCGGACATATGACATCGCCGGATGTCAGCTGCCCGCCCAGATCCCTGCTTTTGCACGGAAAAATGTCCGTGTGGTCTGAGGTTGCGGGAGCTGGTGGACTACTCGGTCCTGCATTCGATGTTCTGCGACCATCGAATGATGGGGGAGGTTCCCTGAGATGGAGGAGGTGTATTCATGAGAAATACACGTGCGGTCCGTTCGGACAGCTTCTTACCGCGTACGGACGGAGTTGGCGATCCGTATGGAAGGCGGGGTTTCGCACGCACGGTCCTGGCCGCATATTCGGATCCGGCCGCACCGATCAGAATAAGGGCCTATGTTCGGCACACTATCATATTCTCACTCTATGCTCACTTGGATAGTAAAGTATGAACCAAATCGGTCTATTCCCAAAAATACGTGGAAAACTCACTTTTGAGTGTTGACCACGTCCATGTTGACCTTGCTTGTGTTGACCTTCTGTCGATGCCGACCTATGGTATGTTGACCATTTCCAGGTGTTGACCTAAGCACATTGTCAACCCAGGGTCCGCATACTTATATTTGGCTGCTTGTTGTATAGATTATGCCAGTTTTGATTCTCTTATGTCTCCAGTAGGGGAAGCAATCTATATATTTGAGTGTCAAGTTAAGCATCACCATTTGCCTTACAAGCTGACAGTGTACTGTATCCAATGGTTTATTAAGGATAAATTAAACACACGCACCCACCATATATACATAAATACACTGCTCAAAACAATAAAGGGAACACTAACATAACACATCCTAGATCTGAATGAATTAAATATTCTTATTAAATACTTTGTTCTTTACATAGTTGAATGTGCTGACAACAAAATCACACAAAAATTATCAATGAAAATCTAATTCATTAACCCACGGAGGTCTGGATTTGGAGTCACACTCAAAATTAAAGTGGAAAAACGGCTGATCCAACTTTGATGTAATGTCCGTAAAACAAGTCAAAATGAGGCTCAGTAGTGTGTGTGGCCTCCATATGCCTGTATGACCTCCTTACAACGTCTGGGCATGCTCCTGATGAGGTGGCGGATGGCCTCCTGAGGGATCTCCCCCCAGACCTGGACGAAAGCATCTGCCAACTCCTGGACAGTCTGTGGTGCAATGTGGATTGGCGGATGGAGCGAGATATGATGTCCCAGATGTGCTCAATTGGATTCAGGTCTGGGGAACGGGCGGGCCAGTCCATAGCATCAATGCCTTCGTCTTGCATGAACTGCTGACACACTTCAGCCACATGAGGTCTAGCATTGTCTTGCATTAGGAGGAACCCAGGGCCAACCGCACCAGCATATGGTCTCACAAGGGGTCTGAGGATCTCATCTCGGTACCTAATGGCAGTCAGGCTACCTCTGGCGAGCACATGGAGGGCTGTGCGGCCCCTTAAAGAAATGCCACCCCACACCATTACTGACCCATTGCCAACCGTCATGCTGAAGGATGTTGCAGGCAGCAGAACGTTCTCCTTGGCGTCTCCAGACTCAGTCACGTCTGTCACATCTGTCACATGTGCTCAGTGTGAACCTGCTATAATCTGTGAAGAGCACAGGGCGCCAGTGGCGAATTTGCCAATCTTGGTGTTCTCTGGCAAATGCCAAACAACCTGCACGGTGTTGGGCTGTAAGCACAACCCCCACCTGTGGACGTCGGGCCCTCATACCACCCTCATGGAGTCTGTTTCTGACCGTTTGAGAAGACACATGCACATTTGTGGCCTGCTGGAGGTCATTTTGCAGGGCTCTGGCAGTGCTCCTCCTGTTCCTCCTTGCAAAAAAGTGAAGGTAGCAGTGCTGCTGCTGGGTTGTTGCCCTCCTACGGCCTCCTCCATGTCTCCTGATGTACTGGCCTGTCTCCTGGTAGCGCCTCCATGCTCTGGACACTACGCTGACAGACACAGCAAACCTTCTTGCCACAGCTCGCATTGATGTGCCATCCTGGATGAGCTGCACTACCTGAGCCACTTGTGTGGGTTGTAGACTCCGTCTAATGCTACCACTAGAGTGACAGCACCGCCAGCTTTCAAAAGTGACCAAAACATCAGCCAGAAAGCATAGAAGCTGAGAAATGGATTGTGGTCACCATGTGCAGAACAGCGCCTTAATTGAGGGTTGGGGGTCTTGCTATTTGCCTATAATTTCCACCTGTTGTCTATTCCATTTGCACAACAGCATGTGAAATTGATTGTCAGTGTTGCTTCCTAAGTGGACAGTTGGATTTCACAGACATGTGATTGACTTGGAGTTACATTGTGTTGTTTAAGTGTTCCCTTTATTTTTTTTGAGCAGTGTGTATGTATGTATATATATATATATATATATATATATATATATATATATATATATATATATATATATATATATAAAGCAACCTGGCCACACCTGGGAAGAGGACAGCTTTTTTTTGAGCAGTGTGTATGTGTATATATATATATATATATATATATATATATATAGTCCTCCAATGAAAGGCACTCCAATTGCAGATAAAAACTTTTTAGTAAATGGATGTCACCGAATACATTGTATTTTCGGGGTCAGCGCCCCTTCCTCAAGGTACAATCCAAAACTGGAAACAGCAGAGTAACAACCGTCACCTCCCCACCACCCCCAATAAATACCTGTAACTCCATGTGTCCACACCTGCTGCCCGGCGCCCGCGCCGTCTTCACCGGAAGTAGCTGCCTGAGCTTCCGGGTATCGCGGGGAAGGGTCATCTATGCGCACTCACTGTGCGTTCCAAATGCGCTCCACGCATACTTCCGCCTCCCCGCTTGTCAGGAAATCCTGCACTCAGGGTATCGCGGGGAAGGATCATCTGTGCGCACTGCCTGTGCGTTCCAGATGCGCTCCACGCATAGTTCCACCTCCCCGCTTATCAGGAAGTCCTGTACTTAGGTCTGGTCCACGGGACACCGGCACGCAGCTGTAGAGGAGAAACAAGATTTATATACACAGTGCAAAAAAGTATTTTTTGCACTGTGTATATAAATCTTGTTTCTCCTCTACAGCTGCGTGCCGGTGTCCCGTGGACCAGACCTAAGTACAGGACTTCCTGATAAGCGGGGAGGTGGAACTATGCGTGGAGCACATCTGGAACGCACAGGCAGTGCGCACAGATGATCCTTCCCCGCGATACCCTGAGTGCAGGATTCCCTGACAAGCGGGGAGGCGGAAGTATGCGTGGAGCGCATTTGGAACGCACAGTGAGTGCGCATAGATGACCCTTCCCCGCGATACCCGGAAGCTCAGGCAGCTACTTCCGGTGAAGACGGCGCGGGCGCCGGGCAGCAGGTGTGGACACATGGAGTTACAGGTATTTATTGGGGGTGGTGGGGAGGTGACGGTTGTTACTCTGCTGTTTCCAGTTTTGGATTGTACCTTGAGGAAGGGGCGCTGACCCCGAAAATACAATGTATTCGGTGACATCCATTTACTAAAAAGTTTTTATCTGCAATTGGAGTGCCTTTCATTGGAGGACTGTTTGTATTATTTTAAGTGCACCCAAGCCAGTTGACCCCGAGACCCCTGAGTGCCGGCATACAGTAGGATATATATATATATATATATATATATATATATATAAAGCAACCTGGCCACACCTGGGAAGAGGACAGCTTGGTGAGGAGAGGCCCATTATGTGTGTTTGATAAGTACATAAATGATGCCTCCTTTGTCAAACAGACATGTAGCCTCTCTAGATAGTGCTACATGTGTTTACACAAACAGTACAGTTAATACATTTTGGAACTTAGTTAGACTCACCTGAGTGCATATTGAAGGGCCAATGCTAACGCTGCTCATGAAACATAGAAACATAGAAACATGCTCCTGCATTGGTTTTTGTATTGCAGAGGTTTGATCTGGGAGTTTCACTAAAGCATACTTTATACCAGTGGTTAAAGTCGGTGACTCTGGATTCGCCAAGCAGAGGCTGCTTTTCCTACAGCTCAATTGTGCAGCCAATAGGGATCCTGGGACCCTGCTTAAATTTATGGGTACTTGTTTCCTAGAAGGGCGCCCACGATTTTGATCTTAGGCATCGCAAGGAAAAAAATTGCGTTGGTCGCATCGCATGCGGCCAAAAAATCGCATGCGATGCGACCGACGCGATTATCACGATTTTACATAGGGAACAATGTTAAATGGCCCAATTGACCCGATTTTACATAGGGAACAAGGTTAAATGGCCCACAGACCCCAAATACCCACCCTGAAGTGTGAAATGGCCCCCTCAATTGTTAACGCCACCCCACGATCAACGTCAACCCGAAGCGTGGCGAGCACAGCGAGCCCGCGAGGGGCGGCGGTACGCGTCCTCCGACCTTTTCATACTCCCACTATCCACGTCGGCGTGGAGTTGAGAATAGAAAGTGTGGCGAGCGTGGCGAGTGTAGCAAGCCCCGCGAGGGGACGCGGAACACGCTCCCGAAGCGTGGCGAGTGCAGCGAGCCCCGCGAGGGGACACGGATTACTTAACATGTATTCCGCGGCCCCTCGCCGGGCTCGCTGTGCTCGCCACGCTTCGGACTCGTATTCCGTGTCCCCTCGCGGGGCTTGGTGGCTCGCTGCGCTCGCCACACTTTCTATTCTCAACTCCACGCCGACGTGGATAGTGGGGGTATGAAAAGGTCGGAGGACGCGTACCGCCGCCCCTCGCGGGCTCGCTGCGCTCGCCACGCTTCGGGTTGACGTTGATCGTGGGGTGGCGTTAACAATTGGGGGGGCCATTTCACACTTCAGGGTGGCTATTTGGGGACTGTGGGCCATTTAACATTGTTCCCTATGTAAAATCGGGTCAATTGGGCCCTTTAGCATTGTTCCCTATGTAAAATCGGTAATCGCGTCGGTCGCATCGCATGCAATTTTTTGGCCGCATGCGATGCAACGACGCGATTTACATTTTACCATGCATTTCTATGTAAAATCGCGGCCATCGCATCGGTCGCATCGCATGCCATTATAATGGCATGCGATGTACATGCGAAGCCCGCGATGGGCGCCGTTCTAGGAAACAAGTACCAATTTATGTAGCAGTAAATTGACAGTACACATTCACCTGTGACTCAGTTCCGGTTTTGCTGCTTCCAAGCTTGCGATTCCAGTGTTATTCAACAGCTTCTATAACTCTCAGTAGCCCATCTGCTTAACACACTGTCTTCAGAGAACACCAGTGCAGCAATCCGCAAATACCAGACTATCATTTATAGTTTACTTTCTATAAAGAATACCAGTGCTGCCATGAAGCATCCAGCTGAGGCTAGCAATCCACCAGCAGATTGGAAACTGAAGCCTGGCTTTCTCATGGCACCTTTCAATGAGAATAACCAAATCTCAGTTTCGTTTCTGTTATTTGTTGCTGTTATAGTTCTTTGGATGAGTTTTTACGCATCATCTTTAGAACCGAGAAATTATCGCAGGGCATATGGTGGCTTATAGTGCGTAGGAGTGTATTACAGCCTGTTTCCTTTCTATATAAGGTGGTACAAAGTACCTGTTTAACTTGTTTTTGAATGGTCTTGTGATATTGCTCTTATTTCCTGTCGGCTGCAGCATGATTGACATGGGACAGGTCCATGGCATAGTTGCCTACCCTCCTGCATTCTGCAGGAGACTCCCTGAAATAGCAGCAATCTCCCTCTCTCCCTCATTAGTCTAGCAATCTCCCTCACTTCACCTAGCCCACATTACACTGTTAAATTTTTGGGGAATAAAGGAATGAGAGATGGATACATTTACATTGAATCATCAGCACCATTTCTCAGCACATTACCAAGTATAGTATCTCTTACTAACGGCTTTGGGATCATCTACATTTGGATACAAGTCCTTTTAAAACATTCCTCTCAAATGTAGCAGTGCACACCCACGCTTCTAGGTGCCACGTTCACAATCTCTTTTCACAATCTCTCCATATATGGAACTAGACACGCCCTTTGGGTGAAGCATGACACACACCCTCAATGGGACGCTGTGCAAAATTATTTTAACAACTACACTCTCCCTGAAACTACTCTTCAAAAGTAGGCAAGTATGGCCCAGGGTCGGGACCCAGGTGTCTAGATACAATGGCTAGCCTGAGAAGGCTTTATAGTGTGTACACACGGTCCGATTTCCTTTCCGATGTTGACGATATAGTCAACATCGGCATCGGATCGGAATCGGATGCACATCGCAAGGGTTTTAACCCTTGCGATCCCGATCCGATCCCGATGCGCGTTCACGGATAGCAAGCCAGAAAGTCTCGGCTGCCTTGACTATATAGTGCAGATCTGCACTATATTGTCAAGATTGTATGCAAATCGGATGTGCCTTAAGATCCGATCCCAACCCGATCTGATCGGATCGTGGATCGCATCTTAAGGCACATCTGACCGTGTGTACACACCTTCAGCCTACAGATGTAGCAGCACACATCATGGCCGAATTGCCACCGCTTGTTCCCATTTGGTGCACCAAATTTTCACCTGCGGCATAGAGTAATCATGCTGCAACATTGCTGCTAAATGGTTTTCTATGAGCTGTGAAAGCGTATTAGATGCACCAATCACCACATACTGTATGTCGCATGTGGTGATTGGCACGGCAATGATGAGCGTGGCTACATCTGTATATACATGTAAAAATAGTTTTGGTTTGGACTTGAATAGCGACTAATATGCACGTATTTCACATGGGACAATGTATAAAGAAAAGCAATTTATTGAACACAGCAGAGAAAAATATAAATAGTAACAAAGTGTATGGAACAAATGGGTATATATTATAACAGAGTTATATATGAAAAAAGGGGGATATACAATGGTAAAATCGGCAATGTGTACTATAAAAGAATGGGATGGCGATCCTGTCAGTGTAGCAAACTGACCACACTAAAAGCTGTAATTCTAAAAGTAAAAGATCAATGTGCCACCTGATATATATAAAAAAGGCAGATGAAAATTTTCAAACTACTAAAAAAGAGACAATGCAGTAAAAAGATGGGGTTAGCTTATCTTTTTAGCAGTGTGGTGAGGAGCAGGAGTCAGAAGTTATCCCAACATGTTTCGTCCAACAGGACTTCGTCAGGGGTAAGGGACAGAATGACTTGGGTTGTATATATACCTGGGATAGGGTCTTAAGTGCCGCCCCCTCATTAGCACTGCTTAATTAGATAAGCTGCATTTTTCCAAGTGTTATAACAGTACAAATTGTGAAATAAAACGTCGGTGTGTGGCAGCTCCGTTTTAAAGCGGCATGACATCACTTCCGCCCCACTTCCGATGTCATGCCGCTTCAAAACGGAGCTGCCACACACCAACGTTTTATTTCACAATTTGTACTGTTATAACACTTGTTTTTTAGAATTGAGAAGTGTACCTAATAGTTATCATTGCCAAGATTCATGATATGTAGATACCCACAGATTTTTGGAAAAATGCAGCTTATCTAATTAAGCAGTGCTAATGAGGGGGCGGCACTTAAGACCCTATCCCAGGTATATATACAACCCAAGTCATTCTGTCCCTTACCCCTGACGAAGTCCTGTTGGACGAAACATGTTGGGATAACTTCTGACTCCTGCTCCTCACCACACTGCTAAAAAGATAAGCTAACCCCGTCTTTTTACTGCATTGTCTCTTTTTTAGTAGTTTGAAAATTTTCATCTGCCTTTTTTATATATATCAGGTGGCACATTGATCTTTTACTTTTAGAATTACAGTTTTTAATGCACATGCTGTGTTCTTTTAGTGTGGTCAGTTTGCTACACTGACAGGATCGCCATCCCATTCTTTTATAGTACACATTGCCGATTTTACCATTGTATATCCCCCTTTTTCATATATAACTCTGTTATAATATATACCCATTTGTTCCATACACTGTGTTACTATTTATATTTTTCTCTGCTGTGTTCAATAAATTGCTTTTCTTTATACATTGTCCCATGTGAAATACGTGCATATTAGTCGCTATTCAAGTCCAAACCAAAACTCTTTTTACAAACTACCCCCGAGCGGCACACCACCGTTCCTGGACTTAGCTGACACCCCATACAGACTACAAGGGGATTGCATTATATGGGACCATGCTCTTGCATAACTACCTGTTTAAACCTCCTGGCGCACATCTCACTGAAATCTAATCCATCTGTATATACATTGTGAATCATCAAATGATTTTTGCACTGGGCACAAGTCATTGTAGGCTCTTAGCAGCCAGAGAAAGTCATATCTGGCCTGAAGCTGACACTACACACCCTACCCTAAAACGCTCAGACACGCCTAGCGTTTTCCATGACACACCTAGAATTTTCCATGACCCTCCCAGTGTTTTTTTCTGGCAGGCCTGTGTTTTTCTTAGCACTCCCTTTAAACTTCCGGTTTCCACCCCAGATGCCTACTTCCTGTCAATCACTTTGCAAACGGCATGCAAATAGAAACAGTAGCTACTACGGGCCGTATGAATGCACAGTGTATCGATAATCAGCCTCTGTGAGATTAGGTCTGAATTACCCCCATAGAACAAATTCTGATTTGCAAATACAGGTATTGATAAGAAGTTCTTTGAGAAATGTTTAACAAAAGTTAGCGATCAGGGGAATTTGCTGGATCCTGAAAGATCATTAATAAACCTAGTCCCACCAATCTGCATTGCAGTCTTTTTGGAGACTGTTTATAATAATATAAAAATAAGTATATTTAGAGTGCAGGAAATTGACAATTGCAAATTACTAACATAAAACAAAGTGGAAATATAGGCTGACATTAAATAGGATGCGGTAAAAAAAATGTTGCTGATATTTTTGCAAAAAACTTCAATTTTCGCACTTGCATAGTTAATGAGATGCGAAATGCGGCAAAAACTGCACATTTTACCACAAATTTGCATATTCTGAAGTGGTGATTTTTATTAACCGCGGAACTCGCATCCAGATGTTTTCCCATTATAAAGTATACAAATCGCATATTTAATAAGATGCAAATTCAGGAAAACATTACTAAAAATCGCTAAAAAAATATACCAGATTCTGACAGGTGAATTTGACAGAACCATGCACAGATCATTAAGATCTGTACATGGTTCTATGTAAAATATGTGTAAAAGTTAAATAAAAATGGCGTCGGCTCCCCCCTCCTGAGCATAACCAGAAAATGGGGACATTAGATGGTGTCCCCCATATTTCAAGAAGATGCACCAGGCCCAACCAGCCAGCAGGGTAATGCCACAGCCGGGGGGAGACTTTTTATACTCGTTTTTTTTTTTACACAAAATCGCACATTTTCATGACCAAAAATTGCCCTTTATCGCACTTTTTTACTGCAATTTCGCATCTAATTAACTAATCATGTTCTGGTAAAAAAAAATAGCAATTTTGAAAAGTGCGATAATGTGCAATTTCAGAAAGTGACTAAAAATCGCATCCTATTAAATGTCACCTGTAGAATTTATGTATTGTGGACAATTATGAAACAATCAATACATTTGGCCTATGTGGCACCTACTATGTCAGGTAATGGAAGGCGGACAAGTGGGCAGGTAAAATTTAATGTGCAAGTGAACTGGCAGTCCTTCTCCTAATTATTAGACATCCTGCCCACATGTATTAGCTGTCCAGTGCTCCTGAAGGAGAGCAGAAAGGTGCAACATTCAGAAGACATATTTACAGTAGTACAGGTCTGTATTTCTCATTATATGGTGGCTCAATAACGTCCCTACTAACCATTTAAGGAATGTGCATGATGAAGATTCACTACTACAAGGCTATGTCAGATGGCAATAAATAATATTGCTGAGATAAGATTACATTGGTTTCGGTATGTATGTTTCATGCTGTCATCATATTTAAACAGATCAGTTTATGATATGTAGAATTTACAGTCTAAAAGGAAAAAAAGACCATACAGCTTAAGTGGAGCAGTTTATGACAAGACAGATGTATGAACTCTGATATCCTGTAGGACATTGCTCAGTAGAACTGTTGCCAGTCTTTACACTGCATACCTCCCAACTGTCACGATTACAGTGGGACAGTCCCGATTTTCGGGTCCTGTCCCGCTGTCCCACCCCGCGGCAGGCATTGTCCCGCTGCGGGGGGTGGCAGTTGGGAGACCCCCCAATCTAATAGAATAGACGCTGTGCGCATGCGCACAGCTTCTATTCTCGTATGAAAATGAGGTCGCGGTGAATTAGCATAAGCCGCGCTCTCATTTGCATACGCCCCGCCCCTTTTCGGATGCTCGCGCTGCTTCGCCGCGCGAGTGTCCCTATTTCATCAGCACAGAAGTTGGAAGGTATGCACTGTACGTGGCCATCGGCAAGCTTAACAGGGTTGACAAGCCAAACACAAAAGGTAATGACACAAGTGACCCTTTCCCTTCTGATATCTGGGTGTCAGCTAATTGTTCCCAGCTCTAACATTATGTAACCTTCGATGCCTGCAACTTCTTCTAACAACATTGAGAATACAACACATCTGACATTTGCTCTCTGTCACTGTGAAAAGTAGAAGGTCCAGAGCATACTTGCCTACCCTCCCGGAATGGCCGGGAGGCTCCCAAAAATCAGGTGCTGCAGGGCACAGGACAAGGACATCCCAGATGCTGTGTCCCGGTGATGCAAAACCAAAATTTAGCATTTGATAAGCTAGAGTGTGAGTATACAGCAAAGTGCTTGTCAGGGGCAAACGCAGGATTTTCAGAAGGGGGTTTCCAGAGGGGCGGAGCAAAGCACGGAGATGGACTCTTAGGTGACCCAGTATATGCCGGGTCAGTTAAAGTATTAGATAGATATATAGATAGACCAAATGTATATAAATAATAAATATATATACATACATACATACATAACAGCAGTGTAGACCCCTGGGCATAGCAATGTATTGGGGCCCCTACCTATCCTCCAGCGGTAGGGGTGGGGGGTGCTATGAGCGGAAGCTTTGATGTCCTGCGGGTGGTAGGGGGTATTATATCAACCGCTCAGCATGTAGGGCCTGGATCAGTAATTTCCACTAATTAGCTCTTTACTGCACAGATGGTGGGAGATGAGGTGGGAAAAGGGGGCATTGGGCTGAATGAAGGGGTCCCAATACATAACTTCCAGGGTGGTAGAGGATGTTTAATACGCAGAAGAGGGGTGTATAGTGGAGTGGGCTTATTATTCATAATTTTCTGGTGGGAGGACGGCTTGCTTGACTGCAGATATCTCCAGTTCCTGGAGCTAGATTTCTTAGCTTTTAATGGAATTAAAAAGAATCCCACCTACCAAATGGTATTGGGGACTAGGGGATCAGAGTTCAGGAGGCAGAGCTATCTGCCAACAAGTATATAAAGTTACATAACAGGTGTGTGGAGCAGGAGCAGTAACCAGCTGATTGAAGGCCGATATCTCTGGTTCTGGAAACAGTAAAGACAAGCTTCTAGTGTCCATCAAAGGGGGAGAGTCCCAGCTTTTGGAATATACCCTCAGAAAAACTCTAAGTCAGACAGAACCTGAAATATCTGACTGGGAAGAGCAATTAACAGGCTTGGATGGGGACCACTGCTTTGAAGTCAGATATCTCCAGTTTCCCAGGGCCGATTTTTAAAATTCTTGTACCCATGGAAAGAGGGGACCCTCAGCTTTGAGACTAGATTCCTTGGGGGGTTTCTGGGTACTCAGAACCCCCCCCCCTGTTTGCGCTACTGCTTGTACATCACCAAAAGCCCCCTGGCTGCACAGCCTAGTCTAGCTGTGCAGCCAGGGGCAGGCCGTTCATCTTTTTGGTCGCAGTGGTTGCCCTGCGCCAATACAGAAAACAGGGATAATGCATACCTTAATGCCCCCTACACATTATGCCACACACTGTAATGCTCCTTACACATTATGCCGCACACCATAATGCCCATATCACATATGCGCACAGTGTAATGACCATGTCACATTATGCCACACAGCGTAATGCAAATATCATATTATGCTGCACACCGTAATGCCCGGGTGTGGTATAGGGTCCCGATTGTAATTAGCCCGACGTCGGGATCCCGACTGGCTGGACTCAGACAGCATGGCGAGTGCAACAAAGTCCCTTGGGCAAGCTGCGGGCACGGTGGCTCGCTATGCTCGCCACCTATTCTATTCTCCCTCTATGGGGGTCATGTACCCTCATGAGGGAGAATAGCCGGTGGCCGTCGGGAACCCGTCTGTCGGTGTTTTAACAGTCAGGACCCCGACTTCGGGTAAATGACTGTCGGGATCCCGACTGGTACCATAAATGCCCATATCACATTATGCCACACACTGTAATGTCCCTGTCACATTATGCCGCACACTGTTATACGTAATTCACTGAGTACTCCTGCTTATACACTTAGGGCCTTATTCTGGTTAAGGCGGTCCGTTCCGAATTCTTTCGGACGGCGACTTTTAGCTAACTACGCATGCGTAAGCAACGCAATGCGCATGTGCAACGCTGTGTCTCCGCACTTGTTCTCAACAATACAGTCTACAAATGTCCACTGAACACTCTTGGGAAAGATGGGCGTCATATGGGCGTGTATAAGGGCGCTGTTTCAAAGTGGGCAAAACTGGGCGTTAAATTTTCAGAATTTAAGGCACTATCCAAGAGGAGGGGGGTTTCAGGGCAACCAGTAAACCTCCTCTCCCCCCCCCCCCTCTGCGTTTGTTATGATTACCATCACCTGTTTAACACAGCCTTTCTTTCTTTTTTTTTTTTCAAAATAGTTTTTATTGCAAAACGTGAAATACAATAAGACATTTTTAAACAGTATTGCAAATACTTTCAATTTTTCTTTTCCTTTACATTTTGTAATGATTGCATACATGAATTTGAGGATTATACACTGAAGATTTTGTATGAGTATGAATTCAATCAACAATAAATGGGATACGGTCATTAGGTCTACAACAACTAGGTCGACAAGCATTGGGTCGACACCACTAGGTCGACTTGCAGCAAAGTCGACATGGGTTAAGGTCGACATGGATCTAGGTCGACATGGGTCTAGGTCAACATGGCATTAGGTCGACACAACCTTAGGTCAACATGGGCTAGGTCGACAGTCAAAGGTGGACATGGGGTTTTTCACTGTTTTTTGAGCCAACATGTGCCGACAGGCGGTATTTCATGCCCTACCATCCACTAGGGCGTGGTTGAAGAATAAAATATTGTGCCGAGCATAGCGAGGCACCATGCCCAAAGCATTGCGAGCGAAGCGAGCGTTGCGAGGGGATGCGGTACACTTCGAACTGTGTTCGTGTCGACATTCGGGTAAAAAAAAAGAGTTAAAAACCCCATGTCGACCTTTTGACTGTCGACCTAGCCCATGTCTACCTAATGTTTGTGTCGACCTAATGTAGATCCATGTCGACCTAGACCCATGTCGACCTAGTGGTGTCGACCCAATGCTTGTCAACCAAGTTGTGGTCAACCCAACGATCCCAACCCAAATAAATGTATAGCTTTGGACATAAAAAGAATTAATTTGTCAGTTATACAATAAATGAACCAATTCATGTAATTGTCAGTTTTGTATATACTATCATCAATAAACAAGAATAACAACTGAAACCATAGTGTTTCTTTTTTTTTTATGAAGATAAGAGTAATGTAATCTTTTATCAATGTATATATCATTTATTCTTAATTAAAATAACTTTCTTAGCAATTAACCTGTTCAACACAGATGATGGTAATCATACTCATACTTGAGGAAAGTCCAGGAGCAGAGCATTGTGTCATGTTGTTAGCTATGGTACAGTATATGCATAAAGCTGCCTAGTTACTCACATAGACAGATGTTTGCATTAGTGGGTGCCGGACGTCTCTCTGACAGTTGAGATTCCGACAGTCATTACTCCGACGTCGGAATCCCAACTGCTCCCTCGTGGGGTCCACGACCCCCATAGAGGGAGAATAAAATCGGTGGTGAGCTCAGCTCGCCACCGTGCCCACAGCGTGGCGAGCGCAGCGAGCCCGCAAGGGGCTTCATTGCGCTCCCCCCGCTGTGCAGTCGGGATTCTGACGTTGGGCTAATGACTGTCGGAATTTATGGTTACTGCTTTGTTCCCCTGAGTTACTTTTTGTCATATATGATCAGGGTCAACTCTATCTGATTGGTTTTAGGCATAGTGTTGATTATCCTTAATATAGACCTTAACTAGAAAGGGGAGTCTGGTGCCACTGCACAGATGCCCTGTGGGAGGAACTGGCCACCAATGTAGTCTCTAGTTCAGGCATGTCCAAAGTCAGACCCAGGGGTCAATTGCGGCCCATCCTGTTATTTCAAGCGGCCCACAGCCTCCGGCTTGAAGTGGGCATACCATCAGATGTGGGAAGCACAGCACAGGACACTAAAGGTGGGGCCCCGGCAAGCGCGACTTTACCTGTTGTCTGCTGCAGTGAGGAGGTGCCGGCCGCCACAGTCAGATGTGTTTGGTGTCCTACCCCTGCAATCGTGTATCACCCTACTTCACAATCACAGTGACAGCAGTGTTTGGGGAGGGGGCAGCAAGGGGGAAGCTTGCTCCTGTAACATGCAGAGCGGAGGAGGGCAGCAGCGGGAGCACAAGCATCTCCTGTCCTTGCAGTGCCTGCTTTGCCTCTCCTTCCTCTGGCTCACACAAGGGGCTGAGAAACATACATAGAAGGGAGGGGGCAGAGTGGGGCACATACAGTGAATGGGAGTCATACAGTGAAGGAGGGTCAGGCTTGGGGACATACAATGAATGGAGTCACTGATGGACATTAACCCCTTCCCGACATTTGACGTATATATACGTCATGGCCGGGATGTACTTCCCGACACATGACGTATATATACGTCATGACTTCAAACTGTCACTGCGTCTAGAGACGCAGTGACAGAGGGACGATGTCTGCTGTCCCTGACAGCAGACATGTCCCTGCATGCCCAGGGGGGGCTGCGATGCCGCCCCCCCGTCGGCGATCGCTGTGATTGGCTGTTCAGTGTGAACAGCCAATTACAGCGTTTTCTGTGTCACCGGCGAATAACGTTCGCCGGTGACACAGGGATCGGAGGTGATTGGTGCTGTAAAGTACAGCACCAATCACCGCGGGGTGTAAGGGTGACACTGGTGTCACCCCACCTCACCCCGCCCGCCCCCAAAGGCCGTGATTGGTTCGTCGGACCGACGAACCAATCACAGCCATGGAGGGGGGTTTAAACTAACGGTGACTGCACTGCAGACGCCATTCCGGTCTGGAATTGCGTGCAGTGCGGTCACCGTGCCTAGCTGCCGCAGTATACTGACCTGAACCTTGCAAAATACTTACCTGATCACTGCCTGGATCTTGCTACTTCTTGTGACTTCCTGTGCTGTGTTGTGCTGTGTTGTGCTGCTGCAGTGTCATCGAGTATAGATAGAGAGATAGAGAGAGAGAGATAGAGAGAGATAGAGAGGGCTAGTGACAGAGAGTGCTATATTTTGTGCTGCTGCAGTGTGATAGAGTTATAGATAGAGAGATAGAGAGAGATAGAGAGAGATAGAGAGATAGTGACAGATTGTGCTATATATTTTTTATATAACTGACTGCTGCCCCCCCTTTTGTGCTGATCAGTATAAATTAACTGATCAGCAACTTTTTGGGGGCGCAGGGTTTTATTTTTATATAAATACCTGTCAGTGCTGCTGCTGCAGTGTCATAGAGTGATAGATAGTGAGAGATAGAGAGAGATAGAGAGAGATAGTGACAGAGAGTGATAGAGTGATAGAGAGTGCTATATTTTGTGTCTGCTGCCCCCGCTTTTGTGCTGATCACTATATCTGAGGTGATCAGCAACTTTTTGGGGGTGCAGAGGGTTTTTTTTTTTATATATACCTGTCAGTTGCTGCCAGTTGCACTGTCAGTTGCACCAAAGGTTGTGCACCTGCTGCCCCTCACTGGTAATCAGTGTCGCATCAGTGATCACCTTTTTTTTTTTTTGAGGGTGCTGTGGGGTCTTTTTTTATTTTTTTTTTACACACACTGTGATTTTGTGGGTGTCCTGTGGCCACTGTGCGCTGATTAGTGACGTACATCACTGATCAGCTTTTTCGGCACAGGGTTGATCCATTTTTTGTTTTTTTTGATCAAATTCCTGTTGCCTTTGAGCACTGTTCAGTGACGGACGTTACTGACCAACATCTGTGCTCAATTTTTGGCGCAGGACCTTTTTTTTTTTTTTTTAACCCCTTCAATTTTTTTTTTTTTAACCCCTTCAATTTTTTTTTTTTTTATTGGGATCAAATTCCTGTATAAAGTATTTTTTTTTCTGCACTACATACACACTACACACTACATACCCCCCTGGGTTGAAATAAAGTTTGTACCCCCCCCTACACTATACACGTGTTGAAACATTTCATTACCAGAAACACAAAAATAAAAATGTCATCCCAAATGTCATCCCAAATGTCATCCCAAATGTCATCCCAGTCATCCAGAAGAATGTATTCAGCGGAGGAGGCATATGCCATGCTTGCCTCTGACTCTGACACAGCCAGTGATGCAAGCGGGGAATTTGAAGGCTTCGTCTTAAGCTTCTCTTCCTCATCTGGTGATGAGGGACCCCCTCAAAGACGCCCCCGTAGAGCAGCTGAGACCCCCCCCCCAATAATTGATCTCGTATGGACCCCACCACCAGACAATTTTGAGCCCCAGGTTCCTGAGTTTTTGGCCATGCCAGGAATCCAATTTGATTCCACAGGTCTCAGAGAAATTGACTTTTTCAAATTATTTTTCTCTGATGATTTTATAAATTTAATGGTGGACCAAACTAATTTATATGCCCAGCAGTTCATTGCTCAAAACCCCACGTCATCATTTGCTAGGTGGACCCCTGTAGATGCAGTAGAGATGATGACGTTTTGGGGTCTGGTGTTTCATATGGGCATAGTAAAAAAGCCAGGAATTAGGCAATATTGGAGTACAGATGTTCTGTACAGCACCCCATTTTACCGTATGGCCATGACTCGGGCTCGTTTTGAGATGATCCTTAAATTTTTGCATTACAATGATAATGCACAGTGCCCACCCAGAGATGATCCCACCTTTGACCGGCTATTCAAAGTCAGGCCGGTCATTGATCATTTCAGTGCCAAATTTGAAGAGATGTACATCCCTGAAAAATTTATTTGTATCGACGAGTCCCTTATACATTTTAAAGGAAGGGTTAAATTCCGCCAGTACCTTCCCAGTAAGAGGGCAAGGTATGGCATAAAAATGTATAAGCTGTGTGAAAGCACCTCAGGGTACACCCACAGGTTTAGGGTATATGAAGGGAAGGATTCAAGAATTGAACCGCCAGAATGCCCCCCCTCCCTCGTAGGTGTTAGTGGAAAAATTGTCTGGGATTTAGTGCACCCCTTCCTGGATAAAGGTTATCACCTCTATGTGGATAACTTTTACACTAGCATCCCCCTGTTTAAGGCCCTTGGTTCAAGAGGTACAGCAGCTTGCGGTACTGTGCGTAAGAACCAAAGAGGCCTCCCAAAAACGCACATTGCCCAAGTAATGAGAAGGGGTGAAAGCAGGGGAATATGCACCGAAAATATGTTGTTGGTCAAATATAAGGACAAGAGGGATGTCCTTATACTGACAACAATTCATGGAGACAGTACCACCTCCGTCCCTGTACGAGGTACCAGTACCCACACCTCAAAACCTAATTGTATCCTGGATTACAATAGGTACATGGGCGGAGTGATAGAGAGTGCTATATTTTGTGTCTGCTGCCCCCGCTTTTGTGCTGATCACTATATCTGAGGTGATCAGCAACTTTTTGGGGGTGCAGAGGTTTTTTTTTTATATATACCTGTCAGTTGCTGCCAGTTGCACTGTCAGTTGCACCAAAGGTTGTGCACCTGCTGCCCCTCACTGGTAATCAGTGTCGCATCAGTGATCACCTTTTTTTTTTTTTGAGGGTGCTGTGGGGTCTTTTTTTTTATAGGCCCAGCAGTTCATTGCTCAAAACCCCACGTCATCATTTGCTAGGTGGACCCCTGTAGATGCAGTAGAGATGATGACGTTTTGGGGTCTGGTGTTTCATATGGGCATAGTAAAAAAGCCAGAAATAAGGCAATATTGGAGTACAGATGTTCTGTACAGCACCCCATTTTACCGTATGGCCATGACTCGGGCTCGTTTTGAGATGATCCTTAAATTTTTGCATTACAATGATAATGCACAGTGCCCACCCAGAGATGATCCCACCTTTGACCGGCTATTCAAAGTCAGGCCGGTCATTGATCATTTCAGTGCCAAATTTGAAGAGATGTACATCCCTGAAAAATTTATTTGTATCGACGAGTCCCTTATACATTTTAAAGGAAGGGTTAAATTCCGCCAGTACCTTCCCAGTAAGAGGGCAAGGTATGGCATAAAAATGTATAAGCTGTGTGAAAGCACCTCAGGGTACACCCACAGGTTTAGGGTATATGAAGGGAAGGATTCAAGAATTGAACCGCCAGAATGCCCCCCCTCCCTCGTAGGTGTTAGTGGAAAAATTGTCTGGGATTTAGTGCACCCCTTCCTGGATAAAGGTTATCACCTCTATGTGGATAACTTTTACACTAGCATCCCCCTGTTTAAGGCCCTTGGTTCAAGAGGTACAGCAGCTTGCGGTACTGTGCGTAAGAACCAAAGAGGCCTCCCAAAAACGCACATTGCCCAAGTAATGAGAAGGGGTGAAAGCAGGGGAATATGCACCGAAAATATGTTGTTGGTCAAATATAAGGACAAGAGGGATGTCCTTATACTGACAACAATTCATGGAGACAGTACCACCTCCGTCCCTGTACGAGGTACCAGTACCCACACCTCAAAACCTAATTGTATCCTGGATTACAATAGGTACATGGGCGGAGTGGATCTTTCAGATCAGGTACTGAAGCCGTACAGTGCCCTGCGGAAAACAAAAATCTGGTACAAGAAGCTGGCCGTGTATATCATCCAGATGGCACTGTATAACGCTTACGTGCTATTCCGTTCTACCAGCCAGAGGGGGACATTTATGCACTTTCAAGAGGAAGTCATAAAGGGCCTAATATTTGGGAACCAGCAGGCAGAGGGCCCCAGTACTTCTAGTACTGGCCCCCGTATTGTACCAGGGCAGCATTTTCCTAACGAAATCCCCTCCACTGCAAGAAAGGGCAGGACACAAAAAAGGTGCAAAGTTTGCTATAAAAAGGGAATAAGAAAGGAAACTATTTTCCACTGTGAAACTTGCCCCGACAAACCCGGCCTATGTATAAAGGAGTGTTTTAAAATATACCACACATCTATGGATTATTAGGTTCATCATTTCACCGTGCTTCGGGGGTCTTGCTAATGCCACATAGCACCCACCATTCATTCCACCAGAATCTGAGCTGCAAAATCCAAAAATCACTCCTTCCCTTCTGAGTCCTGCCATGCACCCAACTGGTATTTTTTGGTCACATATGAGGCATTGCCATACTCGGGAGAAATTGGGGCACAGATTTTGGGGTGCTTTTTCTCCTTCATACCTTCTGAAAATGAAAAATTTTGAGCCAGAACTGCATTTTTGTGTAAAAAAATGTAATTTTTCATTTTCACTGCTCAGTTGTATCAAAATTGGTGAAACCCCTGGGGGTTTGAAATGTACACTATACCCCTAGATGAATTCCCTGAGGGGTGTAGTTTGCAAAATGGGGTCACTTGTGGGGGGGTTCCACTGTATTGGTGTTTTGTGGGTCTTGCTAATGCGACATAGCACCCACCAACATTCCACCAGAATCTGTGCTGCAAAATCCAAATATCACTCCTTCCCTTCTGAGTCCTGGCACTTTTTGGTCACACATGAGGCATTGCCGTACTCGGGAGAAATTGGGGCACAGATTTTGGGGTGCTTTTTCTCCTTCATACCTTCTGAAAATGAAAAATTATGAGCCAGAACTGCATTTTTGTGTAAAAAAATGTAATTTTTCATTTTCACTGCCCAGTTCTATCAAAATTGGTGAAACCCCTGGGGGTTTGAAATGTACACTATACCCCTAGATGAATTCCCTGAGGGGTGTAGTTTGCAAAATGGGGTCACTTGTGGGGGGCTTCCACTGTATTGGTGCTTTGGGGGTCTTGCTAATGCGACATAGCACCCACCAACATTCCACCAGAATCTGTGCTGCAAAATCCAAATATCACTCCTTCCCTTCTGAGTCCTGGCACTTTTTGGTCACACATGAGGCATTGCCGTACTCGGGAGAAATTGGGGCACAGATTTTGGGGTGCTTTTTCTCCTTCATACCTTCTGAAAATGAAAAATTTTGAGCCAGAACTGCATTTTTGTGTAAAAAAATGTAATTTTTCATTTTCACTGCCCAGTTGTATCAAAATTGGTGAAACCCCTGGGGGTTTGAAATGTACACTATACCCCTAGATGAATTCCCTGAGGGGTGTAGTTTGCAAAATGGGGTCACTTGTGGGGGGCTTCCACTGTATTGGTGCTTTGGGGGTCTTGCTAATGCGACATAGCACCCACCAACATTCCACCAGAATCTGAGCTGCAAAATCCAAAAATCACTCCTTCCCTTCTGAGTCCTGCCATGCACCCAAATGGTATTTTTTGGTCACATGTGAGACATTGCCGTACTCGGGAGAAATTGGGGCACAGATTTTGGGGTGCTTTTTCTCCTTCATTCCTTGTGAAAATGAAAAATTTTGAGCCAGAACTGCATTTTTGTGTAAAAAATGTAATTTTTCATTTGCACAGCCCAGTTGTATCAAAATTGGTGAAACCCCTGGGGGTTTGAAATGTACACTATACCCCTAGATGAATTCCCTGAGGGGTGTAGTTTGCAAAATGGGGTCACTTGTGGGGGGCTTCCACTGTATTGGTGCTTTGGGGGTCTTGCTAATGCGACATAGCACCCACCAACATTCCACCAGAATCTGAGCTGCAAAATCCAAAAATCACTCCTTCCCTTCTGAGTCCTGCCATGCACCCAAATGGTATTTTTTGGTCACATGTGAGACATTGCCATACTCGGGAGAAATTGGGGCACAGATTTTGGGGTGCTTTTTCTCCTTCATTCCTTGTGAAAAGGAAAAATTTTGAGCCAGAACTGCATTTTTGTGTAAAAAATTTAATTTTTCATTTGCACAGCCCAGTTGTATCAAAATTGGTGAAACCCCTGGGGGTTTGAAATGTACACTATACCCCTAGATGAATTCCCTGAGGGGTGTAGTTTGCAAAATGGGGTCACTTGTGGGGGGGTTCCATTGTATTGGTGCTTGGGGGGTCTTGCTAATGCGACATAGCACCCACCAACATTCCACCAGAATCTGAGCTGCAAAATCCAAAAATCACTCCTTCCCTTCTGAGTCCTGCCATGCACCCAAATGGTATTTTTTGGTCACATGTGAGACATTGCCGTACTCGGGAGAAATTGGGGCACAGATTTTGGGGTGCTTTTTCTCCTTCATTCCTTGTGAAAATGAAAAATTTTGAGCCAGAACTGCATTTTTGTGTAAAAAATGTAATTTTTCATTTGCACAGCCCAGTTGTATGAAAATTGGTGAAACCCCTGGGGGTTTGAAATGTACACTATACCCCTAGATGAATTCCCTGAGGGGTGTAGTTTGCAAAATGGGGTCACTTGTGGGGGGCTTCCACTGTATTGGTGCTTTGGGGGTCTTGCTAATGCGACATAGCACCCACCAACATTCCACCAGAATCTGAGCTGCAAAATCCAAAAATCACTCCTTCCCTTCTGAGTCCTGCCATGCACCCAAATGGTATTTTTTGGTCACATGTGAGACATTGCCGTACTCGGAAGAAATTGGGGCACAGATTTTGGGGGGCTTTTTCTCCTTCATTCCTTGTGAAAATGAAAAATTTTGAGCCAGAACTGCATTTTTGTGTAAAAAAATGTAATTTTTCATTTTCACTGCCCAGTTGTATCAAAATTGGTGAAACCCCTGGGGGTTTGAAATGTACACTATACCCCTAGATGAATTCCCTGGGGGGTGTAGTTTGCAAAATGGGGTCACTTGTGGGGGGGTTCCACTGTATTGGTGCTTGGGGGGTCTTGCTAATGCGACATAGCACCCACCAACATTCCACCAGAATCTGAGCTGCAAAATCCAAAAATCACTCCTTTCCTTCTGAGTCCTGCCATGCACCCAAATGGTATTTTTTGGTCACATGTGAGGCATTGCCGTACTCGGGAGAAATTGGGGCACAGATTTTGGGGTGCTTTGTCTCCTTCATTCCTTGTGAAAATGAAAAATTTTGAGCCAGAACTGCATTTTTGTGTAAAAAATTTAATTTTTCATTTTCACTGCCCAGTTGTACCACAATTGGTGAAACCCCTGGGGGTTTGAAATGTACACTATACCCCTAGATGAATTCCCTGAGGGGTGTAGTTTGCAAAATGGGGTCACTTGTGGGGGGGTTCCTAACTTTTAGCATCTTATGGTGCCTAGAAACCTACATGGTGCCTAAAAAATAATCTCATAAAAAGGAGGCTCCAAAATCAAGTAGGTGCTCCTTCTATTATGAAGCCTGTGGTTTGGTCAACGTGCACACTAGGGCCACATATAGGATATTTATGAAAACAAAAGAATTGGGGGAATCAATTTTTAGTCACATTTCTCTAGTAAAATCTACTGTGTTCCTTAGAAAAATGTATTAAAATTGCAAATCTGCAAAAAAAATGAAATTTTGAAATTTCACCTACACTTTGTTTTAATTCCTGTGAAACACCTAAAGGGTTAACAAACTTCCAAAATGCGGTTTTGAATACTGTGAGGGGTGCAGTTTTTGAAATGGCATCATTTATGGGGGTGTCTCACATACAAGTCCCTCAAAGTCACATCAGAACTGAACTGGTCCCTAAAAAAATCAGTGTTTGAAATTTTCTTGAAAATTTGAGAATTTGCTATTCATATTGTAAGCCTCCTAGTGTCCAAAAAAATTAAAAGGAAGTTGAAATAATGATGGAAACATAAAGTAGACATATGGTCTATGTTAGTTATTAACTATTTTGAGTGGTATGATTATTTGTCTCACAAGCAGAAAATTTAACATTTTGCAAATTGCTAAATTTTCCATTTTTTTTACGACATTTTGGTATTTTTCACAAAAAAACACAGACTGTATCGACCCAAATTTACCACTAATTTGAAGTACAATGTGTCACGAAAAAACAATCTCAAAATCACTGGGATAAGTAAAAGCAAAATAAAGTTATCCCCACTTAAGTGATACATGTCAGATTTGAAAAAAAGGGCTCTGTCAGGAAGGCAAAAACTGGCTCTGTCAGGAAGGGGTTAAGAGAAGGGGGCAGGCTGGGGGACAGAGTGAATGGGTGCAGAGTGGGGAACATACAGTGAATGGGGGACATACAGTGAAGGAGGGGTAGGCTGGGGGACATACAGTGAAGGTGCAGGCTGGGGGACATAGAGTGAATGGGGGCAGAGTGGGGGACCATTCTGATGTGATTAATGATTCAAAGAATGTCAGGCTGAATGGTCGGCCTCCACACATTTACACTTCACCAAATCTGGCCCTCGCTGCAAAAAGTTTGGACACCCCTGCTCTAGTTACTAGACACTTGCTGCATTGTATAGTAGTGGGGATGTATTAGTAGTGGTGTGTCTAGCTCCTTCTTTGCTGGGGGCATTGCTGCTAATATACATTGCAGCAGACTGTGACTGTCCATGTCCTGAGCTCCACCTCCCCTTGCTCCCAGACTGCAAGGTTTATTTGCTGAGTGAGTGCTGTGTGGGTTGCTAGGTGATGGGGTGGGTGCATAATATGTAAGGGGCATTTCTATGTGGCATAACGTGTATAATGGGTGCTAATACTGTGTTGCATTATGTGTATAATTGGCCTTACTACTGTGTTGCTTAATGAGCTATAAAGGACACTACTGGTATGGCATAGTAAATAAGGCTCACTAATGTGGGGCATACCATAAATAAGGTGTACTACTGTGTGTCATGTCATGTGGCTGGAGAGCCCGGCACACTGGGTTAATGGCGGCCACAGCACTGAAGGGGTTAACCCGCAGTGCTGCGGTGCCATTTTGGACAAGGGCACTTGACATGTTTTAAACTGTATGAGCAGCACTGAGCTGGGACTGCACCATATATTTTGTATATTGATTTGAGTATTGAGGAATGCATTCTAAACTTAAAATGCACATTTCTGGAGGAAGGAATTTAGCAGTCTTTGTGACGAGGAAATGAGATAATAAATAGTCCTTTTGCTATCAGAATGTCAGGAGAATGACACTGCACAACAGGTAGCAGGCTGTGTCTGTAGTTCCTGTGTAAAGGTGTTAGTAGTACATCACTTGTGTATGTGATTTGTCAATGAATCCATGCTTTCCTGTCCATTTCGTAAATATTTTAAGGAAATTGGATTGAACCCTTTGACATGTAATATGGATCTATTTATGACAGGAACATGTTCCAACTGATATATGAACGTAAATGCCCCAGGCATGTACACCTCATGCACAATGCTGATTGGGTGGGGAGAACAGGGTGGAATTACCCCTGTGGTCTGCTTTTTGGATTTTGAATAAAAAGGCACAAAATTTGCCTGTAATGTTGTACTTCTGCCTGTATCTGAATGCTGTAACAGCACTGTATGCTGTCCCTCCTAGCGATAGGAGATCTCTTTAGATCTATGGGCAAATAAACATCTTTCTGCCTCAAGACAACCGTTCTCATCTTGCAACCAACAGAACTACTGCACTAATTCCATTATACAGTTGTTCTGGGTAACAGAATCTAGCATCCTCCAAGTTCTGCTCTGCCAGCTACCAAAGCAGAGGTCTGGTCCGTGACCAGTGGGCAACCAACCGACACCAGTGGGGTGTGTGTGTGTGTGTCAGCAGCATGTCAACGCATACACGCCAGCAGGTAGTACTCGGGTGCCTGTGTTTGGGCCTGAGGAAGGAACAGTGGTTCCAGGCGCCACATAGTAGCAGTCTGGTGGTGGCACTGATATCCCCGCCCACTGCGTAGTGGACGGAGTCAGTAACAGGCAGCTACTGATGGTAACAGGGAATCCCCTATTGGCCAGGTCCCGCGAGACCAGGAACCGCCATCTGTGGGCCCAAAGGGCATAGCCAGAGCATAAGGGCAGGCGTCAGGTCACATAACATGAATAAGGGGCACTACTATTTGGCATGTGACTAAGTGGCACTGCTGTGTTGCATAATGTGAATAAGGGACATTACAGTGTGGCGTAATGTAAATAATGAACACTACTGTGTTCCCCATGATGCCTTTGTAAAAGTACGTGTCGGGGAGGGGGCGTTATGTCTTTCTGGCACAGGGCACCAAAATGTCTAGTTATGGCTCTGCTTGAACATAGCTAAATAAAAGAGCCCTGACTCCCAGTACTAGGGATAACACATTTTGGTGTTAAGAAAAATCCGTTTTTGTTGCTTAGCTCGGCTATAATCAGCTAATCTCCTGTAATGGTTTGACTAGACAAATCCAGCTTTGAGGCACTCGCTATAGTGCTTAAGCGGTATATGATACCTGCCTATACCTACTGTCTTGTCTATAAACATAATATTTAAGAAACATGGAATATTTATATCACTGTTATTTTTATTAATTTTTTGTGTATTCTGTATTATTTCTGCTGCTGCTGTTGAAATGTTTGGTGGTCACAGGGAATCCACAGTTAAAACAGACTGTCCATCCCTACTGTTTGGCTAATCCAGATTAATTAATATTGACATTTAGATCTTTCAGGCACATGTGCCTGCATCATTTCACACCATGGGGGGCCTAAACCTAAACAGCATATACAGTTTCTCTCCGTGCAGGCACCACTTCAAGATTTTAATATTATTTTATGTTTATTTATTATACTGATAAAAAGTGTTGTACTGTTGCTCCACTTGCAGTAACATTCTTATTCATGGGCTTAGTAAAATGGACAAACAACATTTATCTGATACTATTTTTCCACTTCACATATACACTTTATATGAAAATAGAATGAACTTTAACCAAGATAAAAAAAAAAGGAAAAAAATATATTGCCCTGATTTTGAGTTGCCGCAGCTGCACCTGTGTCTTTCTGAAAATGCCGCAGCTGATTTTGATATAGTGAGACACCTACTGTACTTGCAGCTGAGCAAATGTATAATGGATGGTGCGTATTCACTTGCACTACAGTGCACTACTGGACTCACCATCACAGCTTGCACCAGCTGTATAGCAGGCACAGTTGCTCTGTCCGAACACGGGGCCTGATTCAGACCAGCTCGCTAAACTGAGAGTGTTCAGAGCCTAGCGAGCAGGTAACTGCCGCCCCCTGCCTCCTGAAATCCCACCTTACGAAGGTGTTTGCAGGGCTACATTCGAATGCGGCTGCCTACAGGAAAATGCATATATGTATGTATATATGTATAATAACATGTAAGGTTAATAATCTATAACCCTAATAGGCAAACTCTTTAAATTAGAGAGTTATTCATACAGTTCTGTGACATGCTAGAATCACATACAGATTGCCATTTATTACCTACTGATACACCTTACTATGCAAATAACTACAACAGCAGATAACACCAGCCACCGCTGTACATTAGACCTGTA
The DNA here is from genome assembly GCF_055691185.1 of Crinia signifera. NCBI lineage: Eukaryota > Metazoa > Chordata > Amphibia > Anura > Myobatrachidae > Crinia > Crinia signifera. Next base: position 262,927,278 of record NC_139219.1, read on the forward strand.
TTCATAGCTAATACTATGTAGCAGCAGTGTGATAAACACCGGAGTGGCCTATCCTCATACCTCCCAACTTTTCGCCGGACCGTCTCGTTATGTCCGGACACAGAGGGGCTGGGAGTATTTAGTACTTTAGAATTCTTTTTTTTTAATTAAGTAAATTGTGTTTATATGTTATCCTTAGCTCAAAAAAAAATGAAAAACCCCATGTCAACCTTTTGGCTGTCGACCTAATGACCCTGTTAACCTAACCCCATGTCGACCTTGATGCATGTCGTCCTTGTGGTGTCGACCTAATGACCGTATCCCATGTGGTTAGATACATGATTCGCTTCTGTTTGTCCAAATATTTTATGACTGGAAGCCACAAGCATTGGTTTTGCCTATTAGATTTACAATAAATAATTGAATTGGTCCGTTATCACAAACCCAGGGCACCCCTGCCAGTGCTCCATGGCACCCCAGGTTGTGTATGCTCAACCCGCATCATCTGTACATGCAGCTCAATGTTGACTATATAGTCAAGGATAAATGTATCCTGCTATCCAGCTGTCACTGTAACTACAGTGCTGTGTCAACCCTGTGTTTTAATTTCATATTTCCATAAGATACCGTGCAGGAGCACGCCCTCTCCCTGCTCAGGTTGGCCCGTAGGACAAAGTTCTCATGTAGTATAATTAACACACGACTCTTGACTGCTCCTTCCTCCTAAATACGAGCTAGAGGATAGGACTTCATTTGACAGCACAGTGCGAGAACTAAATGTAGTTTTTTTATTATCCCATCCCCTACCAACAATTCATCAAGGTATGCAACTATATAATCAATCTACTTTTCTTGTTGATTGTAAATTATTGCATGTTTGGGCAAAAAATAATCTACTTGATGATTGTTGATGGAGAAATATTGTATTGCATGTTTAGGGTTCAGTTTGTCTGTTTTCTTGGCAAATAAAGGGGGCACACCCAGTGGTAGCCCAGGTGCAAAAATATAACTTGGGCCCCCCTCCTCCACCCCAACCCAAGTTCACATTATGCAACATGGCAGTGGGTAACAGGGAGAGGCAGGGGTAGGCATAGTATGACAGGGAAAAACAGTGGGTGGTAGGAAGAGGGGGACAGGTGCAGCAGTGGGCCCCTTAGTCTTTAGGGCCCCCGGTGCACTGCACCTGCTGTACAAATGGTAGTTCCACCTCTTGGCACACCCCTGACATGTAATATTTGCTTATACCATTGTTGACACTCCTTGCAGTTGTTACTGCATCCTGGGCATAATTATGCACCTTTCTGATTTCCAGTGGATAAATGGGATGGAGCTCTCATCAGGTTTAGTTGTAAGACTTTACATTTATTTTACCCAGATGTAAATGAACTTTAAGAGCAGGAATGGTGTAAGAAAAACTTGGAGCATGAATTAAAAGTCTGTACTATGCATATTATTGTATATGTCTTATACAACATATTTTGCTTATAGTGGGGCCTTGTAATTGGTTTATGACGTGCAGCTGAAGACTTATTTTATGAATGAGTCGCTAGAATACACTCAATAGTATTATGGTTTCTGTAAAGATTTTAATTTGAAATTATAATCCTCCAACACAAATTACCCTACCAGAGGCTCCCTATGACTTTGCTATATGCAACTGTATGTGAAGTACAGTAACTGGTGTGTGTGTGTGACTCATGCAACAACAGAAATTCGGTTTATGGTAAGATTTAAACATAACAAAGCTAAGCTTGTCTATGTTATATTCTGCAGCAGTGTTACATAATAATGCATTTACAGAACCAGTGGCGTAACTATCATATATGCCCCCCCAGATTTCAGCAGTGCCCCCCAGTAAAGTTAGCAACCCTCCCCCCAGCCACCCATGCCCCCCCCCCCCCGTGCCTTACCCCTCCGCTCAGCAGCAGGGACCCTTAGATCTTGTGTGCGGTGTGGTCCCGGCTCCCCTCCTGGTTTCTGCTGCTATGAAAACGGACCATCACAAAATGTCCACCCCCATACAGCAGACAGTTTCAGAGAACTGTCTGCTGTATGGGGGCGGACATTTTACGATGGTCTGTTTCCAAAGCAGCAGAAGCCAGAAGGGGAGCTGGGACCGCAGCACAGACAAGTAAATCTGCGGGTCCCGGTAGCAGCACAGATGTGGTAGCAGCATTACAATAGCCCCGCAGACCCCCGGCGCCCGCACTTACACAGCGCGGGGTCTGCAGGGCTAATGTTTCGTCACTGTACAGAACTCATTTGATGTTTGCAAGAGTCTCCAACTAGGGAGTGGTAATATAGTCTTCCAGCTAGGGAACCACTGGACAATGGGCCTGCTTCTGATGTGGATAGAGTTGCTATCACTGTTGCTTGCAGCAGGCAGCGTGTATAAGAAGCAGATGCCTCCTTCTGCAGTAGTCATCCTAGGGCACAGTATCAGATCACTCACCATCGGGTGGCTTGCAGCATCCATGGGGACTCTTAAACTGCCCGTCCCAGGTATTCCCGCAGTTGCATGGAGGTTCCCCAGCCTCATTCCTCCCACTAAACTGTCATGTCAATCTTTTAACTATCAACTTTGCCTATGTCGACCATAAGATTGGGTTGACCTTTTGGCAGTGTCAACCTAAGGTATGTCAACCCTTTTTAGGTGTTGACCTAGTCATTGTCGACTATTAGTTGTTGACCTACTGAACGTTGACCTAGACATTGTCTATCCACTGACTGCGTATCTTTGCGGGGTTCATACCCAGAAATAGTCACAGTGTTGATATTGATTCTTAAGGGCCCCATACATCAGCAATTAATTGTGACAATTTTCAGATATGGAGATGATTGCCACAATTAATTTTAGATGTGTGGGCTCCCCATTTTGGCAATCCCAATCACAATCGCCAATCGATTGCTTAATCAGGTTTTTAAACATGTTTAATAATCTGGTATTATCTGCAGATCTTTTTTATATGTGTGGGCATTCCCAATTCGTCGTCTTCATCTATTTACATTATGAACAGCTGATTTGGCAGCTGGGCAATTTCCAGATATGAAGATGCAATCTTTAGATGGAAAAATCTGCTGATCACTGAAAAAAACTGTAATGTGTGGGCAAAGTCAGATAGATTGTAAAATCCATTTATCTGGCCAAAATATCCCTGTATCTGGAAATCCATAAATTGTGATTGCTGATGTATGGGGCCCATTAAGTCCCATATACACTAGACGATTTATCAAAAGCTATTGCTCATTTTGGCCCTTCTGAGCGATTCTTATGTATGCTCAATATCGTGAGTCTCTCCCGATGTCTGTGCTGCATACTCAGTGTTGGCTATATCATCAACAAAGCGTTAGCAGCAGGGGGTGGGTGACGATATTGTTCAGTGTGTATGTATGTATGTATGTATGTATGTATGCTATATATCGTTCGCCCAGGCTTACCGCCGATATCATTATCAGTGGTAGAGCCCATCGTCTAGTGTGTAATGTATGAGGCTTTGCTCGTCGCTGGAACGGGGCTTTTACGCACACTCTTTCCAGGAATCTGGTTAATGATAAATTTGGGTGTGATTTATGATTTATTCAATTACTTCTGATGTTTGTAGGATATCTGTATGACACACTGCTACCTATAAAGGCCCAGTGTAAATCCATAGCATGAGCCTGGCACTGATTATTCTGCTCTCCGAGCACTGTTCTTTGGTTGCATGATTTTGCAGGTGTGGGAGGTGACCCAGGGCGTCCTTGCACCCTGCTACGGGTCCATTGTTCCAACAATAACAAATATAAGTTCTCTGAACTATAGAACTACTACTGTACCTGTAGTATTATTACTATCCTCGTTAGTCTGCAGAAGTACAATTTTTTAATAGTTTCAAATGAATTAATTTTATTGTATTCTTGTCTGTACTACACTTTTTTCATTCTCTTATTACTTCCATGGATATGTTTTTGCATCCCTATATTTTACACTCGCCCTTTAGTGAAATGAAAATGTCATGGCGACATTGGACAATTTTTTGTTAATTTTTTTTTTATTGTACCGGACATCAAAACTTCGAAACCAAATTAACAGAATAATCTTTTAAGTTTACACAAGGAGGAAACCTGTGGCCCTTGTAGTTGAACATAAAATTTACTGTGACTTGGCCAGTTCTGTTCCCTGGGTAAAAAACACCACACACTACACTGATCTTTTCAGCAGGACCATGTGATATCCCTGTAGCTCTAAAACTATCCTCAAGGACTATGTTGACCTCCAAATGTAATCATTTCAATCCGGACATACTGATCTGTTACTACTGTAGCTTTTTTATTCATTTTCCTGTTGCAGTAACCTGGGATGATTGTACAGTATTATGAGAAAAGTTATTTTTGACATCATTTAATAAAATTTCAGAGTCTAATTCAGGTCAAAGCAACTGAAGGAAGGTCATAAAATACCAATGGCTGGTACAATGAGCATGCACCCAACCCGTGCTATGCATGTACAGTACAGACCCTGCATCGCCAGACGCACTGATTTGGGATGGGGAAGGGGCAGCAAGGGCAGCCTTATGTCAAAACGTGTGGCCTCCACTTTATGGAAGTGTTGAGACCAGGGTCTTCGTCTTCTGGCAGAGATTACCTGGCCTCTTGGACAGAGCTGCTGCATCTTGCTTGCGTGACCTCATGGTTTATTCATCCAATTGATGGTGTTGCTAGTGAAATGCTTATACTAGATGCCTCCTGTTGCATTGACATATCTGACCATTGGTGCTGCTTCCAAGTAAGAACCAGAACTGCTTCCTCCAACCACACATGAATCAGGTCCCAAGTAAAGGGATTAGAATAGAGGAATGTTTCCCTATGGTCTGTGCTTGGCAACTTTCTCCTCTCCCTCTACACCTTGTAAAAGAGGTCCATTGGGCTCCAATAGTACTTCTACACTGGTGTAACCCAGATGTTTCACTGCTCCTTTGATTTAATTATTGCCTCTAAATGTCTTAATGCTATGTCCTCCTGGATGTCATAATGCTTTCTTAATGCTGGCTTACCCCTATCAAGGACTCCCTCACCTCTCCTCATCTCAGACAACACCACCCTCCCCTCAGTCCTTCAAGTACAAATCCTGACATCACCATCTCCTTCACTACCTCCATTATATCTCACAATATTGCCGCTGCTACCTTCACAGTAGCTATATAATCTGACCAATACTCACCATGGATACTACCCCCAACCCTCTCTTTCCTGTACTTATCATTCACCATCTGGCTACCGAGCACTACTCTTCTCTGTCCTTCCTCTCACCCAATTCTTACCACTTCAATGTATAATTAAAGCTGCTGTCTACCTATATTACCTCTCCTGCTGCTCTTTGACTACATCACCTCTTTACCACATCTGAGTACATTAGAAACTCCTCACTGTTACCTAAAAAGCCCCAACTCATGCCACTTCCCAGTACATCACTGTCTAGATAGACAGTCAATATGTTAACACCAAAAGGTCAACATGCAAGAGGTAAACATGGTCAATAGGTTGACATGAAAAAGGTTGGCACGGACAAAAGGTCAACATGGAAAGGTCGATGTTGGGTTTACACATTTTTTATTGTCAATGTCGACACCCAATCCGTATAACGCATACCCTTGCATGGCTCATTCCGACAGCCATTCTTCAGGCCTGGTGCCTCCCTTCATTCAAAATAGTTTACCATTCTCAATTGTAGTCATGTGGATGTTAAAGTATGAAAAAGTACATGAAAATTTTGGAAATTTCACATTGACCTTTTTATGTGTCGACCTTTTGACCATGTTGACCATTTGACCAGGTCAACCTTTTTTCATGCTGACGTTTCGACAATATCAACCTTTTGAACGTGTCGACCTTTCCACCATGTTGACGTATTGCAGGTCGACCTATTGGCTGTCTATCTAGACACTGTAGATTCATCAACTGGAACCACCCTAGACTGACTGCTGCTAAACTCAACTCTGGTCACTTCCTCTCACTTCCCCATTGCTCTGGATCTAACTCATTATCCATACCTTCAGGCAAGGCCAATTCTATTTCCCATATTACCATCCAGGTTACCTACCTCCCCCGTTCTCTACTCCTAGCACAGCCTTTGGTGTTTACCCATCAAAAATGTGTAGATGCAAAGCATATTTAGTATTGCAAAAGCACAAGTATATCTTCCATGAGAATACATGAGTGCAACATATGTGCAGATTATTTTCATGACAATCTACAATATTGTGTCTTTGATGTGATTGGGGAAACAAAATTGTGGTATAATGCGACATACAGTACTAGGAGCATTATATTCTGCTAAGGCCCAGGAGAGATAGGTGCCTTCACTGCATGCAGCAATTAATTGTCCATGCCCACCATGACATAGTCCCAAATGATGTGGCCATGCACCAACAATCCCCCTCCCCTGCAGCACCTCTCTGTACCCATTGCTCGGCTGTATTTTCACATCATAATTACTGCAGGAGCCTTTTGTCTGTGAACACTCCTATCCATACAGCTCCTCCTGTTAGTACTATACTGTATGTAGCCCACATTTGACATGGAGCGTACCAAACTGCGCAGATCCTCACATCAGAATTACTGCAGGTACCATGCATTTATCACCGAACATATATATCCAGCCGCCATCTCCTCATATCAGCAACATGGGATTCAAATATCCAGTTAGCTCCTCCCATAAATGGAACCCTCCAATTCACTTAGCTTCTACTATTAGAATGATTGCAGGCAGAATATAGCTACCAAACCACCACATACCAGGCCACTGAGCCCCTCACATCAGAACTACAGTGGGTAGCGTGGAATGCATCAATCCATCCAGCTCCTCCTATCAAAATGAGTAGATTGGACTTTCCCCTGTAAGAATAAATGGATAGATCCAATCCACACAATTACTTGAATCTTGCACTCTCAGCTACAGTAGATCGACTTGTCACCTATATACCTATACTGAGATGCATTTGTGGGAGTTTGGTGTGATATTTACTCATTAACATGATGGACTTAATTCAGTGGTATTTGCATCACTGCGGTGTAATTGGATGCAGCAGCAATCAGCAAATATAGTAATGCCGCAGGAGGCGCCGAAAGAAAAAAAAATAGATTAAATTAAATAGTTACTATGGATAATGTTGTTAATAGTGGCCAGGGCCAGCCCTACCATTAGGCAGCATTAGGCAACTACCTAGGGTGCAAGGATCTGGGGGCGCACCACCGAGTCTGCCTATCACACAAATAAGGATGTCTATGAGGAAGACACCCTTGTTGTACTTAATGCAGATGGCGGCTGTGGATCTTCTATGATGCCGCCACACTTTCACTTGAGGGGTTGCAGGGGCTGGCTGGCAAAGTTTAGCCTGGGGGGGCATGAACAAAGGACAGGTCCATGAGTGGCAGACCATCCTCTGCCTCACACCTACATATATACATGTACCGCCTCTCACATACATACAGCACCACTATCATACATACATACATACTTACATACTCTGGAAATCTCATACATACATGCTGCTCTCATACATACTGTACACACGCTGCTGCTCACATACATACATATATACATACATACACTGCTGCTCTCATACATACATATATACATACATTGCTGCTCTCATACATACATACACTGTTGCTCTCATACATACATACATACATACATACATACATACATACACTGCTGCTCTCATACATACATACATACATACACTGCTGCTCTCATACATACATATATACATACATTGCTGCTCTCATACATACATACATACATACACTGCTGCTCTCATACATACATACATACATACATACATACATAAATACATACATACATACACTGCTGCTCTCATACATACATACATACACTGCTGCTCTCATACATACATACATACACTGCTGCTCTCATACATACATACATACATACATACATACATACACTGCTGCTCTCATACATACATACATACATACATACATACATACATACACTGCTGCTCTCATACATACATACAATGCTGCTCTCATACATACATACATACATACATACATACATACATACACTGCTGCTCACATACATACATACATACATACATACATACATACATACATACATACATACATACATACATACAAACATACATACATACATACATACATACACTGCTGCTCTCATACATACATCAGGGTTGCCGACTTTAAGATTCTCCTCTCCGGGAGAAGCCCGGAGAGGAGAGTTTCACCACCCGCTCAGGGGGCGGGGCTTACGAGTGACATCACTAAGCCCCGCCCATGCTGGTAAAACAAGGAATTCACAGATTTCCGTGGAGGGGGCGGGGCTAAAATGACGCGATTGTGTCGTTTTAGCTCCGCCCCCTCCTCTGAGCCCCGAGGATTGCGGCATTTTAATGCCGCGATCCGGGGGACAGCGGGGGTCCCCCCTGAATCTGGGAGGGTTGCCCACCCTTCCGGGGGGCCGGGAGGGGGTCCCGATTTTCGGGAGACTCCCGGAAATTCCGGGAGGGTCGGCAACCCTGACATACATACATACACTGCTGCTCTCATACATACATACATACATACATACATGCATACACTGTTGCTCACATACATACATACATACATACATACATGCATACACTGCTGCTCTCATATATACATTCATGCACCCACCACCACTCTCACATATATATATATGCATACATAAACTCCCTCTCTTATCAATACAATCATATATACATCGACACACCTCATCCAGCTCCATACATATATAGCACCACCATCCCCCCTCCCCAACAATACTACAAAACGGCTCGATACACAATTATAATCACAAGCTACCCCCATTACAACATTAGTGCAGCTCCATATGTATATACAAACCCCCTGCCCTCCGCATTCTCACTGATATCACTTTCCCCGGGTGGTGACTTAATTCAGCCACTACTCCAGGGCTCAGTGTGCAAGAAATGCCAGAGTCCTTACCGCTGGGCTGGCAGCCTGCCACCGTCTTATATTCTGTATTGCTGCAATAGTAATTAGCGACCGCCGGCCAGTAGTCCCGTGTCTTTCTGGCTGATTCGGTGCGATGTAACTTTTCTGCAGTGTAATGACCCTGGGCACTCTCTGTAGCGGCCTCCTGCACTAGAAATGTCTTTAGTGCAGGAGGCCAGCGGCCATGTTTGTGGAGACCAGTTGGAGACTGGTCAGCCGTGGCTGCAGCAGCAGCCTCAGAAAAAAGTAAGCGGCCCGCTCTTAAATCAATTGAGCGGACCGGGCGGCACATGGCATCCTGCGTCCCCGGCCCAGTCCGCCCCTGAGGGGTTGTTAAGTGGGTATTGGTGGCTGTGTGCGGTTGGAGGGGCAGTAGGTTGTAGTTTTGCCTCGGGTGCTGGGAAGACCTACTCCAGCCCGATAGTGGCACATAGAATTTTTCATAGTTCCCTTGTGCTAATTCATTCATGAGATTTGACCAGGCTGATTATTTAGAAATAAGTTTGTGACATCATGACTTTACCTTAGGCAATGCATTATTTCTTATCTCTTATCCAAAAATTACTGATGGCATAAAAATAGTTCTGTGCAATCTACAAAAGATATATACTTTTACAGCATATATTTATAGAACATTATCCTTCTTTGAGCTAAGATATAGTTCTAAAAATAGCCCCAAAATAAAGTTTATATAACTCCGCCTCGCCATGTAATGTATAAATAGCCTATATTCTGTGTGCGACTGTGGCTGTACCTGCATACGGAATGTTATATTACAGTGATTTCCATGAATACACTATTTCATATGCAGATACAGCCTCACTTACACACAGAATATAGGCATGCTGCATATCATTTTAATCAGCAGAAGCTGCTGATGCCCCTAGGCATTCCGAATGCACTAGGCAATTGCCTAGTTTGCCTATGCCTAAGGCCGGGTCTGCATGACATAGTCCCACACCCAAATGATGTGGCCATCCACCAAAAATCTCCCTCCCCTGCAGCACCTATTTTTACAGCTGGCTCACCTGCAGTTTACATTTACCGCACTATCATAATTATTGCAGGAGTCTGCTTTTACATATGAACACACCTATCCATACAGCTCCTTCTATTAGTATTACAGTATGTGGCCCACAATTGGCATTCGGGCGTACCAAACTACTCAGCTTTTCATAGCAGAATTACTGCCAGTAACATGCATTTAGCAATGGAACACGTCAATCCACCCAGCTCCTATTGAAAAAAGTATGATTTGCAGCCCACATTTACAATGGAACACCCCAAATCCACTTACAGTAGCTTCTCCCATTATAATTACTGCAGAGAGCATACACCTACCAAGCCACTACACACCAAGCCACAGATTTCCTTCCATCAGAGTTACTTCATGCAGCGTGTTATCAAGCCAATAAACATCAAGCCACAGAGCTCCTTCTATCAGAATTACTGCCACTAGCCCACATTTACCCTGGAACACCCCAAACCACTTAGCGCCTCACATCAGAATTACTGCAGGTAGCCTACATTTACCCTGAAATGTACCTATCCACCCAGATTCTCACATCAGGATTACTGCAGGTAGCCCACATTTACCATCGAACAACCCAAAGCACAATGGGGCAGATTTATTAAGCTTGGAGAAGAGATAAACTGGAGATAAAGCGGAGAAAAGGTAAAAGGAGATAAAGCACCAGCCAATCAGCTCCCAACTGTCTTTTTAAAACACAGCTGATTGGCTGGTGCTTTATCTCCTTTTACCTTTTCTCCGCTTTATCTCCAGTTTATCTCTTCTCCAAGCTTAATAAATCTGCCCCTTAGCGTCTAGCGCCAGAACTGTTGCAGGTAGCTTGCAGTTACATGGAACGAACAGATCCACCCAGATCCTCCCATCAGAAATACTCCACGTAGCCTGCTACCAATAAAAGTATACACTAAGCCACTCAGCTTCTCCAATCAGAATTATTGCAAGTAGTCCACATTTACCATGAAATGCACCAATCCACCCAAATCCTCCCATCAGAATGACTGCAGGGGTAGCCTGCATTTACTGTGGAACACACCAAGCCACTCAGCTCCTCCCATTAGAAATACTGCAGGCAGCATATAATACATGCACCAATTCATCTCACTCCTCCCATAAAAATGAGTGGATCGGGTGCATTCTTAGGGCTTTTCCCGAAAAGGATAAATGGCTAGATCCACCTCACAAAATGACTTGAATCTTGTACTCTCAGGTACAGTAAGTCAAGTCCTCACCTATATACCTATAATTAGATGCAGTTGCCTGAGTTTGGTATAATATTTACTCCTTAAAATTATGAACCTGTTTGAGAGCTGGCCCCTACTTGCCTCACTGCTGCGTCTTTTGAAGCAGCAGATATGGTAAAATATGGAAATGCCACAGGAACCGCCTGACGACAAAAAAGGAAGTAGTTGAAATGAGCTACTTGCCATGGATAATGTTGTTAATAGTGGCACATAGAATTACACATGTTAGTGCATTCATGAGATTTGACCATGGCTAAACATTAAGAAGTACATTTGCGGTATTATGACTATGTAAGAAAATTAATGATTTCTTATCTCTTATAAAAAAATTCAAAAATTACTGATGGTATAAAAATACTTTTGTGCAATCTGCAGAAGATATACAGTAGTCATTTCTTTTACAGCATATATTTATAGAACATTATCCTTCTGTTATCTAAGATATAGTTCTATAAATAGCCCAATATAAAGTGACGACCATTGGACTGCTTTCTTCTCGTATATTAGACCAGTTTTAGATGTAAAGGTGATTACAGGGTGCCTGGCAAAATGGAACTTCACCTTTCTAGAGCTTACTCTTCTTCAGATGGCGAAAGTTATTAATAAGCTTTGCAAACAAATTGTTTAGGATCTGCATATACAGTAGATCTTCCATTGCTAACTACCTGGGTTTTTGGGGTTCTTTTAAAGATATGCCTTACTGCCTAATACCCAAAGGGAACAAGTTGTTAGTACTGTATGTAAAGTTGTGGTATGACTTGTGTTGAACTATTTTTATTGTTTTCAATCATACATAAAGAGAAGTCCAGGTAGAGAGCATTTGTCCCTCCGGGATTGGTCATATTATTAAATTATATTATGATTGAAATGGTAAGAAATCTCCAGTTTTGGTACTTGTGTATTATCACGGCGCCCCCGATATGTGATTGCGCGATTTTTCATCGCATCGCATGCCATACACCCGATGCACTGCGATGCGATGCGATTTTAGCCCCCTATGCGATGAACAATTGTATAAGCACCCTAATGGGTGCTTGCAATATTAAATGCACCCCCACGCCACCCCCCAGTATAAACGTAAACCACGCGTACTACGACCTTTTCATACCCCCACTATCCACGTCGGCGTGGAGTCGATTTTATAAAGTGTGGCGAGCGCAGCGAGCCACCGTGCCCGAAGCGTGGCGAGCGCAGCGAGCCCCGTGAGGGGACGCGTATACCTGTGAAGTTATGCGCGTCCCCTCGCCACGCTTCGGGCTCGGTGGCTCGCTGCACTCGCCACACTTTATAAAATCAACTCAACGCCAACGTGGCTAGTGGGGGTATGAAAAGGTCGGAGGACGCATACCGCCGCCCCTCGCGGGCTCGCTACGCTCGCCACGCTCGCCACGCTTCGGGTTCACGTTTATACTGGGGGGTTGCGTGGGGGTGCATTTAACATTGTAAGCACCCATTAGGGTGCTTATACAAGTTATAATCGCATCCCATCGCATTGTATGGCATATACAATGCCATACAATTTTAAAATTGTATGACATTGTAGAACATCGCGCGATATTGCATCGCATCGCATACCATCGTATGCCTTATGGTATGCGATGGGCGCCGTTATACTACACAAGAACCCCAGTTTTTTTAAAGCGGCAATCATTTACACGTCAAAACCAGTTTGATTTTGCAGTGTAAATGATTGCTGCTTTAAAAAAACCTGGAGATTTCTTACCAAATCTCTCACTTTCTGAATCTCTCATCCTATTAAATTTCCCTCTTAGTGTCACTGTGCTCTGGCCAGGGGGCCCCTGAGAGAGAGGGGCCCGGGGTACAGTATCCCCTGCCTCCCCCTTAATCTGGCTATGCTTTAATGGGTTTAATGGGATGCATTTGCATGAGTTTTACAGCATATATTTATAGAACGCAGGGCCGGTGCAAGCCTCCCGCCCGCCCCATGTAAAACCCCCCGCGCCGCCTGCCGGGTGGGAGGGTGCGGACAATACTGCGGCGGGGGGGAGGGGGGGTGTTTGCGATACTGCGATGCGGCACGGGGGGGGGGGGGTTGCGATACTGCGATGTGGTACGAGGGGGGTGTGCGGGCGATACTGCCGCACTGAAATCCCCCCAGCGAGGAGCCCCCCGTGCAGCATTAATTAACGGGCAGGATGGGGGTCGGGGAGGGGAGAGGGAGGAGGATTACATACTCACCTGCTCCTCGCTCCCCACTCCCTGCTTTCAGGTACCTCTCTATGGTACCTCGGCGGCTCCGTACCGCCCTCCAGTGGCCTGCGCCCTAGGCAAATGCCTAGTCCTACCTAGTGGTGGCGCCGGCCCTGATAGAACGTTATCCTTCTTTGATCTATGTTATCTTTCTATAAATAGCCCAATATAAAGTTATTTAAATGCATCTTGCTGTCTAATGTATAAATACTGGCTAGTTGCTATACTCTGAATCCTGTATACTGTATGTGCTGTCCACATAAAGTATTTTCATAATACGTTCTTTACCATACTTTACATATCACACAAACTACATGGCCACTCTCTACTGGTCCTTCTCACTATTTATTACCCATAGCCCTTGCAAACAGTTCTGGGGCCACTTTCTCTTCCCCAGGTTACCTGATCAGCATTTACAGGACTTTGGACACATATGCTTATCCATGCGTTTATTTGTTATTGCAGATAGTCAGAAACATGATGTCATGTGTTATACAATAAACCATTACTAGCCGGATAATAGATTTGTTTGCACTTGCAACAAGTTGCAGTAAATATAATAATTGTTTTCATTGACACAACAATGGGTATAGTACAAACAGGATGTAGGGTTGGGCAACTGAGTACTGCGGGAATTTTTTCAGCAATTCCAGCAAGGGTGCTGCTGTGATTGTGGAACTCCGGACAGGTAAGTATTAAAAATGGATGCAGTGTGGGTCCCCAGGGACTCAGGGGCCCGTGTGCACATTATAAATACACCACTGCTTTCCACTGACAGTACCAGCATCAAGAGTTTGAGAAACAGTCTCTAAAAAGTTTTAGTTACATCTGACATATAACAGCTACAAGGTCGTTCTATGTTAATATGGACCAGATGAACTAAGCTTCAAAAAGTGATAAAGTTGATAGTGATAAAAGTACTGGCCAACCAGCTCCTAACTGTCATTTTGCAGTAGTTTCCAAACTGTGTGCCGTGGACAGTAGCAGGGGAGCCCTGGGTTGGTGGTCCAGGACCAATTCAATTCAGTGTTTGTGACTTCCAACAATAACATATGTGGACAAACAGAAGTAGATTATGTCCCTCACCATATAATTGACCCTAAGGATGATATAAACACAATTTACTTAATTTTATTTATTTCTTTTTTTTTTCAAAAACTCTCAATAAGGAACTTTTGGCCTGGGGGTGTCATGAATTTTTTTTTTATACTTTTGGGTGCCAGGATTCACAAAAGTTTGGGAACCCCTGGCTTAGTGCATCTGGCCCTATGTATTAGATCAGGGCTGGCCAAAAGGTTCATCACTATCTACCTATCGATCGCGGAGCTCCCGACGATAGATCGCGATCAATTGTAACGCAGATAGCTGCTGAAGCCTCTGAGAGATTAGGGATGCAGTGCATAGGTGCATGATGTCACTCACGCACTGCAAGTGAGAAGCACCTTAGAACCCATTTGAGCAGACATGTAGGCTCAGCGGCAGCTAGATTCCGCGGTGGTGGGACTCGGAGCGCTCAGTGGCAGCGGGAGGCGTAGTGGCAGTGGCAAGCTGGACCCAAGCATTGCGGATTCTATTTTATAGTAAGAGTTTAAAGTGAGGACATGCAATGCATGTGGGGGTTGGGTTTCTCCATAGGTTTTTTTTTATATGCTGTTATGCGGTGGGAGGGGAAGGTGGTCTCGTTACAAATTAAGTTCATCCCAATTGCTGCTTGTAATGGAGTTTTGTGCCCCACTCAAACATGTTATATCATTCTGTGGTGTCCTGTTATTATGCAGGGGGAGCAGCCTGTGGTGTCCTGGTATTATTATACAGGGAAATTTACCAGTAGCTGCTGCATTTCCCAGCCTAGGCTTATAGTCGAGTCAATAAGTTTTTCCATTATTTTTTTGTGGTAAAATTTGGTGCCTCGTTGGGGTTTGTCTTATATATTGACAAACCCCGGGCACCAGGTTGCCACCGTGACCATATTCTGATTCCTGGCGACTAGATTTTGAGAGGGAGGAAGCAGAATCTGATCTTGGCTGGGTTGGGGGTTCGGTGCGGTCCTGTCCGGTCCTCAACCTTCACTTCACGCTAAACTTCCTTAGCAGGACACCGCACCCTGCCTGTTTTTTAAACCTCTAAATGCGCCCTGCCCCTCCACTCCCAACTTCCAATCTCACATGCTGATTAGAAGTCTCTGTGTATAGTGCAGCAGAGGCGCAGTGAAAGGCAAGGTGCGCTGGAGACAATTACTGATGCTATGCGCTGCCATACTGACAGGCAGCAGCAGCACCAGCAGTAGGATCCCTGCTGCCTACCTGCTCCTCTCCACCCACATGTGCCGCTGAGCAGAGTACGCAGTGCAGGGAGGCTCCGGGCTAAAGAGGAGCTCTCCCTAATCTCTGCTAGGTTGCACAAAGCACGATTTTAAAGACATTTGTCGAGCCCTGGCATAATGTGATTTAACTTTGGCTCAGTCTATGTGGCATTATATGAATTTTATCTCATTCTGTATCAGTGTAAGGGGTGTATTGCACTGGGAGGGGAATATTTTGCACAGGGGATATGTCGTAAATAAGTATACAAAAAGTAGATCCCTGGTTACAATTGTCTGTCCATCGTTGCATACCCTCCAACATGACCCATTCCATTAGGTACAAAATTCTCTGTTACTCAACTTCCCTGCCAGTGGCAGTTAAAGAAGTTGGACTCCAGCAATCCAATATTCGGTACTTGTTTCCTAGCACGGCGCCAGCGATAAAAATTGTATCCATCGGGTCCTAAAAAATCGCGTTGATCGCATCGCATGCAACCAAATCGCATGCGATGCGATCGACGTGATTTTTACATTGGAATCAATGTAAAATGGTCCCTAAGACCTGATTTTACATTGGTCCCAATGTTAAATGCCCCCCAGACCCCAATTTTCATTGTATCACCACCCTGATGGGTCAAATGCCCCCCCCCCATTGTTAACGCCACCCCACGATGAACGCCAACCCAAAGCGTGGCGAGCGCAGCGAGCCCGCGAGGGGCGGCAGTACGCGTCCTCCGACCTTTTCATTCCCCCACTATCCACGTCGGTGTGGAGTTGATTTTATATAGTGTAGCGAGCGCAGCGAGCCACCGAGCCCGAAGCGTGGCGAGCGCAGTGCGCCCCGCGAGGGGACGCGCATTACTTCACAGGTATTATGCATCCCCTCATGGGGCTCGCTGCGGTCGCCACGCTTCGGGCTCGGTGGCTCGCTGCGCTCGCGACACTATATAAGATCAACTCCACGCCGACGTGGATAGTGGGGGTATGAAAAGGTCGGAGGACGCGTACTGCCACCCCTCGGGGGCTCGATGCGCTCGCCACGCTTCGGGTTTGCGTTCTTTGTGGAGTGGCGTTAACAATGGGGGGGGGGCATTTCACATACAAATTACCCATCAGGGTGGGTATACAATCAAAAATCGGGTCCATTGGGCCATTGAACATTGTTCCCTATGTAAAATCAGGTCCATCGCATCGCTCGCATTGTATGCCATTATAATGGCATACAATGGACCCGATTTTACATAGGAATTTAACATTGAATACAATGCATTCAATGTTAAATTGTGTCGGTCGCATCGCATACCTTAAGTTAAGGCATGCGATGGACGCGATATTTAATTGTCTGGAAAAAGGCTAAAAATAGCCCAAAAATTGCGTCGGTCGCGTCCATCGCATACCTTAACTTAAGGTATGCGATGACCCACGACGGGCGTCGTGCTAGGAAACAAGTACCCAAAATTCAAAGAGGGGGGTCACGTCAAATGTCAGTGAGTCCAGGACAGTGATGTTAGGGGTGGCATTAGGAGTGTTCCCCTTTTTGAATATTGGACTGTGCTGCAGGCTCACATCTGCAACTGCCTCTGGTCCAGGAACAGAGGATTTTGTACCTAATGGAATGGATCATGTTGGAGGGAGTGCCGTTGTATTAGATGGTCTTGTAGAAATTGTAAAGCTTGGCATTACTATGCCTTCATATTATGGGGCTAATTAATCAGATATCTGACTCCTGTTGTAGCAAAGATAGGTTAGCATACATTAGGACACAGCTCTGGTGAGTGAGGCATCCCTACTTTCTGTGACAGGTAGGATAATAATTTTGGTACTTGTTTCCTAGCACGGCGCCCGCCGGGTTGATCGCATGCCTTAAGTTTAAGGTACTTAAGGCATGCGATCGACGCAATGGACCCGATTTTCTGTCAATCACCAGTGTATTTGCCGGTGAAAGAGAAAATCGCGTTGATCGGGTCCGATGCGACCGACGCGATCAATGCGATTTTCCCATAGAGAATAATCTTAAATTATTTTGAAAGTTAAAATTGGGTTGATCAACCTGATTTTACATAGGGAACAATGGGAAATGGGCCAATATGGCCAATTTCTCATTGTATATGGTTAGAAAGTATGGTTAATGCCTCCCCCCCATTGTTAACGCCACCCCACTATTGACGACAACCCGAAGCGTGGCAAGCGCCGGCGGTACGCGTCCTCGGACCTTTTCATACCCCCACTATCCACGTCGGCGTGGAGTTGATTTTATATAGTGTGGCGAGCGCAGCAAGCCCAGCGAGGGGACGCGTATACCTGTGAAGTTATAGAACCAAAACTTTATTCTTTAACTGGGATGGTACATTTGTCAAGTGAGCTCAGTGATGTCATAAACCACCCATATAACAGAAGGGAATTAAGGGGACTGAATCATGCAAATATAGGTCATATTAATTAATTAATTAATATTTGTATACTATTATTATAAAATTATAATCAACAGTTTGGTTTTTCATGTCATTTTAAAATTCTTTTCATGCCTGCTTAGTAATCATTTCAGATGGCAGATCTGTTTTGTTCATTGACTTCCATACATTTACAGATGGAGCCTGGCTTGTCTTTGCAGGGGATGGCGATGCCAGCTGCCATCCCCCACCACCTGTATCTGCGAAAGGGGACGCGAGCGCACGAGACGGCGCTTCCCCCAGGTCCCCTTCCGATGGCGCTTCCCCCAGGTCCCCGCCGGCGGTCACCCAGGGTCCCCACCGCCTCCCCGCACCCCCCCCCCTAACCCGGACGGGTTCCCGTCGCACGGAAACTGAGACGCGAGTCTCAGTCAGATGGAGAGCCGGGCTGCTGGCGGTTCGCCAGTGGTGACAGTCTGGTGATTCGCCAGCAAGAGGGAGCCCGGCTCCATCTGTATGTATAGCTATAGTAATTGTAAAGGTGCTTATACACTTATACTATTTGAGCACTTTTCAACCAATTCTGATACATCGGGCCAAGAAATCGAATAAAAGGCTCAAATCCTATGTGTCTAACCTCTGAATTTGATCTGATGTGTGGTCCGTGCGCATCGGATCAGAGCCTTATAATATATTGTATGACATCATATGACATATACATATAGTGGCAGATGCTCAATTAGTTTACTAATACTACTCAGGTGCATGAAAGGAAGGGGTAATACTGGGTAAAAGAAAAATACATTGTTTGCCTCTAGCAGACTGAATGGCATTAGTTATCATATTGGCATATCAAATGCAAAAGGACCGCATAGATGTATTATTTATTTATTAATTGTTTCTTATATAGCGTAGCATATTCCGTTGTGCTTTACAATAGGAGACAATACAACAAACTGGGTATTTACAGTTAAAGGTATGAGAGCTTCGCTCACAAGCTTACAATCTATAGGGAAATAGACATTGATAGATATTCTTTATTGCATTATATCCACCAGAATGCAAAGGTTCCTGATGTTCTGTATGATACGGTGACCCAGCAGTTTGGCCAGGGGTCAGGAGGATGGAAAATGTGAAAAAGAAAGAGATTGGATAAGAGTGGACTATACAGTGGAGATGTAATTAGATAGGAACGCTATATGAAGGTTAAGTGGCTGGTTCTGGAATTTGATAAGCTTGCCTGAAGAGATGAGTTTTTAGGGAACGCTTATAGGATTGGAGACTGGAGGAGAGTCTTATTGTGCTTGGGAGGGCATTCCACAGAGTGCGTGCAGCCCAAAGAAAGTCCTGAAATCAGTAAAAGGAGCGAGTAATAAGTGTGGATTAGAGACGTAGATCTTGTGAGGAGCATAGAGGTCTGGATGGAAGATATTTTGAGATAGGGGAAGATATGTATGTTGGTGTAGTTTGGTTTATGGCTTTGTGTGTAAGTAAAATAATTTTGTATGGACTTCGGTAAAATACAGGTAACCAATGAAGTGACTGACAGAGTTGCTTTGCAGACAGTGAACATCTGGCTAGAAAGATTAGCCTCCCAGCTGTATTCATGAAGCACTGTAATGGTGAGAGTCTGTATTGGGGAAGGCCAATAAGAAGGCTATTGCAATAATCAATGCGTGAGATGATGAGAGCATGGATTAGAGCAGTGGTAGCCAACCCTAGCCCTCGAGAGCTACCAACAGTTCACATTTTCCAGACAACCTAGCTGCTGCACAGCTGCACTCATTAATCACTGACACATTTTAAAAGATACACAGATGGAGCTAATTAGCTCACTTGTGATTCTGTGAGGAGACCTGCAAAACATGCACTGTTGGTAGCTCTCGAGGACTAGGGTTGGCTACCCCAGGATTAGAGTTTTTGGAATGTCTTGTGTAAGGTAAGGGCACATTTTGAATATGTTTTTTTAGGTGCATTTGGCATGCTTTTGAGACAGATTGGATGTGGGGAACAAAGTTCAGAGTCAAGGATGACACATAGGCAGCTTGAGTGATAGGAGTGATTGTCATATTCTCAACATCGATAGAGATATCTGGTTGGTAACTACTATTTATTGGTGGAAATATAATCAATTCTGCTTTAGAAATATTCAGTTTGAGGAGGCGAGATGACATCCAGCATGAAAGAGCAGAAAGGCATTCAGAGACACTACCTAATACAGATGGGGAAAGGTCCAGGGAGGATAGGTAGAGCTGAGTATCATCTGCATACAGATGATACTGAAATCCAAAGGAGCTGATTAGTTTGCCAAGAGATGAGGTATACCAGTAGAGCAGTGGTCAGGGAACTTGGTCTTCATTACCCCACACAGTGCATGTTTTGCTGGTAACCCAGCAGGTGCAGGTGTTTTTTTTATGTCATTTTAAAATTCTTTTCATGCCTGCTTAGTAATCATTTCAGATGGCAGATCTGTTTTGTTCATTGACTTCCATACATTTACAGATGGAGCCGGGCTTGTCTTTGCAGGGGATGGCGATGGCGATGCCAGCCGCCATCCCCCACCACCTGTATCTGTGAAAGGGGACGCGCGCGCACGAGATGCGCGCGCGTCCCCTTCCGACGGCGCTTCCCCCAGGTCCCCGCCGGCGGTCACCCAGGGTCCCCACCGCCTCCCCGCACCCCCCCCTAACCCTAATTACTCACAGACACATTTTATAAGGTCCGCAGGTGGAGTTAATTATTTCACTTGTGATTCTGTGAGGAGACCTGCAAAACATGCACTGCGTGGGGTAATGAGGACTGAGTTCCCTGACCACTGCAGTAGAGAAAGAGAGGTTACAGATTTTAGTTAAAGTTGGGATGAGTAAAGGAGATATAGATTTACTTACTTGTGGGGGTATAGGGTCAAGAAAAGAGGTAGATGAGTGGGAGGAAGAGAAAATGCAGACACTTTATCTTCATTCGTGGTATCAAATGAAGTAAATGTGTCAGAGGGCTCAGGTAGGAAATTGAGCAGATCATCAACTGAGTCGAAGCATTCCAATTCATCTTGGAACTTGTCAATCTTATCCCTGAAGTAGGAAGCAAGATCTTGTGCATGGATAGTGGAGGTGCCGGACGGCTCCCCGACAGTCGGAATTCCGACAGTCATTACTCCGGCGTCGGAATCCCGACTGCTCCCTCGTGGGGGTCCACGACCCACATAGAGGGAGAACCATGCCCGCAGCGTGGCGAGCGCAGCGATCCCGCAAGGTGCCTCATTGCGCTCCCCACGCTGTGCAGTCGGGATCCCGACGTCTGACTAATGACTGTCGGAATCCCGACTGACGGGTAATTATACCACACCCGGATAATGGCTGGTGGCTTGGGTGATGGAGGGTTGAGAAGTGAATTAAATGTATTACAAATAAGTTTTTAGTTAGGAGCTTGAGCAGAAATGAGAGTTTGGAAATATGTTTGGCAGTTTCCAAGGTATAACTATAGTCTTATAAGTGAGGAAATCCATTGGACTGCGAGATTTACCCCATTTACGCTCAACTTTCCATGAGAGATTTTATAGGTGTCTTTAGGGTGACCAACTCATCCCTTTAATCCGGGACACATATTAATTACACAGGTTCTGTGGCAATTTAAAACCAGGTGAAATGGAGTCTTGAGGTGTGGCAGTTTAAAACCAGGTGAAAGCCAGCCACAGAACCTGTGTAATTAATATGTGTCCCGGATTAAAGGGATGAGTTGGTCACCCTAGGTGTCTTGTTAATTTAGAGTGCCACAGTTGGCGTCTAGGCCTACTTAGAGTGAGCCACTTCATCAAGGGCTGTTTTGAGAGTTAGGCTCAGGTGTGATACTGCTATCTCAGAGTAGTGAGTGCAGAAATAGGTGCAAGCTGTTGTTGCAGAGAGGAGGAGAGTTCTTGAAAATTAATATCATTAATATTTCTGCAGGCTTGAGGTAGATTGAGGGATTTCAGTGTCATGCAGTTGATAAGGTTTTGATCTGAGAGAGGTAAGGGAGTATTGGTGAATTCAGACACTGAGCATTGCCTAGTGAATTCAAGATCAAGGCAGTGTTTCTCTCAATGAGTAGAGGAGTCAGTCTATTGGGAGAGGCTGAGAGAGGAGGTTAGAGATAGTAGTTTAGTGTAAATGATTGCCGCTTTAAAAAAACTGAAGATTTCTTACCAAATCTCTCACTTTCTGAATCTCTTATCCTTTTAAATTGACCCCTTAAGTCTGACATGAAGGTAACTAACTACGTTCTTCTTTCTCCCGCTTCTAGGTTCTAGGTATAACTGCTTGAGTTCTTCACAGGAAATGGCTAACAATACCATCACTATTTCCAGAGAGGAACTAGCGGAACTTAAAGAAGCATTTGATAAAGTCGGTGAGTATGAGATCAGTTTATTGATCTAGCATACACCTGTTTACATAGTCAACTCCTCCCTAGTACATGGATTGCTGACCTCTCAATGCTCTCCTAGTACATGAATTGATGACATCACTACAGTCCCTGGTACAAGGATTGCAGACCTCATTATGCTATCCTAGTACATGCATAGCACACCCTTCAATGTTCTCCAACTACATGTATTGCTCTCCCCACATTTTTCTGTTCATGAATTACACACCCAATAATGCTCTCCTACTACATGCAATGCACACCCTACTAAGCTCTCCTAATACATGGATTGCACACAACAATGCTCTTCTAGTACATGCATTGCACACTCTACTGTGCTCTCCTAGTACATAAATTGCACACTCTACATTGCTCTCCTAGTACACGGATTGCATACAACAATGCTCTCTTGTACATGGATTTCACACAACAATGCTCTCCTAGTACATGCATTGCACACTCTACAATGTTCTCTTAGTACATACATTGCATTCCCTACAATGCACTTCTAGTACATGCATTACACACACAATGCTTTTCTAGTGCGTGCTTAAAAAAAACAAAAAAAAAACGACAGTACAATGCTCTCCTAGAAGATTCATTGCACACACCAAATTGCTCACCTAGTACATGGATTGCACATCCTACAATGCTCTTATGCATTACAGACCCCAAATTGCTCTCATGGGCCCTTATTCAGATCTGATTGCAGTACACATTTGTTTGGAAAATGGGCAAAACCATATGCACTGCAGGTAGGGCAGATGTAACATGTGCAGAGTTAAATTTGGGTGGGGTGTGTTGAAACTGAAATCTAAATTGGGTACTTGTGTAGTTTCACGACGCCCGATATATCGGATGTGATATTGGCTGATAAATCAGATGCAATATCGGCCGATATATCGATGGGATCAGAAGCGATTTTTGACCTGTTCATAACCCCACTATCCACTATGCATGGAGTTCATTTTCTATAGTGTGGCGAGCGCAGTAATCCGCATCCGCTATATACCATCAACTCCATGCGTAGTGGATACTGGGGTTATAACAGGTCAAAATTCACTTCGGATCGCATCGATATATCGGCCGATATCGCCCACGTATTGCTGGCTCCCCCCCCCCCCTCCCGCAAATGCTTGGGCTGCGGAGCCTTATTTACGCCACTGGGTCACATCACCCCAGGGTCCGACAGCCCAAGCAGACAGGGGGTCCCTCCAGGGTATGTAAGTCGCCGGCGGGGTCCCTCCAGCGCATGGAAATTAAGCGGAGACACCGCCGGTTACTTCCCATGCGCTTGAGGGACCCCGCCGGTGACTTCCCATACCCTGGAGGGACTCCCTGTCTGCCTGGGCTGTCAGACCCTGGGGTGATGTGACCGAGCCAGCCCAGACCTGTCTCTCAGCGCCCCCGTGCTAACCCCCACCCGTCCGGACTCCGGCTGAATTACTGGACTGTCTGGAATAATCCCGGACGGGTTGTAACCCTACGTGTTATGGAACTTATGGAGGAAGAGGAAGCAGTAGCAGATTCCTCCACTAGGTATGGGGTTAGCAGCACAGCCATTCCCCACTCACAGTGAGAGCAGCTGCTGATCATTTATTCTTTTTTAATAAAGCAGCAGCAACAGGAACGTCTGCTGCAGGATCAGCAGCTGGTTCGATGTGGTCAGAGTTACTTACTGTTAGGTCCCAGGGCTGGGAAAGGAACAATGAATGTGGGATACAGCTCCCTGCTGCTACTGTATATGTTGGAGCATATTAATTAGGGATGGCCATGATTAGAAAACATCGATGGTTGATGGCCGATGTCAAATAGTTTTGCCATCGATGGGGGAGAACCAGAGGGTTTCCCACCATCGATGTCAAGGTTAAAAGAATAGTTTCGTTTTCCCTTTTTCCGGGGACTCAGGGCATAGCTCCGCCCAGGACACCTATGAAGCCACACCCCCATATTCTTATTGGCCCACAGGCCAATCAGTCAGAGAAAATGGATGTCCATCGATATGTAAAAACATTGATGGTCATCCATTGCATAGTTATGGACCATCGATGGTCAGTTGTAATTTTGCCATCAATGGTAAACATGGCAAAGGCAACAATGGCCATCCCTAATATTAATTACTCCCTGCCACAGCAGAGTGACACACCGCCGGGGAGAGAAGCAAGGCAGCAGCAGGTGGTAGAGGGAGGAGAGAGCACTCCCGGCCAATCTCAGCTGCCTCTAGCTTCCCCCTCTCCACCCCTTCTCTGCAGTGACTGTGTGAGTGACCCCACACCTGCTGTGTTTGTGCCTGCAGGCTGATTTGTGCAGGAGGAGCCCCCATGGCAACAAGAGGATTAGGTAGTTATGCAATATTTTTAGCCTTTCATGTCCTGTGCCCCCCCCCCCCCTAGTACAGCCTTCCCTACCCTCTGCCCTCTAGTCCAGGCTTTCCTGAAATGTGCCCCCCTTTCCCTGCCTTCTCTGCCCTGTGCCCCTTAGCCCAGCCTTACCTGCCCTGTGCCTAATCCTTAGTCCAGGCTTTCCTGAAATGTGCCCCCTTAGCCCTGCCTTCTCTGCCCTATGCCTCCTAGCCCTGCCTAGTCTGCCCTATGCCTCCTAGCCCTGCCTAGTCTGCCCTGTGCTCCTAGCCCTGCCTAGTCTACCTTGTGCCTCCCTAGTCCAGCCTTACCTGCCCTGTGCCCCCCTAGCCCTGCCTTCTCTGCCCTGTGCCCCCTAGCCCTGCCTTCTCTGCCCTGTGCCTCCCTACCCAAGCCTTCTCTGCCCTGTGCCACCCTACCCAAGCCTTCTCTGCCCTGTGCCACCCTAGTCCTGCCTTCTCTGCCCTATGCCTCCCTATGCCACCCTAGTCATGCCTTCTCTGCCCTGTGCCTCCCTAGACCAGCCTTACCTGCCCCATGCCCCCCTAGCCCGGCCTTCTCTGCCCGGTGCCTCCCTAGACCAGCCTTACCTGCCCTGTGCCCCCCTAGCCCAGCCTTCCCTGCCCGGTGCCTCCCTAGTACAGCCTTCCCTGTGCCTAATCCTTTGTCCAGGCTTTTCTGCCCTGTAAATAAGAAAGTTAAAGAGAGAGAACAATAAATAAAATATTCTGTAATATAATAGCAATTTAAGAATAACAATTTATCGCAAATACATGCAGTATATAAAATAGATAATTATATCAGATGTGGCCCACTTCCTGCCCACCATTGATCAAACACCCCAGTAAATATGAAAACCACCATAGGTGTTCGCTTGAGGCTTCCACATGAGCATATTCGCATATGCGCATGCACAAAGCCCCACCAATGGGACTGGGAGTAAATTCAGACCTGAGCGATCAGGTCTGAATCACCCCCATTGTTTCCTTACATGAACACAATTTAAAGCCCCATACACACTAGATATCTTTAAAAAAAAAGTGTCTAGTGTACACTCAATATCATTAACGATACTCACTCCCACGCATCGGTAATGACCCCCCGTCAGCTGAACATGAGGTTGATTTTGGCTATATATTGTTTACTGCTATCTATTAGTGTGTATGCCTAAGTCATACCTGCGGCCAATATCATTTTATCGGTTTATCATTTCATCTAGTCTGTGGGGATCTTTTTTATTCTGGTAGATTGTGGGGGGGGAGGGGGGGAGGGGCCCTGCCTAAGTTGTCTGTGTCGGCCCCAAAATTTCTGATGGCAGCCCTGTGTGGGTGTGGATCGTTTGGTCTACAACAACTAGGTCGACAAGCATTGGGTCGACACCACTAGGTCGACATGCAGCAAGGTCGACATGGGTTAAGGTCGACATGGGTCAAGGTGGTCATGGGTGTAGGTCGACATGACATTAGGTCGACACAAGCATTAGGTCAACATGGGCTAGGTCGACAGTCAACAGGTCGACATGGGTTTTTTCACCTTTTCTCACTGGTCTATCATTGCTGGCTACTTCTGGTAGTGCTGGACTCCATTGGCATCAATTCTGCCTTTATCGATCTCCAGAGTGTTGCAATATTGGATTTCCCCACACTAGCATCAGGTCCCACCCATCAGTATGGTTGCTGGGCAACAGGAATTACATGATCTAAAACAATATTTAAAGAACTGCAGTGAATGAAACAATACAAAATAAATATGTAACAAATAAACATCACTTTAAAAAACTTTCAAACCAATTTTAACTCAGATTTACATGAAGCACTTGAACTCAAAACCGGCGTTGATGTCCCCAGGTTTAAGGATGCTAAAATTGTAGATAAATTGCATTTCTGATTTTGACAGTGCAGCAGGTAAATTGTTAAACCACTTCTTATTTTCTACTAATTTTAGACCTGTAAACATCTAATATGCTTGGAGGAGCATCCTTGTTGCCATCTAAAATGGTTGCATAGAGCATGGGTCTCCAACAACTTTTGGATTTTTCTTAAATGCTTACTCATTCTGGTTTTTTAATGGTCTGGATGCCTTACCTATGTAAATGAGGTTACAAGAACACCCTATCATATAGATGACACTTTTAGTGTGGCAGGTGATGAATTCCTTTATGATGCATTCTTTACCATTCATCATCAGTTTTTCTACCCTTTTAGAGCCATCACTCTTCACTTCTTTGCACATGCTGCATGAGCCGCAACAGCTGAATCCCTTAGTGAGGGTTCTGCCTTCTGACTTGTGGGTGGGTAGCGCACTTTTCACCAAATTATTTTTTAGATTTGGGGCTCTTCTATATATAAAGATGGGTCTCTTAGGAATCTGATCCCCTATTATGGGGTCTTTCTGTAAAATCCTCCAATTTTCCTGAAAGGTTTTCTTAAAAACTTTGTGCTGTGAACTATAGCTCGTAATGAAGGCCCATTCATATTTGAGATCCTCTCTTTGTGTTGCATTTACATTCTCTCTAGCTTCACTGATAATTCTCTCCAAGTACCCACTTTGTTTAATATGTTATTCTAAATTAGTGGCCTGTAGGTGGTAGGTGTTCTCCTCTGTACAGTTTGCTTAATAAGTTTAAGCTGACCACTGACCACTTGGTCTATCCGTCTAGCCAATTTGAGCCATGGCAACTCGAATAATTTATAAAAGTGACAAAATGTTGGTTTAGTAAATGTTTTAGTACATTCTTGATAAAAGTAGTGATGTCTAAAAAAATCAACTGTCAATTGACTGATATGTAAACTAAGTTCAATGTTCAAAGGATTTTCATTTAAATATTTACAAAATTATTTGAATTTAAAAATTCATGACCTGCATTCCATAAAAGAAATATGTCATCAACATAGCAGGTTCATCCTAAATGGGTTATTGTTCCATACATAATGTGTTTCACATTTTCAAATAAAAATATTTGCATAGCTGGGGGCGGACCTGGTGCCCATAGCTGTGCCCACTTTCTGGAGGTATAAATCATCTTTGAACATAACAAGGTTGTTTGTTATGTTTAAAATCAGCACTATGCCTTCCAATAATTTTTTTTGAAGGTGAGTATCTAAGGTGCTGGTTCATAAAAATTCTTTACATGCTAAAATCGTGTTCAATGATTTCACATCTGCTTTTATGAGGATCATTCCCTCCTCCCACTGGACAGTGGGTAAAAAGATTAAAATATCCCCTCTATCTTTCAGATGTGATTGGTTGTAAAAATATATACAGATAAATTAGCAGTAGCTGAATACACACCTTAGATGATAGGACGTCTAGGTGGATGGGTTGTATTTTTACGCACCTTTGGTAATACATATATTACGGGAACAGTGGGTTCTAAATTTAATAAAAACTTCCCTTCTTTCTCCTTAAGGACCTTTAATTGTAGATATTTTGTGATTGATGACTGTAATTTGTTTAAGAGTTCTTCTGTTGGATTTGTTCTGTTCTTATGATATACAGCCCTGTCTTCTACACGTTTCAGCACCTCTGCCTACCATATAAGGTCCATCAAAACAATGCCCCCCCCCCCTTTATCTGAGGGTTTTATAATGAGATTGGTTTAAAAAAAATTCAAGGCTGCTCTTTCTGTGAATGTCAAATTACATTTGGTTCTTCATAAATTTCAGCTCCAGGCCCCTGTGGACCTTAAACATATTAAGCGGTACTTATGTATTTGCGTAAGGGATTCTGCGTAAGAAAATAGCATTTCATCGCATTGCATGTAATTTTTGCATGCGATGCGATCACATGCGATGCGATTTTCCAAGCCAACTGCTCTCTGGGCTTGGGTGGTGCGATCGCACTGCACATAAAATCGCATGCGATCGCATGCGCTTTTATAGGGTGTGATGCCATTTAAGTTAGTATACACTTGTATGACATTTTAATTGGATTTAGGCACCCCCACTATCCACGCCACCCCGAAGTGTGGCGAGCGGCGGCGGAACGCGTCCTCCCGACCTTTTCATACCCCCAGTATCCACGTTGGCGTGGAGCTGATTTTAAATAGTGTGGCGAGTGCAGCGAGCCACCGAGCCCTAAGCGTGGCGAGCCCCACGAGGGGACGCGTATTAAGTTACATGTATTCCGCGTCCCCACGCGGGGCTCACTGCGCTTGCCATGCTTTGGGCTCGGTGGCTCGCAGCAATCTTATCGCACCGCCCAAGGACAGAGAGCAGTGAATAAATTACTTAGGAAAATCGCATCACATGCGATCGCTTCGCATGCAAAAAATCGCATGCAATGCGATTTCCCTACGGTGCCGTAAGTATGCTAATTGTGCGCCCTGCTAATACATAAGTACCTATTAAGCAAATGTATGCCCCCTTACAGCAGACCATTTTTTGGGGATACCAGAGGAGGCCGCCACCTCCTCTAGCATTCCCAAAAATGGTATGCTATAAGGTGGTGGACATTTTGTGAGGGAGATTTTTCATAATAGCAGCAGGAGCCAAGCCAGGAGGAGCGCTGGGTCCACAGACAAGTTGATCTGCCTGTCCTGGTTACAAAGGCAGCGGCAATGGGGGTAAGGCAGGCAGCAGCGGAACGATAGCCCCCGCAGACCCCTGGCACTCACACTTTATTCAGCGCCTCCACGCCACCGCAGGGTCTGCGGGGCTATTGTTATGCCACTGGCCCTTTGACCTAATTAGTACTAATAATTGGGATTCTACTCTTTTACTCTATTGTACAAGAAATGCAGACTTCAGTGTTCCTCACAGCTTTATCCTGGTATATGGATTGCAGACCTAATTACCAGTGACTGCTCCAGAGGTGGGGCTGCAGCACAGTCCAGAATTAAAATGGGGAGCCATACCCACTGCCAGTGAGTCTTGGCCGGTGATGATTGGCAGTGTTTGGAGTGGTAGTAGGTGTGGAGTAGGCGTGACTCCCCTATTTGAATGTTGGACTGTGATGACCTCTGGAGCCACCACTGCTCACTACTCTCTAAGTAAATGATTTGCAGATCTCACAACTCACTCATAGTAAATGGATTGTAGACCTGACAACTCCTAGAATATAATCAAGATTATAGTAATTAGAATATATATATTGTGCAATTCACATTCCAGAGTATGGCTCCTCCCAGCTGCTGACATTATGGAGAAAATTTACTAAGATCGAATGGGTAGGAATGCACGTATTCGGACCCATTCAATGTCAAATACAGCCAGTAAATTAGCATCAGCTAATTAACTATCAGATGAATTTGGCTGATTTACCGTATTTATATAAATTGTGGGTGTGCCGCTGATAGCGGTTGCATATGGAGACGCTGAATCGTTCACAAATTAACTGCTACTGCTATAAGACGACTGCAAGCAGATTGTCCATTCAGGCATATGCCAGATGAGTCATTTTTTTTTCATTGCGGTGTGTGGTCACTGTGGTGTGCTGCACTGCAATCCAATACACCATATACTACTGTCAGAAGCAGAACAAGTTGTGTGTGTGATTGTTCTGCCTCCACGGTCCACACAGTGTTATCAAAGGCCTGTCCATAAAAAAGAAATACAATATAAAAATACATTTTGCTGTTCTTTATTTTTTTGCTGTATACTGCACCCCAATAGTATACACCACAAGTTGCATGTGTGATTGTTCTGTGTCCAAGCAGCATTATACAAGCTGTGCATTAAAAACAAATTCAATTTAAAAAATCCTAATCAATTTTTCTCGTCTTTAATTATTCTTTCTTTGTGTGTAGTGCACCCATAGTATATACTGTCAGAAGGTGGGTTTGTGATTGTTCGGCATCCAAGCAGCGTTGTCTAAGCTGTGCATTAAAAACACATTTAAAGAATTGTAATAATTTTTTCTCATCTTTCTTCATTCTTTGTGTGTAAAACACCCATAGTATATACTGTCAGAAGGTGGGTGTGTGATTGTTCAGCCTCCAAGCAGAGTTGTACAAGCTCTGTCCTCAAAAACAAGAAAAAAAATATTGTGCTCTTATTTAAATTGAATGTAAAAATGGAGAACAAACAGCTTGGAGGAAATACTCCCGCACCAGCTGCTGCCATCATTCATGGTGACGAATATGGTACTACTACTAATACTAACACCATCGCTGGTTTGTGTTCAACTGTGCAATGTGTATGTCATTTTTTTTACAAGCTAAGGGTGCGTGGGTGGCACAGGGACAATTCCATCTTGCACCTTTTTTTTTGCCATTATGTGCTTTTTGAGGCCTACTTTTTCAAACTGCCATCCTGTCTGCTGCTGCAGTGCCACTCCTAGATGAGCCACATGTTTGTGCTGCACACTTGTGTGGCTTAGCATAGTCATACCTCCCAACTTTGTGAAATCAGCCGGCGGGACGCTGCTGCCGCGCGCCGTAGCCGAGGCGAAATTTTCCGGGGGGGGGGGGGGCCTATACTTGCGGCTTTCCCGCGAGGCCACGCCCCCATTTTGCCGCTATGGGGGCTTGACCCAGAGGCTCTATGAGCCTCTAGCCATGCCCCCAGCCCCCTGGCTGCGGGAATAGACGCTGTGCGCATGCGCACAGCGTTTATTCCCCGCTGCTTAGCAGCTGACAGGGGGGGACTCCCAACAGCCCCCCCATACCGCGGGACACTGCCACCCGTGGGTGGGACAGCGGGACAGGCCCTGATAATTGGGACTGTCCCGCTAAAATCGGGACTGTTGGAAGTTATGGCATAGTAATGCAGCTAACTCGGTGCAACCTTTTGCCCTAAAAACAATATTGTGAGGTGTAAAGTAGTTAGAATTGTCTGCAAAGGGCTGGAAAGTAATGTCATTGAGGTTAATATTACTCTAGGGACAAAGAAACCCCCAAAATTACATGATTTGGGCGTTTTTTGACCATTTTTGAAAACAAATCCAAATCCAAAGCTTTTCACCGCCGCTCGATGACGAATCCAAATACAGATACAAATCATCGGCCCCAGCGCTCATCCCTACTTCTAACCCATTCCTGGCAACTATGCTCCAATTTCCTTCATACCCACCAGCCTCTACATTGCAACCCAGTCAAAGGGCTGTGACCTGTGTATTGGGTACATCGAAGCCCAAACCCCTTGAGGAGTCTGTGGTGTAGGACACTGATGCATTAGACTCTGTTTCTCTAGTCCTGTCCAAGCTAACTCCAAGTGTACAGCAAACATCCACAACATATATCCAAGAAGATCCACTATAGTTCACAAGGAGAAGGCTTAAACTAGCAGTAGCATATTATTGTACCTGCAACTGCCAACGGGCATTAGTGTGGATGCAGTAGCACCCATCTCTGAATCAGAGGGCTCTATTTATTTAACACTAGTATCAGACTTGCTGTGAGTATCAGAGGTGGATACTAAAGCACCAGTGCAATGCAACATTACTTCACTACAATCTCTAATGCTGATGAGCTTAATTATTATGTTGACACCACAATGTCGACAGTTATGATGTTGACACCACAATGTTGAAAGTTATGATGTCAGTATTGTTAAAATGTTGATAGGCAACATGTCAAAATTTCAACATGTGAAATGTTGACATCAGCATGTTGACATTAGTGTTAAGGTGCCCATGGGGCAGTGTGATGAGATACAAATTGCATCGCATATTGTTTAAAACGCACAGTGCTTTAACCCATCGCATGCGTTATGGGACATACACACGCAGCGATTTTGTGTTCTTTTCTAAGCAATCTGACTAGTTTGCTTAGAAAGTAAGCACAGATCTCTCCGTGTGTATACCCTGATGCGCGGCCCCTTGAGTTGCTATCGCCTGCAAACTAAGTCAGTGCATGCAGTCAAAATCTAGTAAAATTGCTTAGCAAGTGACTGCAAATCTCTCTGTGTGTACAGAATAAGCAATAGTGATCGAGATCTCTCATTCTGATACACTACCCACTTTTTTTTATTAAGAAAAATCGCTTATCACAAATCTCTGCATGTGTATGTGCTCCCCATGGGAGATCTGGACACAGGGAAATCGCCTACCCTAAATAGCTTAGCAAAATATCTTAGCATACACCTATACGTGTGTATGCCCCTTAAATAAGAAGTAGATTCTATTACAGGGGTGGCCAACCCGCGGCTCGCGAGCCGCATGCGGCTCTCCCCCTTGTAAGGTGCGGCTCCTTCTCCCACTGCTGCCCGTCCCCCCAAATCCCTATTTCTTCTGAGGGGAGGGAGATCGTGCATCGCGCATCTCTCCTACCCCTTACTGTGCATCCTTGTGACTGGGCCATCCGTCAATTAGAGCTTGTGGGCCGGTAGCCAATCAGGAGCCGGCCCGTGAGCTTTGATTAGTGGACGGCCCAGTCACAGGGAAGTGAGGGGGGAAGGAGACGCTTGGTGTCCTGTGCTGTGCTCTCCTCCCGCCGGTGACATGACAGGTCTGCAGGGGGACGCCAGACTGTCCTCTCCCCGCCCGGCAGCAGCAGCAACAATGGTGAGTGTTGCTGCGGGGAATTTTGCACTGTGGGGGCATAGCAGATTGTTGCACTGTGGGGGCATAGCAGTTGGTGGCACTGTGGGAGCATAGCAGTTTGTGGCACTGTGGGAGCATAGCAGTTTGTGGCACTGTGGGAGCATAGCAGTTTGTGGCACTGTGGGGGCATAGCAGTTTGTTGCACTGTGGGGGCATACCAGCTTTCTGGCAACGTGGGGGCATACCAGCTTTCTGGCAACGTGGGGGTATACCAGCTTTCTGGCAATGTGGGGGCATACCCGGCACTGTGGGGGGCATAAGTGTATCTGGCACTGTTGGGGGCATATGTATATATGGCACTGCACTATTGGAGCCATATTTGTATCACACCCACCCAAGGGGTCAAAATAGACTGCACCCCTTTTTTTGGCGCGAGCATGATGCCTGCTCTTTAGCTTGACTTCCGATATTTTTCGGCTCTTTACCTCTGACTGGTTGGCCACCCCTGTTCTATTACATCTTCAATACAACTCTCATCTTACATAAACCCCTATAGGGCTATGCACCGCTTACACATATTATGCCACCATAAGAATCTGTACCATTTTCACTGCATCATCTCCGCCCTGTAAAAGCTCGTCTGCCCTTGGAATATTCCCTTTTGTCAGCATTACAACAGAGAGTGCTCAGAACATGTATGACTTTTCCCTTTCTGCAGCTGAATCCAGTGCTTGTTACATATTACTTATTAAAAAAAAAGGTAATAAAGTTCCTTTGTACAGTAGGTAATATTTTATTTATCTTTGATCTGTGAAGAAAACTATTTATTTTATGGAAGCGCAACAGTATATACACTGTACTTTGAGCAGATACAATGCTGTAAAAGAAACCTCTGATTGCAGCACTATAATGCAGTCCTTAAATCAGTGATCTAGGGCAGGCCTGATCTAGGGTGACATGTAATAGGATGAGATTTTCTGACTTTTGAGACTTTGGGGAGTATTCAATGATTTTTTTCTCAATGTGCAGTGAATTCTGTTTAGGATTCGCTGCACATTCGCAGGGTTCCGGAGGGCTGCAGCATTCGCTGCCAGCCCTCCCTGTCACCCTATTCAATGCAGCAGGGGCTCGCTGCCCCTGCTGGCGAATTTTAACTGGGGGATGGAGGCAGGTAGGGAGATGTAAGCCTCCCTGCCTGCCCCAGAATTTGTGGGGGAGGGCTCCCGGGGCACAGGCAGCAGAGGCTGCCCCCCGGGAATGCTGGCACAGGACAGGGGTAGGCAGGAGTAGGGAGCCGCTCCTCTGGTCCCGTACGTAACAAGCCGGGACCATAGTGAAGTGAATAAATGAATATCGAATGAGCGGCTCCCGGCCCCCTGCTGGCCAATGTGTAAAACAAAAAGTAAAAAAAAAGAAATAAAAATTAAATACATATTAATGTGCTTGAAGCACATGGATAAAAATAGCATGCCCCTTCACATGAAAAAAAATCTGATTCTTTTACACCAAAAAAACAAACAACCCTTTATTTTAAAAGATCACTTTCCAGTTCACCTTAAAAAGATGTCGAATGCAAACTGGTGAATCATGGCAAAAATCAGGGTGAAAGCAATTTGCCATCCTAGCATTGAGTACACTCTCGGTGAATCCTAGTGAAAACCCCATTGAAATACACCAGCGAATTGCAGCGAGCATGAAACTGAGACCTGGCCGACAGTCACTGTTCGCTTTCGGCGAACACTGAACATTGAATAGGGTGAATCAGATTTTCAGTGAAAAAGATTCACTGCAAGGAGTGAAAACAGCCCGATTCGGCGAAAAAAAAAAACGGTGAATCGGGAGCATTGAATTCTGGCCTTTTAGTCAAAAAAACTTCAGAATTTGCCTGTTTTGCGTAATTCGCACTTTTTGCTAGTGAACTTGCACACTTTGACCTATCGGAAAATTTGCACACTTCAAATTGCATTTAGATGTTTTCCCATTAAGTATACAATTCGCAAATTAATAGGGTGTGATTTTTGGTAAACGTTACCAAAGTTCACACTCACAATAAACCAGCTTCAGACTGGCGAATTTGACAGAACCATGCACAGATAAGTGAGATCTGTGTATGGTTCTGTCCCAATGTGTAAAAGGGAAAAAAATGGCGTGGGTTCCCCCCCCCCTGAGCCACACCAGCCTCAGACTGGTTGAGCCAGTCCAAAAAGCATATGGGGTCCCCATATTTCTGAAACCAGCCCTGGGCTCTTGGACCAGTCCTGGTTCCAAAAATATGGGGGACAAAAAAACTGGGGGTCCCCCGTATTTTGGAACCAGTATTGGGCTCCAACAGCCAGCTGTGTCAAGCCACACAAGGTCCCCCTTTGGGTGTCCCTCTTCGCTACAGCACCAGCAGCCTTAATGCCGCCAGGCTCACATGGTGACTGTCAGGCTGCTGGTGCTTTAGTAGACACAGACAGCCACAGGGTTCCCGTCTCTGCTACAGCAGCCTGTCAGTGCCGAGTGAGCAGTGGCAGAGATGACAGAGTTTTTTTTTCTAATTTTTAACACAGATTAGACTGGCGTCCACCGCCCTGGGATGCCACCAGGCTTCAGTCCTGAAAGGGGGATCCCCCACGGACCTCGTCCAGAGCTGACCAGCCATGGTGCACATGGTACAGCCAGGGGACCTTGTATAAAAAGTATCCCCCAGCTGTGGCATGACACCGCTGGCTGTTGGATCCCAGTGCTGGTCCCTACCCCCAGTTTTTTTGCCGCCCCCCATATTTTTGGAACCAAGAGTCCAGGGCTGGTTATGCTTGGGGGTTGGGGGACCCCACGCTATTTAAAAAATATATATTACCGAAAATCGCACATGTGTAAAAAATTGCATGTTTCCGTGACTAAAATTCACACAAATCGCAGGCGAGTTCCATTTCTACCCCCCAAAAAAATTGCGATTTCAAACATGCGATTTAGTGCGATTTTGGAACCTTACCAAAAATGTTATCCTATTACATGTCACCCCTAGAGTTTTTATTTCTGTCAGGTCCATTTATGTTAAATAAATTCTATTTAAAGCCAGTAGGTGATGTACGTAAACCATCTGCATTGTGTTCATCTCTAAATTAGGCCCGAAGTGTAGTTACATCTTGGCAGAATTAGAAACATCTTTATCTGAGTTTAGCTTTAACGTTTGGCCGGGCGACATTTATGGGGTCACAAGGCAGTGAATGTACACTGCCAAGCAAGCCAACCTGAACCAGGCCCTAAAAGTTCAGTGCTTCATCTGTGTTTTAATTTGCTATTTATTAAATTAAACCTTGTGGTTCTTTGCTGCAGATGCTGACAATAGTGGATTTGTTAATGACTATGAACTCCAAGAATTGTTCAAAGAAGCCAACCTCCCGCTTCCTGGCTACCGTGTGCGAGAGATTATCGAGAGAATATTTGTAGCAGCTGACCGCAATAAAGATGGGAAGATCGACTTTGAGGAGTTTGTTTTGGTGAGTATTGTCTGTTCCTGGTGTGTTAGTAGTTAAGATTTGACCGAATTAGTCTACCATTGCCCACCTACAGCACTTACTCTACTTTTACTCAGTCACCTCCATGGGTACTTGTGTATTATCACGGCACCCACGATGTTGATCGTACTGCAGCACATCGCATCGCATTGCATGCAATATAGTGGCGTGCGATGCGATCAGATGCGATTTTTAATTGTACAAGCATTGCTTACAATGTTAAATGCACCCCCATTGTCAACAACACCCCCACTATCAATGCCAACTGGAAGTGTGTCGAGCTCCGCGAGACCGCGAGAGGCGGCGGTACGCGTCCTCCAACCTTTTCATACCCCAAATATCCACGTCGGCGTGGAGTTGACTTTAGATAGTGTGGCGAGCATGTATTCCGCGGCCCCTCACGGGGCTCGCTGCAATCGCCACGCTTCGGGCTCACGCTGGCCACACTATCTGAGATCAACTCCACGCCGACGTGGATAGTGGGGGTATGAAAAGGTCGGATGACGCGTACCGCCGCCCCTCGCGGGCTTGCTGCTCTCGCCACGCTTGGGGTTGGCGTTGATAGTGGGGGTCGCGTTGACAATGGGGGGGCATTTTACATTCTGGGGGCATTTAACATTGTAGGCACCCATCAGGTTGCTTGTACAATTAAAAATCGCATGCCATCGCATCGCATGCCATTTAATGGCATGCGATGCGATATTTAATTGTACATTTGGGCTTTTTCACGCAGAAATCGCATCACATACCATCGCATACCATCGCATACCCTATTTAGTGGTATGCGATGCGATGGGCGCCATGATAATACACAAGTACCCTTCCATGTCTACCAGCTATCTTATCCAAGAGGTTCTTCCATGTACCACTACACCTTTGTAGCTATTCTGTCAATGCGTCACGTGCTTCTGGTTTAACCAATTAAATGTAAAGGTAAAAGTAAAGGTATACCTGCATATAGACACCTTTACAGTGCACAGACTGTAACTATACCAATTCCACACAGCCCAATGTTGCACCACATCCGGCTGAGCAGAATCATCCTCCCAGTTGTGAACCATTCAGAGATTCTCTATCACCCTTAAGACCTTGTACATACTATAGGTACTGTGTAGTTGTATCCAAAGTCCTGGAGTAAGGTACAGGAATGTAGATATGAAGGCCTCTCCTCCCATAATCACAGCTTGCTTCTAGGTACAGCAATACATCTGTGCTCAGCAGCCTGTATAGCGATATTCTTCTGCATTTCTGTGTCGGCATACTTATACACAAGGGACCTTATTCTGATTCACATGCAGTGCTGCGTGTAATTTTAAGCCGCCCGCACTCACATTGCCACCCTTCCCACGGCAAATTCGCCCACACGGCTGCGAATAAATGTTTTGCATCAACATTCATTCGCAACCTAGGGAGTGAGGACTACATCATTCGATGGTCACCGACCATTGAATGATGTGGAATGTGCATGCAAAACTAAGACACTCTCAGGTGTCTTAGTTTTGCATGCACCCTGTGCGAGGACACGGCGGGCAGCTGACATCCAGTAATGTCAGCTGCCCACCACCGGCAACCGCGTCACTGCCTCATTTCCATAGGAACGCCCAGCGTTGCGCATTAGTCAAACATTGCTCCCCTGCGAGTACATGCAGGGGAACATGTGAACCAAAATCAAGCCCAAGATTTCCTGCATAAAGGCATTGCTGTTGCTGCAATAATTTACTATATGTTGCTAGATTTTAGTATTTGTTTTAAAATAAAATTTATACGTAAAATTCCTCCACAAAATACAAAAGAGTAAAGCAGCATAAGCTTAAACAGGACAATTCAATGCAACAGAAATAAAACTGTAGTGCAGGCCTGTAAGTATGTAGTAGGCCCTGTTATACCTGTCCCCACAGTACCATCTCCTCTACAATGATAAATTCAGAAAGATGGATGATGCATGCAAAGAAGAGATGAACTCTTTTACTGTGCCAGAATCAATGCTACACTACAGCCTACAACCTGTACATATCATATACAGTATATGTCACTGCTGCAGCAGAGGTTTCTGGGAAGAGTCATGCACTTAAACATACAGTAGAACAAGTTGTGAGGAAAGTGCCTTTTGGATTGTCTTTTGTAATGATGCACCAAAATTAGTTAAAAATGAACCTTTATTGACAATCAATTAAAAACTGTGAAATATTTAAAAACTATAACATACAACATTCAGTGGTGAAATTCACGATACATGTGTGTTAAAAGTCAGGGTGGAAGGCAGGCAGCCCACTGGAGTTCACTGTCTATAACTGTATAAATTATGTATACTTATTGATGTGATAACAAGGTATAGGGAATCAAAATTGTATCCCTGTTTGTGCTATATTCACACTCTACCCCTAGTCACACTGAAAAGTGTGTTATTGCACAATGTAATTCTATTAGGATTCCCATAACAATTAGATTGTATCCTGAGTCAATCTATATTAGTAGCCCAACCACAACTGGGAGTGCC
Source organism: Crinia signifera (assembly GCF_055691185.1). NCBI lineage: Eukaryota > Metazoa > Chordata > Amphibia > Anura > Myobatrachidae > Crinia > Crinia signifera. Next base: position 262,966,610 of record NC_139219.1, read on the forward strand.
TGTACGGACTGGTCACTCACAAATAATAATATCGCTCTCCCTCAATGGGGTATATTAGAGCAAGGGTGAGTGATGGAAATAAGACCTTTATTCTGGGTCTCCCGCAGCGAGCTCGTCTGCGGGGGACCCGATTCAGGATACCGCCTGCGGCTGCTTGTCAGTCACTCGTACCGTGGTATTGTGCACGGTGACCGGCAGTCTGAGGCGGGAGTGCAGGGAGGGGGAAGCCACCGCACAGAATGATTCTCGCTACCCTTACAAGGGCTGCAGGGTCATCTGGCTGGTGGATTACATTATCAGTAAATCACAATGTACTGTAATAAAAATAACAAAGTGTCCATGTGCCGCTCTGCCTGCGCACTGGTTAGCCAGCACGCGCTTCGCAGGTTAGCTTCTTCAGGGCCCTGGTTGCAGTTACAATAGCTTCGGTGCCATGCTGCATGACCATAGATGTTTGACTGATGTGGGTCCGTATGTTGCTTCTTTGTGCACAAGCAACGGTTCAGAGATGCTGTCACCGAACATCTCAATACAAATTCTGACATCTGTGGGATTTGCATATTTTCACACAGCTGTTGCATACAAATTCCCAATTGCGGTGGCATTAGCGTACATCTCTGAATCAGGGAAATATGAGAAAAATATGTAAAATGAGAGATAATTAAGCAAAATTTGCAGCAGTCTGGAGAGCGGATAACAGTGCACAAATCCTGACCTCTGAACCTCTAACAAGCCGAGGTCCATAATGCATCAATTATCTGATAATATTGTATCAAATTATATCTTTTGACTAATGTTTAACCTCTATATACTAGTAAATTATTTTCATTTTTTAGACTATAATTGGTATTGCTCATTGTACTGTACCTTCATTGGAGATTTACTATACTTTCTAAGTACATATACCTGTATAAGTAATAATTAGTAGACCCTAAGGCTTCAACACAGATTGAATTTATGGAGGCATGGATTTACTAAGGTTTGAAAGTCTAAGGTATGTGATAAGGAAACCTTGCTTGTATCTCATATCTGTAAAATGAGCAGGTGATATGTCTGTACATTAAGTGGCCTGTTCCATCTGTGGTCTAAGATGGGAGAAGTGCAGTATTGCAGTCACCTGAATTTATAGTAATCTCCCATGACCCATTCATTCCCCGGTGCTCCTAGCTTTGTGCATTTTTTTGATAGAATAACTCACCCAAACAGTGAGAACATGCTACAGTATCTGCAAGTTATATAACCTGTGAATTAAAATTTGGTTGCTAGTATTATATGGAGGTGACAGATTTCTAATTTTCTGTTGCTTCTTGCTCATTAATAATCATTACTGTTTGCGCCATGTCCTAAGCACATTATTGTCACCTATAACAAGTAACAACCTGTACATGTCGCATTACGGGCTGTAGTTTATGTCATAATTTTCCCCTCTTAGTGTAATACAGAGGACCCCAGAGTCAATCAGATCACACACTGATTTAACAATCCTCCAGTACTTGTGTCACTTAGCAAATACAATGGTTCTAAATCTCTGACATAAAACATAAGGCATCACCAAAATGTCAGCATGGTCTAAACGTCCACATTCATAGTGTTGACATGGTTATAATGTGGACATTGAGCATGTAGATAGTTAAAAAGTTGATATTGGGTTTTTGGGTACTTGAGCCCTACCTATCCCTAACCGCTACCTATCCCTAACTGCCACCTAATTCTACCTGCTGAATAACCTTAACCACAGCCATCCGTATCCACCGTCTAACCCTAACCACCACCTAACCCTAACTGCCACCTAACCCTAACCTCCACCTGAACTGTAACATCCACCTAAATCCATACCTTCCTATAGGACCCATTCCATGAGGGACAAAGGGTTAGATGTACTAAGCTTGAAAAGTGATAAAATGCCATCCAATCAGCTCATACTGTATCTGTCATGCTATAGACTGGGTTTGAAAAATGAGAGGAGCTGATTGGTTGGTGGTTTATCACTCTCCATTTTATCACTTTTTAAGGCTTAGTACATCTCGCCCAAAATGCTCTGTTCCTGGCATTTGTAGAGGTGAGACAGCAGCACAGTCCAAAATTCAAATAAGGGAGCCACACCAACTACCACCCCAAACATCACAGTTCAGCACTCACTGGCATTAGGTGTGACTCTCCTATTTGAATTTTGGACTGCACTGCAGCCCCATCTCTGCAACTGCCACTGGCAAGGAAGTCCAGGAACAGAGTATTTTGTCTCTCCTAGAATTAGTCTTGTTGGAAGGTATGCCTAAAACTAACTGCTGCTTAACTCAAACCACAGTCTAACCCTTACCACGACCTAATCTTAACCGATTCTTAACCCTAACCACCACTTAAGAATACTGTAGCTGCCACACAACCCTAACCACAGCCTAACCCTAACCGCAGCCTAATCCTAACTATAGCCTAACACTAACCTATACCTAACCATTTTTAACATATTTCATTGTCTCTGAGCCCAATACATCTCTAAATGGACCTGGTTAACACTACTGTCAATATAACATTACTCTTCAAGTAATGTGATTATCAATATGGGGATATACAAACTAAAAAAAATAATTTAAAGTGCAAGCAATTCCACTATTTAATATTGCCATAGGTAGTGCAAATGAGCACCTACAGTATCTCTCAGCTTGTTAATCATACCTTTTAGGCTTTTACCTGGGAAAACCTGCTCTTGTTAAATTAAGGAGTAGGGATAATAAATATTTACCTCCCCCCCCCAATCCAAACCCACCCCCACCCAGCCGCATCAGGTTATATTTTGAGAACCTTCTCTAACCAATCATGATGCAGAATTGCTTCAGAAAATGCACTGTATGGAGCCGCGTAAAAGAGCAGGTCTAGTCAGGACAGGAACAGTGATGTCCCAGCAAATTAAACGAAAGGTGACTCAGATTTGCATTAAAAGAGAATCAGGTAGGTAACTGGAGCAGTGACTTTCTCACCAAGAAAATATGCCACAGGGCTCTTTAAGGGCAAAGCTAAAGTGCCATTGTATATATTGATTTGAAATTAAAAAGTGATGCTTGTTGCTCCTGGTTGTTTTATTGGTGTGAAAAAGACACATATTAAGCGCATAGGTCTATGGACCCCGGTATGCCAGAGTGGGCTACTTGGTATAACTGGAGCTACAGTATATAAGACATATCTGTAATAAAGTATTGTTTTTAGGTAAACGATGGTAATATTAAATAACTATTTTTACTATTTGATTTTATACTTTTATATACCTAGTTGATGCAAGATCTGAAAAGTAAAGATGTGAGTCGAACATTCCGAAAGTCAATCAACAGGAGACAAGGGATAACAGCGATAGGAGGCACATCTGCGATTTCCAGCCAGGGAACACAGCATTCCTATTCAGGTGAGATACAGCAGCCTCCACTTCCTTCTACTTTCATCCTCCTTTAGTGAAAGCAGTGGTAAGGGATACTCTGACATCCTGCTGCGGGACTGGGGTTATCATGGGGCATGTCAGTGCCTACATCCTCTCACTCTTCTGTGCTGCTACTTATTTCAGAGGAAGAGAAAGTGGCTTTTGTTAACTGGTTAAATAAAGCACTAAAAGATGATCCACACTGTCAGCATCTTCTGCCCATGGACCCATCCAACAACAGCCTCTTCACATCACTACGGGATGGAATCTTGCTATGGTAAGTGCCAGAAAATAATGCCCTGTACTAAAATGTATGCACATCCTGAAGAAGATTGATCATGAAGGCTACACTCATTATATTACTTGACCTGTAACCTGAACACATACTAATAGTATAGATCAGGGGTTCTCAAACTATTTTGCTCTGGGACAGTGTCAGATAATAAAAATGATTACAAGACTCCAGCAAGTTACTCAGAATGGCCGCCACATGTGTGTGGTCAGCAGTCCACACATGCACGGCAGCATAGGAGGCAATGTGTGAAGGAAAGCCTGCCTTATGACTCCTCAGATCTCTGTCAGTGGTGCGAGGAGTCTAAAGTAACAGACAATTCAACTGATTTTTCAGACTCCCTCGGTCACTGATGTGAGAGATCAGAGAAGTCATCAGCAGGAGTCGCGACCCCATCCTCAGATGTTCGTGAGTCGTGACCCACTTTGGGGTCTGGTCAGGACCCAAACTCTGAGAACCACTGGTATAGATTATAATATAAGACTGAGTATAGTGATAACACATTTATATTAGAACCCCTGTACTAATTATTATAAATCATATTTTTTCTTTTCTTTTCCATGTTAAATTATTAGCATACAACTAATAATATAACATTATTCATATACAGAACATTCAGCTCTGTAAATTATACAACTAAAACCCTAGGAAAGTAGTGTGGTATTCAGCTGATATGTGGACAGCATATGGTCGACAAGGTCAAAAAGTCAACAGGTTCAAATTGTCAACAATGGTCAACACAACATTTAGTCGCAATGGCCTCTATGTCCCCAAATGGAGGAGTGTCACTAATGTTTAGAGGGAAGGAAGAGGCCAGGGAGTTCTTTCATTGGCCATTGGACGATTTCCTGGTGTCAGCAGCAGGCGTCTTGTGTGGCACGAAGCTGCCTGATGGCGTGTGAGTGACCCGAGGCTGTGTGCTAGGACACAGCACAGATCACTACTGCAGCAGGAGGTATGTGCCTGTAATAGACGTCTCCTGCTGCATTACCATACATCAGGAGGGGGTTATTACAAGCAGCACTGATAACACCTGGCTTCATCCGCATCTGAATAACATTCCTCTATCATGTAATATATTTTATTTTATTATTATTAATGTATACTGGAAGTTGATAGTATAACAACATAATAGTTTCCTGGAATGATAATTGTAAAACGCATAAAGTCACTCTGACATCATACTACGCATTAGTAGATTGAGTCTTCACCTATAAACCTTTAATGAGATGCATTTGTGTGAGTTTGGTGGGATATTTAGTCATTACAACGACGCACATGATTCAGAGGTGACCGCTATTTTCATCACTGCTGTGGGGAAAAAAACTAGATTAAATGAAATAGTTACTATGGATAATGTTGTTAATAGTGGCCAGGGCCAGGCCTACCATTAGGCAGCATTAGGCCTCTACTTAGGGTGCAGGGATCTGCAGGGGTGGATTTACGGGTGAGGGCGCCCCTAGGCACAACAATAATGCCCCCCTCCCCGCCGCCTAATTGTATCACTGTGACATTTTTATTTGTTATTCTGTATGCATATTTACTAAGTAGGACAGTTACAGGGACAGTCTCTGCATGTCCTATCCATTTACACTCTATTTAAGATGGAATATGGTACAGTACAGTGGATAATCTGCAGTTATTGGTACATTTCGGGCTGACCGTACTATCACAAGCATCCGAGTTCCGCCCCCAAACATGTGCCGCCCCTAGGCACGTGCCTCACGTGCCTAATGGGAAATTCGACTCTGGGGATCTGGGGGCGCACCACCGAGTCTGCCTATCACACAAATAAGGATGTCTATGAGGAAGACACCCTTGTTGTACTTAATGCAGCTTATGAATGTGGATCTTCCAAGTCGCCACCTCCACACTTTCACTTGAAGTTCTGGACAGTGAGTATTGGTGGCAGTATGGGGTTGGCGAGTGGGGGGGCAGTGTATAGTCCCCACTATATTGGTCACAGGTTCTCAGCATGATTCATGTTCTAAACGGAGTCCCTAGCTTACTCCAGATACAATCATCTCATGCCTCTTATCTTGTCCATAGTCTGGCAGTAATCTACACTGCATTCCTTTGGTATCCATACAGACCTAAAATAAGCAGAGACGTGATTAGTTAGGATACGTGGTGCAAACCTTTGTACTTGTGCAGATGCTGCCATATTGTACCATATATTCATGCACTTCTCTAATAATAATAATCATTATTATTAACATTATTAGTAGTAGTAGTAGTAGTAGTAGTAACAATATTACAATGTTATTTTTAACATTATTGTACAGAATTAGGCTCCAAGTGACAGAATAGCCTGGCACTGCTTTAATTCCCAATGTTTATATGGTATATGGAGATCATTTATGAATGAGCGATAAAACTGTTTGCGAATAATAAAACTTGTTGCATATTATATGGTGCTCCAGCCAATCAGCTCCCATCAGTCATATGTTTCACAATGAAAAAACATTGGAGTTTGGATCTGATTGGCTGGGACACTATTTATCATACGCTATGAGTTTTATGACTTCTTGATAAATGGGTCCCATGATTGGAGAAATCGTTTATTCTAATTTCACATGGCAAAAACTGCAATCATCATGATACTTTACAAACATACGGTAAGTAATTCATTAAATTATTTTTAATTTATAATTCCATTTTACAGTGTAGAGAGACATACTATAAGAAGCGGTACAGTTTGTAAACAATTACAGCAAGTACAGTAACAAGTGTTTTCTTTTCTTTTTTGTGCTTTCCTCAATTAGCAAAATGATAAATTTATCTCAGCCAGACACCATCGATGAGAGAGCCATCAACACAACAAAGCTAACGCCATTCACCATTTCAGTGAGTGATTATATACATTGTACTGTTTATTTTGTTTGAGGTATTTTACAATTAAATTGCTCATTAACACTGTAATGATTATGTTGCAGAATCATTAGCTTTTCAGGACTACTATAATTCTGAATTAGTAGCAAGAGGAGATTGTAGATTATACTGTAGTGAATGTTGGAGATGTTTGGAATCTCTTATTAATTAAGAAATACTGCTTGGGAAATGACAGCGATTGAGGGGACAAATGCTGCAGTACCAGCTTTGGTCAGAAGGTGGTGATCATGTTTGAACAGTGCATCATTCTGATGCATAGTGCTCAAATTGCTCAAATCTATACATTTTTTAAAGTGACAAAAAAATCACCAAGAAACGAAAATTCAGGTGCTCATCCAGTCTCTGTACTAGGGGAGGTTTAACAAAGCTGGGAGAGAGGTACAGTGTAAAGAGATAAGGAAGGCAAGTGAGCACAGTAGGGGTGGGGGGCACAAAACATGGTGCAGGGGGCAGCTTGGAGACATGGCGTAACATAATAAGTAATGCCAAGATTTCCAGCATTGCACAGTGGGGGCCACGGCTAAGATAATGCGTTTCAGCGTTTCATCTCGTCATGTTCCATCCTCCCTGCTGTTCTGTGATGGTAGGCTAGTATGCTTCATTTCTCATATAATTTTCAACAAGTTTTGATTATTCAACACTTCCACCTAATCTTTTCAGTACTCCAAATACAAATGATCACATCGAGTAACGAGCTATAGGAAACTACAAGAAGTGCCAGCATGTATGCATCGTGACCTCCATCATTAATTTATTACTATTGCCTCAATGAACATTTCTTTTTTGTACCGTTGTTCATTTATAAATTATTCTGCCATTATTTATTACTTAACAAGCGGAGGACAGGCTGTTCATATGTTTATGCATATAGTTGTGCAACAATATCCACATTTAAAGCAGTTAGTTTATGACAACTATAATGCTCTCTAATAATTTGTTTTAATATTTCTACAGGAAAATATTAATCTAGCACTGAATTCAGCCTCTGCCATTGGTTGCACAGTAGTGAATATTGGTGCACAAGATTTAAAAGAAGGAAAACCGCACTTGGTTTTGGGCCTGTTATGGCAGATTATCAAAGCTGGACTGTTTGCCGACATTGAAATCTCCAAGAATGAAGGTAAATTAAAGAGAGCCCCCCTCCCCCCCCAAAAAATATAATTGAATATTAGGTGAAAATGATAGTAAACCTTTCACTTTAATACTCAACAGTTCTGTTTGTTTTGGTATTTAAATGATAGGTCAACAGTAAATAGGTCAGGGTTGCCTAACTTCCCAGAATGGCCAGAAGGCTCCCAAAAATCGAATACTCCTCCCGCCCCCCCCGGAAATGTGGGCGACCCTCCTGTATACCAGCCCCCTGACCCCGCATCTTCTCTGCGGAAGCGTTTGTTTCCAGCAATTCGCAGCTTTTCGGTGAGGGGGCAGGGCTAAAGATGCAAATTGCGGCATTTAGCCCCATCCACTCATCGAAGACCTGCGAATTGTGGGATTTGCAGTATTTGGGGCGTGGCTTGATTACGTCTACACCAGCCCCCTCCCCCCCCCCCCCCCCCCCCCCGAAGTGCTGCTGACAGTCTCCTCTCTGGGCTTCTCGAAGAGGAAGATTGTCAAACGGTAGCAATGTCTTAAGAATTAATATTTTTTACAATGTTATATATTACACATTTACTTTTAAGCATGTGTACCAGAAAAAAAATCTCTTTAGGTTATTCTGAAAGATCTAATTTCATGTATGATTCATTAAAGAAAAATTGGATTAACAGTGTTTGGCCTCTTCTCCAGCTCTTATTGCGTTGCTGAAGGATGGAGAAACACTGGAAGACTTAATGAAACTGTCCCCTGAGGAGCTCCTTCTCCGCTGGGTGAATTACCATCTGACTAATGCTCAGTATCCAAATATAAGAAACTTCAGTGGAGATATTAAGGTACATTAAGCATTAAAGCACTTTGCAGGAGCAATACAGTACTTTACAGTATCATTACTTTACTATTTAAAGTGTTCTTTACTATACTATTACTGTATCTGTCCAAGTTCAAATAACTTTTATTGAAATAAAACAGTCACTGTTACGGTTTCGGGTGTGAATCCGCAGCCGGGACTGCTGTTTAGGACAGCCACGGTGGGACCCTACGCTGACTCTGTTGACCCCCAAAGTTAGGTGACCGGTTCCTGCAGATACTAGGTTTCGCCTGTAGCCGCCACGTTTGAAAGGGAGAGAGTTAAGCCCACCTAAGCTCCAGTGCAGCCAGGAGTTATGAGAGGACAAAGAACCGGGGACCCCCTAAGGGTACAGTCAAAAGGTAATCTAACTACTGGGCCTGCCTGGGGAAACAACCTGGCTAACGGCACCAGGCCAATGAAGGGGAGTGCGACCCAGTCACCGACACCGGACACAACCAAACCGGAGTGCCTCCAACCTAAAACACGTTAAAGTAAATAATAAGTACACAAACACATGGTACCCCAAAGCAAACGTATGCCCACTACCTTGGGCCTCTCCACACCTGGAAGAGCTGGATCAAAGGAACTTCAGACAAAACTAAGCAACAAAGGAATATGGCAGCTTGCCAGATCTTTATAAAAAAAACTAAAGAACAAAGCCAGGCTCCACTGGAGAACCTGGAACAGGCACAGCCGGACCAAGGGCCATCCAGCAGCTCAGGATGGTAAAGAGCAGACTGGGACAGACTGGAGCAGACAGACAGGATTCTGTAACTGAATGAAAGCAGGCTGAATCTGCCAAATGCCAGGAAGGCTACACTGGGCTAAGTGCAGGGAGAAACTTACAAATTACCAGCAAACGGCTGGTGAACTTCAAACAGAGCAGCCACCTGCACAGGAAACAGGAAGCTGGTTACTAGAAGCTAGAAGCTATCACTGGCAGGGCAGAGCTAGAGAGAATCCCCTATGAAGGGCTCAAGTGATTAATCAGCTGAGAGAGATCCAGACAGCTCCCAAGCTGTAATAACAAGCTCCTTACCTGGCAGACTTGTGAATAAATTGAGCTCACAGAATACTGAGCTGTATTGGCACAGACCTACCACTGGAGGCCACCAGAGAGTCAAATGCCAAACACAAACTGAACAGAACACAAAACAGAACTGAACCATTAATCATGGTTCCTAACAGTCACAATAGTAAAGGTAGCCCTGGGATAAACACTTTAGTACTAGTATATTTTATTTTTAGTCAAATGTAAAGTACATTATTAATGGCGATGTCATGGTACAGGCCAGGGGGTGTGGCCATAGATAGAGGGTGTTACCATTTTAAAGGGGGCATGATCTGGACCCTTTTTACTTTCCACTACCCCAAACTGAAACCGGGCTGACATGACACACTCACACAGGATCAGGAGCGCACACACACTGCATGCCACATGCTGCTGCTCACCTCCTCACCTCATATACACAGACCATGCTGCACACGACTCAGACACACACACCGGCCTCTGTGTCCTCCCACCCCCGGTCTCTGCTCACCTGGATCCCCTGCTAAGTGGCCAGGCCAGGCAGGTACAGGTCTCAGGTCAGGGCTCCAATCCAGGTAGGTTCAGCAGCTGCAAGGGGAGAGGGCGCTGGGAGGGGGGGGTACAAACCGTTAAAAAACGGTACTGTACCGGCTAAAACGGTACAGTTGGAGGGTATGGTATATTTTGAAAAGATTTATAAATAAATGTCTAATGGATTTTTGTTTTCCAATCCTCCCTTTTCACACAATGCCTAACATAAAGTCTGACACGCTCTCACGTCCCCGTCAGCACGGTGGCGGGGAGTGGTTTCCCTACCCATCTCTGCTTCAGGTAAAGGGGCAGAGTGAGTGGGGGCTACGGGGGAGACAGGAAAGCTGCGGGGAGCCGGCGCAGGGCGGCGGTGAGCTCCGACAGAATGGGACGCACGAGCGTCTCGTGTGCATGTGCTTCCCTCTGTCGGATGGTGTGCAGTGGTGATTGCCAATACTATCTACAGGAGCAGCTCCACTGAGAGCTGCTCCATCTGTATCTATAGATGAAGTTAGCTATCGTGGCCAAGCTCCCAAAAACAGAAGGATATGGTGGCTGCTTTTGCATTTCATAACAGAGGGGTTAATCTGATTCATTCCTTCTGGCAACTTCCTTCTTAAATGGACAAAACCATATGCACTGCAGGGGGGCAGATGTAAAATGTGCAGAGAGAATTAGATTTGGGTGAGTTATTTTGTTTCTGTGCAGGGAAAAAATATAGATCTCACTTTGAAGTAAAACCCCACCCAAATCTAATTCTCTCTGCACAAGTAACATCTACCCCACCTGCAGTGCACATGGGCCCTTATTCTAGTTGAATCGGTCGGATGCGTATTTTCGGACAGGAACTGAGTGTTCTTAGCCCCGCCTTCCGTACGAATCAATGCGGTAAGACGCCGACCGAACGGACCGCGAGTGGAATTTTCATGTGAACACCTCCTCCATATGTGAGAACCTCCCCCATCATTCGATGGGATATGGGCGGGCAGCTGGCATCCAGACGGTCATATTTCCGCCCCCACACGTGCATCACGGCCGGATTACCATATGTACCAGCGTTTTCATGAGAACGCCCATGAAATGCGGGGCGTATACATATGGTAATGAGCCCAAACAGCCCTTCACGCCCCTCTCCACCCCCTGTTCGGATTGTTCCAACCGATCGTTACTGTACAAAATTCACGCCGTATTCGGATGTGCGCAGCGTTCGCACATGCGCAGATACGCCTCTGCACATGCGCAGATACGCCTCTGCACATGCGCAAACACCAACCATCGGCCATCCGACTGCATTCGGAGCCATCCGACTCAATCAGAATGGTTTTGTCCATTTGAGAAGGAAATTGCCAGAAGGAGTGAACCTTCTATATGAATGCTCTATAGGCCAAAAATATTCTGACGCCTGACCACTACACCAACAGGGACTGTAATGACTTTGCATTCATATACATATACCTTACTATGGAGTTGTTCCCCCTTTTGCAGCTATAACAGTTTCCACTCATCTTGGAAGGCTTTCCACAATATTTTTTTGAGTGTTTCTGTGGGAACTTGTCCCCATTCATTCTGTATGGCAATTATGAGTTCAGGCACTGATGTTGGATGAGTAGTTTAATAGGATTGAGGTAAGGGTTCTGAGCAGGCCAGTCAAGTTCTTGCACACCAAACTCAAACCATGTCTTTATAGTCCTTGCTTTGTGCACTGGGGCACAATCATGTTGGAATAGAAAAAGGCCTTGCCCAAACTGTTGCCACAAAGTTGGAAGCATGCTGTATCATTGTTCAAAATGTCTTTTTATGCTGAAGCATTAAGATTACCCTTCGCTGGAGAAAAGGGGCCAAGCCCAAACCCTGAAAACCAGACCCATACCACTATCCCTCCTCCACTATCCCTCCTCCAAACTTTACAGTTGGCATAATGGTGTCAGGCAGGTAATGTTCTCCAGGCATCCGTCAAACCCAGACGACCAAACAGAGAAGCGCGATTCATCACTCCACAGAAGACGTTTCCACTGCTGATATTATTTACTATATTGGCGGCCAGGGTCACCTAGTGTGTATGGGAACTACTGTGGTAGACATGCGTACAGTATGCAAGACTGACTTTTCCTTTTACCACAGGATTCCAAAGCCTATTTCTGCTTGCTGAGAGAGATTGCTCCCAAGGAGGGCGCCGGAGGGGTTTTCATAGACTTTTCAGGATTTAATGTGAGTTTATAATTATTTCCTGTTCTTTGAAATTATTATTTAAAATAGATTTATGAAATCGTCCGTAATGCTACCCACATGCCCCACAAACATCCGTCAGAACTACCTACTGTATATGAATATGAAATCATACCTCCATACTGTATACGCCACATATCTGTATATGTCTTGTATTGGCAGGAGCCCAATGATTTGAAAAGAGCAAATTACATGCTTAACCAAGCAGACAAGCTGGGCTGCCGGCAGTTTGTGTCGCCTTCAGATGTGGTTTCTGGGAATCCTAAATTGAACTTGGCTTTTGTTGCAAATCTTTTCAATATGTACCCAGCACTGAACAATGCCAATGGGTATGATTTCATGGACCAAATAGAAGGTAAGCTGCAGAAAACAAACTCACACAAGACAAGATTTGCATTAGTGGCTATAATTGATAAAATGTTATATTTTGGTGGCGGGGGCATCGGGCGGTGAAAAGAAGCCCATAGGCTTCTATAGGGTATTGAGTAAGTAAAACAAGACATTTTTTCCCCCCAGCTCACTGAATAGTATTAGTAACCAATCTTGAACACTACATGATAATAGAATTCAGAGATATTGGTTACATATACCTGTGCAGGTGAATGCTATGCCCCCAAGCCACGTCAAGGCTTCTCTGTATATTGGGAGAGAAGCCTTGACGTGGCTTGGGGGCATAGCATACACCTGCACAGGTATATGTAACCAATATCTCTGAATTCTATTATTATGTAGTGTGCAAGATTGGTTACTAATACCATTCAGTGAGCTGGAGGGAACCAATGTCTTGTTTTACGTACTCAGTATTAACCCCTCCCTCATGCACCTGAGTAATATTACTGAACTAATTGAGCATCTACCACTATCTGTTTCTGTAGGGTATTGCCACCCAAAGATGGCAAAACCCTACTATGCGGTATCGTGGTGGCGGGGTTTTAATACATAGGAAAATGCGGTAAAACAGGGGTTTTACCGCATTTCCCCCTTAGTACATCCCGCCCTAATACCCCTTTCACACCGCATATGCCGTATCACATCCAGAATTCCTGGGAGTGACCTGGTAACCGGGTTACTTTAACGGTGTGAATGGGGTATTATCCTACCTAATAATAAATAGCAGAGATCTCAGTTGAATTAATTTATAGATATATGGTAAGCCATCAGTTACATCAAGGTGTCTCTACTCTAGTTAGTCCTACATTACATGATAATAGCACCACTTTGGGTCATATCTTTATGCATTTATAAATTGAGACCCCACTCACATGAAGGCACCCCAGGATCCTCCAATATGGCCAGATATCAGTTGCACTCATTTACAAACATAAAGTAAACCTCCAGCCACAGCAAGACATCAATGCTCTGGTGGTCCTATGCCAAATGATAATACCTGTAGCCACAGCAAGACATCAATGCTCTGGTGGTCCTATGCCAAATGATAATACCTGTAGCCACAGCAAAACATCAATGCTCTGGTGGTCCTATGCCAAATGATAATACCTATAGCCACAGCAAGACATCAATGCTCTGGTGGTCCTATGCCAAATGATAATACCTGTAGCCACAGCAAGACATCAATGCTCTGGTGGTCCTATGCCAAATGATAATACCTGTAGCCACAGCAAAACATCAATGCTCTGGTGGTCCTATGCCAAATGATAATACCTGTAGCCACAGCAAGACATCAATGCTCTGGTGGTCCTATGCCAAATGATAATACCTATAGCCACAGCAAGACATCAATGCTCTGGTGGTCCTATGCCAAATGATAATACCTGTAGCCACAGCAAGACATCAATGCTCTGGTGGTCCTATGCCAAATGATAATACCTATAGCCACAGCAAGACATCAATGCTCTGGTGGTCCTATGCCAAATGTTAATACCTGTAGCCACAGCAAGACATCAATGCTCTGGTGGTCCTATGCCAAATGATAATACCTGTAGCCACAGCAAGACATCAATGCTCTGGTGGTCCTATGCCAAATGATAATACCTGTAGCCACAGCAAGACATCAATGCTCTGGTGGTCCTATGCCAAATGATAATACCTGTAGCCACAGCAAGACATCAATGCTCTGGTGGTCCTATGCCAAATGATAATACCTGTAGCCACAGCAAAACATCAATGCTCTGGTGGTCCTATGCCAAATGATAATACCTGTAGCCACAGCAAGACATCAATGCTCTGGTGGTCCTATGCCAAATGATAATACCTGTAGCCACAGCAAGACATAAATGCTCTGGTGGTCCTATACCAAATGATAATACCTGTAGCCACAGCAAGGCATCAATGCTCTGGTGGTCCTATGCCAAATGATAATACCTGTAGCCACAGCAAGACATCAATGCTCTGGTGGTCCTATGCCAAATGATAATACCTGTAGCCACAGCAAAACATCAATGCTCTGGTGGTCCTATGCCAAATGATAATACCTATAGCCACAGCAAGACATCAATGCTCTGGTGGTCCTATGCCAAATGATAATACCTGTAGCCACAGCAAGACATCAATGCTCTGGTGGTCCTATGCCAAATGATAATACCTGTAGCCACAGCAAGACATCAATGCTCTGGTGGTCCTATGCCAAATGATAATACCTGTAGCCACAGCAAAACATCAATGCTCTGGTGGTCCTATGCCAAATGATAATACCTGTAGCCACAGCAAGACATCAATGCTCTGGTGGTCCTATGCCAAATGATAATACCTATAGCCACAGCAAGACATCAATGCTCTGGTGGTCCTATGCCAAATGATAATACCTGTAGCCACAGCAAGACATCAATGCTCTGGTGGTCCTATGCCAAATGATAATACCTATAGCCACAGCAAGACATCAATGCTCTGGTGGTCCTATGCCAAATGATAATACCTGTAGCCACAGCAAGACATCAATGCTCTGGTGGTCCTATGCCAAATGATAATACCTGTAGCCACAGCAAGACATCAATGCTCTGGTGGTCCTATGCCAAATGATAATACCTGTAGCCACAGCAAGACATCAATGCTCTGGTGGTCCTATGCCAAATGATAATACCTGTAGCCACAGCAAAACATCAATGCTCTGGTGGTCCTATGCCAAATGATAATACCTGTAGCCACAGCAAGACATCAATGCTCTGGTGGTCCTATGCCAAATGATAATACCTGTAGCCACAGCAAAACATCAATGCTCTGGTGGTCCTATGCCAAATGATAATACCTGTAGCCACAGCAAGACATCAATGCTCTGGTGGTCCTATGCCAAATGATAATACCTGTAGCCACAGCAAGACATCAATGCTCTGGTGGTCCTATACCAAATGATAATACCTGTAGCCACAGCAAGGCATCAATGCTCTGGTGGTCCTATGCCAAATGATAATACCTGTAGCCACAGCAAGACATCAATGCTCTGGTGGTCCTATGCCAAATGATAATACCTGTAGCCACAGCAAGACATCAATGCTCTGGTGGTCCTATGCCAAATGATAATACCTATAGCCACAGCAAGACATCAATGCTCTGGTGGTCCTATGCCAAATGATAATACCTGTAGCCACAGCAAGACATCAATGCTCTGGTGGTCCTATGCCAAATGATAATACCTGTAGCCACAGCAAGACATCAATGCTCTGGTGGTCCTATGCCAAATGATAATACCTGTAGCCACAGCAAGACATCAATGCTCTGGTGGTCCTATGCCAAATGATAATACCTGTAGCCACAGCAAGACATCAATGCTCTGGTGGTCCTATGCCAAATGATAATACCTGTAGCCACAGCAAAACATCAATGCTCTGGTGGTCCTATGCCAAATGATAATACCTGTAGCCACAGCAAGACATCAATGCTCTGGTGGTCCTATGCCAAATGATAATACCTGTAGCCACAGCAAGACATCAATGCTCTGGTGGTCCTATACCAAATGATAATACCTGTAGCCACAGCAAGGCATCAATGCTCTGGTGGTCCTATGCCAAATGATAATACCTGTAGCCACAGCAAGACATCAATGCTCTGGTGGTCCTATGCCAAATGATAATACCTGTAGCCACAGCAAGACATCAATGCTCTGGTGGTCCTATGCCAAATGATAATACCTGTAGCCACAGCAAGACATCAATGCTCTGGTGGTCCTATGCCAAATGATAATACCTGTAGCCACAGCAAGACATCAATGCTCTGGTGGTCCTATACCAAATAATAATACCTGTAGCCACAGCAAGGCATCAATGCTCTGGTGGTCCTATGCCAAATGATAATACCTGTAGCCACAGCAAGACATCAATGCTCTGGTGGTCCTATGCCAAATGATAATACCTATAGCCACAGCAAGACATCAATGCTCTGGTGGTCCTATGCCAAATGATAATACCTGTAGCCACAGCAAGACATCAATGCTCTGGTGGTCCTATGCCAAATGATAATACCACTTTTAATCGCATGTTTATGTATTTCTAAACTGAAAGCCCACTCACCTGGAGGCCCCTTAGGATCCTCCTTTTAGGTAAAACCCAGGCACCTAAACCTGCCGCCTCCTTAATAATTACTTCAGTATCCTGTCCCCTGATAGAACAATCTTTATTTACACATATACCCCTCTCACACTGCACAAATATCCCGGGTGGACCCCGAGTTTTGCGGTGTGAAAGGGTCATAGTCAATACCCAGGGCCAGCAACTTAGCAATCCAACCCAGGGTAAAAGCAGTGTTTTACGCGGATTGCTTGGCAGTCAGAACGGGAACCACAGGTCGAGCGACCCGGATCCAGTTCACTGCTATGGAGGAGGTAGCAGCGTCAGTGATTCCCCCCCCTCCCCCCCCTGTTAGTAGCTGTGGAACTATTGTTGTGCCACATAAATGAATTATTACTCTTAATAATAGCAATAATGATAATGTATAATTACGCTGCTTGTTACTAATTAGATGTGTGTTGCTTTTTCTGTATTTCACTTTTTACCTATGGTATAATAATGTCTTCCTAATCGCTTATAAGGTTCAGAATCAGAGGCATTTTGGATGAATTCTTTAGGATTTTCATGTTAAATAATAATTAGCAGGTGTATTATTTATGTATTATTTAGATCTTCTGTAACTATACAGAGTAATGCAAAGTATCGATGTGCAGTTATGATACAGATTTTAAATCTATTGTCTCTAATAATTAAGATATTTCTTTGCTTCACTTGTGAATGACAGATTGCACCCTCTCTTATGTAATAGGTCAGTACAGTATTTTGACCCTGATTTCTGCAGACTGACTTCTTATTGCATGTGTCCTTTGCATGAGAGCTTAGAGGATGAGCTTTGTTTGTATTTCCACAATACTTTGTACATATGGACATAAAGAAATAATGTAGTACAATATCTTAGTTATATTATTCAATATTTTAAAATTAGCATTATCTGAAATTCTGCTTAATATGACATTTTTAGTAGTGTGATTGATGTGATTGATGTGATGTTTGAACTATGCATGTTTTTATCATACAATTGGAATGTAAACTTCTATCCGCTGCATATCCTGTAAATATAGGGGGAAATTTGTAAAAAATAGGTGTATTTGTATTTAGAAATACACTTATTTTTGACATTTACTATCCTGAAAATACGGTAATTCTTATTCGTATTGATAGCACATCAATATGAATTGCCGTATTTTCGGGATAGTAAATGTAAAAATTTAGTGTATTTATAAATTCCAATACACCGATTTTTTTTACAAATTTCCTTTAGTAAATTTCCCCTATAAAGTCTGACATTCTGAGAGTCTTCTGTTTTCCCTCCCTATCTCTGTGCCCCAAGTTATTGGGAGCGGGGCACAGATTGCTGGCCACACATCAGACCAACTTTCCTCCAACCACCCAAATAGTTGGTTGGATGGAATAAAACCCTGATACTGGATTGGAGCAAATGTAATTTGTAATGAAGTCATTTGTTTCCCAAATCGGAAAATGCACAACAGCTGTCACTCAGACAATGCACTGTAGTTGGACCTATGTGATTTAAACAATTTCACTGAATGTTTTTGTCCATTCTCCTGAGTTTCTGACCAAATTGCTTATTGGCATTTTCCCCCATACAGTGCCAGATTTTCAGTCCAACCAACCAACTAGTTGGATGGTTGGAGGAAAGTTGGTCTGATGTATGGTCAGGATTAGGGAGGGAAAACAGAAAACTCCAGATTTTTAATTTGACAAATTTGCTGCCAGGCGTTATCGTCCTGTAAAAAAAGATTATATTTCCTATATAATGTAAATATTACAGGTCATCATGATGACTAAAAAGGTTTGGCAATTTTTACACCTATTTTGATAAATTCACTTGACACTCAAAGGGTTATAATGCCACATCAGGTTTTTGTGATAAAGTATTTTATATGCAATGTTGTTATCAGGGACGTAACTAAGGGGGGGGGGCAAGGGGTCAGGCGACCCGGGGGCTGGATAGGATGGGGGCATTAGGGGAGGAGCAAGTTGTCTGGCACCTGTTCTGATGGCCGATGCTGCGTGACCAGGTGCTACAGGCAGCATCCCCCCGGCTAATTGAGCTGCATGTTTTGAATGCAATATATATGCATACATTCAGCTCACAGAGTATACTGTAGATGCCGCTCCTGTGTTACTGGTCTGACATCTTCTGCGCTGCCAGGAGCCCGCCATGAACCCTTGTGACCCTATGTTGTGGGGGGTTTCTTATGTTGTGGGATTTTTTTAAATATAAAGTTTCCTATACTTATTTACTTCTGTTAATGGTCTATCTACTTCACCTAAATAAAGCTTTTGGTGTGCCTGGAGAACTTTTGGGGGGCCGGGGGTTCTTAAGACCTAGGGAATATTACCCCTACACTACCAGTCCTCCTCGTCTTATCAGCACCACTCAAAGTTGTGATATGAAGTCTTCAAGTAAACTAGCTCTCTTTATGTGCCACCATATGTATATTTTCTAACCTTCTTCTCTGAAATCTTTCATTTCTACACCCAGCACTCCTAATTTATTTCTTACCCCTGCAATGTTCTTCTTTATATGAATTAATCTCCATTTGCCTTCTCCCCCCACCCATGCCCTGTCCCAGATACATCTTTCCTAATCCAGCTCTTTCTACTGTATGTCAATGTCCCAATCCTGCCAATCCACTCTACTACCACTCTGCTGCAGTCAGGGCCGCCATTAGGGGGGGGGACCATGGGGACAAGTGTCCCAGGCCCACCACGCTGAATGAGCCTGACCGCTAGTCCAGTGGCGGTCCTCCCGCTGTTGTACGCAGTGATCACTGCTGTCTGAATGGGTCTCCCCTTGTGCATATGTCATGAGCGGGGACCCAGCACAATGAAAATTGAGCGGGTGCCCACCCATGAATATATAATGAGTGTGTACCCACTAGAGGTGTGCGGACTAAAATATTTTGTGTGGGTTTTTGTTTGCTCAAGAGAGGGCAAACGTAAGACAGAAAAAGAGCTTTGTGGGCGCACTCTTGTATTTGGTAAATATGGAATTAATTTAAAACTTAACTTTTATTTCGATCTTTTTAATATATATTGACCAAGGTTAACAATAGTAAAAAAAGGTAGAGTATGAGGAGTTAGAGAAGGGTACCAATAGTATGTCAGTTATGACAGATATAATTTGTAACAAAATGTTGTGTGATGGCACCTTTCACTTTTCACACTTTACTCTCCATTCAGCGCACTACGTCCTTATCATCATTGACATGTGGACAATGTGATTATGGGCGAAAATGAATGGTTTTTATCACCTACAGGTTCGGATCACCTGTAGGGATGTAGATTACCCCAACAACAGTATATTGGTATTATCACAGCTTGTATTGCTCATGCAGTAGGCGTGTCCAATGCAATTATCTTAGGGATACCTCTATTTATACCACACCAGATGTTCTTCAGGGGTCCCCCACAAGAATACTTTTCTGGCCCGTCACTGCTTTGCTTCCAAGTTCGGAACGTGTTTGGGCATTTCCAGTGAGGTATGGTGGTATTTTCTGAGGTTTTTATTTCCCAGAGTAGAAATTGCCTGGTTAACTGTGGATTAGAGCATTAATAGCTGACTGGATACCGAAATTGTGTGGTCACCAATGTATTAGCAGCTAAATATGTATCTCTTCAATAAGTGCTACAAGAATGACATTACAAGGGGAGAGAAAGAATTAGAAACATAAGGAGGGAAGGGAATGGGGGGAGAAAGAGGGGGAGGGAGAGGTAGGAAGGGGAGGTAGTAGCAATAGGTGATACAAAAAGCAAAATTGCCTATTTGGTATAGATGTTAATTAGGATTAATTATGGCTGCTATTCAAAAATCTGCGGAGTTTAGAGGGTTAGGTACCTAAGTAACAGATATAGCCTGCCTACTTGTTTTTTGGTAGTCAATTCCTCTTAGCAAGAAAGGCAATTAGGTCCAGTATCCACAGTTAATATTGCTGTCCCACAAGATATTTCCGCTCCAACAAAGAGTTAAATACCTCAGTGCCAGACATAACCTGTCTGCTTATATATGGATGGTTAATTGTATTGCACTGAATTGTGTTTAACCCGTATCCACAGTCAAATGTTGCTACAATGCTGCCCCCACTGGTGGCTCAGCTCCGATGCTGGCCACTGCAGGAACTGGCTGACAGTATTTAAACTATACACAGGTTACTTAGTATACACGTATAGTTGTAGCAGTTCCTTTAAGTAAACAGAAGTGTCACTCCTCTGCCAGACGCAGATGGAGGACACTGGTACCTGGGACGCCGCCGGGCGTCAGAGCTTGGTATCCGGGCGGGTCTGAGGTACGGCTGGTAGGGGGTCGCAGAGTGGAAGGTCTCCGTTTGGGTAACGCCGCTGCTGCTGTCGCTGGGGTGTCAATTAGACACGTGTTTCGCCGGGATCGGCTTCATCAGTATGCGCCATCTTGGTTGTGGGCAGTTTGCCCTGACTTTTGTACGTAGTTCATCCAATCACCGCTCATTTGTTTTGATTGATGTCTCAGCTAGCCTATGTGAGGGTGCTGGTCACTGATTAGCCTGAAGCTGTGGCTGAGATTGTATGCCGTTTTTTCTTGGTGTTTAATCTAGTCTATTAAGGCTTTTTAATAGCCTTTTATTGAAGTAGCATGATAGCCTTAATTATGGGAGTTTAGACAACTTGGATTGAATGATGGTGGGGTTTAATTACCCGATGTGGGGTGTATGTATTACCCTGCCATAATGATTTCATGGTCGTTTTTAGGAATTAATTGATCAATTGGGTACTTGATCCCATATTGAATGAATATTATGGAATAAATATAGGGGACTATACAATGAGAAGGAGAAGAGCACATTTTATACTACTATGAAAATATATTAGTAATAGGAATATAAATAAAGATTTATTTAATTAGAAAAGGAATTAATATTTGTTAATAAATATAAATATAAAAGATTAAAAAGTGGTTTAAAATTGATAACCATCTATAGCAGATTGATTAAAGGGGTTAAATGTTATCTAATGAAAAATAATATATATTTTATTTATATTGAGTGGTGACATGAAACCAAAGTGCAAGTGAAAAGAAGAATTATGTATAGAAAAAATACTTAAATGAAATAAATAAAATTAAAAATAAAAATAAATAATAAAAATGTTTATTAAATTTTTTTTAAATTTATAAGGTATATGAAATATAGAAATATTGTGTATTGATTATAGATATGAGAAATAGGTGACCCTAGATGTCCCAGTGAGTAATGTGAGTATAGGCACCATTGTGAAGGTATCTGTATGAAAGGATTGATGGGTGTGGGTCCTGGGTATGACCCAGTGGAGGTGACAAAATTCTTGAAGGAGGAACAGCGTGATGCAACAACTAGCTGGTGTGACAAAAGGAGAAAATATATGTGTATATATATTTTTTGGTGGTGTGATACCCAGGATGCTGTGGTGTAAAAGTGGCTGGTGGTAATACTGGGGTGCAGTTAACCGTATAAAGGGTATTATTAGGAGACCCGTGGTGCTAATACTGGGATATAGAAGCAAATAAATGGAATAGGATAATAAGGTGTTGTGACTAAGTGAGGATTAGGATCAAACTTGGTAGTGTGCTGAATTATTTGATAGTGGTGAAATTATCAAGCTGAGGGGAAACATTAATATTCATACGTTGATAGAAATGTGGCATAGCTGCATGATTGACAAAAAGGGAGTTTTATCTGAGAAATGCCCCATACTTGATATCTTCATTGAGGCCATTGGGTGCTAAGGATCCCAAGCGGAAAATCCATTTTCCTTCTTTCTGAAGTAGTGTTTGGTTGAGATCCCCACCTCTGAGGCCCATATGTATTTGCTCAAGGCCAGATATCTTGAAGCTGGTTGACTTTCCTCCATGTTTCACGAGGAAATGTCTCGCTACAGTTGTTAACTGCTTCATCTTTTTTATATCAGCTTGGGCATTCCGAATGTTCCCTAAATGTTCAAGGGCACGTTGTTTTAACATCCGACTCGTCATTCCAATGTATAGGATGTTGCAATCGCATGTGATGCAGTATATCAGGTTCTTGCTTTTGCAATTGAAGTATCCTTTAATCTTGATCGCTTGTCCATACTTATCCTTCATGGTTGTAGTATTTTTGATGTGTTGGCAGATTTTACAACCCCCGCAGGGGAAGCTGCCATCCGGGAAGGTGTTTTTTGTTCTTGGTCCTGAAAAGTGACTGTGCACCAATTGGTCCTTGAGACTGGGTGCTCTTCTCCAGCTCATGTTGACTCTGCTGTCCAGTTTCTTGGCTAGATCATTGTCACTCAGGATGATGGGCCAGTGCTTCTGTATGATATCTTTAATTTTACGCCATTCAGCACAGAAATTGCCAACAAATCGAATTGTGGTATCTTCTTTTTTGTTTGTGGGTTCATCTTTTCTGAAGAGGATCTGTGATCTCTCTACCTCAGCCACAGTTCGTTTTGCCTTTTTGATGGATCTTTTGGAGTATCCCCTTTCCACGAGTCTGTCACTGAGATCTTTGCAGTTGAGTTGGTATACTTCATCGTTGGAACAATTTCTGCGGAGCCTTAAGAATTCTCCTTTAGGGATATTGGCAATTGTAGGTGGGAAATGTGCGCTTGAGTTATATAGCAGGCTGTTGGTTGAGGTAGTTTTTCGGAAGAGTTCCGTATTCACCATGTTCCTTTCACCTCTGTATATCCTTAGATCGAGGAAGGTTATACTGGAGCGGCTGTATTCAGATGTCAGTTTCAAGTTGAGTTGGTTATTGTTCAGGTGTTCCAGGAATTGATGTAGCTGTGCTTCGGAGCCCTTCCATATCATCAGAATGTCATCTATGTACCGCATCCATGCGGTTATGCATTCTTCATAGATGTGGTTATCTTCGTGAAAGACGAACTCCCGCTCCCACCATCCAAGGAAGAGGTTGGCGTATGTGGGGGCACAGGCCGCCCCCATCGCTGTCCCTCTCCCCTGGATGTAGAAGCGGTTGTTAAACGTGAAGTAATTTTTGTGTAGTACGAAATTCATTAATTGTATCAAAAAGTCCTGGAAGTCTCCATATTCTTCCATTTGTAGAAAGTATCTGACAGCTTCCAGGCCCAAGTCATGCCTTATGCAAGTATACAACGCTTCAACGTCCAGGCTCACTAGGATCTCTGTTTCATCTAGGCAGACATCATGTAATTTCCTTAGGACGTCCGCTGTGTCCTGTATGTAGGAGGGAAGGGCCGTGACATGTTGGCGCAGGTGTGTATCTAAGAAGATGCATGCCTTTTCAATGAGTGCTCCATTTCCCGACACTATCGGGCGTCCTGGTGGTTCAGTAATGTGTTTATGGACTTTCGGTAGTAAATAGAAAGTCGCTGTGCGGGGATTTGGGTTTGCCAGGAATTGATGTTCTGTTTTTGTGATGGTCCCGTTCATTAATGCATCATGGATGATTCTGTCGTATTGTGCTTTGAAATTCGAGGTTGGATCAAAAAGTGTCTTCGTATAGCACGTGGTGTCATCTAGCTGTCTATTAACCTCTTTCAAGTATAAATTGGTCGGCCACAGAACTATATTCCCCCCCTTATCGGAGGGTTTGATCTCTACATCCGTCCACTGCTTAATTTCCTGGATTGCTTGATGTTCTTGTTTGGTGATGTTTCTGCTGTATCTGGTGTATTTCTTCTTTTCATGTAATTTGTCCAGGTCCCTTGAGACCAAATTTGTGAACACTTTCACCTCTGGGCATATATTGATAGGTGGAAAAAAGCAGGATCGTTTCTTACACAGTGGCCTTGTGGTTGATTCTGGGGGTTCAGTATTGCCTTCCAACTCTTCCAGAGCCCGGATGGCTTCCTGTTCTTGTTCCGACCAGATATCTGTTGGTAGGGACCCATCTTTTTTGGCATAGAATTTTGTGAGTAGCAGCTTCCGACTAAAAAGTTGGAGATTGGTTTCCCATTGGAAACGGTCGAAAGTGCTTGTGGGGCAGAAAGTTAATCCTTTCTGTAGCACATTCCTCTGTGCATCTGATAGTTCATGTTGAGATAGGTTTAATATCTGTAGTTTGGATACTTCGGATTCTCTGCTTCCCTGCCCCTCAGAGGGTAGCGGTTCGGTGTCCGTGGTTCCCATCTGGTAAAGTCCCTCCTTCTTCTTCTTTTTGGCACGTCTTGTTTTTCTTTTGGACCCCTGTTTCCCCGGCCAAAGTCTAAAAAATGGCTCGAAGCTGAGTAGTCTGTAGGTTGGTGGTATTGACCTTGATTGCTGGGTGGCCTATAAGTTGGCTCGTCCCCTCGATGGGAGTTGTCGTCACTCAGATCGTCTGCACTTGAGAAGTCGGTTTCCGATGTTGATGGTTGGTATCTTGGTGTCCCTCGGTTATAGTTTCTTCTTCCCCAGTGGAAAACGTGCCCTGTCTGGAAATCGGTCTGGTCTCTGTAGAACTTGCTCTTCTTACGTTCTATAATTGTTTTCTCGTATTCCTCCAGGTCTTTTTTGTTTTTCTCAAACTGTTGTTGGAATGCAGGGGACTGTTCCCAGGGTTCTAGTTTCTTACCTAGGGCTTCAATATCTTTTGAGATGGCTTCCAACGTTAGGTGATTGTGTTGAATGAGTATGCCCATCAATTCTTGGGAACATTTAATTAAACTGTTTTCCCATTCCTTTTTAAGGTTTTCCGTACACAATTCAAAGGCTGGGAAAGTTTTTGGCCTGAGCCCTCTTGGTGTAATTTTCTGCCGGCAATAATTCTCAAGACTTGTCAAGTCCCAGTTGACCCTGGTTTGGCGTTGAAGTGTGTGTTTTAATTTGGTTAAATCTTCAGTCCAGTTGGACTCCGGGATGGTTTCACTAGTGGTGGTAGGAAAGATGTTATCCAAGTTGTCTGTCCTTCGTTTTTGTAGTAGTTCATTCTTTAGACTAAAACTCGACATTGAGACAGATTTTAGGGTGTTTGGCTTGAAAAAAGAAAGATCGATATATGAATGTTGTCAATTTTAAACCACTTTTTAATCTTTTATATTTATATTTATTAACAAATATTAATTCCTTTTCTAATTAAATAAATCTTTATTTATATTCCTATTACTAATATATTTTCATAGTAGTATAAAATGTGCTCTTCTCCTTCTCATTGTATAGTCCCCTATATTTATTCCATAATATTCATTCAATATGGGATCAAGTACCCAATTGATCAATTAATTCCTAAAAACGACCATGAAATCATTATGGCAGGGTAATACATACACCCCACATCGGGTAATTAAACCCCACCATCATTCAATCCAAGTTGTCTAAACTCCCATAATTAAGGCTATCATGCTACTTCAATAAAAGGCTATTAAAAAGCCTTAATAGACTAGATTAAACACCAAGAAAAAACGGCATACAATCTCAGCCACAGCTTCAGGCTAATCAGTGACCAGCACCCTCACATAGGCTAGCTGAGACATCAATCAAAACAAATGAGCGGTGATTGGATGAACTACGTACAAAAGTCAGGGCAAACTGCCCACAACCAAGATGGCGCATACTGATGAAGCCGATCCCGGCGAAACACGTGTCTAATTGACACCCCAGCGACAGCAGCAGCGGCGTTACCCAAACGGAGACCTTCCACTCTGCGACCCCCTACCAGCCGTACCTCAGACCCGCCCGGATACCAAGCTCTGACGCCCGGCGGCGTCCCAGGTACCAGTGTCCTCCATCTGCGTCTGGCAGAGGAGTGACACTTCTGTTTACTTAAAGGAACTGCTACAACTATACGTGTATACTAAGTAACCTGTGTATAGTTTAAATACTGTCAGCCAGTTCCTGCAGTGGCCAGCATCGGAGCTGAGCCACCAGTGGGGGCAGCATTGTAGCAACATTTGACTGTGGATACGGGTTAAACACAATTCAGTGCAATACAATTAACCATCCATATATAAGCAGACAGGTTATGTCTGGCACTGAGGTATTTAACTCTTTGTTGGAGCGGAAATATCTTGTGGGACAGCAATATTAACTGTGGATACTGGACCTAATTGCCTTTCTTGCTAAGAGGAATTGACTACCAAAAAACAAGTAGGCAGGCTATATCTGTTACTTAGGTACCTAACCCTCTAAACTCCGCAGATTTTTGAATAGCAGCCATAATTAATCCTAATTAACATCTATACCAAATAGGCAATTTTGCTTTTTGTATCACCTATTGCTACTACCTCCCCTTCCTACCTCTCCCTCCCCCTCTTTCTCCCCCCATTCCCTTCCCTCCTTATGTTTCTAATTCTTTTTCTCCCCTTGTAATGTCATTCTTGTAGCACTTATTGAAGAGATACATATTTAGCTGCTAATACATTGGTGACCACACAATTTCGGTATCCAGTCAGCTATTAATGCTCTAATCCACAGTTAACCAGGCAATTTCTACTCTGGGAAATAAAAACCTCAGAAAATACCACCATACCTCACTGGAAATGCCCAAACACGTTCCGAACTTGGAAGCAAAGCAGTGACGGGCCAGAAAAGTATTCTTGTGGGGGACCCCTGAAGAACATCTGGTGTGGTATAAATAGAGGTATCCCTAAGATAATTGCATTGGACACGCCTACTGCATGAGCAATACAAGCTGTGATAATACCAATATACTGTTGTTGGGGTAATCTACATCCCTACAGGTGATCCGAACCTGTAGGTGATAAAAACCATTCATTTTCGCCCATAATCACATTGTCCACATGTCAATGATGATAAGGACGTAGTGCGCTGAATGGAGAGTAAAGTGTGAAAAGTGAAAGGTGCCATCACACAACATTTTGTTACAAATTATATCTGTCATAACTGACATACTATTGGTACCCTTCTCTAACTCCTCATACTCTACCTTTTTTTACTATTGTTAACCTTGGTCAATATATATTAAAAAGATCGAAATAAAAGTTAAGTTTTAAATTAATTCCATATTTACCAAATACAAGAGTGCGCCCACAAAGCTCTTTTTCTGTCTTACGTTTGCCCTCTCTTGAGCAAACAAAAACCCACACTCAGTTGTTATACTGAAACTGTGGGCGCACCACCAATCCATGACTATCATAATTTAATTCAAATAGTCCTCATGTTGGTCATCAAAATGAAATAATAACCAATTATTCTATGTCAGTGCGGCTCCAACCCTACCCCACATTCCTAAAATATTTTGTGTAACATTAGGTGAGGAAGGGGGGGCTCTGCCTATTTGGTCAGTCCCAGGCCCCACAACTTCTGATGGTAGCCTTGGCTGCAGTAACATAACTGGGGCCCATTCTCTTTCTCAGCTCTTTTTCTCCTCAATATTGAACTGTCACATTTTAGGGGTTCTAGGCTGTAGGCCAATCCCCCATAGGTGCATGCCTGGCAGGAGTCAGTGCCAGTGTCATGCTTGTTCTCAGGAAGTTCTCTCCTACCATTATCCTGCGCTTGCGAGAGATCTATGACATATCAGCAAGCCGCATGAGGGCAAGCACGACTCAGCACATGTGTGTTTGCATGTAGCTAATATGTTGTCCTCTCTCCTAGAGGAAAGAGTAAACAAAATGTTATAACCTCAGATGCTTCAGGTTTTAGTTGTTGTCTGTAACTGAATCTACTTCTATTACTTGCATGTCTTTCTCCTACCATGAGCATGTGTTGGTGTTACATTTGTTAATTTATCTTTTTCTTGTTTTGCATAGTGAAGTTTCTTATTGTTCTGTTAGCAAACATGCATTGTATAACGGTATTTGTCATCTGATATATTCTATTTCTTTTTGGACCATTTAATAACCTCACTTTAATTTGTTCACCAGTGCACTTTGGTAGCCATCACCCAGCTTGATGAGTTGCCATTTCTGCCACTCCAATAATATATTAAAATGATATCAACTTAAAATGATTTCTTCTCATTTTCATTTTGGCTGTGGTCCTATTCCTGAGCTGATTGAAACACAAAGCCTATCCTGCCTCTTGTTGTGACTTATAGGAGACAGGACTGGTGCCCAGTTTAGTCAGACATGTGACAATTGGATAATTTCTGAAATGCCTGGGACCCATTCCTTCAGCACACACAAGTTTCTAGTCGTTATAAGCATGGACGGATTGGGGGGGTGGGCACCTGGGTGTGTGCCCCCCATGTAGTTTAGTGGAATTTTGTTTAAACTATTTTTTCATTTTTCCTGCTACCCCGGTCCTGTATATACACTGCTCAAAAAAATAGAGGGAACACTTAAACTCCAAGTCAATCACACGTCTGTGAAATCCAACTGTTCACTTAGGAAGCAACACTGATTGACCATCAATTCCACATGCTGTTCTGCAAATGGAATAGACAACAGGTGGAAATTATAGGCAATTAGCAAAACACCCTCAATAAAGGAGTTGTTCTGCAGGTGGTGACCACAGACCACTTCTCAGCTCCTATGCTTTTTGGACGATGTTTTGGTCACTTTTGAAAGCTGGCGGTGCTTTCACTCTAGTGGTAGCATGAGACGGGGTCTACAACCCACACAAGTGGCTCAGTTAGTGCAGATCATCCAGGATGGCACATCAATGCGAGCTGTGGCAAGAAGGTTTGCTGTAGTGTCCAGAGCATGGAGGCGCTACCAGGAGACAGGCCAGTACATCAGGAGACGTGGAGGAGGCCGTAGGAGGGCAACAACCCAGCAGCAGGACCACTACCTCCGCCTTGTGTGAGGAGAAACAGGAGGAGCACTGCCAGAGCCCTGCAAAATGACCTCCAGCAGGCCACAAATGTGCATGTCCCTACTCAAACGGTAAGAAACAGACTCCACAAGGGTGGTATGAGGGCCCGACGTCCACAGGTGGGGGTTGTGCTTACAGCGCAACACCGTGCAGGACGTTTGGCATTTGCCAGAGAACACCAAGATTGGCAAATTCGACACTGGCGCCCTGTGCTCTTCACAGATGAAAGCAGGTTCACACTGAGCACATGACAGATGTGACAGAGTCTGGAGATGCCAAGGAGAATGTTTTGCTGTCTGCAACATACTCCAGCATGACCAGTTTGACAGTCGGTCAGTAATGGTGTGGGGTGGCATTTCTTTGGGGGGCCGCACAGCCCTTCATGTGCTCGCCAGAGGTAGCCTGACTGCCATTAGGTACCAAGATGAGATCCTCAGACCCCTTGTGAGACCATATGCTGGTGCGGTTGGCCATGGGATCCTCCTAATGCCAGACAATGCTAGACCTCATGTGGCTGGAGTGTGTCAGCAGTTCCTGCAAGACAAAGGCATTGATGCTATGGACTGGCCTGTCCGTTCCCCAGGCCTGAATCCAATTGAGCACAACTGGGACATCATGTCTCGCTCCCTCCACCAATGCCACGTTGCACCAGACTGTGCAGGAGTTGGCGGATGCTTTAGTCCAGGTCTGGGAGGAGATCCCTCAGGAGACCATCTGCCACCTCATCAGGAGCATGCCCAGGCATTGTAGGGAGGTCATACAGGCAAGTGGAGGCCACACACACTACTGAGCCTCATTTTGACTTGTTTTAAGGACATTACATCAAAGGGCAGTATTCAATGAAAATATTCATGGCGTGCAGCGAATCCTGTTTAGGATTTGCTGCACAGTCACCGTGTTCCAGAGCCTCGCTGTCCCCAGTATTCAATGAGGCAGGTGCTCGCTGCCGCTGACCGCGAATTCGAACTCCTGCGGTGTACCCCACAGGGAGCCTGAGGACGGTGGCGGGCAGGGAGATGGAAGTCTCCCTGCCTTCCCCAGAACGTATGTGGGGGGGAGGTGGGCTCCCCGGGAGCCAGGCAGCACAGGCTGCCCCCCGGGAGAGCCAGCAGGGGACCAGGTATTCACTGCACCCGATCGTGCATATGTAATGATCGGGTGCAGTGAATATATGAATATCTAATGAGCGGCTCTCGGCTCCCGGCCCCCTGCTGGCTGCTCTGTGTAAAAAATAAATAAATATATAAAATATATATATATATATATATATAATTGAAAAAAGAGACTGGCACTCAGGGGTCTTGGTACAACACGTGTATTCACAACAAGTGAAAAAACATCCAACGTTTCGGGGCTGCGCCCCTTTGTCAAGGTGTATGTGGGATGCCCCTTCACAGAATAAAATTCCTGATTTTTTTACACCAAATGTAAAACAACAACAACTTTATTTTAAAAGTTCACTTTCCACTTCACCATGAAAAGATGGCGATTTGCTACACGGAGACACACGGCGAAAATCACTTAGAAAGACGGCGAGAAGTGCACGTTGAATAGGGTGATTCGCTTTCTGACCCAAAAAATCACCTTCCAACGCGAAAATAGCTCAAATTCGCCATGAAACAGGGCGAATTATCTTCATTGAATACTGCCCAAAGTTGGATCAGCCTGAAGTGTGTTTTTCCACTTTAATTTTGAGTGAACTCCAAATCCAGACCTCCATGGGTTAATAAATTGTATTTCCATTGATAATTATTGTGTGATTTTGTTGTCAGCACATTCAACTTTGTAATGAACAAAGTATTTAATAAGAATAGTTCATTCATTCAGATCTAGGATGTGTTATGCTAGTGTTCCCTTTATTTTTTGAGCAGTGTATAATAATAGGGCTGGCTGCTAGTAAGCCTGTAAGCCCGCCCTTGGTCGCCTGTGTGTGAAATGATTGGCCTGCCCTGCACACATGATCTGTGCATGGCAGAGGAGCCAATCCGCGGACGCCGCCTTCCCGCCAGACCCGCTGAAGCGCCAGCAGAGTGAAGACAGGCAGCACTGTCCTGGGAGCCGACACCTGTGGTGAGTGAGCAGCGCAGCACTGGCAGTGGGGTCTGTCTGCAGAGATGAGAGCTCTGCTGGCGCTTCCCAGTCCCTGCTGCATCAGTCACCTCACCGGCACCGCCCGCCCTGCTCTCACTCTGCACACTTCCGCGACCACTTTGTTCCCCAAACCCACCCGTTTGGCTACTGTAATGTGGGGTACACACGATTTGGCCCAAAACGAGCCAATTTAGATACAATCTCGACTGATTGTATGTAAATCGGCCGTGTTTTGGGACATTTCGCTGCCCTTTTAATGTGGTCCCAGACTGATGCCCGGCCCGCGGGTCGTTAGGTCTTTTCTGAGATCCTACCTGCTACAGGTAGGATCTCAGAAACTACCATTGTAGTGGGTGCGGGTCGTGATCACATCAGGAGCTTTTTCTGTGCCGGTCGGCGGCTCTGTCAGCTTGTGAGCGATCCCGCTCACGAGCAGGATCGTCCTGGTGTGTACCCAGCATAAGTGTACCTACCAACCCCAGCCCTCCACTGTGTTGGGAGGGAGTGGTGCACTGCTCACTTTAGTGTTGTCTGCTGGGCTGGCTTCTGCGGATCCATAGCGTGTGGCCTGGTGTGACGGGCCTGGGGAACAGTATGGCCTGGTGTTATGGGGGACAATGTGGGTTGGTGTGATGGGGGCAGTGTGGCCTGGTGTGATGGGCCTGGGGGACAGTATGGGGCAGGTGCAATGAGGACAGTGTGGGGCAGGTGCAATGGGGACAGGACAGGCATGCTGGTGTGATGGGGACAGTGTGGGGCAGGTGCAATGGTGACAGGACAGGCATGCTGTGTGATGGGGACAGTGTGGGGCAGGTGCAAAGGGGAGAGGGTGGGGCAGGTGCAATGGTGACAGTATGGGGACGGTGCATAGGGGACAGTGTGGTGCAGGTGCAATGGGGACAGGACAGGCATGCTGGTGTGATGGGGACACTACAGTGTGGGTCTGGTGTGATGTGGACACTACAGTGTGGGGCTGGTGTGATGGGGAACAGTGTGGGGCTGGTGTAATTTGGGACAGTGTGGGGCTGGTGTGATGGGGACAGTGTGAGGCAAGTGCAATGGGGTTAGGGTTTTTTCCCCTTGAGCTGCCGCCCGCCACCGTCGGGAACAAACAATAATCCGTATAGCATTATGTGAGTTTTGGCTTAATCTGTGTAGCTCTATGTGAACTTTGGCACAATCTGTTTGGCATTGTGTGTAAGGGGCAAGTTTAATGAGGTCTACTATTTGGTTGCATAATGTGTAGAAGTGGTATATGGTGTGGTATACTACACTCATGACCACGCCCCATTTTGAGTGGCCACAACCCCTTTTCCGGAGAGCGCGCGCCTTTGTCACGCGCATAAATACATTCCCCACTATTGACGCCAAGGTGGGCCTGTGTACTTTAAATGCCAGGACCTATTTTTAATCCCATTCCGGCCCTTGCTCTCCTTCTTTCTTTACGCTCTCTCAGCGTGCACACTGGCATCACGAACCCCCCCCTTTCTTGGTGCCCCCCTCTGTCATTTTCTCCTGGGTCCGCCCTTGATTATAAGTACAGTCATTATAAGAACAGATTAACAGACATTGGGTTTCTAGGGGTTACACAATTTATAATATCAGGAAATGCCCAAGGAGAGTATTTTTTTGTTATTTTTTTCATTGTCATCAAGTTCCATGTGTATAACTAGTCATGTTTGTTTTTAAATAATATTTTACATTTGAATAAATTACCTTTTCAGTACAGGTAGCTTCTCTGCTGTCCCTTATGGCAGGCATCTGCTTTTTTCCCTACCACCATCCCACATGACTATTAGTTGACATGAAGCTGTCTGGTATTGGACAGGCAACATCACATGGCTTTATAGCCAGAATGCCAGAACAACTGTCTAATTGCCCATATTACATTTTTAATTGTTTATCTCTCTGTTACATTGCATGTGAATAGATGGTCATATGCTTAATTTTACCTATCGGTCATACACACAGGAGAAACAAATGAGGAGAGAACATTCCGGAACTGGATGAATTCTCTAGGGGTGAATCCATATGTCAACCATATTTACAGGTACCTAATACGATTATTGTTCAGTAAAAATATTTCACTATGCATTTTTTAATATTAATATCTTTTACATACTTGTTCTGTACATATATCATACCGTCCAACATGACCCATTCCATTAGGTACAAAATGCTCTGTTCCTGGACTTCCCTGCCAGTGGCAGTTACAGTGGTGGGGCTCCAGCACAGTCCAATATTCAAAGAGGGAGGGACACATAAACTGTCAGTGAGTCCAGGACAGTGATGTTTGGGGTGGCAGTAGGTGTGGCTCCCCTTTTTGAATATTGGACTGTGCTGCAGGCTCACATCTGCAGCTGCCACTGACAAGGAAGTCCAGCAACAGAGCATGTAATTGGCCATGTTGGAGGCTATGCATATATTTATTTATTTATTTATTTACAGTTTCTTATATAGCGCAGCAGGTTCCGTTGCGCTTTACAATAGTAGACAGTAATAAGACAAACTGGGTAACAACAGACAGACTTAGAGGTAGGAGGGCCCTGCTGCAAGCTTACAATCTATAGGGATATAGGGGGGAAACATAAGGACAGGCACCAGTAATAGTATAGCAGTTACAAGTCCAGAAGGGAAGCTATATAATACATAAGTGCCTCGGAGGGTTATGCATGTAGAACTTAAATATGATAGGCTTGCCTGAAGAGGTGAGTTTTCAGGGAACGCTTGAAAGTTTGGAGACTGGTGGAGAGTCTTAATGTGCGTGGAAGGGCATTCCATAGGATGGGAGCAGCCCGATAAAAGTCCTGTAATAGTGAATGGGAGCTAGTGATCCGTGCAGAAGAGAGATGCAGATCTTGTGTAGAGCGTAGTGGTCGAGATGGGAGATATTTTGTGATAAGTGCAGAGATATATGCTGGTGCAGTATGGTTAATAGCTTTATAAGCAAGTAGAAGTGTTTTATATTGAATACGGTAATATACAGGCAACCATTGGAGGGACTGGCAAAGCGGATCAGCAGACGATGAGCGTCTTGCAAGGAAGATCCGCCTAGCAGCAGCATTTAAAATTGATTGCAGTGGTGAGAGTCTGTTCTTGGGAAGACCAGTTAGGAGACTATTGCAATAATCAATGCGGGATATAATGAGTGCATGGATAAGAGATTTGGTAGTGTCTTGTGTGAGATAGGGTCGTATTTTGGATATGTTTTTTAGATGCATGTAACATGATTTGGAGACAGATTGAATGTGGGGAAGAAAGGACAGTTCAGAGTCGAGGATGACCCCTAAGCAACGAGCTTGTGGGGTAGGGTAGATTATCGAGTTGTCAACAGTGATGGAGATGTCAGGATGGTAACTGTACTTAGTTGGCGGGAATATAAGTAATTCCGTTTTGGAAATATTGAGTTTGAGTTGGCGACAAGACATCCAAGATAAGATGGCAGAGAGACAATCAGAGACTCGACCCAAAACCACTGATGACAACTCTAGGGTTGATAGATAGATTTGAGTATCATCAGCATACAAGTGATACTGAAATCCGAAAGAGCTGATTAGTTTGCCAAGAGAGGAGGTATAGATTGAGAAAAGCAGAGGACCTAAGACTGAACCTTGCGGAACTCCGACTGACAGAGGTAATGAAGAGGAAGTAGTGTTAGAGAAGCGAACACTGAAAGAGCGATCAGATAGGTAAGATGTGAACCAGGAAAGGGCTGTATCAATAAGACCTAGGGAGTGTAGTGTTTGTAAGAGAAGAAAGTGATCGAGGGTGTCAAATGCAGCAGAAAGATCAAGAAACTAGTGAGTAATGGCCTTTAGACTTAGCCGTTACCAGATCATTCACCACTTTAGTCAGTGCTGTCTCAGTGGAGTGTTGAGAGCGAAAGCCGGACTGAAGTGGGTCTAATAGGGTGTTAGAGTTAAGAAAGTTTGTGAGGCGAGAGTAGACAAGTCTCTCCAGTAGCTTAGAGAGGCATGGGAGCTGAGATATAGGACGATAGTTAGAGAGTTAGGGTCAGAATTCTGTTTTTTAAGAATAGGAGTTATCACTGCATGTTTGAGCAGAGAAGGAAAAGTACCAGTAGTTAGAGAGAGATTGCAGATTTTAGTTAAGGTTGGAATAAGCACAAGAGATAGATTTTTAATGACTTGCGCAGGTATAGGATCGAGAGGAGAGGTAGTAGAGTAAGAGGATAAGAAGAGTGCGGATACTTCTTTTTCATTTGTGGACTCAAATGAAGAGAAAGTGCCAGAGTGTTCAGGTGGGAAAGAAAGAGGGTTAGAGGTTGTGGAAGAGCATACCATTTCATCTCGGATGTTATCAATCTTGTCCTTAAAGTAGGAGGCAAGTTCTTGTGCACTGATGGTAGACGGTGGGGGAGGAGGGGGAGGGTACAGAAGAGACTTAAAGGTGTTAAAAAGTCGCTTAGGGTTGGTGGCATGAGAAGAGATGAGAGATTGGTAGTATGTTTGTTTGGCAGTGTCCAAAGCATTGCTGTAGGAGTAGTAGCTAGTTTTATATGCGAGGAAATCAGTCATACTACGAGATTTGCGCCATTGGCGTTCTACTTTACGTGACTGATTTAGTAGTTGTCTTGTTGTTTTGGTGTGCCACGGTTGGCATCTAAGCCTACTTGGGGTGTAATGGGTAGCTGGAGCCATGTCATCAAGGGCTGTATATATTTGACATTAGAGATAAGTCATAAACTAACTTACAAGCCATGGTTCTGACCTGACTGTCTTTTCTATTCTAGTGACATGGGTGATGCCCTAGTGATCTTCCAGTTGTATGATCGGACACGAGTGCCTGTTGACTGGGGTCGTGTAAACAGGCCGCCATTTTCATCTCTTGGTGGGCATATGAGAAAGGTGTGTGTAAAGTAATGTGTTTGGAAAATGAGCCTACAGCCTACAAGGTTGCAGAATTGTAAATTTTCGGAGGGATGTGACGTAACATTTGTAAGGAACTATTAAATTTACTGTTACGGTGGCCGCCTGGGCGCTGGATGTAACTACCGGAGGCTGGAAGCTGGAGATCAGGCATGAGCCCATAGCCGGGACCACTGGTTAGGACGGCCACAGCGAAACCTACACTGACTCTATTAAGTCCCCCGGGCAGATGTCAAACCCCTGCAGGAACTAGGCTTCACCTGTGGCCGCCACGTTCGAAGGAGCGAGTTAGGCCCGCTCCAGCTCCGATGCAGCCAGGTCTTAAGGACGGACAAAGGGTGAGTGATCGTCAGGGGTTTACTCAAGAGGATGATCTGACTAACGGGCCTAACTAAGTAAGAGCCCCTATCTGCCGGCACCTGGCCAATGATGGGAGTGCGACCCAGTCGCAGGCATAAGAGACAGACTCAGGGAATCTCCAAACAACGGGTATAACACAGCACAGCGA
Organism: Crinia signifera; assembly: GCF_055691185.1. Lineage (NCBI taxonomy): Eukaryota > Metazoa > Chordata > Amphibia > Anura > Myobatrachidae > Crinia > Crinia signifera. The sequence continues at coordinate 263,003,571 of NC_139219.1, forward strand.
ATCCCCAAAGCAACCAAATAAAGAACGGGGAGCCCTGCCTAACAAGGAACTGGAATGACGGGCAGAGGGTAACAGAGAAATGTACACTGGAAACCACCAAAGAAATAGGCAGGCTAAGCCCACGGTGGGGCAAAGTCCAGAACCCCCAACTTAAACTACGGGCTGAGCAGCCCCGAAAACTAAAGAAATCAGCAAGCCGCCGAGTAAAAAGCAAGATAATACCAGGCTCCACTGGCGCACTTACCTGACCCACGGAAAGGAGGTCACAGTGGATCAGGGCCAGGCATGGAAGCAGAGCCGCAGACGTAATGGGACCCATAAGGAGACGAAGGAACTGGGAGCTGAGCTGTAGAGGATATATCCTGAGATCCAAACAGGAGACCGGAACAAGGGACCAGGTAGTGTAGCTGAGAGCTGACAGAGAGTTCCCTGCACAGGAAGCAGGAAATAAACACTGGTAACAGGAAGCTATCACTGGCAGGATTCCACAGGTTAGCATGCCTTATCAAGGCCTCAAGTGATTGATAACACCTGGTGGATATCCAGGCATCTCCCAAGCAAGTGCTAAATGAGCTAATTACCTCACAGCCTTGTGAATAATTGCTCACAGAATATTAAGCTGATGTGGCACAGACCTGCCACTGGAGGCCACCAGTGAGTCAAATGCCGAACACAAACTAAACAGAAAACCAAAGCAGACTGAACCATAAATCCTGATTCCCAACATTTACTTCCACCTTCAATTCCATTCCTCAACACAACTCCCCCCAAACTCCCCAATATGTGCAAATCAATGTATTGTCATCATGCTAACTCAGTGGATCTCTAACTCGGACCTCAAGACCCCACACAGTTCACATTTTCCATGTCACCCAACAGGTGCACTCATTACTTACTGACATGTTTTGAAAGATCCACAGGTGGAGCTAATGACTTCAATTGATTCTCTGAGACTTTGAGAACCTGTGCTCTAATTCATAGTAAATTGATTCATTCTACTCATTGTCTATTAAATACAGATATAAAGCAAGAGTCCTAGCTGCTGGAGACATCTGTAGCATACTGTTTGTCCACACCAAATGGGTGGGAAATTAGTGAAGCTAATGTGCATACAATGTAAACAGTAAAGTGTGAGGTGATGAAAGTTGTCAGAGACAAAATGGGTCACAAATAAAAAATCTGCCATAAATGCTGCATCCTGACAGTGGCTGCCATATCCACTCATAACTGTGTCTTTTTTTGCAGTTGAATGTAAAATCACTGCTATATGACATTGGCTTAATGTATGTCAATCTAAGGCTACTTTTACATGTCTCCTGTAGATTGAGAACTGTAATTATGCTGTAGAGCTGGGAAGGAACAAGGCAAGATTCTCTTTAGTGGGTATATGTGGTCATGACCTGCATGAAGGGAACCGGACACTCACTCTGGCCCTAGTCTGGCAGCTAATGAGGAGGTAAGTTTATGATACACAGTATAACTTTCCATGAAAAACATTCACCATTCATGTGTACACAATTCTCATGGCCATGGTGTTTCTGGCATTGCATAATAAGCATAATTGCTAATTGTCTCTTTAAAATCCCTATTGTCTCTTACACATAAGTGACTCAGCAAAAATGTAAGTCCATTTGCACAGATTCTGGGATGCAGTGACTGTACAGTATGTTTGGAACTGTAAGGTACTGTATGTTTTAAACTGTATGGTATGTTTGGAATTGTAAGATAGTGTATGTTTAGATCTGTGCGGTATGTTTGGAACTGTACGGCATGTTTGGAACTGTATGTTATGTTTGCAACTGTAAGGTATTGTATGTTTGGAACTGTAAGATATGTTTGGAACTGTACGGTATGTTTGCAACTGTACAGTATGTTTGCAACTGTAAGGTGTTGTATGTTTTTAATTGTCGGTATGCTTGCAACTGTAAGGTATGGTATGTTTGGAACTGTACGGTATGTTTGGAACTGTATGGTATGTTTGCAACTGTAAGGTGTATGTTTTTAATTGTCGGTATGCTTGCAACTGTAAGGTATGGTATGTTTGGAACTGTACGTTATGTTTGGAACTGTATGATATGTTTGCAACTTACGGTATGTTTGCAACTGTAAGGTATTGTGTGTTTGGAACTGTACGGTATTTTTGGAACTGTAAGATATTGTATGTTTGAAACTGTACAGTATTTTTGGAACTGTAAGGTATTGTATGTTTGGAACTACAGTATAAGGTATGTTTGGAACAGTAGGGTACTTTATATTTGGACTGGTAAGGTATGTTTGGAACTGTAAGTTACTTTATATTTGGAACTGTAAGGTATGTTTGGAACTGTAAAGTACTGTGTGTTTAAATCTGTGTGATATGTTTGGAAGAAAAAGTTTGTTATTCCAGCGAGTTGCGATTTGTCTTTTAACAAGATCCTGTGTTAGTAGCATAAGATGTTGAAGGACAATGGGAATAACACACACATAGTATGGAACTGTACAATATGTTTTCTTGCTGATATTTAAAATCAGTCTTAGGAAGGAGACATAGCTACAATAGATGGTTTTGTGCAGTATATATACCTCATTTTGTTGATATAACATTTCATCCAGATGGTAAGCAGTGTTCCCTCTACCTTCATCTGTGTCTGCATTCCAACATTCCATGTAAACCATCCTAATACAATTCTGTGGACTATGCGGGACCTGTATAAATAAAGTGTGATAACTAATCATTGTAAGAATAATCAAGTTGTTTTTATATGTTATGTCCAATTACAACTCAAGCAGCAGTGACAGCTACAGACTATAAAGAGGTTACTGTGCAGGAACCCACATTTGGAAACAAACTGCAGTGAAATTTGGCCTTAAGTGTTGGATTCCTCCCATATTATAACTAGTCTTAAGGCCTGTCTGATGGATGGGTGAAAGAATATGCTTATGCAATTCTCAAAAGTTTTGTATAGTGAAAATGTTTTAAATGGACCCTTATACAGTAGTCCTTTAACTCCTTTGGTGGTATGCCCAGAAATGTCTCGGGCTGAGACGCGCTGCAGGAACGGGCTCTCCCGAGAAATACACAAGCATGCCACTGTAAAGAAAGGGTGTGCCAGTGGTGCCTACAGCGGTTATTCACTGGCGCACCACCATCCCCCCTGTCGCTGATCCCACCCCCATTGCATCCCCGCCACCACCCCCATCACGATCCTACACGTCGATGCTCGGGGAGGATCGGGGCCACTCTGGGAGGACCGGGGTCACTCGGTGAGGATCAGGGTCATTCGGGAAGTTCGGCCGCACTCGGCCGTTCGAGTGTTCAGGCATCCAAAGACAGGGATGCCCAAACAGATGAACGACTGAGCGTCCAAACTCCCGAGGTGGTTCAGACTGGCGGCTGGTGGCATTTTTGGGCTCGCTAGGCAGTGAATGTACGCTGATTAGCAAGCTTTGCTTAATCAGGCCCTTTGTGTGTGTGCTGCATATTCATTTTCATCCAGCCCAAAATCAGGCCCTAGTGTATGATGTTTCATAAAATACAGATACGTTTTTGCACATTCAACTAAAACAGCTAGAGGGCGCTGCAGACTGGGGAACTTTAGTCATTTAAACACAATTTCAAATAAAAAAAGACAATTTACGTATGTATTATAGGATTTAAAAACATTTTAATACAGCAGAGGTTTGCTGCAAGCAGAAGTTACAAGCAAAATGACTACATAATCAAATAATATTTTAGTTGCTTGAAGAAATTTGAATTATTTCCCATGAAAAAAAACAAAACACACGTTTTAATTAAAACACACCACGACTAATCCATGTATAACAATGCTGCTAGCTCTGCTACTTCACATTAGATGGGTTATTCTGGTTGATTCAAATTCGCAGCCTTTGGAGTCCCTCAAACCCGCCTTGTGAATGGTTGGCTGGCGCCACCCATTCGCAAGCGCGATTTGCTCACAGGGCACACGAATGGGTGTTACACAGTAACACCCATTCGCAGGCCAGGGGGAACCTCCCACATCTTTTGATGGTCGCTGACCATCGAAAGATGTAGAAGGTACAGTACATGCATATATAAGGTTCTGAGCAACCGTACATATGCGTGTATGCTGGGAAGGAAATGGGCATGTCAGCTGCCCGCCCCCCGGATCCGCATCATGGCCTCATTAGCATGAGAACGCCCAGCATTCCCATATGCTAATGGGGCCGCACACCGCCCCACACACCTCTCCGCCCCCCTCCCCAGCCCACTGTACTAGGTGCGTGCACCAGGGGAACAGTCTGTTCACCGTGGGTGCACACACCCTGCGTATGCACATGCGCAGAAATGCGCATGCGCAGTACAAAAAACATTGGTCCCTGTGCAAACGGACCAGAATAAGGGCCCAGTTCTTTTCCATGCAAGCAGAATTCTAGGGTTGTGTTCAAAATAGAACACAGTGCACTGTGGCTAATGTAAGGCAAAAACCACAAAGTATTAATGGATGATATCAGTGCACACTTACTTGGAAATGGTGTTGGGTTGTTGTATGCCAAGTTACTTATCATTAGTCATATATACCGTATAGTTTATATGCAGCTCAATTAAATGTAAATACTGACCTGGAAATATTGTTTGACTATAGATACAGGTTGAAAATCCTTGATTAAACCTCTCAGACTTAGACTGTGCCTGAACTGTCATTACTGGCCAGATGTATCAAGCTTCAAAAAGTGATAAAATGGAGAATAAAAAACAGCCAGCCAATCAGCTTCTACCTGTCATGTTGTAGGCTGGGTTTGAAAGATGACAGGTAGGAGCTGATTGGCTGGTTGTTTATCACTCTCCAGTTTATCACTTTTTGAAGCTTGATACATCTGGCCCTATATCTCTTGATTTCTTTTGTTCATTGGGAATTTCGGACTATGAGGGATTTCCTAACCAATAAAATGTTTTATTCACAAAGTGATTGTCAGGAAGGGAATGATTGGGCGAGACTAGCAAAGCCTCCAATGGGCGCTTCCACGTATATCCTGCTGGCTGAGACATTTGCATATTTTTGCACAGTATCTGCATACAAAATCATCATAATTGGAGCTAAATATAACACTGCACAATAGTGACAACGGGTCTAATTCAGACCTGATCACAATGCTGCTTTATTTTTTAGCAAATGTACAAAACCATGCTGCTTCTGGGGCAGATGTAACATGTGCAGAGAGAGTTACATTTGGATGAGTTATTTTGTTTCTGTGCAGGGTAAATATTCACTGCTTTATTTTTTTACTGCAATTTAGACTTCAGCTTAAATACACCCCACTCAAATGTAACTCTCTTTGCACATGTTACATCTGCCCCACCTGCAGTGCACATGGTTTTGTCCTTTTGCTAAAAATGCTTTGCGATCAGGTCTGAATTAGGCCTAATATTTCCAATGTAGTTACTTCAGTATGACTTCAACATGCGGAGAATGAATATGATGTGTAAAACTCTAAAGATTTCAGTTCCAAGATGTATGACTTATCTTGATTTAGGGGTACTTTGGTTGAATATATAGGTTAGCAAAACTGAATACTGGACTATAAAGTTATTGATGTGCCTGACACCTATTCTCAGATAACCAGGGGGGGGGAGCGGGTACTAATTACCCGGGCTTGATGGAGGGGCCCGGTCCGACCCCACCCCATTCCTCCCTGGCAGCAGCCACCTCTACAGTATGTGGTGTGCTGACAGCAGGTTCTGCATGAGCGTCTCACTGACAGGCCACACCTCCCGCAATTAGGCCATGCCCCCCAAATTTTAGCGGGGCCCGACATACCTCTTGGCTGCCCTGGTAATACTACCTGAAAGACCTTGTGTCTTCCAAAGGATCCGGGAGAGTAGGCAAGTATGAGATACTATCAGGCTGTGTACATGGTCATCTACAGTATGTAAGGCATGGGCGATCAAGGCACTAAGCTTGTGTTCTACTGTAACTGACCAATGTGGCAGCAATTGTTTGTGGTTTATGGGAAAGGTATCCTCTATTTTGTTGCCTGGGCTGAATAGCAGGACTGGCACATGGAACGCCAGGTTAGAGTTTAGAGATATGCGGCGTACAGTATGTTTAACTGTTGTCTTCACATCATGATTTACCTTAACTCTGTTCTGTCCTAGGTACACATTAAATGTGTTATCTGACCTTGGAGAGGGGGAAAAGATTGATGACAGAACTATCATTAAGTGGGTAAATGAAACTCTAAGTAATGCAAACAAGAGCACATTCATCACCAGCTTCAAGGTAATACGTGTTTTGTTGGTAGTGCTATAAATCAGATATTTACGCATCACTGTATGACATTTTCATTGTGTTATGGGACTTTATCTTAGAAGTTCTCTTCTCCTTTCTTTGACATCTAATTGTTTGACATTGGCATCATCTCCACTTCTGTAAACTCGCACTTTCTATTGGAATTCATACTTGTCAGTCACCCGAATGACAGGCAGTCATATTGGGAGGCGTTTCCTCTATGCCTTGTCAGGGCAGACCTAGCCAGCTTCTATGGGCTGCATGAGTTGCAGCCCATAGAACCCAGGTGTTTGCACATATGCAGTACTGTCTGTTGCCACTAATACACATGAGCCTAGCCCAGTGTCTTTCAGTTACCTTATAAAAGTGCCAGGAAGTCAGAGCTTCCCCCACACTGTCTGGTTGTTATAGCGTGGTATGCTGGAGATCCTACTGCCTGAACCAGGCAGTCTGCCATATCTCTCTGCCATGTGCCATGCAGCCAGTGTCACCTGTGATAGCAGCAGCCATGTCTCCACAGTAGAGTTACCCTGCCAGCTTAAGTAGATTACGGCCCTGGTATTCCATACACCCACACTTGGCCAAGTCCTTTTAGAAGCAGGGCCAGAAAAGTGTCGGTGATCCTGATGGTCTCTCATTCCAACAAACGTCCTTAATGCTCTCCTATTTGTTACTGACTCCATTTGCTCTCATTTTCTAAAATCTTTTGCAATCATCCAATACTTACACTTAGAACTTCTCAGTACATTTATGCACTGTACGTTCTGACATTACATATTACATAAATACATAGATATATCCATCTTATAAAAAAAATATTTTCAGGGACACTGCAGGTAAACTAGAAGTTGTATTTTTTTTAAACGGATACATTACACAAACTTTAATGAGAATATTTTAGGGTTGATTCAGTAATTTAGTGTCAGGTACAGGGTGATCTTAACGCAGGGTTGCCTAACCTCCCGGAATGGCTGGGAGGCTCCCAAAAATCGGGTGGTCCTTCCGGCCCCCCGGAAAGGTGGGCAACCCTCCCGGATACCGGCGGCACCCCCGAATCTCCCTGGCTGCAGCAGTATATTACCGCAGGGGCTAAAGATGCAAATCGCACCCCTACACGTAGACCTGTGAATTGCGGAGACTTTAAAAGTAGGCAACCCCCGTCTTAACATGCAGACACACTGGGCAGATTTACAGGGCCTCACAAGATTAAGAGCCTCCAAGCAGGGTGGGTGGTGGTCACAAAATGAAAGAGATGAGGCAGCATTCTCTACCTGCCTGCAATCAGACATTGAATGGCTGTCAGCAAGTTGATTGATGGATGGCTGGAGTAATCCACCAGAGTGCTGACAGCCATTCACTGTATGGAAGCATGTGAAGAGACTGCGTGTGACCGCAGGAAGGAGGAACGTTTTTTATTGGTTCCCAAGAATAGCTATCTAGGGGCCCCTGTGCATTGCTTTCCTCAGGGCCTACATGACACCTTGTTCAGGTATATTTCCATTCTTGCAGATTTTATCCTGCAGTATATTGCTTCACCCTTCTGCCATTGCTTCTTAGCTATGCACTTATGTTATCAGGCAGTGTTTTCATCTTCTTTGCCCTTGAACTCTGCTGGCATCTCAGCAGCTGTGTAGGTTAGCATGAGGGCAGAGTGGAAGGGCCTGATTCAGACCTGACCGCTGGGATATGAATCTTCAGAGCCCAGCAATCAGGTAAATGCCGCCCTGACACAGCCTCCCCCCAGCCCCGCACATGGCTACAAATGTATTTGCAGCTGTGCACATGAGGGGAAAACCATTTGCAATCACTCACCATCAAACGGTTTTCCCCTGTTCACAGCGCAAAGTAATGGGCCCCATACATCAGCAAATAATTGGGACAATCCTCCGTTCTGGAGATGATTGTCACAATTCATCTTTAATGTGTGGGCTCCCCCTTTTGGCGATCCCGATTAAAAAATTAATAGGGATCGCCAATCAATTGCTGAATCAGATTTTTAAACATGTTTAAAAATCTGGTTTTATTGGAGTTTCATTTTTGTATGTGTGGGAAAAATCTGCCGGTCACTGAAACAAATTTGTAATGTGTGGGCAAGTCAAATACATTGAATAAACCTTTTATCTGGGGGGAAAATCACTGGATCTGAGAAGCAGTTAATTGTGATTGCTGATGTATGGGGGCCATAAGTCTAGACTTGCTCGGTGCTGCAATGGCCATGGGGAGATGGAGGTCACTGCTGATGTCAGCGGCCCTCCCTCCCTATGACTGGGCATGTCTGCATTTTTAGGTGGCACTCCTAGAAAACAGCAGGGGGGGGGGGGGAAGGGGGCTACAAACAATCCCCGGCTGTCCATCAACTTTAAAACAGCCAGCGATAGGTTTGTTTGTAAGGGGGCCCCAGGTATTTGCACAGCGCTCCGTGAGCATGTGCGGTCATTCGGTAGGTCTGAATCAGAGCTAAATTACCAGTTCAGCAGCATCCAGTTTGACCAGTGTTATATATATCTGTGGAGCAGGTACTATAGAGCTTACAAATCCTCATGGTGCAGTAGTGACAAGTCAAAGATACATATGACATGGGTAAAACCAGAAGCTGTGAACCACATAAACACTAACAGACAAATAAATGACATGTAACTGCATCTGTGTCACACAATTTAGCATACCTCTGAGTATTGGAAATATCGGTCAGCATCGAATACCACCTTAAATGGACAAGGGGTCATAAAGTGAGAAATATTAAAACTGATTGTGGAACGTATAACCCTTTGGATGCCCAAAAACTCCATCCTTAGTAGAAGGTACATCCTCTAGATCAGGGGTCCTCAAACTAATTTGCTCTGGGACCCCATCAGAAAATAAAAATAATGACAGAACCCCAGCAAGTAACTGCAGAAGGTCATCACATCACATGTGTAGTCAGCAGACAGCACATACACGGCAGCATTGTGGAGGCACAGAGTGATGGGAGGAGTCTAATATACCATAACCCATCACATCACATGTGTAGGCAGCAGACAGCACATACACGGCAGCATTGTGGAGGCACAGAGTGATGGGAGGAGTCTAATATACCATAACCCATCACATCACATGTGTAGCCAGCAGACAGCACATACACGGCAGCATTGTGGAGGCACAGAGTGATGGGAGGAGTCTAATATAACAGACAGTTCAACAGAGGTTTCAGACTCTTTGAATCACTGACTGAGATCAGCCTGATGGTCAGCAACATGGAGTCATGACCCCATGCTGAGAAGGTTGGGACCCACTTTGGGGTCAGGACCCACAGTTTGAGAGCCGATGTTCGACTCTTTCTATAGCCAGCAACTAGACTCTTGTTTTTGTATTCCAGCTGCAGAAAGCTTTCCCACATTTCCCTGCAGTTATTCTAAATTTGTTTCGCCTGTAATTTATGATTGTAATCTCTCCATAGATTTGCAATTATATTCAACTATGGGGTCATTCTATGAACCTTAATCTTTCTTTAATTACTTTTTGTTTGCCTTTGGGGTATGTTTACAGTTGTTTCTTGCTGAAAACAAATCAAATGGTTTTTCAGCTTATTTTTTCACTGACTCTGTGACAAAATGTTGTTGATATATTATTATTATTATTGTTATTATTATTATTGATTTGTAAGGGCCCAGAATGTGCCATAGTACTGGTTATTGGCATTACTACCAACTGTCCCGCTTTTTGCAGGAACATCCCACATCCCGCCCGGAGCTGGCAGTGTCCTGCGGTGAGAAGGGGGGGGGGGCATTTGGGAGTCCCCCCATGTCCTCCGTCTATTCCTGCAGCCTGATAGGCTGGGGACATAGCCAGCAGCTCCCAGATGCGCTAGCCATGCCCCCACAGTGGTGAAAATGGGTGTGTGGCCTTGTGGCAATAGGCCATGCCCCCTTGTGATGAGGCCACGCCCTTAAACTATTGGGCGCGTGCGGGATCCCTCTTTCCTCCACTTCAATGTTGGGAGGTATGCATTGGGGAAAACACTCCATACAGCATAACTCACAACATTTTCAGAAAGGAAGTCGGGACTCCTTTTGTGCTTTAGGTAAAAACATGAATCAGGCCCTTTATTACTGTGTAAGATCAAATGATGTATTCTTCATTACATATTCTTTAACGCTCTTATATAGCAAATAATCAGTCAGTTAAAGAAATGAATTGGGAAACTCCAGCCAGTCATTTTCTACACAATAGTAAATGACAGTAACATAACACTTAGCAGAAGCCTAATAAAGACAGTTTCCTCCTTTGTGTGACTATAAAACATGTTAATAGTTAATGTTGTGTTAATGTTCTGCTTTCAGGATAAGTCCATTAGCACCAGTCTGCCTGTGCTCGACTTAATTGATGCTATTGCACCTAAAGCTGTCAATGCTGATATGGTAAAAAGGGAAAATATTTCAGAAGCAGACAAACTGAACAATGCAAAGTAAGTGGTTTTATTTACTTATTCTCTGCTCCGGTGAGTAACAAATTACAAAGCGATCACTGGCGTGGTGTGACAGATGAGCTTGTGTAATGTCCTCTGCTTCTTCACACTATACTTGCAGTCAGTGGCGTAACAATGGAGGGCTGGGGGGGCCAGAGACCAAGCTAGCAATTCCCTGCACCCTCTCAGCTTTTTTAACTACCGGTACTAGCAGGATGGCAGTGCTACTGTCCCGTGCGCCAGAACTGCCACTGTGATTGTATGAGGCAGGTGATCCAGCTATTAATTTCCAATTCCTATCGGTCTCTCCTCCCCTCTCTTCTGGGGCTCAATGTCACTCTAGTGACCAGCCTCAGCGCGATATACAAAAGCGCCACCACCTTACGTGTCCAGCTTCCGGGGCTGATGACAGGAGGGAGACAATGCTTGCTGGATTGTGGAGACCTGGTGCTGTGCAGTGGTGCCTGAGACCCGGCACTGTGCAGTTGCGCCTGAGACCCCACGCTGCGCAATGGCACCTGAGACCTGGTGCTGTGAAGTGACGTGGTGGTGCAGAGACCCTGCACAGCAGAGATCGGGCAGTGTGTTGCGGTTTGGTGTGGAGACCCAGTGGTGCGTGCAGTGTGGAGACCTGGCAGGGTGAAGACTTGGTGGAGCTGGTGCAGTACTTGTCCAGGGTCAGTGGGTGGGGTGATGTACACAGTGGGACCATTAATGAGATCGGGTGGGTAATTAAAAGGTACAGGTAGCAGCACCTGTACTGGGTAAGGGGGGGGGGGGGGGGGGGTGTTAATATGTACATAGCAGCACCTGTAATGGGTGTGTGGGGGGGGGGGAGGGGGGGATTAAAAGGTACACAGAGGCACCTGTACACAGAGGCGTAACTAGAACTTTGTGGGCCCCATAGCAGAATTTATAATGGGGCCCCCCCCCTGCCCACATTATGCGACCCACCTCAGTGCCCGCCATTACACAACACAACGCAATGCCCATTACGCAACACAACGCAGTGGCCATTACACATTTTTGCGACACACTGCAACGCCCATTACACAATATGCAACACACCGTAATGCCCATTACGCAACACAACGCAGTGGCCATTACACATTATGTGACCCACCACAGTGCCCGACCCGCCATTACACATTATGCGACCCACATATGCAGAAAAATACAGTAATAAAATATATTGCCCAGTTCACCAGATATATTAGATGATGTTTTTTTAGGGGTCCTCACTCCGGATGATGGATCTAGACTCCAGATCCCTTTGCACGTGCGTCCACAGGCCCACTCCAGGCAGCAGGCAAAGGCAGTGTCCCTGACTCCCCCCTCCTGAGTCTCTCCCTAGCGCAGCCAGTGGTGTAGCTAGGTGCCACGGCGCCCGGAGCAAGGGCATGTTTCGCGCCCCCCCAATTTGTAGTAGGTGAGGCTCCTGCTCCGTGAAAAGTGGGCATGGCCCAACATTATACCACACACCGTAATGCCCATTGCACATTTTAGCGAACTTTGTAATACCCATTACACATAATGCCACAGCCATAACGCCAATTACACATAAGGCCACACATGATGCCAATTGCATACTATAGAACACACCATAATGCCCGTCGCATACTAACACACCGTAATGCCCATCGCATACTAACACACCGCAATGCCCATTGCACACTATTTAACAAACCGTAATGCCCATTACACATTTAACACATAAGTGCCACTTACCTACATGCTTGATGCCAGGGGCTTCATGCTTAATGCCAAGGGGAACTGAAATTGAGCGTTGCCAAGGGGGACTGAAATTGAGCGTTGCCAAGGGGGACTGAAATTGAGCGTTGCCAAGGGGGACTGAAATGTGCTTGCAGGGAGGGAAGGTGTGAGTAAATGATAGTGCAGAACAGGGTGGGTGAGATAGTGCAGGGTGGCTGGGTGGGACACACACACTAGTGCACAGCAGGGTGGGTGGGTGGGACACACACTAGTGCACAGCAGGGTGGGTGGGACACACTAGTGCACAGCAGGGTGGGTGGGACACACACACTAGTGCACAGCAGGGTGGGTGGGACACACACACTAGTGCACAGCAGGGTGGGTGGGACACACACTAGTGCAGGGTGGGTGGGACACACACTAGTGCAGGGTGGGTGGGGGACACACACTAGTGCAGGGTGGGTGGGGGACACACACTAGTGCTGGGTGGGTGGGGGACACACACTAGTGCTGGGTGGGTGGGGGACACACACTAGTGCTGGGTGGGTGGGGGACACACACTAGTGCTGGGTGGGTGGGGGACACACACTAGTGCTGGGTGGGTGGGTGGGGGACACACACTAGTTCAGGGTGGGTGGGTGGGGGACACACACTAGTGCAGGGTGGGTGGGACACACACACTAGTGCAGGGTGGGTGGGACACACACACTAGTGCAGGGTGGGTGGGACACACACACTAGTGCAGGGTGGGTGGGACACACACACTAGTGCAGGGTGGGTGGGACACACACACTAGTGCAGGGTGGGTGGGACACACACACTAGTGCAGGGTGGGTGGGTGGGACACACACACTAGTGCAGGGTGGGTGGGTGGGACACACACACTAGTGCAGGGTGGGTGGGTGGGACACACACACACTAGTGCAGGGTGGGTGGGACACACACACTAGTGCAGGGTGGGTGGGACACACTAATGCAGAGATTATTGGCAGCAGCAGCAGCGGCGGTGCATTCCGCGAACCCCCTCCCCGCTATCGCCGGGCCTGCCCGCTCCCAGCTCCCCACTGTGCACGGTCAGGTGCTGCTATTTAAGTCACATCTCCCCCTGGACCGCGCTAGCCAATAGGTGCTCGCGGTCCAGCAGCCAATCAACTGGTGGCTGCTGGACCGCGAGTGTCTATTGGCTAGCGCGGTCCAGCGGGAGATGTGACTTTTAAATATACCACGTCTCCTGGACGCCAGCAGCAGCAGCAGACCCGCGGGATGATGACGCTACATCTCGCGGGTCAAAGTGCACGGCGGCGACGGCGGCGTCGTCCTCCCCCCTGCCTGCCTTCTCAAGTTCTCCCCCGGCCAGCCCAGCATAGAGCAGCACACTGCACAGGCAAGCCCAGGGGGGGCCTGCTTAATGGCGGCTCTGTATATTGGCGGTCACGGTGTGCAGGGGAGTGCTTGCTTGCTGTCCATGGGGCCCGGGCCCCCCCACCCGCCGGGCCCCATAGCAGCTGCACCCCCTGCACCCACGGTAGTTCCGCCACTGCCTGTACAGTCTCCTGTACAGTCTATCTACCTGCACACTCTCTCTCTATCTCTCACAGTTTCTCTCCCAAACTCTACCTGCCAGTCTCTCTCTCTTTCCTTGACACCCTCTATTTTTAGCCCTGTCTTTCCACAACAAAGTTTCTTGCTGTCAGGCTCTCTCCCCCTGTCATGCTCCCCCCTGTCTCTCGCTGTCACGCTCTCTCCCTATCTCTTGCTGACACCCTCTCTCTTCCCTGTCTCTTGCTGACACCCTCTCTCTTCCCTGTCTCTCGCTGACACCCTCTCTCCCCTGTCTCTCGCTGAACCCTCTCTCTTCCCTGTCTCTCGCTGACACCCTCTCTCTTCCCTGTCTCTCGCTGACACCCTCGCTCTTCCCTGTCTCTTGCTGACACCCTCTCTCTTCCCTGTCTCTTGCTGACACCCTCTCTCTTCCCTGTCTCTCGCTGACACCCTCTCTCCCCTGTCTCTCGCTGAACCCTCTCTCTTCCCTGTCTCTCGCTGACACCCTCTCTCTTCCCTGTCTCTCGCTGACACCCTCTCTCTTCCCTGTCTCTCGCTGACACCCTCGCTCTTCCCTGTCTCTCGCTGACACCCTCGCTCTTCCCTGTCTCTCGCTGACACCCTCGCTCTTCCCTGTCTCTCGCTGACAGCCTCGCTCTTCCCTGTCTCTCGCTGACACCCTCTCTCCCTTGCTGACTTTTTTCTATCTCCCTGACAATCTCTCACTCCTACTTGCTCCCTCCCTTTCTCTCTTGATTCCCATCTTTCTCTCCCCCTCTTTTTCCATGAAACCCTATCCCCCTTTCTCTCTCCCCAATACCCTCTGTCTCTTACACTCTCACTCTTTCCTCTCCCTCCCCCCCAATGGGCATTGTAGTGACAATTGGGGGGCCCTTCCAGGATTTTGCTATGGAGCCCACATCGTTCTAGTTATGCCTCTGCTTGCAGTAATTAACCAGCAATGTTCCGGGCTGATTCCAGCATTTCCTGTGCCTGTAGACAGTTGCCACATGTAAATTGGATTACGCAGTCACCTCCTGGCACATTGAGGACTTAGTAAATAATGTCTTTTGGGAAACACACCCACTCACAGGTCATCCAACCTCACTTCCACCGGTCCCATGCCCATTCCAGCCTTACACCAGCATAAAAGTTTGATTGAAATAAAATAAATGGGCATCCTTCCATAGCTACAGTCTACCCATCCTTTAATGGCTACTTTTAGTAATATAGTTAGTTCCAGCCTTACCGTCACCCCTATGTGGAGGGCACCTTACGGCTGCCTTATCCATTTAGCATGTTTGATTAGTGAAAGCCTGATTGGCTAGCTGCTCGTTCACCCAGCAAAATGGCCGTTGGCTGTGGAGAAGAGAGCAAGGCTGGTGAGCATGGAAGCAGGAGGCTTGCTGCCTCCTGGTAAATACCTTTTAGATTTTCCCACTTATTGCAGTGCTTTCTTAGGAGTTAACTTTCCATTGCTTTGTAATTTTGCAGTGGTTTACTTGTATTACTGATTCCTACTCAGTCTTGCAGTTGTTAATTACAGACATTTCAAATGAATCATCGGTACTACTTGCGGTTTAATTAGAGTATTGGGTTGTTAATAAGATTGTGCTACTGTCTGGCATACTTTGAATTGGGGGTACTATTGCCTGGCCGCAAACCCTTCATTGTGAGACCCCATCCTTTTTCACACATGCATAATGTCCCTTCTTAAAGTCTGTTCCATCAATGGGCGCCAATATCTATATACACTGAGCTTATCTCTGTCCCTGACACTACCATGAAGTCCCACCCCCGGGCTCTCATTGGCTCACAGCCTACTGAATTGTAAAACACGGGTGACCATCGGTGGGTGAAACCATCAATGGTTTCCTTGCAGATGGTTTCAAACCATCAAGGTTACCTATTAATGGTACCATCGATGGTTACCCACCAATGGCCATCCCTTCTTATAAGACCCACCTTCAAGTTCACAATGATCATTTATATCAGATGCACAGATAAGTCACGAGCCTGCTGATACAGTAAATTCCGGTATGGCATGCTATAAGTTGTAGTTCTACAAGTCATAGAACTACAATGTGTTGCATTTCTAAGAAAAGTACTGTAACTCTTATAAAACAACTTGCCTAATATGTAACATCTCAATGAATTTGTTTCAAGGTATGCCATTTCCATCGCCAGAAAGATCGGAGCTCGGATATATGCCCTTCCTGACGACTTGGTAGAAGTGAAACCAAAAATGGTGATGACAGTATTCGCCTGTCTCATGGGGAGAGGAATGAACAGGCTAAAATAATACAGACGTCTTACTCACCCGGTTTTATTGCCACTTTAGTATGCAGAGTGCCTCATAAGGAACAGAACTGTGCTGCCCGTCCTCTATGAAATACTACACAAATGATACAATGTTTGTTATGATGGAATAACTTTTCATTCTTGTGAGAAAAAAAAATGTAATATTGTTGAATAATCTGTTCTTATTTTACTATGATTTGTCATAATCTCATGTGTTATATATATGGAAATGAAATAGACATATCAAAGTTTGTCCTTTGCTTTCTTTGTGTCTCATAAACCAACCTCTTGTCAAGGTGATGTGAATATGGGCTGTTCAGCACAGAATGGAGGACCCTCAGGTGTTTCTCTTTTTGGGGACACAAAAAAAAATCACAGGTTAGGTTTTTGGTTTGTGGGTGCTCCAGGTCAACCAACTTGTAGTGGGCAAAAAAAGAACTCAAACAATATACAATCATAGGTGTTAAAAGTAATAAGATGGTGTATACGATACATTCCTTACAGTGTTGAGCTTGTAGATGTTCAGACGCTTGCTTGTTGTTATTCACTTCCAATGGGCAGTGTGGACTTAATCAAACATAGAAGGTAAAATTAAAGAACAAAGAGCCTTATTCTAGTTGAATCTGATGGCTCCGAATGTGGACGGATGGCCGATGGTTGGTGTTTGCGCATGTGCAGAGGCGTATCCGCGCATGTGCGAACGCCGGGTGAGTTCCGTACAGAAAATGATCATACGGAACCATCCGATCAGGAGGTGGAGAGGGGCGTGAAGGGCTGTTTGGGCACTTTACCATATGCGTACGCCCCGCATTTCATGGGCGTTCCCATGAAAAAACTGGGCGTACGTATGGTAATGCGGCCGTGATGCACGTGTGGGGGGCGGACAGCTGACATAGCCGGATGTCAGCTGCCCGCCCATATCCCTGCTTTCATTCGGAAAAATGTCCATGTGGTCTGGAGCACTCGGTGCTGCCTGACCACTCGGTCCATCATTCGATGGTCGGCAACCATCGGAGGATGGGGGAGGTTTCCACAGATAGGGGAGGTGTTCGCATGAAACATCCGCTCGCGGTCTGTTCGCTCTGCGTTTTACCGCATTCGGACGGTGTGAGCGATCCGTATGATAGAACAGTCGGTGGCCGTCCGAAAATACGCATCCGTCCGATTCAACTAGAATAAGGGCCAAAGTGTAGAATCCAACAAGAAAGTGCTTTTGAAAATGAATCGTGTGAGAAAGGCGTACCCCAACCATAATAGGTGATGCAAAAACAAATATATAAAGTTTTTTTTTACTTCTGTTCTTCATAAAGTGTAAGGTCAGAATTGAAAGAAATGTCCCTGCCAAATGCAGCCATGTACTCACTTGAAAACAGGGTAAGCCTGATAAGCATGTAGGAGGGTATCCCTTTGGGATGGGCAGGTCAGTAAGTAGCGTTGCACCTCTAGAGACCCCTGTCATACTCAGATAGGAGGCATTGGTACAAGCTAGAGGTGTGTGACAGTGTGACAGTGGAACACCATGATTCTGGCCTTGGCTGGAAGGTACTAGAAAACCAAGCAATAGCCCTGGTGACACAAGAATGTGTGTAGAGGTCTCAGACTTGCACAAGATCAGCATGGCCATCTCTTCAAAATACTTTGTGCTTGTGTGAACATACTGATGATCTGACAAATACAGAAGCAACAGATGAAGAATATATTCAGGTGTTCTAAACCTTCTCATATGGATCTAGTGCCAGTTCCACTTCCTCCTCTCATGTGAGGAAAACCTGCATTTTACCTGTGATGTAATGGTTAAATAATCTTTTAGGTCTGCAGCTCTCACAGAATTCAGGAATAAAACACCATTGCAGAATTTCAGTAATTCTTACAACTTTTCAAGCCTTCCTTATTATCACTGGATATTCCCACGGAGAGAGCACTAATACACTGCCGAAGCTAATTTGGTTGACGCTAATTATTAACAAAATTAGATTTTTATTGCATAGTTCGTTTTCATTGCTGACAGGTGGGTATAAGACATGCTGAAGGGTGCAGGTAATGTGTTATAATAGAGCACACAATGTTCCATAGAGATGTGCAGCGGGAAATTATACAGTGTACATAAAACATAATTGAAGAGAAAAAACAAAGTGTGTGATACCACTAGGGTATACCATGCGCTGCTTAGGGCTTCATTCAAATCTAGCAGTAGTTTTGGTTAGGGATAGTCAGTCGCTTAGTACATATAGAAAAAGGAAAGATTTAAAACTGCGCTTTGAGGAAAGAATTAACACAGTGTAAAATTAAAAACAATTTATTCCCTAATACAATAACCTACTAATAAAAATAGACAATAATAAAATACACAAAAAAAACTGTGAAAATGGTGCACGATGTAATATTAGGTGTAAATTACACTTTGATTGAGGGAAAGCACCCCTTATTTATAGAATAAATTGTTTTTAATTTTACACTGTTAATTCTTTCCTCAAAGCGCAAATCTTTCCTTTTTCTATAGTTGAACAGCAAGCTACATACTTAATTAACTTAAGGGCAGATGTATCAAACCTCCAAGAAAGATGCTCATAGCAAGCAACCAGCTTCTAGTTGTCATTTGTCGGGCACAGTATAATGAGGCAACTTAAAATGAGGAAACTTCTCTACTTTATTTACCTGAAAGGTTTGATACATCTCCCCTATATAACAAAATATTAGACAAATGTATAATGTTGAACGGGCTTATTCAAAAAGGAAACAAGGACCAGCAAGAGAGTAGAGAAATTTGGTAGGAGAGTGATAGCTGGAGGTGAATCTGATTGGAAATACAGTATCATATGTTATGTACTGTCCAATTTGACTTGTTTTCATCTGTTTCCGCCGGATTGGGCCAATATATCGGATGAAAACTGTCCAAATCGGACCGGTTTGACATCCCATCTGACCCCATACGCATTCCCATGCGGATCATATCCTGTAGATCATTCGTGCAGCATGTATGATCTATCGAAATCGGATGTATCAGTGTACATCACATGCTTTTTTAGCACCCGCGATGTATCCACCTATAGTTTGCTGAGCAGGGAAGTTCCTGGAAGGAGAGGGACTCTCCCTGCTCTCATCCTCTTCTGTAGACTGCTGTGCCTGTCATGTCAGTCTGACAGGCAGCAGCGTTGGCAGCGCTATGTACCTCGAAGACTCCTAATCCTCCCCCTGCCGCTGGCAGCCAGAGAGAGAGGTTGCAGTAGCGGAGGGCGGGCAGGAGATTTTAAAATCCCATTTAAACAAATGTGATGCCACACACCTGATTAGTAATTAACAACTCAATTGTCATAAATACACATCTAAACATTAGACAAACATCTGTTAAATAGGTAGGACACAGACTTACTTGCAGCATATTTAAATAATGTTGCATTTGTATTGTTTGTTCTAATCAGTACAAATACAACATTATTTAAATATGCTGCAAGTAAGTCTGTCTACTACCTAACAGATCTGTTTGTCTAATGTTTTGATGTATATTTATGACGATTGAGTTGTTAATTGCTAATCAGGTGTGTGACATCATGCTCATTAAGAGGGTATTTAAACCGTGTCTTTGTCCAGCGTAAGTCATCCTTGAAAAAGCTGCATTTAGCGGTGAAACACGTAGGTTCCTGCAGATGCACAAACATCCATTCGGACTATGGGCCTTATTCTAGTTCACTCTTAGAGGCAAATTCCTTCTCCGATAGACAAAACCATGTGCACTGCAGGGGGGCAGATGTAACAGCAGATAGAATTAGATTTGAGTGAGTTATTTTGTTTCTGTGCAGGGAAAATACTGACTGCTTTATTTTTACACTGCAATATAGATCTCACTTTGAAGAAAGACCCCACCCAAATCTAACTCTCTCTGCACATGTTATATCTGCCCCACCTGCACCGCACATGGTTTTGTCTATTTGAGAACGAATTTGCCTCTAAGAGTGAACTAGAATAAGGCCCCACCTGCACCGCACATGGTTTTGTCCATTTGAGAACGAATTTGCCTCTAAGAGTGAACTAGAATAAGGCCCTATGTACACCCTTTCCAGCTTCAAAAAAAACCTTTTTACAACCAATATCCAGTGGAGGAATACAACATTGCCACACAGATTGCTGGACTGCCATCCACCCATAGGCACCAGTCTCATCCACCCTACTGCGGCAAAGTTCCATCTTGGAGGCACGCCACCTCCTCCAGGACCCGGTTGATTACACAGCAAAGTGGAGGAGGCCCCTTCTCATTCATCTATTGGGCCCCACCAAATTCATGGAAATTACATGGACTTCCCCAGTACTGGTGGACATAAAGGGTGACTCTCCATATCATTTCCTTCTAAATATGTCTCTGCATAAAGTGCATATCTGCAACTAATTTTAACTCTCATTTTTTATAATTTTTTTCAATAATTTTGTACTTATTGTTCGTTATGTCTGTTACTTGAATTATATTAAATGTATGATTTATCATTTTAATTTGTCACATGCCTGATATATATTCATAGCACAGTTTTAACTCTTCCTGTATACTTCTAATAACAGCAATGCACTGCAGAATATACCACACATTCCTGTATAGTATACAGCACTGTTTTTCAACCACTGTGCCATGCCTTGAGCTGTTCTCAAGTGTGCCCCCAGATCTAGAGATGCCTAAACCCGTTTACAGCCAAACCAGCAATTTACAGGATCCAAAACAGCATGGGTTTACTGGGGGAAGATCATGTCAAACAAATCTTATTGACTTTTTTAACTGGGTGACTAAAGTAATAGATCAAGGTGGGGCTGTAGATGTAGCTTATCTAGACTTTAGTAAAGCTTTTGACACTGTCACACATCGCAGACTGTTAAATAAACTTGAAAGCTTGGGATTGGATTCTAAGATAGTTGAATGGATAAGAGCGTGGTTGCAGGACAGAAAACAGAGAGTTGTAGTAAACGGAGTACAGTCAAAGGAGGGAAAGGTTACAAGTGGAGTACCCCAGGGATCTGTACTTGGACCGGTGCTTTTTAATATCTTTATTGGTGATATTGCAAATGGAATTCCGGGTAAAATGTGCCTTTTTGCAGATGTCACAAAAGGTATGCAACAGGGTAGACACACCAGGAGAGGTAAAACAAATGATTGAGGATCTAGGTAGATTAGAGAAATGGTCAAGAGAATGGCAACTACAGTTTAATGCCAAAAAATGCAAAATCATGCACTTGGGTCTCAGAAATCCAAAGACTCAATATAGTATAAATGGCACTATAATGGAAACTACTGAGGAAGAGAGGGATCTAGGTGTCACTATTTCAGGGGACTTAAAAGCAGGTAGACAATGTAACAAAGCAATGAAGAAGGCAAGTCAGATGCTTGGTTGCATAGGGAGAGGTATCAGCAGTAGAAAGAAAGAAGTAATAATGCCACTGTATAGGTCATTGGTACAACCTCACCTAGAGTACTGTGTTCAGTTCTGGAGGCCATATCTCCAGAAGGATATAAATACATTAGAGACTGTACAAAGAAGAGCAACTAAAATGGTGCATGGCCTACATCACAAAACGTACCAGGAAAGACTAAAAGATCTAAATATGTATACTTTAGAGCAGTGAAGGGAAAGGGGGGACATGATAGAAACTTTCAAATATATCAAGGGTTTTAACAAGGTACAGGTGGGAGACATTCTTCACAGGAAGAGGAGCAACAGAACACGAGGACATGCACTGAAACTAGAGGGAGGAAGATTCAGGGGAAATGTGAGGAAGAATTTTTTCACAGAAAGAGTAGTAGACAAGTGGAATAGCCTACCATCAGAGGTGGTAGACGCAAATACAGTAGTACAATTTAAACATGCTTGGGATAAGCATATTGATATCCTTACAAAAAAATAAGGATCAAATATGGTTTGAGGTAACATGTTTAAAAAAAGGGGCAGACTAGATGGGCCAAGTGGTTCTTATCTGCCGTCAAATTCTATGTTTCTATGTTTTAACTGTTATTTACTGGTCTCTTCTTTTGATGTTAGAGGCCAATGTATTTTATTTTTTTACTTGTTGGGACCAGTGTGATTGTTTTTTATATGGGGGTTAATAGGTTTAGTTTTTTCCTGGTTTTTTTTCCATGTGTTTTGCCCTGTGGGGATCTCATGGTGTGGCTTGTCAATTTTAAAATCTCATTTAGTGTGCCGCAAGGTAAAAAGGTTGAAAAGCAATGGTATACAGTATAACATATGTATAATGTATAATTCAAATGCAGAGTATCAAACCTAATCCCTATCCTACCAGCCATACCTGGGCTGGGTGCACTAAGGAGACCACCTTTCTCTGCATCACTGAGATCCTTGGATCACTGTGCGGCACTGCCTACAGCAAAGTGTAGTATAAGCCTGCCCACCCCCACCAGCCTATGAATGCCATTACTTCTGTTAGTCAAAGGCAGGGGCGGATAACCCACGGGGCGACAGGGGCGGTCATCCCAGGGCCCCCACACATATCAGGGCCCCCACACCCGCCACCCCACTACTGCGCTGGTGGAAGGTGGGTGGGTGCCAGGCAGCGGGGCAGGCAGTGGGTCCCTGTGATGGATGTGAAGTCCGCTGCGGGATCCCTGTGGTGGATGGGAACAGTGGATGGGAACTAGTAGTTCCCATCCACCGCAGGGGTCCCTTAGGTGGATCTGAAGTCCGCCGTGGGGTCCCTGTGGCGGATGGGAACTAGTAGTTCCCATCCATCACAGGGACCCCGCAGCGGACTTCACATCCACCGCTGGGACCCGGCACAGCATGGTGGGCTGCCTCTGACCGGTCCGGGGGGGAGGAGCCTGCCTCCGTGGGGGGGGTTTGGGGCCTGGACCTTGTGTTGTCCAGGGCCCCCTGTACACATGGCGGTCCTCCACTGTGGGAGTATACTGTAGGCCCAGGGAGCCCAAGAGCAGGACACCCTTAATTCAGGCCCACTGTTAGGGAAGATAAATCATTTCTAAGGATAAGTTATCATTATCTATATAATTCTTGTTTGTCCATAACTATTTTCTGCCTGCAATTATTTTTTGCTATTTTTTATTGAATTATGTAATATTGGATTTAGATGTATTCTTTCATTGAAATAGCTTTTCTATGCCTGTAATGGCTGGGATGTTCTCTGATCCCTGTGGATTATACAGTAATCTGGATTCCAATTATTTGAAAACACTTCCGAAGCCTCAAGTGTCTTTTGCTTTCAGAGAATGATTTGTATTGTATTGTGTGAAGCAGTTTGCAGTATGTTTATATATGGTCCTGGAGGGAAATGCACGTTAATAGAAGTTACTGGGAAATTACTGGGATATAACATGAATAGCTAATCAACGCTATAAAATTTGAGTCCCAATCAGATGATAGATTTACATATACATAATTAGTTTGCTTAAAAAAATGTTTTACTGTTGGTTAGTTTCATGTATAATATCCATTTTTTAAACCCCAGAGTACAAAACATGATCATTATCCTCATAGAAAACCTTCTGAAATAGAAATGGAGCCCATACTGTACATCACCAATCACAAAAAAAGGTTCTATTTCACATGGGATGTTGCTATGGGCAACCAATCAGATACTATCTATTATCTTCTAGAAGGTGCTAAATATATAAGAAATAGATTCTGATTGGTCGCCAATGTGAAATTTTTCCTGGGTGTTGGCGTGTGTGAATCAGTGGAGATTAGCAATGGAGTGGACGGAGTAGCAGCTCCAGGCCTCCATATAAAAATAGGCCCATCACCATGACAGCCTGATGATCACCAGACAGACACCAGTCGGCAATAAATTATAGTATAGTTCTATTTTACAGATTTGTGTAATTATTGTACTTTTATATAATTAGGGAGACACTGGGGCTTATAGTGTATGGGTTCTATATACCTACATGGCCTCCCCTTTCCCCTTCGCATAATAAGCCCATGGATATTTCCAGCTCCGGGCCCATGAGGCCCTTAATCTGGCAATGATGCCAGCAGCTCACAGAGCACTGGCCATTCCTCCAAAGTTGCTAAAATGATAAGGCCATGCCCCTTATTTTGCTACGCTGACCCGGCTTTGTGCGATCATCAAGTATGTCAGGGTTGCCGACCCTCCCGGAATTTCCGGGAGTCTCCCGAAAATCGGGACCCCCTTCCGGCACCCCGGAAGGGTGGGCAACCCTCCCGGATTCAGGGGGGACCCCCGCTAACCCCCGGATCGCGGCATTAAAATGCTGCAATCCTCGGGTTTTCGAGGAGGGGGCGGGGCTAAATGACGCGATTTAGCACCGCCCCCTCCACGGAGATACCTTAATCCCCTGTTTTACCAGCATAGGGGCGGGGCTTAGTGATGTCACCCTTAAGCCCCGCCCCCTGAGTGGCTACAGAAACTCTCCTCTCCGGGCTTCTCCCGGAGAGGAGAATAACAAAGTCGGCAACCCTGAAGTATGTTGGGAGGTATGATATTGGATAACAGTGTAGAGGTGTTTTACTGAGCAAAAGCAGC
Source organism: Crinia signifera (assembly GCF_055691185.1). Classification (NCBI taxonomy): domain Eukaryota; kingdom Metazoa; phylum Chordata; class Amphibia; order Anura; family Myobatrachidae; genus Crinia; species Crinia signifera. The sequence goes on from NC_139219.1 coordinate 263,028,309, forward strand.
ATGTTTAGGGTTAATAAATTTTATCAAATGTCTATTATAAGTGTATTTCTTTAACAGTCATTTTTTGTCAGTTTAAAAAAAATCTTTAACCACTTAACTGGGGCTGTGCCAGAGGCGTAAGTTCATCCCAGTCACCCGGAGGCAAGTTAAAATTTGGTGTCACTCTTCCCTTAAAAAAAGGTGTGACAATGGCCTGTGGGTCAGACTCACAAGATTCACCCATCTATAGCAGGAGTCAGCATTCATTGGTCGGTTCCATCTCACAGTCCAGATGCACCATTGGTTGTTGGGTGCAGGCTGAGTGGTACAGCACCAGGCAGCAGCCATCCTGTCCTCTATTGCAGGTGTTAACATGGCTAATTAAGGGCCTAATTCAGACCTGCCCGCTAGATAGTGTACACCTGCTGCCCCAACGAACACCTGCCTCCCGCGCTGCCTGCATCCCCTCTGTAACATGCAAGGGGATGTGTCCGACCATCGAATGATTTCTCCCCCTTCGGAAATAAAAGCCAGTATAAACTGACTTTCATTTCCTCCGCAGAGTGCCAAAAAGGGGGCTGGGGCTGACGTCATGTGATGTCAGCCGCCCGCCCTCAGCAGTCATCGACTCACCTGCATTCCCAGGGAAACACCCAGCATTTTCATGGGACGCGCATAAAGCGATGGGCATTCCCATGATGCCACCCCCTGTCCACCCCCCTCCCTCTCCTATCCGTGCGAATGCCTCAGCAAGTGTGATACTCCCTGAAGGGGCACATGCACAAATACACACATGCACAAATACACACATGCGCAGACCCGCCACCATCACAACGGGGCCAAATTTGGCCCATACCGAGTAAGTCTGAATCAGGCTGTAACTGTGCAGAAGCAGAGGGTGCACCACAAAGCTCCATTGGAAGAGCAGCAGTCACACTTGGATCCCTGTGAACCAGCAGGTGCCCCTGTAGGGCTGGGAGCCCGGAGGCAAGAGTCTCCATTGCCTCTTGGACAGGGTTGGTTTGGGCCGCCGAATCGTGAAGTTGCACGCGCGCACATGCCGGGCATGCAAGCACAGATGTTTGATCATTGATCACCCTGCAAATTTGCACATCACCTCTGAATAACCCCATATGCCAGGTAGGGACGGCAGTGGAAATGGGTCACAAGCCGTGTTACAACCAGGTTGGAGCCGGGTGAGACCCAGCTATTTGCTCCAAAAGCAGTATATGTGATTCCTTTTGGTTTGGGTGCGCTCCTTTAGTTCCAGCTAGTTGCAGTTAGTTAGTAATTTTGCAAGGCATCCGATTATCGATCGTCTGCGCGTGACGGCCAAACAGCGACAAAATGCAGCATCTTTTCTGATTGCTAGACTTTGCAAGTTGATTTACAGGAAGCTGGCATTTGGGGGTGGTATATACAAATAAGGAGGGAAAGGGGGGAACGGGGATTTTTTGAGAGCATAACCGCACTGGTTGGTGGTAAAGGCCACTCGAAAGGAATCAGGAAAACCTGCAGTTTTCTGTGAGTGTTAGAGAAAACACAGGTGTGCCCATTCGCTTTCAGGGAGGGTGTGTGATGCCAGCTCAGGCCCCGATTGGCCTGCTTCATTCTATTGCATAGGCAGAGTAGGTTCTCACAGACTGCACACGCTGGGGAAATCATTTGCTGGTGAGTGAGTTGCAAATGGATTTGTAGCTAAATGCCAATCAGTGAGATTTTCACTATCCCTTCGCAGCCTTGCACAGAGCCGGGTTTTCACTTTGGCAGAGCTCTGCTAAATTGTCCCGCTGCATTCAAGTCTGAATAGCCCCCATTGTCTTTCAGCAGATACACAGTATGTAGGGATACTAATTTAAATAAACATCTTTAATAAATAGATTGTATTAACTGATAATAACAGCAGAAAGGGGATGGATTGGAGCAGGCACCTGCTGTAACGAAGTCAGTTCCCAACCCCCTGCTAGCCAGTGTCACTGCTGCAGGCCTGCTCAGAGATGTAATGGTTAAAGCAGCAGAGACCTGGCAGCAGTGAGCACTGAGGGAAAGCAGTGCACATCATCACAGGCCATGCAGCAGGAGGGACCAATGAGCACACAAACAGCAACTGTGCTGCAAGAGCCAATAGCAAAACCCTGTGCACTGACTGATAGAGAAATGAAGTAACCAATAGGGCCCTGCATTACATCTGAGCATCACAGACCCTATTACAGATACAGCTGCTGGGGACAGCCATGGGAAGGGAGCAGGAGGAATGAGATGTCGTAGGAAGCAGAATAATAACAACAAGGGACAGGCTCTTATCTCTGACCCTACAAGGATGCACAGGGCGTGACAGTGCCCCAAGGATCTCAGCCACAATGGCGGGTCTGTATCAGAGCACTGACTCTAACTCCCCAAATAAATTTTTGGCTCTAAAAGATGTCAGAGAGGTAAAGGAGGAGACCACTTTGGATGAGAAGCTCTTCTTGTTGGCCTGCGAGAAAGGTATCTATCTATCTATCTATCTATCTATCTATCTATCTATCTATCTATCTATCTATCTATCATCTACCTAGTTTATTTTTCCAATAGAAGCAGCATATTATGTAGTGATGTACAGTAGTGACATAAGGACATAGAACAATACAGACTGATATCTATATAACAAAACTCATTATGCAAAAAGTTGAAAAAAGTAACCAATGTGATTGTGTCACAGACATGCTCAGTAGGCGCCCTCTTCTATAGTTCCGATCAGGGCAGGCGACAGGGGGGGTCAAAGGGGACACCTGTACCGGGCCTCAAGGTTCTGAGGTGCTATAGGGCTGTAATCATTGCTGCGGCAGTGTAGTGCCTATTGTAGCAATGTTTTATAAAGGCACCCTCCTGGTTCCTGTAAGGGTACTTACTCAGACCCTTCTACGGTATTAGTGAATATTAATCATGTTTCTTTTGTAACAATAAAAAAAATTCAATATGCAGTATACTAAAAATGTTTTGCTCAAGGGGACTGGGTTAGGGGGGCCCGCCAGAGACATCAGTGTACCGGGCCCCAAGATTTATGTTGCCGGCCCTGGTTCCGATATACAGTATATATAAAGTAGCATTTTCAGTGTTATTTATCAGCAAATAGCTATTTAGCACACACAACATATTAGGCAGATTTTACTTAGAATATTGAATCATTCAGTTGTGCTTACATTCCCTACCCACACAGGCAGGTACCAGCACACATGATTACTTAAATCAACTGGTAGGACTTGGGAGTGTAGTCAAAAGCTACAACTACTGGAGGAAACACACACACGCAGACTCTCCCCCCCCCCCCTCCCCCCCCCCCCACACACATACACATACTCTCACCCCCCTCCCACACACACACACACACACACATACTCTCACCCCCTCCCACACACACACATACACACTCTCTTTCACCCCCCCACCACACACACACACTCTCTCACCACCACACACACACACTCTCTCACTCCCCCCATCACCATGCGCGCACACACACAAACTGAGTTGAATTGAATGCATGTCACCCCCGATCGATCGATTGATCTACAGTAACTATCTATCTATCTATCTATCTATCTATCTATCTATCTATCTATCTATCTATCTAGCTGTCTATTATCATCATCATCCATTTCTATTCAGTGTCAAAGCTGGGCACAGAAAATTAAACAGCATCAAATCAGTACAATAAAAGACACAAAGTTTATTATACTGTATACATATTTTTTTTCCAAAATATATTTTATATATAAAATATATATTTACCTCACATATCACAATTGTTATCAACAGTACAAAAAGAAAATTTGATAACAATCAGTGAAGCTCCATCCACATTTTTTTCAAAAAACAACAAAAAGGAACCCAAGACATACATGAGGAGTAAATAGGCATTCCGTGGTTACTGGAGTAATAAATCAGTAATGGTCTGAATAACAAATTATGATCAGAAATATTGGGTGACATTCTATGGGATGAGATTTGTGTTTTTTGGCGAATAATAGTAAAAAAATGGCGACATCGCATTTTTCCTTGAAATCGCATATTTAATAGGATGCGCTAAGGGATGGATATCGCATATTATGTGCGATAACTCATGCGGACCAAAAGTGTGTGAAAAAATCGCATTTTTATCGCATCCAGATGTTTTCATACAGAAAAGTATACAAATCGCTTATTTAATGGGATGCGTTTTCGCAAATCGCACTTTTAAGGTGTCTAATAATCACACTTTTTTCAGACCAGGTTCTGTTGGGTGATTTGGCCCAGAACTCACTTTGGTCAAGTGCACAAATGGTTAATTTCAGCACAGGTGCCCTCAATTTCACTCAGAAACACCCCTACATATACCCCAACATCATTAAGGACACCTGTGAGGGTTTGAGACATGGAGATTTTTCAGAGTGGTTTGGAGTTGCTGATTTGTGATGTGGCCCATTTGGAGGAGCTGCGCAGGAGGGAGGAAGCTGCACACCAGATCCAGGTAGCCCCCCGACTACTGTGTACCCCGCGTATGTATCGTGCTCGGCTGTACCTGGACTCCCTCTCGGATCAACAGGTTGTGGGGATGTTTAGGCTGAACCGCAATTACCTGTTGGACTTATATGAGCAGGTGAGAGATGATTTGGACCCTTTCGGGGGAGGCAACTATGCAGTGTCTGGGCTGCAGAAATTAATGTGTACCCTCTACTATTTGGCCACTGGCTGCACTCAGTCTGTGACCTCATGGTCCTTGGGGGTATCACAGCCTACTTTCTCTAAGCATTTTACTCAAGTGTTACTTGCTTTAAAGAAGTTGTGGCGGACATACATCAGATTCCCACGTTCTGAGTTGGAGTGGCAGGACCACAAGGTGGCTTTCTATAGACTCTCAGCATTCCCTCACATGCTGGGAGCTATAGACTGCACACACATTGGGATTAGGGCACCGCACGTGCGGGGCCACATCTATGTCAATAGGCGTGGGCGGCACTCCCTGAACGTGCAGGTTGTATGTGATGCTCATCTGAAAATCCTAAGTGTTGTCGCAGGCTTTCCTGGGAACTGTTTTTAGTGGGGGAGGGAGTAGGGGAAATACCGGTGCACAAGCCTCAACACGAATAAATATTTTTTGAATATTTGAATATAATCCTAGATCCACGATATTATAATGGGGTGCCTGAGTATTAGTGTTTCAATGGCTGGTGGAGGTGCTTCCCTGAGAGTAAATGAACATGCAAGTTTAGAGAAAGAAAAAGTACTCTCTTTTGCTGGGGGCACTGCTTTTTGAAAAAAAGTTTTTAAAACTTAGCCTTTAATTTTTAAACATTTTCTTAAGAATAAAATGGACACACGTTGACATAACACACAATAAACATGCAATGAAAGTACACAGCACTATCTAGGTGCTTGCACTAGCAAACGCTTATTCAGCAAGTATTGTGTAAATTACTTGTATAGTGTGTGCAAGGATTCAATGTACACACTAAATACTTCTGAAATAAGGAGGTGGCACAAATTGATTTTTAGGTGGATATCTCTGGATATCCAGAAGCAACACACTGCGAAATATTTGAGTTGTTACAATGTTTCCAAAAGAGAGCAAATTATGACACTTATTACACGATATTCTGACACTGTCTAGTATCTCAACAGAAATAGACACTATACAGTATCTCCCTGTTTCAGGCAGAGTTTAGTCAGAAAATACACACGCTGTCTAATAAGTTAGTTAACTCGTACAATAAATTGAGATTGGTGACAGTGTGTATATTAAAAGTGAGAATTTAATTTCAATAACAGTATAACACAACGTAGTGGAGCTATATTACTCCATGATATGGAAACAAAGACTGAACGCTGTAACTCTTTCCTGGGAACTGCCATGACGCCTATATTCTGAGGCACTCCGGCCTCTGGAACCGATTTACCCAACAACAAATGCCAGAGGGCTGGCTACTTGGTAAGTACATTTTTACATATTACCCTCTCTGTCCTTATTTGTACCTGCTCAAATGTGTGTGTTTCCAGTTTCACAAGCATATTGCTCTTATCCCAGTGTCTCCTGTTTGCACAATGCACATACCTTACCATATAAGGCAATAACTTCCTATCTGTGTTTTAGGTGACTCAGGATATGGGTGTGTTTCCTGGCTCATGACACCTTTGCGCTCCCCAGAGGGCCCTGCACAGCACCGGTATAATGAAGCCCATATTGCAACCCGCAATGTGGTGGAGTGTACATTTGGCGTATTGAAATGTAGATTCCGGTGTCTGGACCGGTCATCGGGTACGCTGCTTTACCACCCAGCAAAAGTAGTGATGATCGTCCAGGCTTGCTGCATGTTACACAACATAGCCCTGTCCCAACCTGCCTATGTGGAGGAGGAACATGCAGCAGTCGTGCAGGAAGCCCAACCTACCACACCTCGGGTAGTGAGGGGTACGCAGAGGGGGAATCTGGTGCGTACACAAATCATCAGGCGTTACTTTTCTGGTAAGCACATGTGCCCTGTATTCCAACATGTACCTTTGCTGTAAGTGTACTCATAAACAAATTATTTATAAATACCATCTGTTTCCACCCACATTTAGCCTAATACACAGAGCCCAACTGATGCAACTGGTGGTGCTGACCTATCCCTTGCTGTAATCAACCTTGTAAGTACATTTGTAACATGTATGAATTAAGTTTGCTCTAAAACATGGCTCACTGGTGTTGTGGAACTACACGTGCCAGCATGCCCTGACACACTATAACCATTACAGTCCAAACAATGATTGCCAGAGCTTGCTGGAATATGTAGCTCCACAACCTTTGACGGGCTAGAGTTAGCCAACACTACTTTTCAGCAATTCCATTGTCATATACCATTACACTATGTCATAATACACACAACAATTGCTTTAAAAATAATACACAGACAAAATGGTATGCGTTTAGACATTTTTACTGCAGTATAGTATGTCATAAACAACCTGCATTTTTGTCACTCAAACATTCAAACTGTCGGGGGATGTAACAAGATGTATTGCATATTAGATGCAAATTAAAAATGTATAAAAAATATGACCTATTTTCTCCCACCATCAGGCCACCCTAAACCACTTCTTGAAGCTGCACCCAGGCCACCCCGTGTCCTAATACTCCGACGGGGTGGGGAAGTGGGGGAGCCACTTACTGGGGTGCTAGATACACTACTAAGTGTAGATGCTGCTGCACCTATGACATTGCCTTCCATCTGCTGAAGTTGTGCCTGCATACCTATTAAGGCATTGGTCTGCGCTGTGCATGATTGGCTATTCTGTGCAGCTGCCAACATGGCTATTCTGTTCCCTTACAGCAGAAGTTAGATCTGCAAAACGGGTGTCAATGCTATTAGCAATGCGCACATGAGTACCTACACCAACCCGTACACTCCTTGAAATTTTTCTTAATTGAAGAAAAGTGTGATGCATGTACCCCTGGATGTTCCCTATTTGCAGGCTTTGGGAGGCCATAAATTCAATTTGTTTCTCCTTGAAATTTACCAAGGAGTTAGCTACTTGTGCAGCAGAAGCTGCTGTATGGAGTGTGTTTGTGGGTGGGGCTGGGTTGGGAGTCACCCCACTTGGGGGAAGATCACTCTGTGATGACGTCTGTATTTCCTCCTCAGCCGCAAAGGTCTCCACGGGTTCGAGAATGATGTCCATTTCGTCCAACATCATCATAGAGGATTCTGTTGGTTGTGTTCCTAGTTGTACAGTACCTGTGGATACAGATGAAGAGGTAAGTACTGATGCATATATAGGCCAGTCTCTCTTCAGTACTGTTTTTGAAAGGGCTTGAGAAGCTGAACGCATATACCTAGGGGTATTATGTACTTACACATGTACCCCGATACTGCATGTAACATTGACATTAATAATAAGTGAGATGGCTAGGTCAGATTACATTCATTTCCGTTGCAATGTAGCAGCAGGAGATGAATGTAGTGTGAGATATTGTTGATGTGACATGGGTGTGTGTACTGTATGTGTAATGGCCTGTTTTTTGTTCATTTACCTGCTTCCACAGATTCTGCAGCAACGGGCCTTCTTTTCTTTGATGCGTGAGCACTTCGGGATGGACAATCTGTGAAAGGAAAGATGGGCAGCCATTATCTACCTTGCAATGGATAAGCATTTATGCCAAAAATGCATTGAAATTACATTACTGGACAATACTTCCTTTGGTTAAGGACTACATTATTTAGTCCCCACATTATTTGACATATGTTTTTCACCTGAATTTTTAGTTAGATTATTATTAAACTATTGGACACATTACAACTGTTGGATAATCTGTGGTATGTAGCCATGGCAGCTAAACCACCAGTACACCAATGTTTTTTGGGCCACATACATGTTAAGCTGCTAGAAATAATGTTAAAGTGTTGATCAATATCAGCAGTTGTGGAACTACAAGGCCCAGTATTATGACCAATTTGAAAGTAGGAGCAGGCAATTTTGTGTGCTTGATCTTGCTGGGCTATGTATAGTTCCACAGCAGCACTTTACTTAGCATAACAATACAAGTGAACATTACAGTTTGAAAACATTGCCATGTATGTTTAAGATTGCATGTGGTCACACTTACCAGCTCTGGATGGCGTTGGCGGCCTATCGGTATCTGCGACGTGCATGCCAGGCAGGACCTCAGGGGGTATGATTCTTTTAAACTTGACCTCATAGGACGTGTAGCAGACAGTGGTGGGGCTTCCTCCGCCAGTCTTGGTGGCCTCCTCCAACTCCATGGCCATTTTACTTTTGAGCTGTCTCTTGATGTTGTTGAACCTCTTCTTGACATTTCTGACCAGGCGCTTGTGCTGACTTACAGCGTTCACCGCCTGGGTGATGTCCTTCCACATAGCCCTTTTGCGCTGTGCAGTGGTCTTGTGGTGACTTTTTCCCAGTAACCGGTCAAACACGGGTATGATAGCCCGGACAAGCGCAGCATTTTCCTCGTAGGAGAATCTGACCTTTCGGCCACTTTTTGTGTGGCCATCTTCTACCTCCTCCTCCTCCTCATTTTCTACTCCAGCCATGTACCCCTCCTCCTCCATGCCAGTGTCTTCCTCCTCCTCACCTCCATCTTCCTCCACCTCTGACATGTGGCCCTCCTGCAGCTGCTCTGGGGTATGGAATAGGTCCTGGGTATAGGATGGGGATGCCAGCGGATCCTCCACCTCCTCCTGCTGGGGCTGGTCCGCCAGGGCCTGGTCTGGGGCTGGCCTTGCTGTGGCCATGCTGCCTGCCACACTGCTGCCACTCCCTGTAATGGAGGACGACCTCAGCAGTCCTCTTCTGCCTCTCCCACTTGGCTGGCTGCTGCCACTGCTCCCTCTGCCACTTCTCCCTCTGCCACTGCTCCCTCTGCCACTGCTCCCTCTGCCACTGCTCACTCTGCCCCTCCTCACTCTGCCACTCCTCACTCTGCCACCAACACCTCTTCCTCTGCTCATAATGGAGGGGACAGAGGTGGGTTAATAGGTTAGGGGGTTCTTTGTCATGCGGAGACAGTTTTGTAAATCGCACTCCGGTTGGTCCAAAACTCGCACATGACCGGCGGAAGAAATCGCACTTTTTTGTGTCATAAATTCGCACCACTTCGCCGCAAATCGCACTACATCGCACTTTTCAGCCCCCAAATCGCATCCCATTAAATATGCGAATTATTACCAAAAAATGCGAATTAAAAAAGTGTGAATAGCGGCGATGTGGTGCGAGATAAAAAAAATGTGCATTTATCTCATCCCATAGAATGTCACCCAATGTATCTAAACATACAGTATATGTGGTGTTGACCAATAGAGCAAGGGAAGGAGAAGAAAGGGAAGGAGTTACCTAAGACAATCGGCAAAACACATTAAATATTAGACAATAAACAATAAACATTTATGACTAAGTATCTAAATAACAGCCCGTTCCCAGTTTATTATATTTATTTTATTTAATAACAGTTTATTTTATAGCGCACACATATTCCGCAGCGCTTTACAGAGTATACAGTAGTTGATCATTCACATCAGTCCCTGCCCCAGTGGAGCTTACAATCTATATTCCCTACCACATGCCCATAAATATATATCTTATTAGGGTGTGGTATATTAGGTTGACAATGTCTAGATTGACCCCAAAAGGTTGAAACACGAAAATTGGCAAAACAAGGAAAAGTATTTTTGGTGTCATTGCTGACAGTAGAGCACATGGACCCCCCCGATAATTGTAATACGTCCCCCGTGCTTCGCGAACACTTTACAGAACCAAATTGCAGTCGATGTGGACAGGGCCGGCGCCACCACTAGGCAGCCTTAGGCATTTGCCTAGGGCGCCGGCCACTGGAGGGTGGCAGTTTGGAGCTGCCCCCTCGGATGGAGGTGAGCGGTCACAACTCCCCCCCACCCCCTGCAGCGACTCGGGGATGCTGCATCACCCACCAACCCACCCCGGAGCGTTGCGGCGACCCGCGCTGCTTCACCCGGCAAGCACACACGCCCCCCCCCCTGGAGTGTCACGCCGCATCACTTCACCCGGCAAGACCCCCCCCCCTGGGGAGCATCGCGGTGGCCAGTGCTGCATCGCATGGCTCTACCCCCACCACGTGGAGTAACACAGGTGAGTGCCGACCTGGGGAGCGATTGAGCGCCGGTGCTAGGCACCGGAGCCCCTCCCCCTGCCTGGGGTGCTCCGGTGCCTAGCACCGGCCCTGGATGTGGATTGTAAAGTGTGAAAATGGAAAAAAAGATGGGAAAAAAATCCCCCCAAACCTCATGCGTCGACTATAGCCATGTCGACCGTTGCTTGTGTCAACCTTTTGTTTTGACTACATCATCCATATGTATAAGGCATTCCCAAATAAAAAGGAGACTTTTGCTGTAGCGGTGTTGTATCTAATTGCAGTGGGTTAATGTGTTTGCCGCTAGATGGCGTTGTTCCCAGTTGCGCATGTGTAGTGAACAGCTTTGCCTCAGTGTCTTCATTCCTGGAAAGTTGTTTTGTGCGATCAGATGTTTAATGGATTCCCCTAGATCAGAGCAAGGAGCTGTTATGTTATGTTTCCATGTGATACATTTTGCATGCAAAAGTATCAAGGACTTGCCATGGCCTGAGCAGGTGCACGTTGTCCCCAACCCTGCCATGATTTCGGCTGTGGAGGATCTCATTCCCAAATGGTGCACCGTGCGAGACACTGCTCTCCATACACCACTTTCATCCTGTGATCAATGCGCTGAACAGGAGGAATCTATCATGCATCTGACCATGCAAAACAACTTGCCCGAAACGAAGAAACTGAGACGAATTTGTTCACTACACATGCACAACTGGGGAATGCGCCACGCCATCTATCGGCAAACACATTTACCCACTGTGATTAGATACAACGCCGCTACAGCAAAAGTCTCCTTTTCATTTGGGCACACCATATAGAGTATGTTGACCATATGTTGTCGGCCTAGCAGGCCCGGCAACAGGGTGGATGAAGGGGGCCAGCCGCCCCGGGCCGGCCGTCCCGGGCCCCCAAAGCCAGCCGTCCGGCCGCCCAGCTCCGCCCCCCCGCCAGCTCTGCTGCCCGGGAACTCAGCGCCACGCTCTGCTTCCCTTTAATTACTGACATCTGACAGTGTCAGTCTGCCAGTGTAGCCCCGCCCCCTCGCGGGTATTTTCCGTGATTCGTGGGTATTTGCCATGATTCGCGGGTTGGTGGCGAACGGGGTGGTGCAAATATGACATGTCATCAGTCATGTCATTGTATCATATTGGCCCCGCCCCCCATCAAGACCCGCAAATCGTGGGATTATGCCATGGGTGTATGTAATCTATGTGTGTGCGATTGAATATGTATGTGTGCAACACCAGTTACTAGTTTCTGACTTCCGGCCCAGCGACGGGGGGGGGGGGGGGGGGCAAAAGAGACAGCTGTCCTGTGCCCCAATGATCTGAGGGGCCCAAAGCCAGCGCCTTGCTCAGCCACAGCCGCCTTGTCACCTGGGCCCCTGCTACTTAGCCACCTGGCCCTCCACCTCTTAGACATTGGCTCTGCTGCTGCTTAGCCCTGAGACCTCCTGCGACTCAGACACTCAGCCTCGCCGGCGCCCAGAACCCAATTGCTCAGACCCATGCCTCTTAGATGTCTGATCGCCAGTGAAGTGACCCAAGAGCACTGATGGGTGGGGTGAAGAGGTACTCTGCGCTGGGCTCAGCTATTATATGGCACATCTTGAAACATTTTTCCCACCCTCCCTTCATACACAAATACTCCAACCCTCCACCCCTGCTCCGCACCACTACTCTCACCCACCATATCTGCTCAGAACCACAATTTCTCTTGCCCTGCTCCGCACCACTACTCCCATCCTCCTAACCTGCTCTGCAACACAACTCCCTACCTGCTCCACACCACTACAGTGCTGGATGGGGATGGGGGCCCCCAGAGATATCTGTGTTTGGGCCCCAAGATTTCTGTTGCCAGCCCTGCGGCCTAGACATTGTCAGCAATTCGGATATCATCTATATATACAGTATGTCTAGTGTCAGTTTGTGTGTCTCCAAAACACTGCATTAACACCCCAATATTAATCTGACTGTCTGCTGGTAAGTAAAAGCAAACATTGCACACTCACTTGTCAACTAATTGTACAGACTTTAATCATTGTACATATGATGCACACTCCACAATATTAAGCTCTGCTATCTAATATTAGAAATAATCGAGGTTGTTGGTGTATTTATTGGCAAAGAATTACTAGCTCACCAACCAGCGTCTAGGTGACCTTGTGTATCTGGTGGGTCTCTAATACTAAGTTTGAATCCAGGGTGCTGCACCCCAAAAAGCAAGCAAAAGCAAGTCACCCCAGAGCAGCACACCAGTGAAAAAGTATTAGTGGGTTAATAAGAAATAAGCAAAAGCTAGGGGCTAAAGTGTTGCATAAGTGAAAAATGCTAGAAAGTATATTAGTGGAAAAATGAAAAGTGCATAATAAGTGTTATGGTGTGCCACCCCGAGGCAGCCCAGCCACACCAACCAAGGGAAGCCGTGCCCCAAACTCATCCCTAAAACTAGCAAATTGTACAAATTTGTAGGTGCAAAGGCCCATACACATGTAGAAGTTTTGGGCTAGTTTCTAACCGATTTGTCTAGATCACTAACACCACTTTTACACCAAAATCCCGGATCTAACCTGGTATTTGGAACATGGTTCCAAACCAGGTCAAATCCGGGATTTGCCCCGTGTACACTGCGGTTCCGACCCGGAATATTACTGGACCAGCACCATTTAAAGCAATTCGGATATCATCTATATATACGCTGCTGCTATCACGCGGCGGGGACGAGAGAGACTCGAACGGAGGAGGGAGCAGCAGCAGAAGGGAATCCTTCTGCCGTTGATCTCCACTGACCTCCTGCTCAGCGCCGGGGGAAGTCGCTGGTCGCAGGAGCATGCTCCTGCGACCAGCGACCATCAGGGGCTGCACACGGGAGCGTGCACCCGGCGATTCATCGCCGACAGCACACACAAATCATTGGCAATATGGTCGCTCAGCGACCATATTCCCAGGGGATGCAGTTAAGATCCCGGCGGTCGGGATCCCGGCGTTCAGAATCCCGACGCCGGAATCCCGACCGCCGAAATGCCGACACTTTCTACCTCCTGGGGTGTCCACGACACCCCTGGAGGGAGAATAAAATAGCGTGCCGAGCGTAGCGAGGCACCGGGCCCGCTGCGTGGCGAGCGCAGCGAGCCCGCAAGGGGGGGCGATCCACGTCCCCCCCTTGTCGGCATTTCGGCTGTCGGGATTCCGGCGTCGGGATTCTGAACGCCGGGATCCCGACCGCCGGGATTCAATACTGAATCCATTCCCAGCGATATGTGCTGAAATTGCACCCGTGTGTACGCACCATTAGAGAAGTAAGGCAGTTCGCAAGATGACAAGATTCATAGCTAGAACGGCACGCGCTGCCGCCGTGAAACTAAACAAGTACCATTTTTTTATTCAAAATTTTTAAAAATCTTATCAAATTAAGTAAAATTGTGTTTATATGTTATCCTTAGGGTTAGTTATGTGGTGAGATGTAGAATTAATTTGCTTCTGTTTGTCCACATATAGTAGGATGGGAATCCATAAGCACTAGTTTTGCCAATTATACTGACCTATTTGAATTTTAATTACTCCTTTACCACCAAACCAAGGCACCCCTGCAAGTGTCCCAAGGCACCCCAGGGTGCCACAGCACACAGTTTGGCAACCATTGCACTAGGCGATTTGGGCCAGATTTCACCCAATTCCAGCAGATCGGGCTGAAAAATCGGGAGAAATTGGCCCAAAATCACATGTGTATGATAGTCCCATGCGCATCAGATGGGAGTGGGAGGTCGGACCTACAGAACATAAGATAAATCGGAATTAGACCTATCAGATGCACATCGCGGGTGCTGCTGTATGTTCCACCAATAATCTGTCAAAATGGATAATCTGGCACAGTGCTGGAACCAAAGGTGGCACAAAATAGATGGTCAACCGGAATCAGGATATTTAAAAGCAGGCACGAGTATTTCTTCAAAACCTTAACATGTAATCAGACAACAGAAGAATATGTTAATAGACTGTCCTAATACAAGCAGCTATGAACAATAAATCATGTATAATACGGATCTCCCTTTAAAATCGATGCTCTACCCCAGGCATTTCCAAACTATGGCCCTCCAATTGTTGTGAAACTACAAATCCCATCATGTTAGTTTTGCTAACAGGGATTGCTAAGACTATGGCAAGGCATGCTGGGATGTTTAGTTTCACAACAGCTGGAGGGCCATAGTTTGGACATGCCTGCTCTACCCTAAGCATTATTAGACAGCAATCCCTGGTAGGCGCTGCATATCCTGCATAGCATAGCAAGCAGGACTTGGTTCTTGTACATGCATTATTTCATGGATCGTTTTATCAGTAACATATAGCATGCTATTTGTCAAGTTCTAAGTGAATAAATAAAAGGCAAAATAAAAATGTATTATATTCTTAATTTATTTTTTATTACAGGTGACTATTATATGGTTAAAAAGCTTTTGGAAGAAAACAGCTCCGATGAATTAAATATTAATTCAGTAGATGTCTTAGGGAGAAATGCCATTACAATATCCATTGAAAATGAGAACTTGGACATACTACAGCTTCTTCTAGATCATGGCTGCCAGGTAGATGCATTTATATTATGTATGTGGTCATCATCTGTTTAGTGTTATATACAGTGCATTATAGTCTTGTTCTTCTCCATCAATGCACTTACTGTAATTACCCAATACACTCATGTGTCCCTTACTAAACGGATGATCTGGCAACTATATCCACCCCATCCTGCACACTCACTAGGAAGTGAGCGGCATGCGTATGCCCAGCACTCTCTGGGTGACCAGCGACCTGCTCATTTACTAAGAAGCGGACAGGTTGCGGTGTAGACCCGCCCACTCTTCAGCTGGACAGGGAAACGTCTCACAAATGTGTCAGTCTCCTGGGCTTTAGGGAGATTAGACAAGTATGAATTGCAGTGTAGAAATAAAGCTCCCCTGTATATACTTGTTCAGCAGTGGTCGAACGCCCTTCTGGCCGAACACCCCTCCTTGCTGCCAAATCCCCACTCCGCTGCCGAATCCCCTCAGTACCATGTGAGGAGATGTGTACGCGAACATTCCCTTGCATGCGGCCGAAGATTCTCTCCGCTTCAGTAGTAAAAGTCAGTCTATACTGACTTTCATTTCCGTCTGTGTCCACCGAAGAGGGGGCGGGCGCTGATGTCATGTGATATCATGCGCCCGCCCCTAGCAGGAATCGACCTGCCTGTATTCCCACGGATAGCAAGGAAAAAGGGGGGTTGGAACCGCGCTCAAACTAAAACATGCAACAGGTTTTGGGTAATAATGTGTATAAATTTTAATACAAAATAAAATATAGAATTATAAAATAGAGGATTGCATATCCCATAAAAACATAGATACCACAATGCGTGTGTATGAGAGGTATAATCACCCACAATATGCTGCACAGTCCCGAGTCCGTTCCTAGAGTGCCTCTATTTAGATGTCCCAATTGAAAGCCTTTAGGAGAAGGATAATCTCCAATCCAGGGAGCTCCTTGATGTTTGATAGGTGCTCTACCTGGAAATATATTGTGGAGAACCAGGGAGCGCCCGATGTTTTGGGAGGTGCTTTACCCGGGATATTGTTGCTGGGAGCCAGGGAGCATCGGATGTTGGAGGAGCTCTACCTGGTGTGTGATGGTAAAGTCCCAGATGGTTGGCTGATGGGAATAAATTTGAAGAGGCTGGTCCGGTCACAGGGTGGAAATGTAACTGCAGGTTCAGCTGTGGGTATCTTGAGTCTCTTTCACCGACGCGTTTCGCTATATAAGCTTTATCAAGGTGATGCTTCTGGTATCATGGGGTGGTGTTTTTATACCCTTTCCAATGGAGACAACAATTACCACCTGTTGCATGTTCATTGGTGTGAGCTAATCTCAAGTGCAAATCAGACATATACAATAATCATCATGAATAGGAGACAAAACTATAGCTAATGATGACCTTTGAATCAAAAAACAAGCGTTTTAAAATGCAGAAAATACAGTTTATTTATTTACACAGTATAAACCCGTTTCCGGATATCCGGATACCTCACTTCCGGGTCGGGTGAACCGCACATGCGTTCCACCGGTAAAATACAGGAAATGCAGTTTATTTATATGTTCATGCAATATAGACCCGTTTCCGGATATCCGGATACCCTATTTCCGAGTAAGGTGAACCGCTCGTGCGTTCCACCGGTGCTCTGTGTTCAGGCTTGTGTTTTAGATTATTATGCCCTTCACAAATATGGCGGAAAGGGTACTTCCGGGTCCTACATAACGGGATCAGTTTATTCCCGGACTTTTACCCAAGGTGGTGCTAGGTGTTACTTATTTATGTTTCCTCCTTATTCCGGGAATATAGTAAGGTGGTTTTCAGTTCCCATATTATATATATGCTTATACTCGGGGAGCGCATGTGCAATTGTACAAATACAAATCATTCGAGATCTTTTGCATATAACACAGTAGAATATGGTTATATTAAGTGGCATAGATTGAATATATAAAATATATAAAACAATATATATAAAAAATAGAAAAACTTTTTAGGAAACACATAGAGGCCCTTATTCTGATCGGTGCGGCCCGATCAGAATATGCGGCCGCGACCGTGCAGGCGAATCCCCGCCTTCCATACGGATCGCCACCTGCCGTCCGTACGCGGATATGTGGCGATCCGCATGAAATTGGACGGGGATACGCCTCCTCCATGGTGGGAGCAGCCCCTGCATTCGATGGTCGCCGAACATCGAATGCAGGGCCGCACGCTCCACCAGGTCCCGCAACACAAGACCACACGGACACTTGTCCGTGTGAAATCTTGTATGGGGGCGGGCAGCTGACATCCGGCGATGTCAGATGCCCGCCCCGTACCCACGCGTCACGGCCTCATTACCATGCATACGCCCCGCGTTTGCATGGGAACGCCCATGAAACGCGGGGCGTATGCATAGGGTAATGAGGATAAGTAGCCCCTCACGCCCCTCTACGCCCCCTGTGCGGCGTATAGAGAATCCTTGCGGCGAAATCGCCTGCACATGCGCAGAGTGACCTCTGCACATGCGCAGAAGATAAACATCGGCGGCCCGTACGCAAGCGGGAATATCCGCATCGATCAGAATAATGGCCATAGAGAGAAACATGTGTGTAGAGATAATGTGTATACACACATGTATCAAATCAGATAGGATTTCTTCCATTTAGTGTACTATCAAATATTCAGTTCCGTGCAAAAGAGTATGTATAATTAAAGTAGTTTTTATAGCACGTTGAAGACAATATTGGTACAAGAATAAGAATAGACCATTGAATATATATATATATCAGTTTGTACTTCCAATAATAGGAACATGAGGGGAAAAGGGGGAGGGGGGTTTTGGGGAAAGGGGGGGGGAGGTTGAAAAAAAGGGGGGGGAAGGGGAAAGGAAGGGAAAGGAACTTGGGATAGAGTGGCTGGTCCTATGATCATTTCAGGGGAGAGGAGATAAATGATGATGGACTTCTAAATATACATATGTGTATAAGACTATAGGTATATTGTTGTACAAGATGTCTAGATGACAATATTGAGCTCCACAGCTTCATTCAGTCCTCCTGGATGTATGGAGTCCATCTTGTACATCCAATATACCTCTTGTCTGCACAGTGTCTTGTATCGGTCTCCCCCTCGTGGGGTCCTCTTGACATGTTCCAGGCCTACTAGTCTGAGGCTCTTCGGGTCTCCCCCATGGTATTCATGGAAATGTCGGGATACACTGTGTGTGAGTACATGCTTCATGATGTTACGTCTATGTTCTAGGAACCTAACCTTGATCTTCCTCGTGGTGCGTCCTACATAGTGTAGTTTGCACTCGCAACTTAGCATGTAGATGATGTAACTCGTGTAACAGTTTATAAAACTGTTAATTTTAACACTAGTGCCCTCTCTATCCTTTATATCATGAAAATTCCTATGCTCAATGTATTCGCAGGTGGTACACCTAGATGTACCACACCTGAAGAAGCCTTTTGGTGGGTTTCCTAGCCACATGTTTGAGCTGTCTACCTCTGATGTTGGTATGATCGGTTTAAGAAAACTCGGGGCCAGGGAACTTTTGATGGATTTATTATTTTTGAATACGAATAATGGTTTTGGGGGAATTACATCTGCCAGAAGATGGTCCTGTTTCAATATTTTGTAATTTTTTCCTATTATTTTTCTAATTTCGTCTGAGTGGCTGTTATAGGTGGATATATAGGTTATTTGTTGATTCTGTTCTATCGGTTTTTTAGGTTTGGTTTGGAGAAGTGTTATTCTATCTAAAGCTAGTACTTCATCATAGGCTTTTTTAGTTAATTTTTCAGGATACCCCCTCTGTGTAAAAGAGTTTACCATTTCTTTTGCTTGTTTTTGAAATGTCTCTTTGGCCCTTATTCTGATTGACGCGTACTTTACCGCATACTTTCGGATCGCGTCTTTACGGCGTCTGCGCATGCGTGGAGAACGCAACGCGCATGTGCCACGCCTTGACTCCGTACCTGTTCGGCCAAATCCCGTCCAAAACTGTTCCCCGCAATCAGTCGGGAAATATGGGCGTATTATGGGCGTCATGCGGAATGACACATGGGCGTAGTTTCAAAGTGGGCAAAACGGGGCGGAAACATGGGCGGACACGGGGGAGTACACTTATGTTGGGGGGCGTACATTCGGATACCACTCCGAATGCACGCGATCAAAAAGGGCAGAAATGTGCGGTGTCCACAAGTGTACTATTGCTTTGCGGACACCACTCGTTCATGCGGTAGGCGAACGGACCGCCTAATGACTACAAGCATTAACACCTGAACCCAATAGAATCTACTCCTTTACTCATTACTCACTAATAGGACGCTTGTCAGTGCTTTAATTGAAACCATTGCACTTCAATTGCTGTAAGGGTTAATGTGTGCAATGCATGTGTTAGGCATGCTTGTAAGGATATATTGGCATCTAATTGATTCCAATTCCAAATAAGAAGTTTTTTATGAGGATAGGTAATTGAATAAGTGGGTCATGTGATGTATTGCAGAATATACATCATAGTGGGTTGTTTGGCGTAAATACTCCGCTTACGGGCGGTAGCACCGCTTGGCTCCCGTTCGGATGCGGTATTCCCGAGCATACTCTGTAATACCGTGCAGAATCGGAGTGTTTCTCCCGCACACGCATGGTTTGTATGTCGTCCGTAAACACGCCCTGTTCTTAAAGAGTGAGTCCGTCCGAATGCGGAGGACACGTGGGCGTTTCTACGGACGATGGCCGCACGCGGCAAAACACCGTGGCGTGCGGACCGCTCCGTAAGAATGCGGGAATATCCGCACCGATCAGAATAAGGGCCTTTATTTGTACAGTTGCGGTATATCCGCATCAGTTGGCCCTTGGGGATTCCCTTATTCCAAGGGGGATAGTGGGCACTATTAAAATGAAGATAGGCATTTGTGCCTACTTCTTTGATTAAATTAGAGGTGATTATATTGGGGCCCTGTGCCTCAACGTCAGATCCAGTACGGTAGTCCGTTTCCTGTCCAAGTGATGAGTGAACTGTAAATTATAAGGATTAGAGTTTAAGTGCTCAACGAAGGAGAGTGCTGAAGTGTGATCCCCATCCCAAATGATAAATAAGTCGTCTATGTAACGGCCATAGAGGACCAGGTTCGCCCCGAACTCGCTGCCCCAGATGTATCTTTGTTCCAGATGTGTTCCCACGGACTCAGCGTTTTTATGGGGATGCCCATAAAGCAATGGGCGTTCCCCTGCTGCTGCCCCCTCCCTCCCCCTCCCCACAAGCGAACGGCCCGATGAGTTTGTAACTTGCCCAAGCCGTTCAGCCCCTAAATGTATTGCACCCCTTACATTGCAATATGTGTAAAGTTACATTTCCTTTGCTCCCAAATCAAATTCAATCCTATTATATTTCAGCTGCCTGAATACATTAAATTCTGAGATCGATTAACCCCCCAACATTGGCAAATTTGGCAAAATTTTAGGCATCACAATCTGTGTGCTGTGTACAATCATGAATTATAATCTCCCTATCATTTTTATTGCCATCTTCTATACATTTGAACTAATCGCTAGATTTTTTTTTGTTACTAGTTACAGCAATTGGTAATTGGATCAAACCATGATGGGAATTATTTGAGTACGTCTATAATCTGGTAGGCTACTGCCTGAATCAGGAAGTTGAGGTGGCCATACACTTGTGCAACTTCTCCCATTATAGAAGCCTCTCGCAATCCCCTGTGGAGCCGCCCAGGACCTTCCCGGGAGGCAGGATGGCATGTGTTGTATTGTATGCAGTCCTTTCACATACGACATATTGCATGCGATCCCAGTAAAGCCAGCAATGTGAGACCGTTCATTACTTCACACCTCATGTCACCTCATTTGAACACTTTTTATGCGATTTCTTACCGCAATTGCATAAAAAATGACCAAATTGGCGTCAAATTGCCCTAGTGTATGGCCAGCTGAAATGCAGTTATCATGAGGTCAGACTACAGGGTGTCTCCTAATCCTGGTTCCTCAGGCCACATAGGCTTTCCATGTACAAGGCCAGACTGGCTGCTGATCCAGCCATTCACTTATACCCCTTTCAAACTGACAGAGCTAGGTCACACCCGGAACTGTGTTCCAGGACGCATCCCTGGACACAACCCAGGAATGTCCCCTCTTACACTGCACTTTGACCTGGGATCGACCTGGAACAGCTCCATTTACACTGATTCCGGGAAATCCCTCCAAATACTTATGTGTGTCATTAGAAATGGACATTTTTCTTGCTCTCAATGATGAGGTCACAATAGGAAAACCTTGCAGTGCTGTTTCAATAGTAGTTAAAACCCTTTCATCATTATTTAAAAAGTTGAGTATTAGAAAAGTTATCACAACATGTTTGGTTAATTACATTTTGTTTATTTTGCTAATAAACAATGCCATCTTTCACTGTGCCTGTTATGTGTCACTTTATTTCCACCTCCCCTTATGCTGAGCAGCTCTCAGATCTCTTGATCTGTCCAGTTCGCCGTGCTGCCTGTCTTCTCTGCTTTCCCAGGCTCTGGATGATGACATCATATTTTCTGAGCCCAAGAAAGCTTAAATTAGAAGCATTTTTAAAGTCCCGTGTGCAGAATCCTGGGTAGGGCACGTTCACACTGCACCGCACCAAGGTTGCAGTGGTCATGACCAGGTTTGAAATTCCAGGATTTCTGGGCAAATTCCCAAGATGATGAGCGGTCATGTGCAATAACCCGGGAAATATTTGTCAGTGTGAAAGGGGAATTATAGTGCTCACAGCATATCTGACACCTTTCTAGACCTCTCCTCCTAGGTGTATATCCATATGTGTCCACATACATCTATCCTCCATGTGATACAAGTTGCATTATGCATAATGCATGAGCTTCGGGTGACTCTGTAGTGCCTAGTCCTAGTATGCAGATACAGCCGCAGTCACACGCAGAGTATAGACATACCACATATTTGAATTAGAGATGAGCAGTTCAGATTCCGTGGAATCTGAACCGCTCCGAACTCTGCCACCCGAACCCGCCACTCTAGCGAGTTTCCGGCTTAGCTCGGAAACCCAAGGCTTGGCTGAATGGTGAAGTCTTGCATCGGATTCTTGTGAGACACCGAGTCTTTAAAGGCTCGGTGTCCGGAGAATTCTGCACCATTCAGTTGCGCGCTTCCAAGCTGCGCACAGCTCTGCCGTGTAGTGGTGTGTGTTACTTGCCTGGCAGGGGTCTGAGTCAATTGGGGGTGAACTGGGCTGGCAGTGGTCTGTGCAGAGTCTGCAGTGCAGATGGGTCTGTGGCAGAGGTGTCTTGTGCAGCAGAGGGGTGTTGTTGTGCAGTGCAGAGGGGTGTGTTGTGAAGTGCAGAGGGGTGTGTTGTGCAGTATAGAGGGGTGTTGTGCAGTGCAAAGGGGTTTGTGCTCACTGGTCAGTGGTCATGTGTTAGGCAGGCTGTGTCAGTGCGCAGAGGGCAGATGCTGTCAGTCAGCTTTTCATTTTTTTTTTCATTGGGGTGTGTGGTATGCTGCACTGCAATCCAATACACTATATACTATACTGTCAGAAATTCCATGTGTGATTGTTCTCTCCACGCAGCGTTTATAAGCTGCACATTACAAAAAAATAACAGTAAAAGTGTAAAACAATTTTTCTCGTTATTGTTTGTGTGTACTGCACCCATGCTATACTGTCAGAAGTTCTGTGTGTGGTTGTTCTGCCTCCCCGCAATGTTATACAAGCCCCGTCCATAAAAAAAAACCCCAAAAACTGCTCTTCGTTATTGTTTACAGTACACCAATACACCATACTGATACTGTCACAAAATACGTGTGTATGTGATTGTTCTGCCTCCACCCAGTCTTGGGAAAGATGCGCATAAAATAAAAACATAAAAAAAAAAAAAAAAGAATTTGCTCTTCTTTATTGTTTTTGTGTACTGCACCCCAATACACCATACTGATACTGTCAGAAGTTCTGTGTGCTAATAACCAGCCAGCTTGCTGCAGACCTTGGCCTAAATTGAATGAAAAAAAACATTATGAGCTGTAAAGTGGTCAAAATTTACTGAAAAGGGCTGGAACTTAATGTTATTAAGGTTAATATTACTCTAGGGACAAAAAAAATGCGCAAAAATTACGTGATTTGAGTGTTTTTTGACCATTTTTGAAAATAATCCAAATCCAAAGCCTTTTACCGCCGCTTGACAAAGCCAAATCCAAATCCCGGCGACGAATCCATATCCAAATCTTCGCACCAGTGCCCATCTCTAATTTTAATCAGCAGACACTGCTTTTGCATCCTGCATCTGCTTGGAAAATGCTAGTTAATGGAAAAACTTGCAAAAAAACTATCAAATTGTTGTTTAACCCAAAAGGAGGCTAGATGTACATGGACACATTTCAGTAATTAAGGAAGCTATAGTCATTTCTTATAAGGGAGAGTTGTCTAGTGAGACCGGAAAGCATTATAAATAAATTTTGTTAAGAAAAATGACATTCTCATAAGTTTAACCTACTGTATTATCAAAATTCATATTTTAAAGGTTTTAGATTAATACCCCTTTCACACAGAAAATGAAATTCCCGGGTGAAGCAGTTCCACGCGGGAATTTCATAAACTACACAGACCATTTTTCTGTGTGAAAGGGTGGATCCGGATCTTAAACTCAGTGTCTCCGACCCTGCAAAAGACCAGGGTCGGAGACCTGTGGAGTTTAAGATCCGGTTTGACCCTTTTACACGGGCGGAAATCCCTGTGTAATAGAGGAAATCTCTGGGCCTAAATTTTAGACCCAGAGATTTCCTCTCCTGTGTGAATGGGGGTCTGACAGCGGCAGCCGAATAACCATACTCCTGAAAAGCCAGGTAATTGCCGGGTTATTCGTCCATCGCTGAGTGAAAGCTAGTGTTCTTCAGTATTTGTATAGCTGTGTTACCCTTACTACATACATTACTGTTTATTCTGGTTTGTCAGTTTTTGTATTAGCAGTTTTGGTACTTGTGTAGTTTCACGGCGTCTGAGTCCCCTTGCGGGGCTCGCTTCGCTCCCTACGCTCGCCACGCTATTTAAAATCAACTCCATGCCAACATGGATAGTGGAGATATGAACTATCCATGTTGGCATGGAGTTAAGTTACTTTTTTGGACATATTTCGTGGCGAGCGTACACCCGGAAGTAGCACGGCGCCATGCTGGCGCCGTGAAACTACACAAGTACCGCAGTTTTTTTGCCATCTTTGCATATTCTCACCCTTCCGTTTCTCTCTGTGCTTTCTCTGTCTGTTCACCCTTCACCCATTGTCTTTTTTCCTTCTGTCTCCACAAGTGCTGCCATTCATGGGGTTGCGGGGGGTCTCCTATACTGAGCCCCGATGCTATGAGGGCTCTAGAATTCCAGTCTAAGGGGCATTTGGTAAGTCCTGAAAGGCTGTTTATTCTATGTGTATTGAGCCCCAGCCTTCTTAATGGTTATTTACTAAGTGGAATAGAATTATTTTATTCATACATTTCTCACTTTTATTTTAGACCATCTGTGACCCCATTAAGCATACAATATCAGATACAATGGTAAAACAAACCAGTGACATTAGGAGCTTAATCATGAATACACTCATATTAATTCTGGGGTATTGGTGAGTAATACTAAAGAGATCTTTCCGAGATACTACAGTAGTTCACTTCACAGCTGACGTTAGAATGGAAGGGGTTCAACTTACAATTACTGTATATGCTTTGAAACATTTCAATTTTATCTCTGCCCATGGAAGACATAGGGGCAGATGTATTAAGCCTGACGAAGATATAAACTGGAGATAAAGTGGAGATAAATTGGAAAGAGATAACGCACCAGCCAATCAACTCCCAACTGTCCTATTTCAAACACAGCTGATTGGCTGGTGCGTTATCTCCTTCCACTTTATCTCTTCACAAGGCTTAATACATCTGCCCCATAGTCCGGTGGTAAGTAAGGGCCTAATTCAGAGATGGATACAAAGCTGATGTTCCACAAAAGGGAGTGAATTTCGGCAGGCCATGCATGTGCTGCATTCACATTGGGAATGCAGCAAGGTGCCGCTGTGTGACTGCAAAGTGATTGATAGGAAGTGAGGTGTTTGGGGTGTTAATAAGGATCAGCAGCAAAACCTGGGCATGGTTGTTTCCAGGGCGTGATCTGACATCAGCTGCGAGGTCTAACGTACACAAACATGGCGTCTGTGTGACACTTGCTGGGTCACGTCTGTGTAGCCATAGGGCCACCTCTAAGCCTAATGTACCTTGTTCTTGTGTATAGGCTGCATATGTGGACACGATTGTGAATGAGTTGTGATAGCTCCGGTGGGAGTTTCTTTTCAGTTGTTTTAACTTCCTGACACCAGCAGCTGCGAGACGGAGAACATTGCACTTGCAGCTGCATTCACGTCCATCTCTGAATCAGGCCCTAAGGCCCTCATTCTGGTTGGCTCAGTAAGCTGTGAACATTACAGCTTACCGAGTGCCTGTGACACCGCCCGCCGCCGCCTGGCCAAATACACGCTCCCCTCGCCACCGAATCTCCTTGGAAACATGCGAGGGGATGTGTACGAGAACACACCCCCTCGCATGAGCCGCTAGCAGGAGAAATCATTTGATGGTCGCCGACCATCGGATGATTTTTTCTGCCTTCACAAATCAAAGTATTTTGCGAGCACCAGGAAGAAGATGGGGTGGGCGGCTGAAGTCATGTGCAGTCAGCCGCCCGACCCCAGAAAGCATCGGCCCACCCGCGTACCCATGGGAACGCCTAGCATTTTATGGGAACGTCCATAAAATGCTGGGCATTTTCATGGTCCAGTGCCGTCGCTGCCCCGGCCCTCCCTACCTGCTGCAAACGCCCCCCGCGGGTGTGTAACTCACCGCGGCTGCTCGCTATTGGGGTTTGCACATGCGCGGAAATACGCATGCGCAAACCCTGACCCTCGTTGTGGGGGCCAAATACGAATCACTGCGACTGATCCTGAATTGCTCCCTAAGTCCGGTAGGTATATGGAAAAGGTCACATGTTTATAACCCTCGTAGCAATAAACCTGATCTGAAATATCCCATTGCTTTTTAATGATATACGCATAATGTATGTGGTAGGGAATGGTTTCTAGTAACATTAATGTGTCCTGTTTGTTTCTAGTCCACGGATGCATTGCTGGTAGCAATTGACTCTGAAGTGGTAGGAGCTGTGGACATTCTATTGAATCATCGTCCTAAATGGTCCACAAGGCCAACAATTGTGGTAAATATTGCACCAATTATATTTCACATATTTCACATTTTATCTATGTTCAAAGTACACTTTGGCCCGTATTCAGTCCCAGCCGTAATTTTCAGCGAATTCAATTTGCCCTATTCAATCCCAGTGCTGTTTTTTTGCCAAATGTACTTTGCGAGCCAACCTGAATCACCCCTAAACACGCGTAGTTGCCCTTATGCAGAGTTGTCTAGGCAGCTGCACAACCCCTTTCTATAGACTTGTGTTAGGATATAATATGGACCGAGTTTGTCAGAGGTGGGGCATCCCGGCCAAACTCAAACTCAAAGCCATGCCTTGTCAATGATTGTTGCTTTTAAAATAGTCCAAGTTCAGCCGGGATTCCCCATCTCGTGCCGCTGGTGTCATAGTCATCATCACTGTACACATGGGTCAACCTATCCTTGTAGTAAATGTTGCATCTAAAAAACGGGGCATGACTCTCATAGTCATAATACAAATTCTTCTTCTTATTATTTTTTTTAACAACAGAGAATGTGTTATAAACTTTAATAGGACAAGCAGGTTTAATAAACCCAAATAAAGACTTAACACAATATATATTACTACAAAAGGCATCATTTAAGCTGGCAGCAGTGTTATCTACACTAGCTTGGTTTGCCTGCATCTGCTGTACTGATTTATATATTTTGAATATATTGTTACTGAAATGCGAGATGGAAGAATTTAATCATGGAAAAATACTGGTAATGCACCACAATTCCCTCCATATTTTGCTAAGTACATAAACCCATTATTCTAAGTGTGTTTATCACTGTTAAATGTGATTGATCTTTTCAGTTTGTGTGTTAGAAAATGAATGCATTATATTAGTGTTTTTATTGTTTTGTTCCTCGGACCTTGTTGGCTAGCATATAGACGTCTTCCTGTTGTACAGTGTGGGAACCATGGCCATATAAGCAATGGGACAACTAGGACTATAGTTCCAGGACTCACACATATGTAAGCTCATCCAGGGCCTACATTTAACAAAGCGGGTAAAGGTCCATTTCATGATATATAGAGTCACAGAATCCTCCCATAAAAATGAAATAATTAAATTAAGGTGGATTTATTTCTAAAGGAAAATGGACATCAGTTTTTAATAAATCTAAAAGGGTTTTCCACCTTCATCTGACTTTACTGACTTGTATAAGCCCCCTCCTGCAACTATTACTAAATATATTGCTTGATACTTTGATATTTTACCTTCGATGAGGTCAAACTACCCCCACTGAACAGCTCTAATAGCCCCCATACACTGAGCCAATTAGGTCCGATTTCGACCAATTGGGCTGGCAAATCAGACCAAATCGGCTGTCCGTGACTGCCGCCGGGTCCGATGCGCGGTCCCGTGTGCATCGGACCTGAGCAGGTGGTCGGACTGGCTGGCCATCAGACCACCCGTCCTGGGACCTCCCTCTTGGCGGCGAGACGGGCAGTGGGCAGGGACGCATGCCGCCCGGGAAGGTCCCGGGCAGCTCGCAGGCTATTGGGTGTCTGTATGGGCACCTTAACAGTTGGCTTATTGTGGAAATGCTGGGAAGGTGTAGAACTCACAACCATCTGGGCCATTGGGAATAGAAACAACACAGATCTTGTGAATGCTGCATAGC
This sequence comes from Crinia signifera, assembly GCF_055691185.1. Classification (NCBI taxonomy): domain Eukaryota; kingdom Metazoa; phylum Chordata; class Amphibia; order Anura; family Myobatrachidae; genus Crinia; species Crinia signifera. Next base: position 263,056,336 of record NC_139219.1, read on the forward strand.
TTCCAATTAGTCACAGAGAACATAGAAGCATTAATTGCCTTCAGCTGCCTTCTTGCTCGAGACCAAGACCAAATCCCCAGTTTGATGTAATACTGCTGTATTGGCTGAAACTGCACCCACACTTTTAATGCAAACCTTTTTCTCATGCCACATTGTAACTTTCCTTTGCTTATATTGTCCGACTCACAAGTAGATTATTCATTTTGCTATTGGAATGATCCTTATACTTACATTGCTGTAATTATTTCTGAAATGGTAATTGTAAATGTTTGCGTTTCCGCTGTCTACAAGCTATCCCCATGTCAATACCAGAGGTGTAGAGAGCTGTGAGCTCAGGTAATTTTGGGGGGTTGGTCTAACACCCCATTATGTAAATTATTGTTTGGAAAACATTGGCGAATCCATATGGGGGGGCACGATGAATGTGATTACTTCCCCCAAACCCCTCCACACCCTCCGCACACACAGAATAGACTGCTGCTGCTGCTAGTGGCAGCAGCCTCCCTACACAGCCTCAAGCCTGCCAGCACACAGCATCTTGTGCTGGCTGGAGAAGAAAGCTGCTGCTGATGTCAGGTACGGGAAAGGAGGGGTTACAGTGGACCAGGGTAATTATCACCCGCTCCCCCCTCCTCTTGGCAGCAGTGGTTAATCCTCATAGTTACTAGGGTTAAGTCCAGACGTTTAAATAATTCTAGAATACTGTATGGCATCCTTTAGTAACTACGCATTGTTTATAGTCATGGGACCATGGTCTTCTCACTACGCTTTGAGCAGTGCTCCAAAACCTTTAATCCCCAAATGGACAGTGGAGAATAAAATCTGTTTATATTCCAGTTAATGTGCTGAGTGGATGTAATCCAGACCCAATATTAACAGAAAATGGATTTAATCTTGTGGCCCACATTAGTTGCTGGCGCACTGTGCACCCATAGAGCAGGATGGATTCTATCATAATGACAAATAAAGTCTTAGCAGCTTGCGTGCAGTGCTAGCCGGCAAGGAGGATGATATTGGCAATGGGCTACTATATAAACACCATTATATTGTATTATTAATTATATTATCATTTCAGAACCAGGCGATGAAGGTTTGTTATACGTTCCTATAATCAGTTTTTTGCACTTCATGCAATCTTAACATCTGTTTCATATTTCAGAAACTCATGGAGCGTATACAGAACCCAGAGTATTCAACAACCATGGACGTGGCCCCTGTTATTTTAGCTGCTCACAGAAACAACTATGAGATCCTTACAATGCTCCTGAAACAAGACGTGTCTCTCCCAAAGCCTCATGCGGTGGGCTGTGAGTGTACCCTGTGTACAGCCAAGAACAAGAAAGACAGCCTGAGACATTCCAGGTTAGGGTTTCACAGTGGAAGAAGGGATCCATTCTGTAACTGTTCGTAATCTGTAATTGCTCCACTATTACAACAGATGAGGTTCCAAAATGATAGTGATATCTGGTAATAACTTGACCATAGTCGGTCTGACAATTGTGTGGTAGGCCCAGAACTTAGTAGCTGGAGGATGACTGTTTTCAGCCTGTGTGTGCATTCCTATTGTGGCTGTTCTTGCCAACCCTCATGTGGTTGGAACATTATCAATATGTGTAGCTAACCTGTGGTCATCAGTAGTGTTCAGGGAATAGATAAGAATTGGCCGGCGTGTCCAGAGTATGTGTCATAGGGGCCTATTTATGGCAAATTGCATCTTCAATATGATCCTACCGACAAGGATTGCCTTGCAATATGCGATCCTATCGGAGGCATGCATGAAGCTGAAGACGCATGGACAAGCGCTCTGAAAGTAGCCTGTCCCTGGAATGTGCTCTGATTGGCTGCTGGTGAATCTGCGCATGCCTGGTCAGCCAGACTGAGCTGCACAGCTACCACTTCTGGGGAGGGTTCCGTGCTCCTTGTTCACAGTGGATTCAGTATGATTTCTCGATGGACACAATAGGCACATTTGAAACGCCAACATGTCAAAACGTTGACATGAGTTTCTATGGGTTTATTTATGTCTATGTCAACATAGGTCGGCATGGACACCGTCTAAGTGTTTAGTAAATAAACCCCTATATCAGGCATGCCCAAACTACAGCCCTCCAGCTGTTGTGAATCTACACATCCCTGCATGCCTTGCAACCATTTTAACTTTCCCTAATAGCAAACCTGTGGCAATGCATGATGGGATTTGTAGTTTCACAACAGCTGGAGGGCACTGTTGGGACATGCCTGCCCTATGTGTTTGGTTTCCTGTTCAGTGTTTATCAGCTTACACTTGCAGCAGAAGATGCACATGGAAAAAGATGTATTTACACTTAAGAGCAACCTTGTGCCCACAGCACACTTAATCTATGTGAGATTGCTACAAGTGATGACTCTCCGTCACTTTTACTTGCATATGCTTGGTTCACTCCCATATTTCCATTGTTGAGCACAGAGAGAAAGCAAGGGCCACTTGCAAGTAGTTGCACCCCATGCAAAAATTTCCAACCAACCCCCCGAGTCAAGCCGCTAAATAGTAAATACAACAGTTTGGAGGTCAAATATGATGCTTGGTAAATTTCACCATGAAATATATTTGAAATTATGGATAATTTTACTTTTGTATAATCGAGACACATGCTTACACAAAATAAATAAATAATTAATTAAAACTGTTATGAAATGTTTTGGGGGACATTTCACGGTATTCAAATAGTATTTAAAACTGACATACTGTAATTCACAGCTAATAAGATAGGTTGTGTTGGCAGAGGCATTGGTGTTAGTGGTGGTAGTGGGAGGTTGGAACTACATGTTCATTGAAGAAAGCTTGTATACTTGTGTGCCATCACTGTGGGAAATACGCACTTAGGTGGGGGGTTGGAGAAGTCACAGGGAACGTCAACGTCCATGACAAAGTCTCCTCCTTATTTATATTAACGCGTATTGAACTGCATTGAGCTGAAAAAGAACTTGTTTCTCCAAACAGATTTATTCATGTACAGTAGTGTGCAGGCCACACACGGTAAATTGTTTGTGCGTATGGCCAGAATAAGCAAACTTGTAGAAGATGTTGAGGCTAGCTATGTTCTAGGTATTGGAAGCTTGTGAGTAACTTAGTGTACTGTATATTACAGTTTAAACGGACCCATTTAAACTGAAGTTCCATTCCGCATACCCACATATTCATGAATTCTGTTGGAGAGGTTTGAAGATGTTACGATTAGAATGAAGATTTGTTATTACTAGAAAATAGGATGCAATTGATTTTGTACATTGCTGCACATATTACAGAATAAATGCTTTTGTTTACAAATGTACAGGTTATAATAAAGATGTCAGTGCTGATGTTAGCCGGATATATGTCTGTTTGTTTAGCATTCTGTATGCAAACTGGTACTGCACATGCCCACAAAAACTGCACACCTATGACGTACAGTATGCAGATTTATGGTTCGTGGTTTTTGGAGAGACTCGGTCCTGCGCTCCTATCCCGGCTGCCTTCAAATTGTTACTCAGGTCACCCTCAGACCTTAAGACTTAGTGGAATGTGGAAAAGTGGGTGTGACAATCAATATGGGCGCCGAGGAGTTAAAGATTGAACAAGGTTTATTCAACACTTTAGAGGTATAAAAACGTTTTAAAAACATATGTGATATTCTTCTTACCCCTAAGGTATTTGGAGCCAGCAAGGATGGAATGGGGCTGGATGCAGTCAGGAATGTGCACCCTGCTTGTGGCTCCAAATACCTTTGCACTGGGGCTGAGTCCTGGGTCAGGTTGTGGGATACCAGTCACTGCCGACGCGTTTCGAGCATCTGGCTCCTCTTCTTCCTGGGCGCATCCTGCCCCATTCCATCCCTGCTGGCTCCAAATACCCTTAGGGGTAAGAAGAATATCACATATGATTTTAAAACTTTTTTTTATATCTTTAAAGTGTTCATGTATGAATAAACCTTGTTGAATCTTTAACTCCTCGGCGCCCATATTGATTGTCACACCCACTTTTCCACATTCCAGTATGCAGATTTAAGTGCATCTTATACTTGCAACTCCTTACCAGAGATGCATGATGGTGATACAAGAGGGCAGATTTTGCCATGGCATTCTTTCTGCTGTCATTGGTAAAGACGTGAGATTATACTGTACCTACTGTATTATTTTTATTTAAACAAAACCTAAGAATAGCAAATGCAACTATGACAGCAAACTCTAGATAAATGGCGCAGACACAGAACATTTACAATGCACCAATGGGTTTGTCCACCTCTTCATTCTTTAGGAGGCTATAAACATCCCCCATATAATCCTGGTGCACATACTGCCGGTGAAGAGCTGGGCACATTTTGAGACTCCCTTGACTACTTTCGGTGTGTGTGTTTGCACCAATACACTATTTTTATGTGCTTATATTTTTCATTTTTTGACGACATACTGTATATTGGTCGCATTATCAGCCCCACTTTACAATGATTTACTCTTCATTCCTGTAGTACTGTGTTTAATGTCTGTTTTTAACAATTATATTGCAGATTTCGTCTTGATATTTACCGTTGTTTGGCCAGTCCGGCCCTTATAATGTTAACAGAAGAGGATCCTATTCTGCGCGCCTTTGAACTCAGTGCAGATCTGAAGGAGCTTAGTCTTGTAGAGGTGGAATTTAGGTAAGAGATATACAGTATATATTATTAATTTACTATTAAATTATCATTTGTATAAAGAATCAATAAATCATTGGTTGAAAGGGAAATTGATGTAGAATTGCAAATAAGCACAGGTGTCATACAAGAATGTGTAGACCTGGTACACATAGGGTACTGACGGCTCTGCATACTCGGAATGACTATAGGTTACTGGGAATGTGCTAGAAACATAATAAGGATGCTCGTCTAGGGAGCTTGTCAAGCAGGCTTTTCCTAATTCTAGTTACATGAGGAGCATTGTCATAAACATCTTTGAATCTTTTAGGAATGATTATGAAGAGCTTGCTCAGAAGTGCAAGACATTTGCGAAGGACTTGTTGGCGCAGGCCAGGAACTCCCGTGAACTTGAGGTGATTTTAAACCATCAGTCCAGTGATGAACCACTGGACAAGAGAGGACTACTGGAGGAACGGATGAATTTAAGTCGGTTGAAGCTGGCGATCAAGTACAACCAAAAAGAGGTGGGCATATCTGAGTAATGTTAACTATGGGGCAATACCCATTTAGTTATCTCTGTGCACTATAGCACGGTATAATAACTTGTCTTGTGGAAAGTCAAAGAAAATAAGGTAATGGTGTCTGACCCTGCCTGGCTTCATCGGCCCCCTTTTTGCTCATCAGTCATCCTGGCTCGCTCCTCCTCACCCTTTCATAACCGCCTCTATTCATCTTTCCTCTATCAATTCCAAATCCATCTCCCAATATACTTCTTCTCCTTTATGTTATTCATTCATCCCCCATTATTTCTCCTGATTGTATCGTGATGTTGATGAACATGTTAGTTCCACCCTTTCTCCTTCATGTTATGCAGTTTGAGCCTATAATTCCCGACAGGGGAAATATCGGCACACGTTTATTCAATGGTGCCATTAACGACAGCACTGAAGGCTGTCAGATCTGACTTTTTTTTAAAGTCGGATCTGTTTTATCGTAAAAAGGCCCATGGATTGTGGAATTTACAGACGTTTTTCAACAATCTTTGGCTGTTTTCAACAATCCAGAGACTTTCAACACTCGAATCTTGAATTCCGACTGTTTAGTTACTGTCAGATCAGACGAAAATGGCCTGGGATTCGGGATGTTTCGACAGTTGGAATCCCGGATTGAATACTTATAATTTTGATAGTAATAAACCTTACATATAACTGCATTGGAATGAATTGACATTGACATTTTCCTACTGATGTTTCTGGTTTATCTGGTTTATCTACCATCTGTTTCTCTTTATGTTTAGTTTGTATCTCAATCCAACTGCCAACAGTTTCTCAACACCGTGTGGTTTGGGCAAATGGCCGGCTACAGGCGGAAACATACATGCAAGAAGATATTGATTGTTCTCTCTGTGGGGATCTGTTGGCCATTACTTTCCCTGTGCTACCTGCTAGCACCCAAGTCACCAGTTGGACGGATTATCCACACCCCCTTCATGAAATTCATCATACATGGAGCATCTTACTTTACATTCCTGCTGCTTCTCAACCTATATTCTTTGGTCTACAATGAGGATAAGAAGAACACAATGGGACCAGCTTTGGAGAGGATAGACTATCTGCTCATTATATGGCTCATAGGTAACTTATATTGCCTCTAGTCTATCCATTGATGATCATTTGTTGTTAGGGCTGTGCTGTAACAGAACAATAGCCAATGACTTAACTTAATTTATACTGTTTAGCTGCATATTTAATTACACTATTGTTGGTTTTCTATGGACTCATAGGACTACAATTTAGGGGGATTTTCAGTTAAGTAAAAGATTATTCAAACTTCTCAGTAACACCCATAAGGAGAAATTTACTAAGATGGGAGTTCTATTTCAGATGGAATGTTGCTATGAGCAACCAATCAGATACTATTTATTATCTTCTAGACGGTACTAAATAAATAAGTCGATTCTGATTGGTTGCCCATGGCAACATCCCATGTGAAATAGAACTCCCATCTTAGTCAAATTCCCCCATAATATCCTTGCACTGAGATGGTATGTTGGGCTGTATATAGAGCATCCTCAAGAGTAGACCCTCTGTTCAACTTCGAAGAAGAAAGGAACCAACCAAGGTTGGTATGGAGCGCCTGCCAGGAGTGGTTTAATCAGGACAGCAGATGCTTAAGGGAGTAGTCAGCTCCCAAATGAAAGAAAAAATTAATAAATAAAAATAAAGCAGCGCTGAATTACAATGTAACAATATTTATTACACACAATAATAAAAACAATAATATGACATTAAAATGAACCATATGGGGTAAAAGAATTTTGAATGGACCCAATTATATAGTCACCAGTATTGGATGGTGTTGAGACCTGCTCTGATCCTGGGGAGTATGGGATAGTCCTTATTGGCCACTTGGTGGTATCCTGAAGCTGTTATTATGGACTACAACCGATGGCATAGATGGAATTAGCCTGATCGGGAGTCCCACTGCTGCGAGTGGTCAGGTGTCCAACGATGTTTGTGGTTTGGGACTTCCAAGATGGTGGGCATCTGATCAGAAAATTGGGCAAGTAGGACAGTCCTTTAAAAAAAAGGTGAGAGTCCTTGAAGCAATGGGGGTCCAGACAAATGTATCACCAACGCGTTTCGCAGTGCTGCTGACTGCTTTGGCAGCAGAGAGTGAGGGAGAATAATGAGTCCACAATTGTGGAAATAATCTTGATAAAGGTGTTAAAGGTGAAGGTGAATAAAAAAGGCAATAATCATAGGCCCAATGTGGGTAATGTCCATAACTCTTCAGATCTTTATGTGAGAGAGTAAATGACGGTACTGAGGAAATGGCACTGAGGAATGGAGTTACAGCACTTCTCCTTCAAACAGAGATTATATAAAACCAGTTGCAGACTTCTCACTATATATAAATATATCTAATCTTCACAAAGGAGGTGATCAAAAGGCTTAAGCTGTGCTGAGTGAGAGTAGCAGTAAGATATAGATGGCACATTATAGCAGGAACAAGTGGGGTGACTGCTCCGGAAGAAGTTGGTGTAATGGAGTAAAAGTTATAGATATACAATTCCTAAACATATTAAGGGGGTCATTCTGTTTCATTCGCTCCCCCGCGCATTTGCATGTGGGAGTGATGTTTGTTTTCTGCACATGCGCATAATGACTTATGCTCTTGTGCAGGCTCTCTTGACGAACGGACTCGTCAACTTGCATGGCCGCTGGCCCGTTCACACGTGGGAATGCCCAATGTTTCACTGGCGTCCCCATGAAAACACTGGGTGTTCCCACGGGTGTTCGGGTGTGAGGAAGTCTGGCGGGGGCGGGCGGTTGATGTCACATGACATCAGCCACCCGCCCTGTCTTCAGCGGAATGGCCGCAAATTTGACTGGTCTGAAGAAATCATTTGATGGTCGTGGCGGGCGGCTGAAGCTGTATCAGATATTCTGCCATGTATCACCAGATGGGTAAATGTGAATGTAATGTGTATCAGGCACAGGGCAGCACATAACCACCGAGGTAAAATGGCTGGCCTCCGCCCTTCTGCGTATGTAGTGCACCAGCCGATACTAGGAGTCGCCAGGTCCACAGCATAGGCAAGTAAGCTGGAGGAAGTCCCAGGCAGTCTTTCAAGTTGTTGTGGACCCTCGTCAAAGTCCCCAGCAGTGGTATCAGGTGCTATAAGGTATCATTTAGGAAGTTGCATTTCCAGGAATCAAATACATTTTGTCAGTTGCTGGTATAATGAGGAGCTCCAGATCACTGTGTCCTGCTTCCTCGCCCCCTGTGCATTTTTCCTGTGCGCACCGTGTGGAAGCAAACACTCTATGGCAGGGGTTCCCAAACTTTTTTGACTCACGGCACCCTAAAGCATCAAAAAAAAATTTGCGGCACCCCTAGGCTAAAGATTTCTCATTGAGAAAGTCAGAAACAAATATTAAATTAAATAAATTGTGTTTATATCTCATCCTTAGGATCAGTTATGTTGTAATGGACAAAATGTACTTCTGTTTGTCCATAATTTTACTATTATATTGGATATAAAGAACTTGAATTGGTCCTGGACCATCAACCCAGGGCACCCCTGCAAGTCCCCCAAGGCACCCCAGGGTGCCACGGCACACAGTTTGGGAACCACTGCTCTATGGGGTAAATTAACGAAGATGGGAATTCTGTTGTTGCCCATAGTAACCAATCAGATTCTACTTCTTATTTTTTTTTTGCACCTTCTAGAAGATAATGGATATAATCTGATTGGTTGCTATGGGCACTATTCCATCTTCAATAGAACTCCCATCTTAGGTAAATGTACCCTTTATTTCCCAAACTCAGCCTCAGCCCCATAGTTAGCAGAAAAGAGCCTGCTGATGTGATTTGCTAAGTTTAGTCCTTTTCATTTTATCTGTCTCATGTAGAAAGTGTAGAATCTGGAACATGTCACCATTTATATGAGTAGTGTATTTCTGTAAATGATAACCCTTGTTCTACCGCTCATACCATTAAATGATTTCATTTGGTCAGCCACCTACATAGCCAACACTGCCCTCTGCCAAGCGCTGCATCACATTTTACCTTCAGCCTAACATCTTCTAAATGATCTCAGCTGTTTGCAGAGCTGTGGCCAGACCTGGTACCAGACAACATGTTTACAAAAATCTGTGTACTACGGTAGCAGTTACTCAGCTCACAGACCTGAAGGAAACTAAACGTCTGATATTATTATACTGTCCTATACACATCTGCAAGTTTATAATTATGGTACTGGCCACCCAGCTAAAACGAGGTGTTTAAATGGCTCTGTTCAGAGTATTTTCACCGTATGTCTTGATCTTCCCCATGTATTATCTACTTTTTAAGGCACCCTACTTACAGGGGCTTTGCTAGTAATCACTCAGCAAAATAAATATAGTTTCCCTGAGATACCACCAGCTGTATGGAGCTAAGCCAGTTACATGGCCAAAAATACATCCTGTTCCGCATAGGTGTTTCTATAATGGATGCAGTGTACATGGTGCAAATGGGCCCCTGGGTCCAGGGTGTCCCACACTACACCCATACATTATACTTATCCCTCCAGAGTCCTGTGGCGGCATTTTGGCACCGGAGATGCAAATCACTTGAAAAATGGCTCCCGCAGCCATTTGCGGATGATTAGTACATGCACACTGGATATGTCCATGGGAACATGGCAGGGGCACCATGTTCTCAGAGACCTGTGCATGCGCTGTAGACTCTGGCATACAGAGGCTGCACGTAGGTCCTCTCCTCTCTTGAAATGCCCCTGATGTACTGTATAAATAGTAATGCACAGGGTGAGTCCCAATTAAGTAAATCATGAAGTCGGGACTCCGAGAGCACTAATATCAGATTCATCTGCTGCTTGGTGACTTCTGCATAAGACCTTACATCCTTTGATTTATTTGGTCCCCCGCCAGGCGCTTGGTGCGAGCGGACACGGTGAACTGCATGTTCGCCGTCCCACTCGCACCTAGCAGTGCGGGCGGGGGGCGCAGCCCATGGTAATGTCCCAGTGACGCAAGTGCGCGGAGCGAGCAGCTGACGTCAGCTGCCTGCCCGCTTCCTGCACAGGGCGCTCAGAGATCTGAGACATCACAGAGGTGTCTCAGATCTGCGAGCACTGGAGAAATCATTAAATGGCTGCTGACCATGGAATGATTTCTCCCCCGCACCCAAGGCTGCGAATGGATGATTGGATGGATGCAGTTTTTCATCTACATAGAGCAGCCAGGGGGGAGATGTATGAAGCAGTGAAGAGAGTGGAGGAGTTGCTACTTATACTTTTATAGCTGATTGGCAGACTTCTCACTGATACACAGTGACACAATAATGCACACAGACATTTGTCCCATTCTCCACACTAAACTGGGTACACATTAGATTACTTTAATGATGTGGAGGATTCCGACAGGTTCCAAATGACAAATCATGTAGATTGCTGGTCATTGGTCACTTTTGAACATGCAAGAAGATTTGTATTGTTAATGACAGTATATTCCTTGATTGGGGGGGGGGGGGGGGGGAATCTTAGAATGCACACCCTATATACATGAGGTGACATCATGCTGGGACTTGTAGTTCTGCAAAGAAAAACACATAGTGCAGATGCACACTCCATATTATTAAACAATAATAGAGGTTCTTGGTATATCAATTGGCCAATAATATTTGCCCACCAACCAGCTTCACGGTGACCTCATTTCTGGTGGGTCCCTAATACTAAGTTTGAATCTGGGGCGCGGAACCCCAAAAAGGTTGGCATAGGCCAGTCACCCCAGGGCAGCACACAAGTGAAAAACTAAGCTATAGGTGTGTTAATAAGAAAGTAGCAGAAGCTAGAGGTTAAAAAGTGAAGTGCTAGAAAGTATAATATATTAGTGGAAAATAAATAGTGCTAAATAAATGTTAGGGTGTGCCACCCCGAAAGCAACTCAGCCACACCAACCCAAGGGGAGCCGCGCCCCAAATCCATCCACAAGACTAGCAATTAATGTCAATTTTACCTACATTGTGCCTCCAGTTTGCAGTCTGTGGCTACCAGGGACCAAGCTGGTAAAATTCCTTGATGCGGCCAGTGTCAGATTGCTAAGTGTGAATGCACTCTTTGTCCAGGAGTTCAAGGGAAATTGCTGAGGACATTGCATTGTTTGCAAGTCATCTAACGTGTATCCAGCTTAAGCTGCACTTACTCCAGGTGCCGGACGGGTTCCCGACAGTCGGGATCTCAACAGTCATTTGCCCGACGTCGGGATCCCGACTGTCAAAACGCCGACAACCGGGTGCCCGACGGCCACCCGCTATTTTCCCTCGTGGGGGTCCACGACCCCCATAGAGTGAGAATAGAATAGGTGGCGTGGCGAGCGCAGCCATGTTAAACATCCATTCGCAGCCCGTGCGTGCGAACACATGCTGTGAGGGGGGGCAGGCGGCCCGGCAGCTTGCGAATAAACCAGAATAACCCCCATAGTGTATGACACTGAACAATAGACTGCCTGCTGTTTGGGTTCAGAGCGAGAACGCTGCTTGTATTACCCATCTGAAACCTCCTATTTCTTTTTCCCAGGGATGGTTTGGTCAGACGTGAAGCGTCTCTGGTATGACGGCCTGGAAGATTTTCTGGAGGAATCTCGAAATCAGCTCAGCTTTGTGATGAATTCCTTGTACCTGGCAACTTTCACTCTTAAAATAGTGGCTCACAGCAAGGTGATTACAGATAGTGTTATGTGCTGGGAAACCCTTCAGGGATAGCTGTGATATTGCTGAGGCCAGCAGAACTTATATCCATCTATAAGCATCAGCATTGAGCCAGTCATGGTGGTTTTGTCATTCAAACTGACATGGTGTCGGGATAGTACCCTTCCTTAGAGCTTTGTAAGACCGCGATAGTGCTGCACTTCATGTGTAAAGATGGTAGGCCCCTTTACGCATCCATACACATGTATAGTGACTACATGTTTCTTCAGTTATACTAGCATAGCAAAGTCTCACTCAGTCTACCTACAAGTATTTTATTTGAGAAAATACGAAATTCATAAAACTAAAAAAAAAAGAATACAACACAATGAAGAAAGATGTTTTTATGATCATGGCACAAAAACATTTTATAATCACCTTTCCTGTGTGTAGCCATGTATCTCTCTGACACTGTACAATACATCACATGAATGCACTACAACACTCTTTTACAATAACAGTAGAGGCCAGGGCCGGACTGGGACCAGAAATCGTCCCTGGCATTTTGAGCACACAGGCCCATCTGCAGCAGGCGGGACCCTTGCGCGGCGAAGCCGCATGGCAAACAGGGGGCGTGGGCTCATGGAAAGGAGGCATGGCATCAGAAAAAGGAGGCATTACACATTATGGAACACACCGTAATGCCCATTACAGAAAATGACACAATCTGGGCCCCACAGTCTGCTCCCTGTGTATAATAACAGGACACAACAGGCTGCTCCCCCTATATAATGACAGAACACCACAGGCTACTCCACCTGTATAATAACAGCAAACCACAGGCTGCACCCCTGCACAATAACAGAACACCACAGGCTGCCCCCCTGCACAATAACTGGACACCACAGGTTGCTCCCCCTGCACAATAACAGAACACCACAGGCTGCTCCCCTGCACAATAACTGGACACCACAGGTTGCTCCCCCTGCACAATAACAGAACACCACAGGCTGCTCCCCTGCACAATAACTGGACACCACAGGCTGCTCCCCCTGCACAATAACTGGACACCACAGGCTGCTCCCATTGCATACCTCCCAACTCTACCAGGTCTGCAGGCAGGACGGTGCTGCTGCGCGCCGCAGGCGCGGTGAAATTTTCGAGGGGGCGTGTCATATACTCGCGGCTCTCCCGCGAGGCTACGCCCCCATTTTGCCGCTATGGGGGCATGACCCAGAGGCTCTGTGAGCCTCTAGCCATGCCCCCAGCCCCCTGGCTGCGGGAATAGACGCTGTGCGCATGCGCACAGCGTTTATTCCCCGCTGCTTAGCAGCTGACAGGGGGGACTCCCAACAGCCCCCACACACCGCGGGACACTGCCGCCCGCGGGTGGGACAGCGGGACAGGCCCTGACAATCGGGACTGTCCCGCTAAAATCGGGACTGTTGGGAGGTATGCCATTGCACAATAAGTGGAGACCACAGGCTGCCATATTCTTAAAGCCCGGCCAGCGCTGCCGAACAGAGGAGAGTCCCAGCCGTAGCCAGCGGCCAGTGGGACTCCAATTCGGCCCTTCTGGCATTGGCCAGAAGTGCCAGATGAACAGTCCGGCCCTGGTAGAGGCTACTTAGATTAGATTTCTCAGCTTGCATATACTGAATTGTCTCTAAAGCAAAGTTAAATAGCTTTTGAGACTTAAGTGTGCTGGTAATAGCTTAATATATTCAGACACCCAGACAAAAGCATACAAGGCCATGGTCAAATGGAGAAACTGCACTTGAATTGCAAGTGGCTGGTGCAGGTTTTAATGGTGCAAGCAATGTTGGTATCTAAGGACACTCAGATCAGTATAACAGTATGTACGGATGCTGACAGTGAGCATCTCAGTCCTTGCACATTTGGCCGCACAGATGCAAACCAAAGGCAGTAATTTGTAGCAGCATTTATGTGAAGTTGTAGATGGCAACCATCAACAGATGCTGCTGTATGCGTTCCTGCTTTCACCTCTGAATCAGGTCCATAGTGGGTAGTAGTTTCTTTACACAGCAACCATAGCTCAGCTGCGGCACAGGACTCCCCATGCAAATATGAACTCTGGTCTCCTAAGCACTCTAATAATAAATAACTGCCAAGTAAGCTTGACTGTTTTCTCCAGTAATCCAGTTTGATCAGAGATTTCCAGTGCATTATATGTTAAGGAACTTTAAAACATCACCAAGTGATAAACTGTGTCTTCTCTGTCTTTTTGATAGTTTCACCATATTGCAGAAAGGAAGGACTGGGACGCTTTCCATCCCACGCTGGTGGCCGAAGGTCTTTTCGCATTTGGCAATGTGCTCAGTTACCTCCGTCTATTTTTCATGTACACGACCAGTTCCATCCTGGGCCCATTGCAGGTAACTGCTGTGCTGTCATACTATATTTGATGCAACTAAGGCATATAAACACACGGTGGCAGTAAAAGGGCAGACACCGCTTTGTATTTGAATTGTGTGGGTGTAACGTACAGTATGTGTGTTGGATGAGCAGAAAGTGACGATTGCACGGGCAGAGGTGAAATGTTCCCAGAAAAGGAGCAGGATGGGGGAGGATAATGTATAAGTGTGAAGAGGATAATTTATAAGTGTGAGGCTTGCTGCTATTCCTGCAATTGGACAAGTGTAGCTAAGCAAAGACAGAAGTGGCCAGTGGGAAATAATAGTAGGATGAGGGCACTAGGGTATTGGATAGAGCAAGTGCATGTGGAAGAGGGTAGGAGATATGGGGTAGATGTATGAAGCAATGATAAGGGAGGAGAAGTGATAAAGTGCCTGGTACTATATCACCGGCTTTATCATCAGTTTCTAACTGTTTTTTTTTAAACCTAGCCTGTAACTTAACAGCCACGAGCTGATTGGCCAGTGATAAAGTACCAGGCACTTTATCACTTCTCCTCCGTTATAACTGCTTCATACATCTGCCTCATAGAAAAGATAAATTGTGAAGATGTGAAGATGCAAGGTGGATTGATGAACATGTGCCTTGGGTGGCAGTAGCGCACGCAGGGGGGGTTTCTGAGTACCCAGAACCCCCCCCCCAGGAGTCTAAGGACCATAGACTGAAAGCTGAGGGTCCCCTCTTTCCAAGGGTATAAGAATTTTAAAAATCGGCCCTTGGGAACCGGAGATATCTGACTTCAAAGCAGTGGTCCCTATCCAAGCTTGTTAATTGCTCTTCCCAGTCAGATATTTCAGGTTCTGTCTGACTTAGAGTTTTTCTGAGGGTATATTCCAAAAGCTGGGACTCCCACTTTTATGGACACTAGTAGCTTGTCTCTACTGTTCCCATAATCAGAGATATCAGCCTTCCAGCAGCTGGTTACTGCTCCAGCTACACACACCTGGTATGTAGTTTTATATTCTCGTTGGCAGATTGCTCTGCCTCCTGAACTCTGATCCCCTAGTCCCCAGTACCAATTGGTAGGTGGGATTAACTAGTTTTTAATTCCATTAAAATCTAAGAAATCTATTTCCGGAAACTGGAGATATTTGCAGTCAAGCAATCTGTCCTCCCACCAGAAAATTATGAATAATAAGCCCACTCCACTATACACCCCATCTCTGCATATTAAACATCCTCTACCACCCTGAAAGTTATGTATCAGGGCCCCTTCAGTCAGCCCAATGCCCCCTTCTCCCACCCCATCTCCCACCATCTGTGCAGTAAAGAGGTATTTAGTGGAAATTACTGATCCAGGCCCTACATGCTGAGCGATTGATATAATACCCCTTACCACCCGCAGGACATCAAAGCTTCCCCCACCCCTACCACTGGAGGATCGGTAGGGGCCCCAATACATTGCTATGCCCAGGGGCCTACACTGCTGTTGACGCCCCTGTATGTATATATATATATATGTATGTATGTATGTATGTATGTATATATATATTTATTTTATTTTTTTAATATTATTATTATTATTTATATACATTTGGTCTATCTATAATACTTTAACTGATCCGGCATATACTGGGTCACCTAAGTGTCCATCCCCGTGCTTTGCTCCGCCCTTCTGGAAACCCACTTCTGAAAATCCTGCGTTTGCCCCTGGGTGGGTGGGGGGGATGTCACATTTATGCTGGAATATTAAAACTGCAAATGTGAAATATCTAATATATTATAAAGGTATATCGGGGACAAATAAAATTCTTCTCCTTCTCTCTCTCTCTCTCTCTCTCTATGTATAAGTGTTTCAATAATAGTTAACATAAGTTACAGTCTTTTTAATGTGGTGTGATGAGGTCAATGTCACTGAGATTCAATGGCAAAATCAACCTAGTTTTGCCATGTAATTGATTGCTGCTTTAAAAAACATGGGAAAACTCTCCCAAAATCTCTCACTTTCTGAAACTCTCACCCTATTACATTTGGCCCGCGTCTTTTCAGCGCTGCAGAGCGGCGGAAAATGGAGGTGCGGTCGGAGGACGCGTCATCCCGCGAGGCATGCCCCTTTTTAAAGACCACACCCTTTTTTGTGAGCACACCCGGCTTCGCCGGGTGGGATTCCTGATCTCCCCCTTCAAAAAGTTGGCAGGTATGCGGTAACTTGCTGGGGTCTTGCAATCATTATTATTTTCTGATGGATTCCAGAGCCAAATAGTTTGAGATCCCATGGCCTAGACATTTGGGGCAGGGCTATCTTCTGAATGGTAATCAGCCTTGTTCTAACATTCAGGAAAGAAAAAATAGTTACAATTCTATATCGCATATCAGTTTTCAGCTTGTTTATTTAAGTATAATTTTACCTTTAATTTCAACCTATCAATACTTATCACATAATCTTGCATACTTCTTTAAGCTCCTTTTTCATGATCAGAAGGTCACTGATTTGTGCATAGACCTCTCAGTACTAAGCTCCTTTACCCATACAACCAGAGGCGTACCTAGATATTAGAAGGCCCCATAGAAAAAGTTTGTAAGGGCCCCCTATTTAGCAACTGATGGTGATAAATGTATGTAAAACTTATTAGACAGCAAAGATGGGCCCCCTTCAGCTCTGGGCCCCATAGCAGCTGCACCCCTTGCACCTATGGTAGTTATGCCCTTGCATACAACTCTTAAGGCCCATACACACTGGGCAACTTTGAGCTGAAAGCAGCTAAAAAAACAGCAAGTTTGAGCGGCTTTCAGCTCAAAGCCGCTCAGCGTGTATGGCCCGGCGATGAGCGGTGAGCTCTGCTGCGTGCTCCCGCATCGTCGCCGGGAGAGCCGCTCATCTGCTGGTATTACCAGCAGATGAGCGGCTTTGAGGATGGCTTTAAATAGTGCTGTGCTATGCAAAGCCGTCCTCTCCCTGCTGACGGTGCCGGGCAGGGGGAAAGCCGCTTAGTGTGTATGAACTGAGCGTCTTTCCCCCCAGCGATGAAAGCGAGCATCGCTGTCCATACATGCTGGGCATAGTCGCCCAGTGTGTATGGACCTTTAGAGTATTTATGTCTGTTTGTTGTTTGGATTCTCACTTCTACAGTCCACAGTCAGACCATTCAGCCACAAACACTGCACCTTAGATGCCTCGTACTGACCAGTACACTACAGCAGTCTCTGATTTTAGAACTTTCCACTCCTAGGACTCCCAGTTTAGTCTGTAAGATCTATTTATACATCTGTGGGGACATTATGATTCATATAGCAATATATATCAACTCATTCTTCAGTCAATAATTAATGGTAGGTAAATGATGCATTTGAAATTATAGTGACTTGAAACATTTAACATATACATTTGTAACTGGATATTTTCTCACAATATCATCGGAAAATTAGATGATCAACTCTTTCTAACGTTGCAGAAATCAACAAGCTTATTTATGCAGCTTGTCAGGAATGACATAATCTAAAGGTTACTGTATTCAAAAATAAAACCGAGCATCTATTAATATATTGGTTCCTAGACAGGGAGACCCTGGAAACCAGGGAGGTACACTTTGGTTCTCAGAATTCTCTTTCACTTTATGTTAAATATTTATTAAATGTATCACAGTTCTGCTTTACAAAATGCGTTTGTTTTAAAAAGTCTCCGAGACAATATTCTACTATGTTTCAGTGTTTTTCAACCACTGGGGCTGATGTATTAAGCCTTAGCAAGAGATAAATGCAAGGGTGATAAGGAGAGATAAACGTCCAGCCAATCAGCTCCTTACTGACTTTTTTCAAACACAGCCTGTGACATGGCAGTTAGCAGGTGATTGGCTGGATGTTTATCTCTCTTTGGGCCTTATTCTGATCGGTGCGGCCCGATCAGAATATGCGGCCACGACCGTGCAGGCGAATCCCCGCCTTCCATACGGATCGCCACCTCCGTCCGTACGCGGATATGTGGCGATCCGCATGAAAGTGGACGGGGATACGCCTCCTCCGTCTTGGGAGCAGCCCCTGCATTCGATGGTCGCCGAACATCGAATGCAGGGCCGCACGCTCCACTAGGTCCCGCCACCCAAGACCACACGGACACTTGTCCGTGTGAAATCATGTATGGGGGCGGGCAGCTGACATCCGGCGATGTCAGATGCCCGCCCCCTACACACGCGTCACGGCTTCATTACCATGCATACGCCCCGCGTTTGCATGGGAACGCCCATGAAACGCGGGGCGTATGCATAGGGTAATGAGGCTTAGTAGTCCCTCACGCCCCTCTACGCCCCCTGTGCGGCGTGTAAAGAATTCGTGCGGCGAAATCACCTGCACATGCGCAGAGTGACCTCTGCACATGCGCAGACGATAACAATCGGCGGGACGTCCGCATGCGGAGAAATCCGCACCGATCAGAATAAGGCCCTTTATCACCCTTGCATTTATCTCTTGTTAAGGCTTAATACATGTGCCCCAATGTGTGCCATGATCTGTTCTCAAGTGTGCCCCCAGATCTAGAGATGCCCAAACTAGTTTACAGCCACCACCAGTTCAACTGTTATTTACTGGTCTCTTCTTTTCATGTAAATGGCCAATGTATTTTATTTTTGTTACCTGTGGGGATCAGTGGGATTGTTTTTTATACGGGGGCCTATATGGTTTTTTTTTTTTCTGTGGGGGCCTCATGGTGTGCCTTGGCAATTTTAAAAACTTTGTGTGCCGCAAGGTAAAAAGGTTGAAACTCACTGCTCTATTTAGATTATGACACTCTTTGTCTACTTTATAGTAAATATTATTTGGAATATATATATGAGAACGCTCATGTTACAGGATGTTACCTTCTAAAGTGGGAAACGGGCCTGTTTCAGAGACGTACATGATGCCAATACTGTGCTTAGGGGTGATTCAGCCCCGCTGTGTGCGGGCTGTATCTGCTCCCCAGCCGATTGTTGAGGTTTGCGCATGTGCCCACAAATATGCTGGGCATAACCCTTCAGATGCAAGCATGACGATGCCTGCTTGGGGTGGGGGCTGATGTCACATGACATCAGAGCCGGCACCGAAGTCATCCATCTCCGGGAAGAATAAAATTAAGCCTAGGCGAGAGACCATCAAATGATTTTCCTTCCATGCAGCCGCATGCGAGCGTTTATGTGAGTGACGGGATTCAGGCGGTGTGGGGGGAGAGGGGCATTCGGTGGGGTGGTGTTTCTCTTCTTGCTAGGCAGTGAATATACGCTGCCTTTCAAACAGGTCTGAATTAGGCCCTTAGTGGAGTGATTATTTGCCCCTGCACATACTGTGAAGCTGCACTGCTGACACGCAATGATTTCTCACACGTAGAGGATTTATTTACTAGGTTAGTTATGTATGGATTAGGGGGTTATTCAATAAGGATCTCAAAAATGTAATCTTTCTCTAAAAGCCCAAACCATGCTGCACTGCATTTGGGGTAAATGAAACAGGTGTGGACCAGTTGGTCACCAGTAAGTTGTTAGACAGTCATTTGGTCGACACGCATTAGGTCTACATGTGTCTAGGTCGACATGCAGGAATGTCGACATGAGTCTAGGTCGACATGGGTTAGGAGGTTGACATGGGTAAGGTTGACAGGGTCATTAGGTCCACAAGGGTAAGATAGACAGTTAAAAAGTCAACGGTTTTTTTTTTAACCCTTATGACGACACAGTCAACATGAACACTAAAACGTACCTTCACGTCCCCTCGCATGGCTCGCTGAGCTCGCAATGCTTTGGGCACTATTCTATTCTCCCACCACTCCCTAGTGGATGGTAGGGCATGAAATACCGCCTGTCGGCACATGTCGTGTCAACATGGACACCAAAACATTCCACCGCATCCCTATGCATGGCTCGCCATGCTTTGGGCACTATTTTCCTCTCCCACCATGCCCTAGTGGATGGTAGGGCATGAAATACCTCCTGTTGGCACATGTCTGCCCAAAAAACTGTAAAAAAAAAACCCTGTGGACCTAATGACCCTGTCGTCCTAATGACCCTGTTGACCTTACTGCATGTCGACCTAAACTCATGTCGACCTAAACTCATGTCTACCTATCTGCATGTTGACCTAGTGGTGTCAATGTAATGCTTGTCGACCTATTTGTTGGTGACCCAATGACGTATTGCAATGCAACATGGGCAGAGAGACTTAGGTGTGTTCAAACTGAAATATAAATTGCAGTATAAAAATAAAGTAGCCAGTATTTACCCTGCACAGAAACAAAATAACTCACTCTCTCTTCACATGTTACATTTGCAGTGCACATGGGGGTAATTCTGACATGATAGCTGCTGAGCGAATTAGCAGTGGCCAGTGAACAGGTAGACACCGCCCCACTAAAGTGAAATCTCACATTGTAAATGATTGTGCTCGCTGTGTGATTAGATGTGTACGCCGTGCTCTTTCTAGACAATTTACTGTAGCTCCCAGCGCGAACAGTTCAAAATACTAAAGAAATTGTGCATGCCACAGGCGCGCCCCAAAATAAGGAGTGTGGCTTAATTATAAGGGGCATGTCCTAATTATAAGGGGTGTAGTCTAGCAGGAAAACAATTACCTTACTTCCAACTTCTGTAACCTGCATACCCAGACATTGGTTACCGCAGGAATGGTCGTTGATCTCCCTTGCTTAAGTTAGCTGGCTGAAGGCCACACAGTGGGCCTTATTCTGGTTGGAGCGGCCGGGCCGTACGCGTACGTCCCGGGTTTTTTTATGATCTGCGCATGCGTACATTCGCTAATGCGCAGGCGCGACCACTCAACAACGCTTACGGACGGGTCTCTACGTGCGAAAAAACCTGTACGCGAGTGTACGGGTATTGGGGGCGGCATAGGGGCGTGAAGAGGGGAGCGGCCGAAATAATGAGGGAAAATGGGCGTAAATATGGGCGTACACGGGGGTGTGCACCAAAAATGAGCGGTGCTACTACCGCACGATCGACTAAGGCACCGTTCATTTCGGACACAAAACAGGCGTCCGCCAACCGCCATCTCAAACCACCCCTACAGATACCGCATGCCAGCGTGCGCCTGAGTTTGCTAATTAACGCTGATTCCTACTCAAACACATACACCTGAATGTAATAAGCAATGCTGCAGACTATTAAATCCAAACCATGATTTCACTACCTGCAAGCCACACACAGCACTCAAACACATTGGAAGCTTATCTTTCTATACTTCTCGACATTTAAAGGTTTGTTTAATTTAAGGTAAGAATCTTTTTAAGACCTGCTTATATATGCTAAGGTAGGTATTTGCTAAACAGTTAGACACATTCACTACGTGCTTTCATAGACTTTACACAGTAGCACACTCAATCTACACAAGTCGACATGTGTCAACGTGTTCACTCTAATACAAACATAGGTTTTGTATTTAGGATACAATAACATAAACCACATCTAACACCTACAAAGGATGTTTCAGCAATGTTTTAAGCCCCTGACCACTATTTTGCACATTAATTAATTCAATCAATTAATTAATTTTCATAATTATAGTTGAAAGGCAAGATTTGCAGGTCCATATATATGAAGGGTATGTCAGCGTACACGGACGTACGCTCACTCTCACGAGCGGTGACATAAGCTGACTTTTCTATTGAAAACAATAGGGACCCGTCCGTGCAAGCTGGCGTACGCTCAGATCTCCGCAAGAAGGCGGTGGGAAGACGGACGAGAGACGTCCGTAAACGGCGGCGTACGCTCAGTTGTACGCCAGTTGTCGGAGTGTAAGGGCTGGCCCGTCCGTGTACGTTGGCGTACGCTCATTTGTACGCCACTCCCCTTCTACGTTGTTTATGCCCGTACGTATGCGGCTGAGTTGTGGGTGGACTTAACCCCAACGGCCGCGTGCGGCCAGCGTACGTTAATAGCGAACGTACGCACGTTTGGCCGCTCCAACCAGAATAAGGCCCAGTGACACATAAATATGAAGACCCACATAGTGACCCAGTAGGCCACAGAGATCAAGCCCCCCCCCCTTCCCCCAACCCAAACAGTGACAGGCTACTGAATTCAATATACACTGTTTATCCGTTATGCCTATTACACATTATGCTACACACACCGTGATGCCCCTTACACATTATGGGGGAAATTTACTAAGAATAAAAATTTTCGTATTTGTATTCTTTATACGTATGAATACGACATATGGCTGTTTTAGCCGTATGCAAATTCGTATTCCGTAGGGGAATTTACAAAGCAGTCAAAAAGGACTGCTTTGTAATCCCCGATGTCGTATCCATTCTAACACGAATTTGTATAGGCAGTCTGCACGGATCAGTCGGATCCGTGGAGGCTGCAGTGTGGCCGTAACCAGCACCTGGCTGAAAGAGCCTTAGCTGGTTCTAAAAAATCAAGAAACCACTGTATTTTTTTAAAACCAGCCCCAGGCTCCAGGGCCGGGGCTGGTTCCCAAAATACGGGGGACAAAATGACTAGGGGTCCCCCGTATTTTAAGAACCAGCCCCAGGCCCAACCAGCCAGCAGGATAATGCCACAGCCGGTGGGAGAACTTTTATACAAGTCATTCATCCCTCTGACCGGCCAACCTGGCCAGGGGTCCTGGAGGAGTAGGGACCCCCCAATAAAGGGTTCCCCCCCTCCAGGACTTACCTGTCCCTGGTGGCCCTGGAGCGGTGGCCATCGGGCTGATAAAGTGTAAAAAAAATAGAATTAAACACTATTGTCTATGAACTATGAGTCCCAGCAAGCCTCCCCCACATGCTGGGACTTGGAGAACCACAAGTCCCAGCATGCGGGGCATTAAAGGGCCCGCTGGCACTTGTAGTTCCACAGTAATAGAAATAGTAAAAAAAAAACCACACTGACACACATTAAAAATAAAACTTTATAGCATCCAAATCCCACACATACTGAAACTTACCTTTCTTGAGCCCGTAGGTAGCCCTGGGTCCGGTGATCCTGGTGATCCTGGGTCTGGTGATCCTGGGTCCAGGGTCCGGCGATCGGGGGTCCAGCGTCCGCTGATCCGGGGTCCAGGGTCCGTAGCAATCCTTTGGGGGACCTGTGGAATTAAATTCTACTTACCCAGGTCCTCCGGCGAAGATCGGTCCGCAGTAGTCCCCGGGGTCTTCAGAAAAAAACAAAGCGCAAGTGTCCCGGTATCATCTTCAGCGCCTCTCCTCTGAATGATTCTATTGGCCAATCAGGAGCCGATTCCTATCCGTATTCTGTCGATGGCGTATACATTCGTATTTGTAAATACAAATACGAATGTGCCATGAATACGAATATGCATAAATGCCAAAAATACGAATACGCCTAAAAAATTCGTATTTTACTAGGAAAATATGAATTCTTTTGGCGTATTTGTCATAGTAAATTTCCCCTATGTCTCACACCGAATTGCCCATTACACATTATGCTGCACACTGTGATGCCCATTACACATTATGCTGCACACCGTGATGCCCATTGTACATTATGCCCCACACCTTAATGCCCACTTCACATTATAACACACACCGTAATGCCCATTACACATTAAACCCACCACCCACGTCAGCAGATGTTAGCTGCCCACCTGCTTCCCACACAGGGTGCTCACAGATCAGAGACACCATAGAGAGGGGGGGCGGTGGCCTTTGGTGGACTCGCAAGGCTGTAAATATCGCAGCCTTGCGAGTCAACCAGAATAAGGTCCTAAGTTCTGTTATGCTTCATCTGCAACTTTGTACATATTTAAAATGATTTCCTGTGTGGATAAAGTGACAACCTGGCATTTCTGATACAGACTGACTGCTCTATCGCTGCATCTACAGTGCGAAGTAGATGGCACATTGAAACTTACATGTATACCCCTTTCACACCAGAAATGCAGAGACAAACCTGTGAATTAAATTCCAGGGACAAGCAGGGACATTCCCGGGTTGGGACCCAGTCGCACATGCTTTTGAAGCAGGGACAACCCGGGTCGGCACCTTTCACACTGAACCTGGGATGACCCTGCATTTCTATGAGAATAGCATTGAAAAATGGCCTTTTTTAGGCTCACATTAGATTATTGATTATTAATAATTAAGACACAAAACATTTGTAGTGTTTCAGCCTTTGTTTACTTGTATAAAACAAAATAAAAGGCATATGAAAGCATCTTCCCCTCTAATGATTAGTAGCTCCCTCACCTCCTCATTTGTCAAAGACATGGCACACATTGCAGGCTTTCAGGGGTTAAAATGAACTTCTGGGGTCTGTGGTGCCACAGAACATGCACACTGTCTCCCTGCACGCTGTATGCTGTCTCTGGGCATGTCTGTGAGTGTCCACCACAACAGGAAGTTGCCCTGCTAGCCAATCAGCACTAGCAGAGGCAACACGGGAAGCAGGGACATGTCCCTGCACCTTTCACACCAGCCAGTAGTCCGGGAAGGACCCGGGAACCACCCTGCTACCTAGCAGGGTTGAATTGCCGGCAAATTAACCCGGGAATTTGTCCCTGGAACCTTTCACACCAGAGCTAGTCCCGGGTTGTTCCCGGACCCAACCCGGGAATTTAGGCTGGTGTGAAAGGGGTATAACACTTAAGTACATTTTTTTTGGCTTGCCAAAAAAAGCAGACTTTAGTATTGATTTTAGGGCATTTTCGGCAATGCTGGTTAACTTTTTTTAAGTAATATTGGCACTAGTGAAATGTGACTAAAATGGGCGCAAACGCCTGCAATTTCATTCTTAAAACACGTGGATTGGCGAATTACTTGCCGATCCACGTGTTTTTTTTACTGCGTTTTTTTAGACTAGTAAAAAAAAGGGTGTGGTACAGGGGTCCGACAGTTGGGAACCCGACAGTCATTAGCCCGACGTCGGGATCCCGACTGCCCGGACTCAGACAGCATGGTGAGTGCAACTAAGCCCCTTGCGGGCACGGTGGCTCGCTACACTCGCCACCTATTCTATTCTCCCTCTATGGGGGTCGTGGACCCCTACGAGGGAAAATAGCAGGTGGCCGTCCGGAACCTGGCTGTCAGTGTTTTGACAGTCAGGATCCCGACATCGGGTAAATGCCTGTCGGGATCCCGACTGTCAGGACCCCGTCCGGCACCCTAAAAAAAAGAAGCATAATTGAATACTCCTTAGTGTATAAAGACATTGTATATGTACTATAATGTGTGTTCAGTCTGCTACATCAGGATACACACATAAACATCTAACCTTCTTTGTATCTGTGACCCAGAGATACACAGTGGGGGGAAGAGAGGACTCAGTTGTGTCTCGTATCCAGTAGAGCAAAGAATGTCTGTGCAGCACATCAACTGCTATCCTCCAGCTGTAATCTGAGCTAGATGTAATCATTGCACGCTCTATACTCTAATTCCTCTTCCTTCCATAATACTTCCCTGACTGCATTTGGCAGAGAATAGACAGCAATGTGACTCTGCTAAACTTGGGAAGTCAGGCATATTTCTTTCTACTGCTGGCCAATAGTCGTGGGCTTGAAAGATTAAATCATTTATTCCTGGAAGAAGGAAATGTGGGGCTAAGGGATACGGTCACTAGGTCTACAAAAACTAGGTCGACAAGCATTAGGTCGACACCACTAGGTCAACATGCATGGAGGTTGACATGACTGAAGGTGGACAATGGGTTAGGTCGACAGGGTCATTGGGTCATCTTGGGGAAGGTCAACAGTCAAAAGGTCGACATGGGGTTTTCCACTTTTTTTGAGCCGATGTGCCAAGAGGCGATATTTCATGCCCTACCATCCACTAGGGCTTGGTGGGAGTATAACATAGGGTGCCCAAAGCATACATTACCAGGGGAGTCCAGGAACAGAGCATTTTCTCCCTCATGGAGAGGGTCAGGTAGGCAAGTATGGACTACGGATGGTCATCAACTCTTTTGCCATGGATGGCTGCTATCAATGGCGATAGTGAAAACGTCCATCGATGGAAGCATACTATGTGATGTATGAAGATATGGATTTTACTATAAATGGCCATCCCTCTTATCTGACTTACTGGCCCATGGGCTTCATTTAGAAACACTAGCTACTAGCTAAAGGGTGCAGCTTTACTGACAATCCATGCTGTGTCCAAGGGGAATAAGTTTTTTTTGCATCCAGAAAATACTGGATAGAGTTAATGTAGTATGTTCCTCTGTCCCAACACCAGCCTTTTGGTACATCCTATTGTATATGTGCCCCCTCCCCCTCATAGCGCACTCTGTTTTTGCAAGTGTGCAAAACTGCTCCTTCCAGCTGGAGTATCTAAATCGGGCCGTCCATAGCTTTAGCTAAGGTATTTTCTTCTCTGTTGTCCCGCCTTAGTTGGGGTATCTCAATGACGTCTCTAATCCTCTGCTATCATTAATCTAAAAGTGTTTCCAGGGTTCGATTCCTACCATGGCCCTAACTGTGTGGAGTTTGTATATTCTCCATGTGTTTGCGTGGGTTTCCTCCGGGCACTGCGGTTTCCGGCCACAATCTAAAAATATACTGGTACGTCTCCCAACGGATTCAGTATTGAATCCCGGCGGTCGGGATCCCGGCGTTCAGAATCCCGACGCCGGAATCCCGACAGCCGAAATGCCGACAAGGGGGGGACATGGATCGCCCCCCCTTGCGGGCTCGCTACGCTCGGCACACTAATTTATTCTCCCACGGCGGGAGAATGTGTCGGTATTTCGGCGGTCGGGATTCCGGCGTCGGGATTCTGAACGCCGGGATCCCGACCGCCGGGATTGTAACTGCATCCCCTCCCAACAAATAGCCCTAGATTGTCTGTGTGCTTGTAGGTAGGGAATTTAGATTGCAAGCTCCACTGAGTCTGATGTTAATTCTTCAAATATTTTCTGTAAAGCGCTGCGGAATATGTGTGCGCTATATAAATATCTGGTAATAATTAAAAGAAATGGTCTAATGATGAATTCCTTTGGCTTCTGCAATCACTTCTACATTGATGATACTCAAATCCCTCTCCCCACCCTAGCTCATTCATGCCATACTGCTTCAGTACGTGCATTAGCAGCTCTCCTTGCATTTCCCATTGTTGCATTAAATTGAATTCATATAAAGCAGTAAAACACAACAAGAGGGTGCACTTAGTGTACTGTAGTGTGTTCACTTCACCTCAAGTGAAATAACCTCAACAATACTGCATGTACACTGAGCACATTGAATCAGGTATTATAATATACTTAAGTGCTGTATAGGAAGAATCCTTTCATTCCTTACATAAAGCGCCACAGCTGTTATACATCTGTGAATAAATGAAACCCCTAGCGGGACACCATAGTGTAGTATCTTACACCAACTTTATTATAAAATAAATATCATTTATATCTGCTCACAATGAATAAAATATGAAGCAGCTTATCTGACAATAACTAAAACTGAGATGAGAAGGTGACGTTTTAAATATAAAAATGCCCACAGACTTCAGCAAAAAAGGCAACAACTTGAGGTGGGAGGCCATACTATGGAGGTCATTATGGTTTATACGCTCAGGGGAGCAATGTTAACTACTGCGCATAAGCATTTATGCATACGTGCGTGCTCCGAACATGAACGGTGATGCACGCTCCTGCATCATCGCTGGGAAAGCCGCTCATCTGCTGGTAATACCTTTCACTAAAGATGGAGTTGCCCACCACATCCAAGCGCAGTAATCTATCACATTCTGGGGCTTGGTGCGTATGAGGTAAGTGGCCAAACCCCCAAAACAGAATTTTCTGAGGTTTGGCTGCATTGTAACAGTTGGTGAATTCCGGCCTGTGTATGTTACTGCCAGAGAGTCAGCAGGAAAAAATATACTGTATACTGTACATTTGCTTTTATGAAGTGACCTGTTCCCCTTCATAAAAGCAAATATACAGTATACAGTTCCCCAAGGTATTACTTGTGTAAATGTTTAGTTGTTGGCTTCATTTTAGCTTTGCTTTTATTTTAATTACAAATATGAACACAACACAACATATACTTAAAAAATATAGGTAATAAAATATTTTTCAAGTATTACCTATATTTTTCTTGTGATATGTTTTGTGCCAATAAAATTAAACAGTAATCTATATATACATAAAAGGCTAAATCCTCCTCACCTCTGAGGTGAAGTACCACCAGTGACCATTAGAGGTCACTCCATAAACCAAGTTACTACTTAATAGAATCTGTAAAGACAGAGATTGGAGGTAGGGACTAAGCGTCATTTTCAGGGCTGGAATTAAGTAACTGGCCGCCCATAGGCACAACAATGTGTGACGCAGGCGACCCCCCCCCCCCGCGCGCATTTTGCGGGCCCCCGCAACGCCCCTCCCTCACGTTCCTAGTGGGAAATACGGCCCTGATTATTTTGATGGGCTTTTAACTAGTTAATCAAATAAACTACCTGAGGGAGGGAGGAAGGAGCGAGGGCTTTCTCATAAAGCCATAGAAGCACAATTCTTAAACATCATTCCAGGCATTGTGATGCAAGCTGCCACGGGCAATGAATGAGCTAAGGAGCACACATACACAATGCAGATGGTAGCGTGAACATCTTTGTCTCTGTTCAGTGGTGCACAAATGAATACAAATCCTCAAGGTCAATGAAAGCAAAATACACTGTACAGTAAGAGGCAAATAAACAGGCAGATTCTATGAAAAGCAAATACTGTGCATACAATTTTTTTTATCACTTTACCATAATAAGTGTGTTGTTATTTTGGTCCTTCCAGATTTCCATGGGCCAGATGTTGCAGGATTTTGGAAAATTCTTGGGTATGTTCCTGCTTGTGCTGTTCTCATTCACAATTGGACTGACGCAGCTCTATGACAAAGGATACAAAAACAATGAACCGAAGGACTGCGTTGGGATCTTCTGTGAACGCCAGAGCAATGACACTTTCCACTCGTAAGTTTCTGAACTACATGAAACTTTTTTAAAATGATGTTTATCTGATAATCGACACACATTCATTCTTAACCCTTTGAGTGCCAAGTACTGTACACCGTTGGCATGTGCACCACTACACCATTGGCATGTGCACCAGTACTCCATAAGTAGCCCATTACTTAAAATACCTTTGCATTACTTAACCATAAAACCCTTATCTAAAATAAGTGAGCCGACACCAAATAATTCACACGTACAAGAAATAAACACACTGACACCAAGAATTAAGTTTAAAAAGGTCAGAGGAATATTTATTAAAGACCTTGAAATCTAAACTAATAAATTTGGAATTTGAAATTTGGGTTTTTGAGCCCTAACTTTAAGCTAAAGGTTGGAGGATGGCAAGACTAAGCTGCTACCAACACGCCAGCCCAGTCAACTTGATATACGTAGAAAAAACAGAAACTGCAGGAGGGGTTCACCACCGCCTCCTAACTGGCACAACCTGCATCGTGAGGGTCTCACCACCCCCTAACCTGGCTGAGCCCTAAGCGGACGGTCCCGCAGGGGAACACCCCCTGTCCACCCGCATGGGAAGGACCACCCGCCGTCCTACGAAAGGGATGGTGCCCCACGATGACCACTTGTGCCCCCCTTTGACCGCTGGCTGGTAGCGGCTTCCCGCCACCACAAGGTTAACTAACCGCAGCCTCCATCCCCAAAAGAAACAATATAACAACCCGGGAAAAAACCTAAGCAACTATTCAAGCCCACAAACGGTAGATGTCCTCCAGGAACATGCAGTTTTTTCCGCGCCTTCTCAATAGCTGAGGTCCGGACAGCACCTCTCCAATGGAATCGAGGGATAATTTCTGACCAAACTATCCTCACCTCGGGCCAATGCGCCCGTACGGCCACCAAATCAGACTTGATACTTAAAATCAAGTCGATTCCCTTGACCATACCCATGTCATTGCCACCTAGATGGATGACCAACCACTGGGGACGGCCCCAATTCCTTTCATGCCTAAAAAGCTCGCTCAAGAACTCACTCCAGCGCATACCTCTCACCCCTATCCACTTGACTGTCCTGTTTCCCAAATAATCATGTGACCTCCTTCCCATTGGGTGTCTCCCTGCCCAATAAATGAAGGAATGGCCAATGAGCCATATCTGCCCCGAGGATTCCATTGAAACTGAAAAAGAAGAATCCTTACCGTCAGTAATTTATCAATAAACAAAACTTAAAATATTCAACCCATGTGAAGGAGAAAACTTAAAAAACCTCCCGTGGACCTTGGTTTGCCAATTGAATTAAGGCCCCCTCGGAGGAAAAAGTAAAAGCAACCTTCACACCCACGATTCCTGAACGCTGTCGTTCAAAAACCGGGAGTAAACTTACGTTTTAGGGTTGGCGCAACAGGCGCAACTACAATTTATCTAATCTCACATAACTCTTATACGCATCAGACTTCCACCGGCCTAGCGCCTGGATCGCCCCTGGGGACAACCCAGCTACCGCGGCCTGTGTAGCTGACCCAATCCGAAAGGAATGGGTACCATACTCTTGAGGCGAGAGCCCCAGCACACTCAGACAACGCTTTAACACAGCTGAAAATTGAAACTTGGAGAGCGCAGACTTATCACCATGCAACAGAAACTGCCCCCCAACTCCTACTGGTCGGATCCCCAAATAAGACTGCGCCAACTGAACTGGGCAAATCTCCGGCTCGCCCTGCGCTTGCAAAATAACCCACTTACCTTTCCCAGCTTGATCCGTCTTGGATCTCGCTATCTTGCAACACACGCTATCGCTGCGCAGCTGCACCTCGCTGAAAAGCAACCCAGACTTACCATCCGTCTTGCTCTTGGCAACCAGCTCGCTGACCCGAAAAGCCCCCAAAAATGCGAAAACAAAAGCCGTGCGAAACAGAAGTATCTCGTAATCGGACTCGCCAACTTCCGCCAAGGCCCCCACTAAATTCCTTAACAACGCCAAATCAATAGGCCGCCTCGCATCCTTTCCCACCGGAACAGCCTTTGCCCAACCTTTCATTGCTTTTCTCAGGACAAAAGACCGCGTGGGGTCCTCCTGACCCCGTATCCGCGAATGGAAAGCAATGCCCGCAAGGGCAGTGGACATGGCCCCTTTTGCCCTCCCTGCTTTGAAGTGCTCCCAAGCAAAAACGCATAACCTATCTTCCAAGGACTCACCTTCCTGACCATACCTACTCAGAAAAGCCTGCCAATCCCTCCAAGCCGCGTCATAAGCCTTCTGCGTGGAAGGCGCCAAGGCATTTCTGGCCAATCCCACTATACCGGCTCGATAATCTGCCAGATATAATGCGGGCAGGTTAAACCTACTTCCGCGGCATCCGGCACCAACTCTCTAAACTTTTCCCACTGAAAACGAGACAGGGCATCTGCTATCTTGTTGTCGATGCCGGGAACGTGACATGCTGAGAAGACCACATTGAACCTCAGACATTGCAGTACCAAGTGCCTAAGTAACCGCAAGGCCAAAGGGCACGAAGTCCTTTGATTGTTGATGGTGTGCACAACCCCCATGTTGTCACAACGAAAAACAACCTGCTTGTCTGCCAACTCCCGGGCCCACAATTCCAATGCCACCACAATCGGAAACAATTCCAACAGCAGCAAATTCCTCGTGAAACCCCTGTCCACCCATGAGTCCGGCCACCCCTCAGCGCACCACTCCACCCCAAAGAACGCCCCAAAGCCTACACTGCCCGATGCGTCAGTGAAAAGCTGCAAAGCACTATTATAACAAGGGGGAGATGGCCACAACACGACCCTGTTGAATGACTCCAAAAAAGAAGACCAAACTCGCAAATCGTCCCTGATTTCCTTGGACAGATAAACCGAATGGTGCTGTCTAGCGACACCAGCGGTCGCCCTCTCCAATTTCCTGCTGAAGGCACGCCCCATAGGTATCACCCTACATGCAAAATTAAAACAGCCCAGCAAGGACTGAACCTGTTTCAGCCGCACCTTCCTTTTTGCCAGACAATCCTGTATGAGGCCCAACCATTTATGCACCTTGCTTGCTGGTAAACGACAACAACCTTCCCTCGTATCGATTTCAATCCCAAGGTAACACAAACAGTGCGTGGGGCCCTCGGTTTTTCCCTCCGCAATGGGGACCCCCAACACCCCTAAAACCTGCTCAGTAGTTTCCAACAAACTCTTACAGACCGGACTACCCTCAGGACCTACAAAAAGGAAATCATCAAGATAGTGCGCAATACCCTGACAACCCGAAGCCCTCTGAATGCACCAATGAAGAAAACTGCTAAACTTTTCAAAATATGCGCAGGACACCGAGCAGCCCATAGGCAAGCACCTATCCACAAAGAAATCCCCTTCAAATTTAAAACCCAGAAACCGCAAAGATTCTGGGTGAATCGGGAGTAACCTGAAGGCTGACTCAATATCGACTTTTGCCATTAAAGCATTCCGCCCACACTCTTGAACCAAACCCAAAGCCTCCTCAAACAACTGGTACTTAACTTTGCAAAGTTCCTCGGGTATGGCATCATTAACCGAACCCCCTTGTGGGTGTGAAAGATGCTGTATTAATCTAAACTTACCCGGGGTGCTTTTGGGAACCACCACAACTGGGGAGATACATAAACCTTGCAAAGGTGGGACACTAAATGGGCCACACATGCGCCCCCGCCTGATTTCCCCAACAACTTTCTCCAAAACAATGTGGGGGAAATCCCTGGCAGATTTCAAATTCCTAGATGCCACCACCTGAACTGAACCCCTAATGGGCAACCTAAACCCAAAACTGAAACCTTCCCATAAAAACCGAGCCACCTCGGCATCGGGATACCCTTTGAGCCACTTAGCAAGTTCGGAAACCACCACCGGCGAATACGCCTTACTTGTGACTTCCCCCGGTTTCCCCGGCGTCAGCTGACTTCCCAGCTGGGGCTGCAGTGCAGTCCTTTGCTGGATGATTGCCCCCGCAAACTCTGCAGGAGTGACGAAAATGATAGTTCGCCCCTCTGGTGCACTTGCCATCATTAAAAGCAAAGCATTTGCCCTTACCCACTATCTTGGCGGCTGGAGATGCCGCCACCACCGGTTTCTTCGCCACCCCCTCCCCCGGGGGCTTGGTCTGCTGCGTGACCGCCAACCAGACCTCCACATCTTTAAACCCCATGGGCAGCACTGGGTTACCATCCTGCTTACGACAAAATTTTTCGTCATAGTCTCTCCAGGAGTAACCCTTTGTTTTTAGGTACATCTCATGTACCAAAAACAAGTACTTCAACACATTGGGATACTCCGCAGGCCTGGTTTCCGCATAACAGGCTGCAAAAACCAAGAAACCCCTCAACCACTGATGGAAATTCCTAAATGCATTTTCACCAATGCCATCTACCTTTTTCGCCTTATCAAAGGCCTGTCTCATGTCCTCCGTAAGGGTGAACATGTCAACGTATTTCCCTTTCTTAATCTTTTCCCTCATCCTCTTACGGAGACCCCTAGTGACCGCGGTATTCGCACAATGCACCATTTCGGTAAACAAAGGAGGGTCCGTAGGAGGTGGTGCCGTACTTGCCACCTTGTCCTTACTCGATGCCTTAGCCACATGACGCGCAATGAGCCTAGCTAGCTTACGCGGGCGACGCGGGGAATCCGACCCCACGCTGGTGCTATCGCTATCAGAAGAATCACATGATGAATAAGTAACAGCACACTCACCAGCCCCTGACGTCCCCGGAACTTCGTCAGCCGCAACGGCCAACCCGGAACCTGCCAATGTTGAACCCGCTGTCGCCCTTGGTTCTTCTCTGACGTCCCGACTTCTCCTTCTGGAAACGACCGTTGATGCTAGAACGCTTGTATCCTGTGAACACACAACTGGGAGGGGGGAAGACGGCAACAAACTGCCCCTACCTCCTGCCCCCACCGGCGAGGCCAATGGAGGTGGAGCTGACACAGTGGCACTGGGTGGGGGCCCCCTTGGCATCGGGGGGACCCCCGCTGGCGAAAAAACACTTTGCCCCCCCAGCACGCCACCCCCGACCTAGAGCCCTGGACTGCCCTGGCCCCTTGGGGATGGCCAGGGACCTGTAGGGACGAAACCTTGATCCCAACCATAGCCGGTGGAACTATGGGGGCTGTACCCCTGTGCCCCAGTAGCCCACAGGAGCGGCTGACTTGTGGGGACACCCAGCATGCCCGTGGAAAATTGTGGCCCGACACCCTGGACCGCCTGGTGTCTCCAGGGTAAAATCTGTGGCCATGCCCCGTACCCCCCACCCAAAGGGGGCTGAAAATACGGGGAGCTCGTGGGGGGCCACTGCCCGGGGAAACCCCCGGCGGGGGAAACCTGGGCCAATGGTCCCGCAGGGGCCCCTTGCCATGAAGGCGTGGACATGCCTCCCCCCCATGACGTTATGGGCTGTACCCCTAAGTGGGGGCCCTGCAACTGTAATGACGTCGCCACTGTACTTCTAGAGTACACCATCTGCCCTAGCGCCCCAGATCCCATAGGCATACCTGCAGAAAAGACCACTGGGTTCCAGGGTGGATTAACCCCTAAAACCCTCCCAACGCTATCCATAGGATTTGTACCTATAGCTGTGTGTGGCAGGTTGATTCCCCCCAGGCCAGAGGTGACCCCTGCTCTGGGATCCATAATCCCCGCGCCAGCAGCAGCTGCTGCTGCAGACTCCCATGTCCCCCCTGGGACCATGCCTCCTCCCCCCCCGATCCGGGCACTGGAGCTTCCCTGTACCACACTCCCCCCCTCCCCACTACCCCCTGCCAAGACAGACAAACTCCCTCCCCCAGCAGCACCCCGCACAGTGTCTCTCCCCGCAAGGGAAGAGACTGCAGCCCCACTGTTTAAATTTAACTCCCCAGGCCGTGCGCCCTCCGGCGTCGCGACCTGAGTTGACAGAACGGGAGCAGCCAGGCTCCCTGGATCCGGCATTGATGACGCTGGCATCGCGTCAGCCGGCGCCGGGGCCTGCTGCGTTCCCGGAGACCCACCTGACGACACCAGCAATGCCGCGAGCCCCGCGCCAGCCGGCGCCAAGGCCCGCGACGTCCCCTCCACCCCGTCCTCTGCCTGCATCGATGAAGCGGGCCTCGCGCCGGCCGGCGCAGGGTCCCGCGTCATCACCTCAGACCTGTCCGCCGCCTGAGTCTCACCGCGAGCTTCAGGCGCCGGACTGGAAGTCCCCAGCGTCGCGTCCAAAACGGACGCGACCTGGGGTAATAGGGGCACACCAACACCCGCCGAGGGACCCGGCAAGGCCCGGACCTCGGCGTCCAGACCACCCACCGGCTCCCCGACGGGGGCAGCCGCGAGCGCGACCCCCGGTGCAGCGCTGGCCACGCTCACCGGGGAATCTTGCATGACAGGCGGCAGCAGCAGCCCCGGAGCCAGGCTCACCCCAGGTGAGCCTGCCTGAGTGGAAACCTCCTGCACCCCAAGTACCCTCACCCGCGGACGGTGGTACCCCGCCGCAGCTAACGGGCGGGCCGCATCCACAAGGCGGCGAGGGGGGGGGGCAGAGCGTCTCGGACGGGGCATAATAATCAAATAAATGTGACAGTAAGCCGAAAAAGTTATCTTACCTGAGATCCGCGCAGGACTCCAGCACTTCCAAAATGGAAAAGAAGGAAGAGGTCACATGATCTTCTGACTTAAGTAACCTATACCTGGCTACTCCCCTTAACCTCCTGATAGGTCCCTGCCTGAACACCAGCTTGTATCCAGGCAGAAAACAGACAGACTAAGTTTTACCCTTGCTGAACTTTCTGTGAACCTAAGTCAGGGCTCTTATATGGCTTCTGGCTTATGCAGCCCTCAGCCACTCTTAGGTTGTGCACCCATACGCCATTTGTATGTACAGTGCACCACTACTCCATTGACATGTGCACCCCTACTGCATTAGCTGTGCACCAGTACTCTATTAGGATGTGCATAATGTATGTACTCCATTTGGATGTGCAGTGCACCAGTACTCCACTGAGATGTGCACAACCAAACATTGAGGTGGCGCATCGCAGAGAATTTACCCTTCACCCCTCCACCCTTCCCCCAGTATCTGATATAAATGACCATGTTGTAATTTATAATAATCATGAATAAAATGCGAAGCAGTTATAAAATAAATGTTTTTATTATGTGATAAAAAAAACATACAATAATCTAAGGATGCTTTACATAAATACAATATAAAAATAGGAAAATAAATGACACCATAAAGTGCACAGCAAAAAAATATGAAATAAAACTAATGTTTATGTAAACACTGAGTACAGTAGCAAATTCCTTCAATGCATATTTATATTGATTAGTCATTTTAAAAAGCATTGCTGCATTTGGTATTTGAATTGCAGGTAGAAGCAGCCCAGGTCCCAGTAATAGCTGGGAGCAAACCTGAAACATTGGAGGTTATTCAGATTGAATCAGTCCCCCGTGCGTTTTCACGGGGCACCAATGATTTTGTGCACATGTGCAGATGAATGGGTGCGAGCGGGCACAGCAAACCACAGGTTTGCCATCCCGCTCGCACCTAGCAGTGCGGGTGGGGGTCGTGGGGCGGCGGCGGGGGGCATAGCCCATGGAAATGCCCAGTGTTTCATGGCCGTTCCCAAGAAAATGCTTTAAGTATTTATATCCTTCTGGAGATATGGCCTCCAGAACTGAACACAGTACTCTAGATGAGGTCGTACCAATGACCTATACAGGGCCATTATTACTTCTGATACCTCTCTCTATGCAACGAAGCATCTGACTTGCCTTTAGGTCCCCTGAAATAGTGACACCTAGATCCCTCTCTTCCTCAGTAGTTTCCATTATAGTGCCATTTATACTATACGTAGTCTTTGGATTTTTGAGACCCAAGTGCCTGATTTTGCATTTTTTGGCATTAAACTGTAGTTGCCATGCTCTTGACCATTCCGCTAATCTACCCAGATCATCAATCATTTGTTTTACCCCTCCTGATGTGTCTACACTGTTGCATACCTTTGTGTCATCTGCAAAAAGGCACATTTTACCCTCAATTCCATTTCCATTCTATTTGGTATCACCAATAAAGATATTAAAAAGCACTGTTCCAAGTCCAGATCCCTGGGGCACCCCACGTGTAACCTTTCCCTCCTTTGACTGTACTCCGTTTACGACAACTCTCTATTTTCTGTGCTGCAACCACGGTCTTATCCATTCAACTATCTTAAAATCCAATCCCATGATCTTCCCCCAGTAAACCCATGCGGTTTCGGATCCTGTAAATTGCTGGTTTTGAGATATGCTACAACTCTTTGTTTTAAGTGTGTTTCCATCAATTTCCCTACTACTAATGTAAGGCTCACTGGACGACAGTTGCTTACCTCCTCCTTTCTTCCACTTTTGTGCAGTGGGACTACATTTGCTGTTTTCCAGTCCTCTGGGATTACTCCAGTAGCTAGTGACTGGTTGAATAATGCTAAGTGAAGGAATCCGTATGTTTGTTTTAAAACTGTAAAGCTGTACGATCAGCATGATCTTATATGCACTTACTGTGCTGCATGTAACCTGTAGAATATTGCACTCCTGATTACACTACTGTGTATTGCACATATGTACAGTATATCACAAGTATTGACTGGAGTGGAAGATTCTATGTAGATGACCATTACTTTCTCTTGTTGCAGGTTTATTGGGACATGTTATGCTCTGTTCTGGTACATCTTCTCCCTGGCGCACGTGGCTCTTTTTGTGACCAGATTCAGTTACAACGATGATCTCCAGTCTTTTGTGGGAGCATTAATTGTTGGTACATACAACGTGGTGGTTGTGATTGTACTGACCAAGCTTCTTGTGGCCATGTTGCACAAAAGCTTCACCCTCATAGCTGTAAGTGATCTACTCCACTGGCAACTAAAGTGTTCTGTTCTTTGATGTGTTATATAATGTATAATTAAGAGCCATTTACTGTGACATGAGTGCACTGTTAGAAGGAAATTTACTAAGATTGGAGTTCTATTGAAGATGGTATTTTTTCTGTTTATTAAGGTACAGTATGATCCCTCGCTTAGCTCAAACACCTCATCATTAACCTTACAGTCTCCTTTCATAGTGCTAAATGTATCCCAAATACTAACCCTTTTTAAAGATTGAAGGCCTAGTATTAACTCTAATCCAAATGTAAAGCTAACATAGCAGGGGATAGTTATTGGGAATCCTGAAAAGTGTCATGTGGTTGTAGATAAAAAATGAGTGTCTTCTTTTTCATTTGTAATTATGGGAACTGTAGCTATAGGTCCAGTAAGTGGCTTCAGTAAGAGTAAGAAAGGGGGCTGCTCTTGATAATTGTATAAAGGGGCAAGTGTTTTATGGTATGTCCTCTGACAACACTATATAACAGTGATGAGAAACCAGAAATAAGATTGGCAGCAGTATTCATATGCACGGAACCTTCTAGTCAGAGCCATCGTAGCATATGGGCCTAACGAGCATTATTCAAAAATACTAAAAGCCAGCTGGGTACAGTAGGATTTCAGTGGTTTTGTCGTCACTGCTTTAAATTGCATCTGACATGGGAAAGAGAGCTGTGTTTTAGCATAAACGCCACCAATTTGATAGCAGATTTTAGGCTAGTACAGTGGGGATCATCCAGGTGCGGTCAGAGTTTCTATCATTGTTGCTTCCTTGAAAGAAGCAGTGAAAGTGCTGTATGGTAATGCAGCAGGAGGCGTCTATAACAAGCAGAAGCCTCCCGCTGAACCAACCTAAAAAAGGTGAGGTTGCCCATAGCAACCATTCAGATGTCTATCATTTCTGTGTTGCATACTACAAACTGATAGACAGAATCACCCTTTTCATTTTTAGAAGCTTTAGTAAATATACCCACTATGTTTCCTTGATACGATTATTTCCATCTTTTTCCTCCTGTCTACCTCATCCGCACTCTACCCATGGTTTAGCCAACCCCTTCTGAGTATGAACATAATCCTTTATTCTACACCCATTCCCACATCTATATTTACTCATAATATATCCCTCATCCTAACTCTCTCTACCCTCCTCTGTCTCCCATTAATCCATTATCACTCACTTCTCCCCCACAATGTGGTGGTCCCGATACAACCCCATTAAGACCTGATCCCTCCCTTCTACACCTGTCTCCTCTCCTCACCTCCCTCCGCATCACACCAAACTCCCTCCCTGCCCATCACCTGCAGTATCCCTTCCTAGCCCATGAACCAGCACCATCACTACACTCCCCCAATGCCTTCTGCCAAATAATCTCACCTCCATGCTACAGCAACCCTCATAATCTCATCTACATCTCTCTTACAAATTTAGTCCCCTTTTCCTGTACCATCTGTCTGTGACAAACGTATCCCCACAATTGGACCTATTCATTTCAAACTACCGGAATCTCGTAGCCATCACCAAAGTCTAGAATTGCTCCTCTGACACCACTTCTCCTGCAGCTCTTTTTTTTGGTTGTCTCATGTTCTATCACATACCCTGGTCGGAGGACTTCATGGAGGTGGTGTTGGGGTCCTTCTATCCTCCAGTTACTCCAGCTCACACCATCTGACAGATGGCTTTGTATATAGGATTTCTTGATGTTGCATCTTCTTACAGTAATTGGTCTCTTTCTGTCTTTGGTGTTCTAGAACCATGAAGATAAAGAGTGGAAGTTTGCCAGGGCCAAGCTGTGGCTGAGCTACTTTGATGATAAATGTACGCTTCCTCCACCCTTCAACATTATCCCTTCTCCCAAGACTGTTTGCTATTTGTTCAACAGCATGAGTAAATGGATTTGCTCTCATACACCAACAGGAAGGGTCAAGCGGCAGAACAGCCTGAAGGTGAGATTATTCCAGAGTAATCTCTTTCTAAATAGTTCCAGACAGCATAACATCCAACTATTACTGTAACTTTATATCTGAGTCTAGAATGTCACTCCAGGGATTCTAGAAATATGTACCAAGTGTTTGCAGATTTCCATGTGATTTAGTAATTCTCTATGTAATAAGAGAAATGTGCTGACTACGCTAACCTGCACTATATAGCATGATCTTCCAACCTATTAATGAACGTGTTATTGAGCAACTCCTCCATCTCCATCACAGACAACTGAAGCCATTGCACTACATTTCTAGCCTGATTCAGACATGTACACTAGACTGCGTATACGCGCAGCCTAACGAACAGGTAAGCTCCGCCCCGCCCAAGCGTGCTAGCATGCGAGGGGATGTGCACGAGAACACATCCTCTCGCATGCGGCTGAAGGGGAGAGAAATTATTTGATGGCCGCTGACCATCGAATGATTTTTCTTCCCTTCAGTAAAAATAAAAAGGCAGTCCCAAAAACATCGAGACGGGGTCAAACTTGCAGTACTGCAAGTACATCAGAATCACCCCCTCAGTTCCATCACATTCCTTCTCACTTAACTCCTGGTCAGGGCAATGGCCTCACAGCTTGGGACAGTTTCCCCAAATTGAAGCAGTCCTACTAGAATGAAGTGAAATATTATTCACATACTGTACATACTGTACTGTAATGCTGCTTCCTCTCTTACCTGTGCTTCCAGGTACAGCTGCCAGTTGCTTGGATACTAGAATGTTGTCTGACACATTTAGGTAAACTGATAATTACGACAGTGGGCAGTATTCAACGTGAAAAATTCGCCGTGCATGGCGAGAGATTTTTTCTCTCGCCATGCACTCGCCATGTTCCGGAGGGCTCGCTGCCACTCCTGCTCGCTCTATTCAATGTGGTTAAGACTCGCCGCCACTCGAGTCTTAACCCCTGCAGCAGACGAGCGTCCGCGGCAGGGAGCTGGCAGGGAGCCGTGAGACGGTGGCAGCCAGGGAGATTAAAGTCTCCCTGGATGCCCCAGAACATATGTGGAGGGGAGGGGGCTCCCCGGGACCCAGGCAGCACAAGCTGCCCCCCCCCCCCTATAGCCAGCGGGGGACCCAGTATTCACTGCACCCGATCGTGCATATGTAATGATCGGATGCAGTGAATATATGAATATCTAATGAGCGGCTCGAGCGCTCCGGCCCCCTGCTGGCTGCTCTGTGTAAAAAAAAAAATATATATATATATATATATATTTTTTAAATTAAATATATATTCATGTGCTATAAGCAAATGAATAAAAATAACATGCCCCTTCACAGAAAAAAAATCCCGATTTTTTGACACCAAAATTTTTTAAAAAAAACCTTTTAGTTTAAAAGTTCACATTCCAGCTCTCCATGAAAAGATGGAGAATTGCTACACGGCGAGAAACGGCGAAAATCACTTAGAAATATGGCGAATATTTCACATTGAATAGGGTTGCTCGCTTTTGGAGAGCAAAATGCTCCGTCCAAGGTGAAAAAAGCACAAATTCGCCATAAAACAGGGCGAATTTTTCTCATTGAATACTGCCCAGTATCACCTGCTGGGGAGCTGAGCAGTTACTGAGCCTTTCCTGCTATCAACCTGCCTAGACATTCATTCAGGATCATTTACATATTTACCTATTTACCTCCAAACTGCCCCAGCAACATATTAAGAGCGTTCATATTTAATACAGAGGCTGCACATTAAATTACTAGCTGCCACTTTAAATAAAAACCTTTAGTAAATGCATAAATGTGACAGAAGGCAAAGACAGCTCATATATCCTTTTACTCTAATTGATTATGTGAGACAAACATTACCCATAACACGAGAAATATGTCAGAAGGAAGAATGAAAAGTTGCAATGAAGGAGATTTTCCAGTCAACAGTACTGTAGTAGCATTTAAAATGGGATTTTGATCAAAACATTAAAGCATACAGCCCATCGTCAAGGGACCCCGAATTTCTGCAAGTCTCTGCACTAACATATATGCCCAGCACACGATTACATTTCACAATTACATTCCAACCCCTCTGTGCACTTGTGATGGCACCTAAGTAACCAGGAAGCCGGCAGGCAGCAGTGTATGCACTATGACAGTGGTTCTCAACCTTGGTCCTCAGGACCCCCACACAGTGCACGTTTTCCAGGGCACCCGCAGGTGCACAGGTGATGTGGAGCTATCTATCTCACCTGTGATTCTGTGTGAAGACCTGGAAAATGTGCACTGTGTGGGGGTCCTGAGAACCACTGCACTAGGAGGACAAACACAAGCATTTGTGAACAATTAAATGCAGTGAGCTTTATGTACTTTGCAAATGAGCCTTAGAGACATAGGAATTCATTTTGTGCTTTATGAGCTCACAAGTATGGCATTAACGGGGGCTTCTACAAATCACTTCAGTAAAATAAAAAGGGTACAATAGGTAGAAACACAAGAGGCACTACATTACGGGACCACTTGTTTTACTTTGTGTCGGTTTTCTCAGCTGACTTTAAGGAAGAACAGATGGTAAGCTGATATATGTGAAGAAGGCCTTACACTTGGGGATGCCCCAGGCAGATTGCTGCGATGCAGGCCATCATTATCTGACTGTAACCAATAGCAACATCTGGACTGAAGCTGATGTGCAACATTCTTAACCTAAAACTGTCACAGCTGATCACTGATCACAGCTACTAGTCCTATATCACCTTCCTTAGGCTTAACTCTACAGCTAGCATACTACACTGACTTGAACTCATTTATCTGACTGTATTATTCTCTGTCTCATGTATAGTTGTCATTCACAACAAGAAGTCCGCATCAACTGTAATTCTCATTTGCCTAATGATATAACACATGAGCGCTAAAAGGAAAAAGGTTACATGAGGGTTCTACAGGGCAGTCACACCTCTGCTGCACTAGCAGTTGTATACAGGACAGGCTACTCATACGCTGCCATATAGGGAGAAATTGACTAAGAATACGAAAGAATACTTTTGCATACGACTGACACCGGGCCCAAGGGACGGCCTGGTTCCCAAAAATACGGGGGCCAAAATGAGTAGGAGTCTGTGCTGGTGTCGGGTGAAGCTCCCACAATGACCCAGCAATAAATCACTGACGTCACTGGGAGGGTGGAGTAGAGCGGCGGTGTCACTGGGGGCAGGGGAAGGAGGCATCACTTGGAGCTGACGCTGCCTCCTCCCTATAGTGTGAACGGGACGCTTGTCCCAGGTTATCCATTTACACTGCCCAGCAACACCGGTCTGACCCAGGTAAAACCCTTCTTTTAAC
This sequence comes from Crinia signifera, assembly GCF_055691185.1. NCBI lineage: Eukaryota > Metazoa > Chordata > Amphibia > Anura > Myobatrachidae > Crinia > Crinia signifera. Next base: position 263,099,579 of record NC_139219.1, read on the forward strand.
CTGGGTCGGATTACCGGGTTGCTGGACAAAGGATTTTGCAAAAGGTCCTTTCACACTGCACAGTGACCTGGATTGACCCAGCAAACAACCCAGGTTGGACCCGGGTTATTTTTCTGATGTGAAAGGGGTATAACAATGTTAGATTGGTGAGCCGGGTCCATTAAATATTCACACTGAATCATCATGTACCCTGCACTGTCTGCAGAATTTACCCCTTGGGTAAGAGAGGCAGGTAGTGGGGTGTCCGTAGTTGGGGTATATTTAATGTCACGTCTGTTGGCATTACTTGTGGAGAATTGGGACAAAGAAAGCCATGTACCTGGCCCATCATACCACACTCTTAGAGTGAGGCACTCTTCTTTCTACAAGCTACGTCTCTTTCAGGGGGAGATTTATCAAAGCTTGGAGAGAAGTAGAGGCTAGGGAAGAAACAGAGAATTACCCCTGTGTAAAGCATTAGTGAGGTCCACACCATAAGGAGCATACTGTATTATGGAGCTGGAGACATTCCAGAGAAGTGCAAATAAAATGAATAAGGGCATAGAAGGTTACCAGGTTAGGAACGTTTATGTTAGTGAAAAGGCATTTAATTCGGGGACATGATCAAGGGACAATACAGTGAACTGTCAGGTGATCTGTTTACCAAGAGGTGTATGCACAGGACACGTCGCCATCCCCTAAGGTTAGAGGAAACCACAGGAAAGGATTCTTCACAGTCAGGGCAGACAAGATGTGGAATTCTCTGCCAGAAAAGATTGCGATTCAATTCATTTATTTAAGAAGGGGTTAGACTCATTTTTAGAGGAAAAAAAAAATCCAGGGTTGCAACCAATAATTATGCCCGGTATGACAACCAAAAAATTGTCCTGACCAAAAATTGTCTTGGAATATAGAATCGTCGTAGATAGGGATTAATACAGCATAAATGGAAAAATAGGTGGAGCTCAATGGACTGATGTATTCTGTCAGCCTCACAAACATTGGGGCAGATTTATTAAACTAGGTTAAATGATGAAGTGGCTGGTACTTTATCGTCGGTCAATCAGCTCCTAACTGCCAAGTTACAGGCTGGTTTGGAAAAATAACAGTTAGGAGCTGACTGACCAGTGATAAAGTACCAGCCACATTATCATTTCACCATGCTTTATAAATCTGCCCCTATGTCACAAAGTAATGTAACAGCCAATCAGCTCCTAACTGCCATGTTACAGGCCGAGCTAGAAAAAATAGCAGGAGCAGAGGACTTTGTACTTTGGGCAAGATTCGCTAGGCTGCATATATTCGCTGACTAGCGAGCAGGTAAATGCTGCACCGTCGAACGCAACCATTCCACCGCCGAGCGAATCCCCCCAACTGCAGCTGCACGGAGGAAAAATCATTTGATGGTCTCTCACCAGTGCATTATTCTTCCTCTCTTTGGTATGAAAAGTAAATCTAGACTTACTTTTCATATGGTCGCTTTCCACTGAATTGGGGGCGGGCACTGGGGTCATGCTTCACCGCTGGCACACACCTGCGCATCGGATCCAATACATTGTGAATGCTAAAAAAGTACCCGCGGTGTGCTGCTAATGGATCCGATCCGATATATTTTATGTTTAACATGTTCAATCTGTAAGGTCCGACCCGAAGCACACGTGACTGCACCTCGGGTCACACACATCAGATTTGGGCTGATTTCTTGGCCCGATCCACCGGGAGTGGGTGAAATTGGCCCAAATCATTCTAGTGTATGGGCCCCTTTTTTCTTTGAGATTCCAAGTGCGGGTATCCAATTACGGTAAGTGGCAAATGTTATCACAAGGGGCTATCCTATTGAACATGAAAAGCTGCCACGGGCTGTGTGTCTAAAGCTGGGCAGGCACTAGAACTTTGTATGTCCCAGCGATGGTACGATGCAATGTAATGATACATCAGTAAGCTGTGTGAGCACTATAATCAGTACAGAAAGTTAGTGTTCAGTTCATCACGCATACACTCATGTGTTCAACTTAACGGTTGTTTGATATTTGCAGGAATGGAAGAGTCTCCGGCAGAAGAGAGATGAGAATTACCAAAAGGTCATGTGCTGCCTTGTGCATCGGTACTTGACTTCAATGAGACAGAAGATGCAAAGCACAGACCAGGCCACCGTGGAAAACCTAAACGAGCTCCGTCAGGATCTTTCCAAATTCCGGAATGAAATGAGAGATCTTCTTGGCTTCAGGACCTCCAAATATGCAATGTTCTATCCAAGGAACTAAGACTGTCAATGGACAGCAGACTCTTTTCTGACCAGGAATATTTTTGTTCTGAAATTTTCTGCATTTGCTTGTGGCAGTATTTCATAGTCTCACATGTGAGGCTGGTGTCACCTCTGTGTGTGTGTGTGTTTGGGTAGCAGTGTGTTTCTGCTCTATATAATGCCCAGAATAAAAGTTAGGAATGTTTCCATGGGCATCTATGAGTATTTTATAATTACTTGGAGAAATGTATATTTGGTACTTGTTTCCTATCTGGGCGCCCATCGCGGGCATCGCGTGTACATCGCATGCCATTATAATGACATGCGATGCGACCGACGCGATTACCGCGATTTTACATAGGGAACAATGTTAAATGTTCCAATTGACCCGATTTCACATAGGGAACAATGTTAAATGTCCCAACTGACCCGATTTCACATAGGGAACAATGTTAAATGCCCCCCCCCCCCCCCCCCCCCAATTGTTAACGCCACTCCACGATCAACGTGAACCCGAAGCGTGGCGAGCGCAGCGAGCCCGCGAGGGGCGGCGGTACGCGTCCTCCGACCTTTTCATACCCCTACTATCCACTAGGGCGTGGAGTGAGAATAGAATAGTGTGGTGAGCGCAGCGAGCCACCGAGCCCGAAGCGTGGCGAGCGCAGCGAGCCCCGCGAGGGGACGCGGATACCTTCACATGTATCCACATCCCCTTGCGGGCTTCACAGGTGTCCGCGTCCCCTCGCGGGGCTCGCTGCGCTCGCCACGCTTCGGGCTCGGTGGCTCGCTGCGCTCGCCACACTATTCTATTCTCACTCCACGCCCTAGTGGATAGTAGGGGTATGAAAAGGTCGGAGGACGCGTACCGCTGCGCTCGCCACGCTTCGGGTTGACGTTGATCGTGGAGTAGCGTTAACAATTGGGGGGGGGGGGGCATTTAACATTGTTCCCTATGTGAAATCGGGTCAATTGGGACATTTAACATTGTTCCCTATGTAAAATCGCGGTAATCGCGTCGGTCGCATCGTATGAGTTTTTTTGTCAGCACGCGACGCGACCGACGCGATTTTTTTGCTTGCGATGCCCACGATCAAAATCGTGGGCGCCCAGATAGGAAACAAGTACCGTATATTTTATACTACATTAGCCTTTTACACCTCCTGTGTAACATATTGCAACATTTTATGTTAAATCCAAATGTGTTGGTTCTCAGCAACTGGTAGGTAATACCAGCGGTTACGGTATAGATGATAGACAATGTCTAGGTCAACAGTCACTAGGCCGACAACTAATGGTCGACAGTGGCTAGGTCGATACCTAAGAATGTTCGGCATACACTAGGTCGACATTGACAGAAGGTTGACATAAGCTTTAGGCTGACATGGACACGTCGGCATGAATAATGTCGACATGAGTTTTTCATGTCTTTTGGTGTCTATGTTGACATGGAAACTGTATAAGTGTACTGCGCTCGCCATGCTTCGGGTATGGTGCCTTGCTGATGCCAACTTGGATAGTAAAGTTTGCAAAAAAAAAACACCTTTTGTTAAAAAAAAAATACGTAAAAATTCATGTCAACCATGTCCATGTTGACCTTAAGCTTGTGTCGACCTGTCAATGTCAACCGAGGGTATGTCGACCATTCTTAGGTGCCAACCTAGTCACTGTCGACCATTAGTGGTCTACCTAGTGATGGCTGATGCATAAAAAAGGTTGCCATGAGTTTTTCACTTTTTGTGTCTATGTCAACATCTGTCGACATGGACGCCACATTTGTGTAACGCATACCCTTGCATGACTCACTTCACTCGGCACACTTCAACGTTTCCACTTGTAGTCCACGTGGATTGTAATATATGATCAAGTTATCTGAATGAAAAAATTGTGAAAAAGTCATGTTGACCTTTTCATGTGTCGACTATTGCCGTGCAAACCTGTTGCTTATGTCATTCTAGTGCATGTTGACCTTGTTGCCTGTCAACCAATAGTGGTCAACCTATTGACCGTCAACCTTGTCATTGTCGACCCATCAACCGGAACCAGTAGGAACCAGTCCAGCCTCAATATTCATTTTCATGAGCTTTCAGATGAATGATTATTAGTTTGCGCCATTCATTCCATATTAGTTATCAAAAACTATAACATTATTACAAATATCAAATGAAATATGCTGTGGATTGTTTTTACTAATCAATGTAACATCCAGTGATAAACTTGCAGCATTTTATCTACGGTAAACGTGACCTCTTGCTATAAAAGTGTAAGATGCTGTTTGTGTTGCCATTACTGTCACCATGTATTGTGGACTGATGATCAGCTTTCTCATACAGCAGCAGAATAGGAGATATATACCGGTACTTATCTAGACACTGTACAGCTGGCCCATTGATGACTTTCAATTTTTCATTCTGAAAATAAATAAACCTGCAAATGCCTAAATACAAGAATGCTATAACAATAATATACCTGTCCTACTGATAGTACTTTAGCGCAGATAAGACAATGACAAACTGGTTACAAACCGCTGTTTCCACGTCTTCCAGTGTCCAATAAGAGTGCAATGCAAAACGTAATGATAATATTGAGCATAGGAGCATAAACAGGAACTATCTAGAACTGTACAGATTTTTTTTACATTGAACTGATGGATCTACAATACGTATTAAGCTCTGGGGAGAGTTGAAGTGGTCAGAGATAAGCCCAATTCATACCTGCTCAGCTGCAAATTCGCACAGCAGTCGATTATTGAAAAACTGCGCATCCGTACGGTTCACAGTACGCATGTATGAGGCCGTCCTGCTATGACCTCCTGCAACTAGTTCTGTTCGCTGGCTGTTCGCAAGGTGATTGACAGGGAGTGAGCGTGTGGGGGCAGAAACCGTCCAATTTTTTAGGAGTGGCAAGAAAACCGCTGGGAGCGCCTGGGAAAACACATGCATGCCAAGCCGGCTTGGGGGAGGGTTTGTTACATCAGCTTCAGCCCGGATGTGCCTGTTTTTTATCGCAGCGCCTGTGATGTCTTGTGCCATTTGTAAAAATCATACAATGTTCCTGTGACAAAGGATTTTTGACATATTAGCACGGGTGCGAACAGATGTACACATACATTCGCACAGCTAGCATATTAAGGCAGCATTTCACTGCAGGGCGGCAGCTTAACTGATCACTTGCTGATGCAAATTCTAAGCCGTGCGATCAGGGTTGAATTATCCCCAAAGTACCAGCCAGTCAGCTCCTAACTGTCATATTTTAGGCAATGTTTAAAAATGACTTTTAGGAGCTGGTTGGCGGACACTATATCTTTGTCCAAGGCTTAAACATAGATCCCTAAGCATCAGTGTTAGTAAATGTTTAAGCAGGGCATTATTTGACCCAAACCTTTAGATATTAAAAAAACTTGAGCTCTTTTCAGTTATGATCTACAAGAAAATGTATAGAAGAATTGAATTCATGGTGTTGTGCAGGAAATGCCATGGGGCAAATGTGAGGATGGTTGGTATTTTTATCACCTCGCATACACCAACACCACCAGTTTCCTCTCTCAGCCTTTAGAAGTGTGCAGGAACATGAGCAATGTTGGACTACTGTAATACTTGGGAATGTGCACATTTGAGCATTGTGACTTCACATAGCCAAGGATGAATTCTCCTTGATGTATGCAAAGTTCCATGGGAATGGATAAAAAGCGGGCACCCTGGGGATACCAACACTGCCAATTTTTCCTTGCACCCAATAGAGGCCTTGAGCCAGAGACTAGGAGATGAGTGCAGCCGAACATCATAACCACCACCCCAAGAAATTTAACCCCTTCCCCCCATATAACTCCAGCCCATGGATTATGGTAAAACATTTCCCTCATACTGTATCAGATTAAATATGAATACTGTCCTCTTCCTTTAATCTCTCTATGATTTGCTTTTACTGTATTAAATAAATTTCCTCCCGTTCAGAAAACGTTACTTAACTTGCTAAAATATGTCATGTCTCTGACTGTTGGGTTAAATTTATTATTTTATACCGATGACGTGATTTATTTAGTTTTTCCACTGTTGTTAACAATTCAGGTATGAAAGTTATAACTATAAAGTACAAATAGTACATATTGTTTGATATGAAGCTAATGGATACAGTAGCCATTGATTAGTTGCCAGTCTAATTTGTAAAATATGTATATACAGATCTGATTTTATGTTTTATTGTATATGGAGAACATCAAATATTAAAGCAATTAGCACAACTAATAAAACAGTAAATTGCACTGTATTATGTGTATTGTGTATTTGTATAGAATATATGGAACTTTAGGATTGCATCTCAGAAAGGCTACAGTAGTCAGTAGTACACCAAAGGGACCTGCAGTCAGGGAAGGCAGAGCCTTCAGATGTTTGACTATAACAATTATTAGAATATTACAAAGAAGACATTTATAACCTTTAAGAATGTTCTTTGTATTGTTTTAATTACTTTTAAGCCCCGTACACATGGAGCGACGGCAGGGGCGGATCCAGGATAAAATGACAGGGGGGGCACCATGATAAAAAAGGGTTTGGGTGGGGGAGGGGCGGTGTTAGTGGTGCCAGTGTACATGCTAAGAGAGAGTCAGGAGAGGGTGGGAATGGAATTAAAAATAGGCCCTGGCATTTACAGTACGCAGGCCCACCATGGCGACAAAAGTGAAGGATGTAGTTGTGCTCGCGCCAAAGGCGTGCTCCGGAAAAGGGTGTATGGCCACTCAATAGGGGGCGTGTCAACGCCATATACAACACTACACATTATGCAACAAAATACTAGACCCTATTATACTTGCCCCTTACACATAATGCCACATGGATTGAGCCTAAATTCAAATAATGCCACATGGATTGTGTCAAAATTCACATAATGCCACATGGATTGAGCCAAAATTTACATAATGCCAAATGGATTGTGTCAAAATTCACATAATGCCACATGGATTGAGCCAAATGCATAAAATGCCATATGGATTGAGCCAAAATTCACATAATGCCACACGGATTGGGAGAAAATTCACATAATGCCACACGGATTGAGCCAAAATTCCCATAATGCCACATGGATTGAGCCAGAATTCACATAATGCCACACAGATTAAGCCAAAATTCACAATACACTTCATAAACAGGGACATTGTCCACCAAAGGCTCACATTAAACATTTACACCATAATGTCCATTACACGTTAAGTTACACGCCATTATGTCCATTATGTATTATGCCAAACACCATAATTATACATAAGTGCTGCTTATCTACATGCTCATTGCCAGAGGTTCCATGCTCGTTGCCATGTGGGATTACATGCTCATTGCCAAGGGGGAATACATGCTCATGGTAAATGGGGGACAGCCGCCGCCAGGCAGAAGTGATAGCCACTGACAGTGGCTGTATTCAGAGCACTGCAGGTCCCGGCTATTTGAAATAATACCCCTTTCACACCAGAAAATGCATTCCCAGGTTGGCCCCTTTTACACCAGCCTAGTCCCTGCATTTTCTGGTGTGAGGGGGAGAGAAAACCACCCCTCCCCCCTTTAACCAGTTATCTCATTTAACCAGCTATATCTTCGGAACCAACTGACCCATTTACATGAGACAAGTATTATATTGAAGAACTTTTGAGTGGGCTTTGAATGATTTTGATCCAGTGAAACTGGAACATTTGGTTCATGCAATGTCTCTGGAACCGATTGACCGATTTGGACCAGCCTGATATCATATTGAAGGTCCAGCGATTTGGAATTGAATTAAATCAACCACAAGCTTCTGTGATGCCAGGGCGGGAACTGGCAGCCGTCGGAACCGGGTGGGGTCGGAATTGACGGGTCCCATATTATCCTATGGGGAAAAAACGTTACAGGTTTGCCAGGCGATATCTCCGGTTCCCGGGGGGATAAAGACACGGAGCTGGGCTCGTTGGAAAGCCCTGGTCCTCAGCTACAAAATAAGTGACAGGGGGGCACGTGCCCAGGTGCCCCCGCCCTGAATCCGCCACTGGCGACGGGGGAGCTGGTGCTAAGTGACGTGCTTAAGCAAGGACCACACAGCACACATCGCTGCACACCCGAGATGTGTGCTGAGCAATCTGTGCAGAGCTGCATTTTGCCTATGCAAGCACGCAGTGCTAGATTAAGGTCTAAATGGGGCTGGAGCTGAAAATTATCAAGGGCCTATTATGCGAAATAATAGGGGTTGTGGCCAGCACCTAATAATCTGGGGGCGTGACCAGTGTTCTGGTTGGGTGGTCTGCTCATGGGTGTGTCTCTATTTGTGTAAATACTTTCAACTAATTATATATATATATATATATATATATATATATAACCAAATGAATAAGGGCGTCACTCCGGGGCTTGTGCGTAGCAGAAATATTTATTAAAGCGTTATGTCAACGCGTTTCGAGAATCACTCGTCATCAGGACATTAACAAATAATGTAAAAGCAATGCATTAAATACATACCAGCGTGTGGGTGTTCCCCCTCCGTCAGCGGTCCTCCGTTCCGGTCATCGCCCTGGCTTCCGGGTTGTAGCCCGGAAGTGACGCTACTCCGGCGGTGGAACGCAAACCAGCGGCCGGGGGGACACTGTGATGCAAACAAGAAAAACTTTATTAATACGAGACAGTGTTATTCAGTACCTATCCTAAAGATAGCAACAAGACTGTCAAAAAATGTGTATATACTTTAAAACTAGTGCATCTAATAAAAAACGGTACGGAACCGTGTGATAGCCTTGGTTCAGGGCCGAAACTAGGGTTTCCGGCGCCCGGGGCAAGGCAGTCTTTTGGTGCCCCCCCCCCCCAGCGAGGGGGCGTGGTCTAATTTGGGGGCATGGCCTATAATCGCTGCTCTCCCGCGAGCCCACGCCCCCATTTTGCCGCATGCGCACAGCGTTTATTCCCCGCTGCTTAGTTAGCAGCTGACAGGGGGGACCGACCAACTGACGCCTTGTCCCTGGCGCCGAAGACCCCCCCCCTCCCCGCACAGTCCTCTCACCGCTCACTCTGGGTTACTCAACTCTGCAGCCGCATCTTCGTCCGTCTCCTATTAGCGCTGCGGCGGGAAGCGCTGATGACTTCAAAAAGACTTGCCGGACGCTGATTGGCTGAATTCAGCCAATCAGCGTCCGGCAAGTCTTTTCGAAGTCATCAGAGCTTCCTCCTGCAGCCGCGCTAGTAGGAGATGGACCGACTCCGTCCGGTGTATGTGTACGCTGTAGTGTAGCGGCGGGCATGTTTGCCCGCCGCTACACTACAGCGTCCACATACACCGGACCTTACAGCGCCCCTCACCTCCAGCGCCCGGTGCGCGTGACCCCCCAGCCCCCCCCCTAGTTACGGCCCTGCTTGGTTATTATAATCAACTCAATTAGTGATCGTGATTGAAACATTATTCTTTAGAGAAACAAATACATGGGCACTTGAACCTCTACGTGATGCCTCACTACCCAAGTGAGAACTTAGAAATATATGAAAAATATGAGTGTGATTATAAATCTCCATAAAGGTGCTGATCTATATACTAAGCCAGTAGGCATAATATATAAACCCGGCAAACGTGAAAAACATATATACTGTACTAATATAAGCCATTCAGGACACCTGATAATTATGGTGATCTGCGGCTGAATTAAAATAAAAAATAAAAAATAAAGCTATGTCCTCCTTTTCCCAAAGGAATAGGGAATGGGAAAGATTGAATAAGCAATAGTAATGAACAATTACTCTGTAGTAATGATAAGAGGCATATGTACAAAACATGTATGTAAAAATATATGAAAAAAATATATAAAAAATTATATGAAAAATTATATAAAAAATTATATAAACATTTTTTTACAAAACTGTGAATATGTAGCCAGAGCCTACTGGCAAAAAGACATGAAAAACGTGCAAAGAAAATATAACAACACACAGAATCATGCAGCAGGTAGCCTATGTTAGAGATGGAAACCATCACCTAATCATAGAAAACAACTATAATTGATGGTTTCCATCTCTAACATAGGCTACCTGCTGCATGATTCTGTGTGTTGTTATATTTTCTTTGCACGTTTTTCATGTCTTTTTGCCAGTAGGCTCTGGCTACATATTCACAGTTTTGTAAAAAAATGTTTATATAATTTTTTATATAATTTTTCATATAATTTTTTATATATTTTTTTCATATATTTTTACATACATGTTTTTTACATATGCCTCTTATCATTACTACAGAGTAATTGTTCATTACTATTGCTTATTCAATCTTTCCCATTCCCTATTCCTTTGGGAAAAGGAGGACATAGCTTTATTTTTTATTTTTTATTTTAATTCAGCCGCAGATCACCATAATTATCAGGTGTCCTGAATGGCTTATATTAGTACAGTATATATATTTTTCACCTTTGCCGGGTTTATATATTATGCCTACTGGCTTAGTATATAGATCAGCACCTTTATGGAGATTTATAATCACACTCATATTTTTCATATATTTCTAAGTTCTCACTTGGGTAGTGAGGCATCACGTAGAGGTTCAAGTGCCCATGTATTTGTTTCTCTAAAGAATAATGTTTCAATCACGATCACTAATTGAGTTGATTATAATAACCAAGGCTATCACACGGTTCCGTACCGTTTTTTATTAGATGCACTAGTTTTAAAGTATATACACATTTTTTGACAGTCTTGTTGCTATCTTTAGGATAGGTACTGAATAACACTGTCTCGTATTAATAAAGTTTTTCTTGTTTGCATCACAGTGTCCCCCCGGCCGCTGGTTTGCGTTCCACCGCCGGAGTAGCGTCACTTCCGGGCTACAACCCGGAAGCCAGGGCGATGACCGGAACGGAGGACCGCTGACGGAGGGGGAACACCCACACGCTGGTATGTATTTAATGCATTGCTTTTACATTATTTGTTAATGTCCTGATGACGAGTGATTCTCGAAACGCGTTGACATAACGCTTTAATAAATATTTCTGCTACGCACAAGCCCCGGAGTGACGCCCTTATTCATTTGGTTATATTTGTGAGTCTCACGGCTCTCAGTGTGGGCACCCGGGCAGGATTACAATTGCCATTCCCCCTGTTGGCATAGGAGTGCCGGGCCACAACATTGCTGCTATATATATATATACAGTATATATATATATATATATATATATATATATATATATATATATATATATATATATATATATATATACTAGCTGACCTGCCCGGCGTTGCCCGGGAAAACCTTGTGGTTTTTTTTATTTCCAAAATTGCTGAAAAATTTAATCTTACAGTATGCTGTGCCAAAGACCTAAGAATGTAATTTGTTAAAGATTCCACCATAATGTTAGAATGTGTTTCCATTGATACTCAATGATGGCAATGAAATCAGGTGTGGTGTTGTTGTTTGAAACACAACGCTCCTGAGTTGATAACTTGTATGTGTTGATGAATTTTACATCCACTCCTGATATTTAGCACCTATGACATACCATCCAACATCTGAGGGTCAGAAATCGGTACAAAATCAGAAAGGGACGTGGCCACACCTACATTTCTATACTCAATGGTACAGTTTCTAGGGTGTGTAATTGCAGGTGCTGAGTGCGTGGAGACCGGGGTGTACGTTAATTTCTGCGGCATAATTAATTAAAAATTCACCGCTCCCTGCCACTGCCGCTCCCCTCACCGATCCTGCCTGCAGCTGTCTCTGAGGTCTGGAGATCTGTAAATGCACATGCACCGGGCATCTGGGAGCAGGTCCGCGGGCCTGGCCACATGACGTCATGACGCGACGCACGCTACCCGCACCACTGCAATGCACCACTGGGAACGGGTGCAATGGGCCAAATTATTCCCTACACCCGCCGGACCAATCCACCGATCCAGCCATCGCAATCATAAATGGGTGCATTGATAAGGTTTGGAGTGTAAGTAGTTGAAGAATAAGACTGAGATAAAGATTTGCCATGTTAAAGTGTACAATTTACGCAATAAATCATGAAAAAAATATATATAAGTGTACTTAGAAGTATACTCAAGAAATGAAAGTAGGATTAAAAAATAAGTTCTGATTCAAACTGATAATTGTTTGGCTGGGGGTGGGTTGCGAAACAAATCTATAGGTGGGGGGGTATGGATATTGTGGGCATAATTGGTGTTTGGTACATATACAGGGGGTCCTCAATTGATGGGATTTTCACTACAGTATCACGGTCACAGTGTCACCATAGTGGGATTCCCAATTGGGATCTAGGTGGTCTTTTAGGGACCCTTTACAATCCTGTAGGTCTCTTCTCCTTGAGCCTACGGTCTCCCTTAATGATATTCAATCACTGAGGGAGACCGTAGGCTTCAGGAGAAGAGAAAATGGGATTGTAAAGGGATCCCTAAAAGACCACCTGAACCCCAATTGGAAATCCCCCTATGGTGACACTGTAGTGAAAATTTCTCATCAACTGGGGACCCCCTGTAGGTGTACCAAACACCAATTATGCCCACAATTTCCATACCCCCCTCCAGCTATAGATTTGTTTTGCAACCCACCGCCATCCAAACAATTATCAGTTTGAATCCAAATTTATTTTTTAATCCTACTTTCATTTCTTGATTGTACTTCTATGTACACATATTTATTTCACGATTTATTGAGTAAATTGTACACTATAACGTGACAAATCTTCACCTCAGTCTTATTCTTCAACTTCTTACACTCATAACATTCAAACAAATACATGCAGCGCTCATGCCCATCGACCAAACATTTTCTGTGAACCAAATGAGTCTGGGAAACCCTTAAGGCAGAGCAGCACCTAACATCCAACCGACTAACAGGGTGAGTGCAATGTACCCACTTTGTATTGATCAATGGGTGCATTGGCCAAGACAAAGATTTCTCAGTGCAACTGGCCCGGGGAGCGCAGAGACGGATATGGGAAAAAGAAAATACGGTACATTAGGTACAGTTTTTATTTGCCGGAACAGACTTCTAAATAAACGGCAAATTCTTTTTTTTATGAGTTTGTCTGTGTTGTACAGTTTTAGTGTATGTGGTTGTGTGTGTTGTGTTTTATGTATCTGTCCAATGCATAAGTGTGTGAGGTGTGCTATGTATATACAGTATGTGTATGTGTGTGTTGTGCCTTTGTGTATCTGTGCAATGTTTAAAGCCCCGTACACACGGGGAGATATATTGCTCAGCAATGCAGCAGGGACTTACCCGGGAATATGGTCCCAGGATCATGCAGGGACATGAGCCTAGTCCCTCTTTTGCCAGCTATATCGTTTAACCAGCTACAGTATATCTTTGGAACCAACAGACCCATTTACATGAGACCAGTATCATATTTAAGAACTTTTAAGTGGGCTTGAAATTGGTCCCATGAAACTGGGCTGTTTGGTTTCAGAGAAATCTGCCCTCAAGGAACATGAGCAGCCATGATATTACATTTCAGAAATAAAAAAAATCAATTTACCCGCAATATCTCTGGAACCAATTAACCCATATGAACCAGCCCAGTATCAGATTGAAGGACCAGCAATTTGTGTTAGAATGAGATTGAACTTTGAGCTTCTGTGATGCCAGGGGGGGGGGGACTGGCAGCCATCGGACCTGGGTGGGGGTGGCGGAATTAGCGGGTCCCATCTTATCCTATGGGGAAAATGTTCCAGCTTTGCTTGGCGGTATCTCCGGTTCCCGGGGGGCTAGCGACGCGGGGCTGGGCTTGTTGGAAAGCCCCAGTCCTCCTCTACAAATGAGAGTGGTCCTGGAGCTGTAGCTCCATCAGGCCCATTGTTAATCTGGCCCTGCATGCACGCTGTACACACAAAGCGATCCAGACTTACTTTCTAAGCGATCTAGTTAGATCATTTTAAAAATAGTCGCTAACCGCCCCATGTGTATGGGCCTTTATAGTTAAACTTGCCACATTTGCAGGGCCCCCTGGACTTGCTGGGATAGAGAAGAGATTAGGCAGTATCAGCTCAGCCTCATCCCTGATAGTTAAGGTGCATACACACTGAGCCATACTTTGAACAATATCGATAATTTTAGCTGTTCTGATCAATATAATTCAAAATATTGGCCAGTGTCTATGCAATGAACGATGCGCGCTCTCGTGGGTCGCTAATGAGGGTTTCTGCCGTACATGCAGCTTAAATTTTGCTATAAAATATGTATAAAAGTGCGTTATAATGTATAAAAAGTGAATCAAAGTTACATGTGCTTTGCCATGTTTCGACATGCCGGAAAGCAGGTGGATTGACGGAAGAGCTGCTAATTCACCTGCTTTTGACGGAAACACAGCCAAAACTGCTGTGTTTCCGTCATTCTCAATCCGGCATAACAAGATGCCACATTGAGACAGGGAGGATGGCGCTGGGTGAGCAGCAGCAGCATACACAGCACCGTCCTCCTGTCCGCCGCAGCCCACACCCTCACACCGCCGTCCTCACCCTCCCGTACATACCTGCCGCTGATCGGGTGAGAGCAGCTCACCCGGCTCCATCCAGGCTCCTCTCCGGTTCTCGCAATCTCCCGCCGTCCCCCGCCGTCTACCGCCGTCTCCCGCTACCGCGCTCACCCGGTCCGAACGACGGCCGGGTGAGTGTCAATCATCGGCCAAATCCGACATCTGGATATGGCCGATGAATTGAATAATGGATGCCGGATCCATTCCGGCAAAATGGATCCGGCATCAATTGAATATTGCCCTTAGGATCTTCAAAATAGTGCAGGACACAAAACTGCTGCCCGATCCACGGATCCCAATCATAATTACCTATAATGATCTGTAAATATTGTTTATATTTAATCTTATTTTTTCCGTTAAAGCACATGTAATTGTTATTCACTTTTTAAACATTATTTATCAAGCACTTTTATCCACTTTTTATATCATTTATTAACTATAGAGCTACTAAAATAAGCGCAGAACACACTTGTTTATTTTCTTCATTAATTTTTGCTATGTCATTCACCAAAAGCTGCATACTACTAGACTATAGCAAGACAGTTCTTCGTTCGTCATATCGTTCAGTGTGTATGCACAATATTGTTTGTCCAGGACACAGGAAAGTTCAAGGGATATTGGGTAGTAAATATCGTTCACTAAATACATCATCTGCATATGGGCGAGGGGCATCCAATTCCCCTATACAGGCCACCAGCTTCCCGGGATGTGCCGTTTTTTACATGCGATAAATCGAATGCGATTTCTAAATAATCTTGGTGCGGCGACATAATAATACAAAGTAATATGTTCATAATCATGGTTTGGAAATGATGTGGCAGCGGTGCAGCGACACTGGCACACAGCTACAGTCGGATGCTAAAAAGCACCAGCGATTAGGATTTACAGATGGAGTGCTTTCATTCAGCGCTGGGAATCGCCAGAATGTCCCCGCTGGTGGTCGCCGGCAGAGAGGCGCTCCATCTGCTGGGACGTTTTTCGGTGGCGGGGGACAGAATCCCTGCCCATCTCCGCTTTGGCAGGGTTGGGTGCAGGGGGCTGCAGGCACTGACAGGGGAGCGGCGAAGTGCTCCGTAGGAAGGGGATGCACGAGCTTCTCATGTGCGCGCGTCCCCTTCCAGCGGCTGTCGGTTGGCAATCCGACTGCCAGACCCCAGCTGGATGACACCGGCTACATCTGTATTTTATGCAGGTCCAAACTCCTGATTCGTTCTGATGTGCACGGGACCATGCATCGGATCGGATGTCACACACAAGAGATTTGGGCCGATATCACAATTTATTGGGCCAATGTGTACAGTATGGGGGCCTTAAGTACTGTAGATATGCAGTATAAACTAGTAGACCTGGTAACTGCTGCTACAGCAGACCATGTTTAATACAGTACAGGGTACTTGTGTATTATCACGGCGCCCCCGATCGTAGGGCATTTTATCGCATCGCATGCCATATAGCGGCATACAATGCATGCGATGCAATGCATTTTTTAATTGTACAAGCACCCTGATGGGTGCTTACAATGTGAAATGGCCCCCCATTGTCAATGCCACCCCCAGTATCAACGCCAACCCGAAGCGTGGGGAGCGCAGCAAGCCCGCGAAGGGCGGCAGTACGCGTCCTCTGACCTTTTCATACCCCCACTATCCACGTCGGCGTGGAGTTTATCCTAGATAGCCACCACACTATCTAAAATCAACTCCACGCCGACGTGGATAGTGGGGGTATGAAAAGGTCGGAGGACGCGTACCGCAGCCCTCGCGGGCCCGCTGCGCTCGCCACGCTTCGGGTTGGCGTTGATACTGGGGGGTGGCGTTGACAATGGGGGGGCATTTAACATTGTAAGGACCCATCAGGGTGCTTGTACAATTAAAAATCGTATACGATCGCATCGCATGCCATTTAATGGCATACGATGCGATATTTTATTGTACAATATCGCGTTGCATCGCATACCATCGTATACTTTATTTAGTGTAATGGTATACGATGCGATGGGCGTCATGATAATACACAAGTAGGGTGGCCAATCCGGGGATAGGCGGGATCCCGGGATTTGGCCCTAAAAAGTCTGGGATTACAATCCCGGGATTGGAGTTTCCAATCCCGGGATTTCGGTATTAGACTGCGCATGCGCAGTCTAATACTGGGCAGCATCTGAGCACTCGCTCAGACGCTGCCTGGCTGTTCCTGACCCCTGCGTGCGGCCTGCGCAGTGTGACGGTCACGCTGCACAGGCCACCACGCCACCCACACTGCTGTCAGTGTCACTCCTCCTGGCCGCCCGCCCCCCACCTCTTCTCCTGCGCCGGCCTGCCCGCCCCTTCACCAACGCCGGCCCGCCCGTGCCTTCACCTGCGCCTTCCTCCCACTGCAGTGCTGATGAGGAGGTGCACGAGTCCGACGGCACCGTGCACCTCGGAACCCACTCCACTCCCTGCCGCCCGCCTACCAATGTAAGTAAATCTGCGGGTCGGCCGGTGTGGGGGTAGGTATCGGGCACACGCCTGCAAACTAAGGATGCCAATCCTGGGATCCCGGGAATCCCGTGATTGAGCATTTTTCAATCCCGGATCCCGGGATTGAAAAAATGCCCCGGGATTGGCATCCCTATACACAAGTACCCAGTACAGTAATATAGTAATGGACAGTACAGTAATTACAGTCCCGTATGGACCGAAGGCGCTGGGGGTCCCTCCGGATAAGGTCAATCCATCTTCTCTAAAGTGACCAGACAGTCCTGCTCCTCCCCAGCATCTGCTGGATATCTCTGCTGTAGGCATCTGTCCTTTCCTGGTTGCTGGCGAGAGCTTGGTCTCACCAGTGAACCAGGATTTTGAGCTTGCTGGAGCTGTAAGGGTAATCCCTTATAGCAGCCATGACACCAGCATAACATGTACGGTGTTACATGCACATGCCTGCGTCCTATGCCATGCCATGTGTCCTGTACGCAGTGGTGTGCATCTTAGTCTGCCGCTCATCTAGCACCTGTGATGCAGGAGGCCGGCGGGAATGTACAGTACAGAAAATGAAGGGCTGATACATCCCCTTCAGTCACTGTGGCTGGAGGAACTATAGATATATGAGTACTGTACAGTACGTTAAAGAGTTCAGCACTACAGTATGCTGTTGATCATGCGTATTGAGATGCATGGAAGGTTATTTATGAGAACAGGTCTTCTGTGTGTGTGCATAGCTATATTCAATGTAATGCTGCCCTGTATGTGGCCTTATACTGAACAGGACTATGGTGTATTGTCTATAGTGTGATTCTGGTATTAATCTGGTACATAATCGTGCACGCACTAGCAGTATTTACTATACATATTTATCAAGGGGCCCCTCCAAGGCAAACCAATATGTCACTTGGCCATGCCCTTCCTGGAGACTGACCACACCCCTAAACATGTGCATCTACCCTGCATTCCTCTAGTGGGCCCTTCATGCCTCAGTCCAACACTGGTCATCACAGGCCCATGATGGCAGTGTTTGTGGGCTTATGTGGCCACCCAGAAATAATAAATCCGTATTTTCCTGAATACAATACTGCACTGTGCACAGCAAGGGCACAGCTAGAAATCACTATCCCCAACTATCCAATCGCTTACTGAGTAAATGAATATTCTGGAATTGTCGCCCTTGCTACTTGGCAGAGATGAATAGACCGGAGCCCGTGGTGGGTTTACAGATGGACAAGCAAAGTGTGATTTATATTGTGCTTTGGATGACAGATAATCAGCCTGTATAATGTGTAGCATGACTTTATCCCATCTAGTGCACAGTTTCATCTATGTGGCGGAGAAATCAGGACACATTTCATGGCTGTATATCTTATTAGAGGTAGTGTGAAATTGATCTAACAGTTGCTGAAGGAGTTCTCTGATTTTCCATTTAATACTGCAAACATTTCACGGAATGTGTGGAATTTTATAAACCTGAAATTCAGTTTTCTGAAGGAAAAATGAAGAATTATGCCAGGCGTTATCCATTTAGCAGCTTGATAGGAAAATGATATGTAGCACAGGGAGGATAATATCAGTAACAGGGTGGCTCTGCTAAATAATACATTTAACTTCACGCATCATATACCGATGCATTTGTCTTACCGAGCTGCTAACAAGCATTATTCCCACTGCCTGGATTTCTCAACTACCATCACTCTCCATGAGCTTGTCTCTGATGTGCCCCCCTATTCCCAAATGCCCCACCCCCTCTGTCCACCAACTTTTCAGTTATGTAGACCTTTGCCCACCAGTTTTCCTCACATATACTCCATTCTCCACCTGTTTTTCTTATACATTACACATACAAATACCCAGGGCCGCCGAGAGGCAGGGGGGGCGGGTACATTTTACCTGGGCCCGGGCTTGTCAGGGGGGCCCGGGTACGGGGACACACAGACACATTCCTTTTTTTAAATCTTTTTCAGGCAGCGGGAACGCGGGGGCCCCCGCTGGGGGGGTGGTGTGTATGGCGGCAGCTTGCCGGGCGCCGGGGAGAGCGGGTCAGGAGCGGCATCCTGTGTCACTCTTACTCACTGTGACTGCAGTCTTTGTGCAGTCAGTGTCAGTGGTAGAGGCCGGCGTCCACCGCTGCGGAGCGTCTGTAGAGAAAATCTTGCGAGATGATGCTTTCATTATCTCGCGAGTCTGTGTGTCTGCAGACTGCAGCAGCTTGCCTGCCTTGGCTTGCACACTGCACAGCACACATGCCGCCGTGAGAGGGGAAAGTCAGGATGGGGAGTCGGGGACGGTGCAGTGGGGAGGCTGGAACCACAGGAGGTCCTGAATCTGTCTGACTCTGCCCTGTAACATACCTCCCAACTGTCACGCTTTCCGCGGGAACGTCCCGATATTCGGGGACGTTCCCGCGTCCCGCCCGGGGCCGCCATTGTCCCGCGGTGGGGGGGACAGTTGGGAGCCCCCCCAGCTTGCCGAGAATAGACGCTGTGCGCATGCGCACAGCGTCTATTCAGCGCCGACGAGCGGCGAAAACGGGGGCGTGGCCGGAGTTTGCGTCACCCCCGTGAGGTCACGCCCCCTTTTCTTGAGACCACGCCCCCTTTTCGGGAACGCGCGCGGCTTCGCCGCGCGAACGTCCCGACCTCCCAACTTCAAAAGTTGGGAGGTATGCTGTAAGTTCATTTTTTTTTCTGCCCTGCCTGGCTTATTAGTTAATTATTTTCCCTATATACAGTATATATATATATATATATGTATGTAGAGGTATGGTGGACGGCGGCACTCGATGAAAGTAGTAAATAAGACCAGGAGACCTTGGATATATATACATACAGTATATATATATATATATATATATATATATATATATATATATGTATGTATACATATATATGTATGTATGTATGTATGTATGTGTGTGTATATATATATATATATATATACAGTGGTCGAAGTGGGGCGGTATACGGGGGTATGGCATACCCCCACTTTAATCTGAAGATTAAAAAAAAAGTTTTTTTTTCCCCTCAGGATGCTCTCTGATCACTCAGCAGCACATATTGTGCTTTTGTAATACCCCTGTACAACGGGGCAGTCTGGCAGGGGACGTTGATGGACAGGGGGGTGTCCGAAGGTGCGCACTATATTCACTCTTTACTTTTCCATACCCCCACTTCAAAATTTCCATACCCCCACTTCAAAATTTCCACTTCGACCACTGTATATATATATATATATATATATATACGGGTGTATCCAATCTGGTCGGTTTATATCACACATCTCTAATTATATATGCCTACACATGGGTTTAGATTGCAGAGTACTGTGGAAGGCATAATACATTATTGATTGCAGTCCCAATATGGCGACCGCTTCAGTGGAACGTAAATGGTTTAACCTATATATATATCACGTCTTACTATGACACATTCCACAGCACTATGTAGCGCTCAGTGGGCGGGTCCATACACAGACTTTGGGCATCTAGTTACGGAGATACCCTGACGTCCGCACCGCGAGTCGGGTGGAACGCAGAGGGTACTTCTGGTATTGAGGTGGAACGCAACCCGGATATCCGGTTTTGCGGAATTAGTGCCTAACAGCGCTGTTGGTATGTCTCTTGCTATTTAATACATATTATACTATACTGAATATGCCCTTTGTTTGTATGTATGTACTATCCTTAATGTACAGAGCCCTGTTAACACTGTAATACTGTTTACCCACTTTATATTGATATATATAGGGGATGATGATGTCACTTCCTGTCGCTAGGTATATAAATTGACCCGGTGGGGCAGATTCGGTGTATCCTCTGTTGAGGATGGTGCGAAATAACTTTTAATGGGCATCACTGTGTGTGTGTGTGTGTGTGTGTGTGCACAATGTGTAATTGGCATTACGGAATGTGATGTAATATATAATAGGTATTATGGTGTGCGGCATGTGTAATGGGCATTACGGTGTGTGGCATAATGTGTAATTGGCATTATGGCATGTGGTATAATATGTAATGGGTTTGTGACATAATAGGCATTACAGTGGAAATATTTGGTGCGCCTTTGGTGCGCACTTTCCCTGGTTTTAGTTTTTCTGACATTACACTTTTATCTTGGCTCCCAGATTTAAAAAAAAATTGTAGAGTCCTGGCATGTGTAATGGGCATCACGTTGTGTGGCGTAACGTGTAATGGGCATTGCGGTGTGGCTTAGCGTGTAATGGGCATCACGGTGTGTGGTATAACATGTAAGGGGCATTACGGTGTGCAAAATCAATAATAGAATGGAAGGAAAGGTTAATAAACATGATAAGGCAGGTCAAGGGGCAGGGCTGGGGTGGATCAAGGGGTGGGGCTGGGGGCATGTCAAGGGGCGGCCACTGTCCGGGAATCTCTCAACAAACAGGTGGTAGCCCTACACACCCCCCATGAGGGCCCTGGAAAGTTGAGGTACCGTGGCCCAGGATTTCTCTTGGCAGCCCTGCAAATACCCATAACCACCAGCTTTTCTCTCACATGCACACCTGAGTAGGGGCTCCAGAATGGTTTCAGTTGGGGGGGTGTAGAAATAATTAAATTCTGACACCCCTATGGTTCCAGCCTCTTCTCCCCCATGTATGTACTGTATACTATGTATGTGTCAGCGTTGTGTATGTATACTGTATGCGGGTGTGTCAGCAATGTGTATGTATACTATGTGTTTGTGTTGGCTATGTGTATGTATACTCTGTGTGCATTGGCTGTGTGTATTTATACTATGGGCCAGATGCACTAAGCTTCAAAAGTGATAAAATGGAGAGTGATAAACAACCAGCCAATAGATTTCGAAAAATGTACTATCAGTGTTGCATGTGCAAAGACTTAGGGCGAGATGTATCAAACAGAAAATGCGGTAAAACCCTGGTTTTACCGCATTTTCCAATGTATCAAAAACGATACCGCATTGAAGGGTATCGCCACCTTTGGGTGGCGATACCTATAGAAGCCTATGGGCTTCTTTTCACCGCCCGCCGCCTCCGACGCCAACCCGCCGCCTCGCCGACCCCCCTCTGGCTTACCTTCCTTAAGGGTCCTCCTGGACCCCGGAAGGTAAACCCCTCCTCCCCCTAGTGAAGCAGCTGGACATCCTTCCGGCTGCAGGGGGGAGGAGGAGGCGCCGGGGACAGCCTGCTTAGCTGTCCCCGGTGTGAGGGGAGAGCCAGGCGGCAGGGAGGTGACGGAGACCCCCCGCACACCAGAGTACAGGTATCGTGCGGGGGCTCCATCACCGCATCGCGATGCCAGCCGCATATGATAGTACATATGCACTGGCATCGCGGCGGACAGCCGGCGAAGGGCGGCGATGTATTTTAATACATCCCGCCCTGAGAGAGAGAGTTCTATTGAAGATGGGATGTTGTCAGAGATTGAGTGAGAACCCACGCCCCCCCCCCCCCCCCCCCAAGAAACCCAAGAAGTGCCAGACGCAGTAGCTAGTAGTATGTAAAGTGTCTTAGCTGTTTCTGTACCCTAAAGGTGGCAATATACAGAAAGACATTGCACCCAATCATACAATCTCAATGGATTGTAAAATGGATTGTATGCAGATTGTATGCACATCATGTGCACACAATCAAACAATGCCGGCCCCGAGAGATTGGAGGATTGATCCTCTGATCTGACGTGCTGCAGGTCAGATCACTTGGGATTGGGAGCAGATTGTATGTGGTTTTAAGCACATGCAATTTGTCTTTAGATGGCTCATACAACCATTACCATGTCACTGTATAGGTCATCGGTACAACCTCATCTAGAATACTGTGCCCAGTTCTGGAGGACATATCTCCAGAAGGATATAAATACATTAGAGATGGTGCAAAGAAGGGCAACTAAAATGGGGCATGGCCTACATCGGAAAGACTAAAAGATCAAAAAGGGTTACCTAAAGTATAACAATGGGCAGACTAGGTAAGCCATGTGATTCTACCCTCAAATTCAATGTTTTTAAGTGGCCCATTTACCAAAATAATGTGGAAAAGGCTGTTTTCACCTGAATGTACTAAAGGGCTTTTGAAACAGTTTTAATGAAAAACTGCTCCAAACCCTTTAATTCACTTTTTTTTTTAGTAAGCAAATCGCATTTTTATAATGGGAAATGCGACCAAATTTCCTTTAAAAAAAATTGGAGAAAAATAAATAAATCACATTTGGCCCTGTGATAGTAACCCCAGCACCAGCTGCTGAATCACAGGGCTCAGATGTGAATTCTGGGCTTCTGTACAGCTGAAAGCTGTGTGGGGACAGGCCAGGGTGATCAATTGTGTTTGTCCAATGGACACACACGCTGATCACATTGTAAAATAAAAATCATAATCATTTTGAGGAAAAATATTACAAAGGTGCTGAGGAGACCCATTTCAGGGCCAGAGCTTTATCACAAGTTCTGTCCAAGCATACAAAATTGTTTCTGTGCGATGTATTAAATTATTGCATTGCAAGTTTGGCCAATATTGTCACATGACATCTACATCCTGAATGCGGATGGTGATGAATGGGCCCTGAATGGTATCTGAAATGCATCTTCAGATACCAGTAGCTCTACATATTGTGCTAATTGCACACAGTGTTTGTAATAAACAGTTTTGCCTACATGATCCCCTATATTTGTATCCTATGCTGATCACACAATTCATTAACAGCTTCTGAAAGGCTGCTTGGATACTGTACAGAGTTTTTTCAAACAATATGTAGCTTTACCAGGAGGAAAATCACTCAGAACTATTGAAGAGACTGTTTCCCTAGCTGTTTTTCGGCTGCATGGAAAGCTCTTGAATAGCACCTTCTTAGTATGTGTGCACTGGCCACTTTTCATGTTTTGGGTCTGTATCTCTGGCCGTTTTTTGGATCTGGATCTGTTCCAATGCACAATGTCATAGAGGGAATGTAAAATCCAACAACCTAAACATAATAATAATTAATAACCTAAAACTATTTTAACTGTACGGAGAAACGCTAACTTGGCAACATGCTATATACAACATGAAGTGGCAAGGAAAGGCTAAGGCCTTGACCTGCTGTATGTTCATGACTGGTGGTTCAGCGTCTCATGGAGATGGGAGCCCTCCTCCCTTTCTAAAAATAAAAAGAAAACTAACTGTGCATTCAGATATCACAAATCCCCAAGCAGAGTCCAAGTGTGTCCACGGATTGCAATGTCTAGGCCTGACCCTACCAATACTGTACGGTAACTACACTTGGCTAGTGGGAAAATAATTGGAATACTATTTAGTTTGCAAAGCAGATTACTGACGTGCATCCAATATCCACCATTAGTGCAGTAGGATTTACACAGTTGATTGACGTACTGTGTGCCCACTCTGGGTTCAACTTTAAGGGAGGTCAATCTGTGCACATCAGATCACTGTATTTTGGCAACTGTACTTAACCCCAGGTATTGTAAACCTTTATCTTTGTTTCTGATAGACACAAATCTGCAGAGGCGCAAAGAGCTGTTGGTGAGAAAATGGTCAGCTGAAGCAGAACGTGACATAGCAACATCTCCTTCTTTTATTTCTCCAGCAACTGCCGGAGAAAACTACATTTTCAAACACACCCACTACAATGACATGTTTACTGTCACTGCATATGATGCTGTCTCCATCGGAAGAGTGGTGGAGGATTATTTATTTCTTCAGTGACAGCATATTACATTGCACATTACAGTTGGAACAACAATTATAAAACAAACTGGGTAGTACTAGTAATAGACCGATATAGAATTAGGAGGGCCCTGCTTGCTAGCTTACAATCATGTAATATATTGGCACAAACTACCTTTGTTTTACTCCAGTGTGTCTACTCTTCATTGCAATTTAATACAGCACCAGCCCTCTCCCACAGTGCCTGGATAACTCTCCGGTGTGTCAACACTCATCAGTAACGAAATTTAATATTTACAGCACCACCCCTCTCCTACAGGACTGGAATTATACAGCAGTATCACTGGACTGGAATTACACAGCAGTATTACTGGACTTAACGGTAGTCTCACTGCACTTTAATGGCAGTATCACCGGACAGATCTTATGCAGCAGCATCACTGGACTGGAATTATACAACTGTATCACTGGACTTTAACGGCAGCACCACTGGACTGAAGTTATGCAGCAGTATCACTAGACTGGAATTATACAGCAGTATCACTGGACTGGAATTATGCAGCAGTATCACTGGACTGTAATTATACAGTTGTATCACTGGACTTTATCAGCAGTACACTGGACTGAATTTATGCAGCAGTATCACTGGACTGAAATTATACAGCAGTATCACTGGACAGTCTTTAATGGCAGTACTTTAACGGCAGTATCACTGGACTGAATTTAAGCAGCAGTATCACTGGACTGGAATTATGCAGCAGTATCACTGGACTGGAATTATGCAGCAGTATCACTGGACTGGAATTATACAGCTCAGCTGTATCACTGGACTTTATTGGCAGCAGCACTGGACTGGAATTATGCAGCAGAATCAATGGACTGGAATTATACAGCTGTATCACTGGACTTTAACAGCAGTCCTACCAATGAACTTTATCGGCAATACCAATGGATTGGATTTATGCAGCAGTATCACTGGACTGGAATTATACAGCAGCATCACTAGACTGGAATTGTTATACAGTAGTATCACTGGACTGAACTTTAGTTGAAGCAGTATCACTGTACCGTATTTGTTATACAGCAGTATCACTGGACTGGACTTTAACTGCAGCAGTATCACTGGACTGGACTTTAACTGCAGCAGTTTCACTGGACTGGTCTCAGCAGGACACCACCACTGCCACCAGGTCGAGTCGCCACCCCACGCTGCTCATGAGTCACCACACAGACACAGCACAGCACAGACATCTTGCAAGATTCAACTGCGGGAACTGACTTGTTGCTGAGACCCGCACTCCGAGTCTGGGTAGGTGTTAGGCGCTGTGGATCCCCGGAGTCCCTGAGCGCTCCTTCCATTCTTCCTGTGGGAGGCTCAGGGATGGGGTCCGGCGGGGGTCAGCGGCAGCCAGAGCAGGTGGGGCGGAGGTCTCGGATCACTTCCACCAGTGATTGACAGGCGGACTGGCATCGGGGCATTGCTAGGCAATGCCTTGAACTTCCGTCCAGGAGCAGCAGCACGGCCACGCCTGTAGGCGGGGAGTTCACTATTTAAACTGCACTATGGCGCCGGTTATAGCGTCCTGAGTATCTCTCAGTAGCCTCAGTCAGCATGTTCCTGGTGCCTGTGCAGCTGTTCCTTGTGCCAGTCTGTCAGCCTGTCAGTTTCTGCCTGTCAGCTTCAGTATTCCTGATCTTATCAACTTGTCATCTTTTCAGATAAGTCAGAATTTACCAGTCTTGTGTATTTATATTTACCTTCCGGGGTCACCTTGTGCATTGTTGAATTCACTATTGTAATTACTTTATCATTCTGCGTATTGTTACACCCATTTCATTACCTTTAGTGTGTCACCTTTTGAGCATTGTTGCTCCCCTGGGGAATCTGGGGGTACCCCGTCCCATGAGGGGCATTAGTTATCTTCACCCCTTGCCATCTCTCCACCTCGGTGGACGCGTTGTCCTACGTAAGACCTGGCGACATCAAGGGCGGAGCCGTCATAACCGTGGCTGGTATAGGTGAATCCTAGCACCGCATGTGTCCGCCGACCACAGCTAGAGGCAACGGAGTTAGAGTTCTAGTTCAGGGATATTCCCCAGAGTCCTAACAGCAGGAATACCCGAACAGACTCAGGTATAGATGAAAGTTCTATTGACAATGGGATGTTTCCCATAGCATCCAATCAGATTATGTCTATTATCTTCTAGAAGGTGCTAAATAAATAAGTAGAATCTGATTGGTTCTCCAGTTTTTTTAAAGCGGCAATCATTTACACCGCAAAACCAGTTTGATTTTGTAGCGTAAATGATTGCCGCTTTAAAAACTCTTGGAGATTTGTTACCAAATCTCTCACTTTCTGAATCTCTCATCCTATTAAATATCCCCTATAATGACCTGTAATACAGTACATGGACATCCACAGCCCTGGGTACCACAGCCCTGAGTACTTGACAGTATTATAAACTTTAAAAAAGTGCGATACCTGGACAGAATGGGAGATATCTGGAACTTAAATAGTGAAAAGATTTTGAGTTGTGTTCTAAAAACAGGTCTTTTATGCAATACAGCTATTATGTTGTATTTAGAGAACTCTTGCCAAGTGAGATGGTGATCACACAGAGCTGAAATCCCAGTGGTGAAGCACTATTTTTGGAATGTGTAAACTATAGAGGAAGGAGGTTTTGAAACAGTTTCTGGTATTCATTTAATGCAGCTTAGAGAATCCTTCTATTCAAACACCAGGTACAATATACAGAACTCCTTGCATACCTTAGTAATGTCCCCTGCTAGGTTGTATGATAGGGAGCAGGGCCGGTGCTAGGGTGTCTGGCGCCCTCCTGCATACCATCCATTTTGCGCCCTTTCACATTGCAACAAGCTGCAGCCTGATTGTGGGAGTGTATGCAACATGCGATCCTATGGAGGATCTCGGGTGCATGTACATGTATGCATAAACCATCTCAGTGCTGTGCCCGCAAAATGTTGCAGGCACTAAAGGTGCCCACACACGCTGTGAGAATCACATATGTTATAGGCTAGATCGCATCGCATTGCACGGCATGCATGCAATGTGTGTGCGATGCGATCCCAAACCAGTACAAAAAGTATGTGCATTACTCGTGATTGAGGGGGAAAGGAGGGGAGAGAAGGAGAAGATGGAAGAAGAGGGGAGGAGATAGAGGGGGCGGAGTATTGAGGACTGGCAGTGGCACTGGCATAGCACACTGAGAAGAGGGAAGGAAGGGGAGGTGGTGCTACTGCCTGTTCGTCATTTGATTGACAGATGACAGGCGCACGGAGCAATGGGTAGGGGACGGATCCGGACATGACATGTCATCCAAGCATTCACAGACAGCGCTACATGCCTCAGCGCAAGTGTCCGTGAGGAAGAGGGGGCAGGTCGCAGGAGGAGAACAGTGTGTGCGTGGTGCAGGGAGCTGCTGTCAGACAGGCGCTGCGGGCGGCGTGCAGGAGGCAGTGACAGTGAGGGCTGAGGCAGCTTTAGCAGAGCAAGGAGGGAGACAGCGCCTTTTCAGCATGGCGCCTCCCTGCTTTGCAGGAGCTGCTGAGTGGGTAGCGCCGGCCCTGACAGGGAGAACACATATACGCTTCCATCTGCAGCTTGTGTCCTCTGAAGTGGACTGTGACTGTCTATTAAGGGGGTTCATTTGGAAACACTCTATTTCCAGGCTATGTTTTTCTGAGGAAAATATCAGTGTTTGTCAGCACCGAGGGTTCTTGTGTACTCGGCTGTGACCGTGGTGGGCCAGTGGAGGGCGCTGGGTAGCAGGATATAGAAGGTTTGGTATGACCTACACAGGGAAAGCAGGGCACAGTAACTCAGTGTTGGCTACTGACAGTGAACAGTCTGGAAGCTGCGGGAGTTGTCGACGTAGGATGTCGACAGTCAGATGGGAGACGACTGGAGGCACAGGTATAGCAACTGGATGGATTCTCAGATGAGACTGGGAAGCCTGGAGTCTTGGGAGCCTCGCTGACACAGGAGGAACTCTGGGAGTAGATTTGAGCAAGAGACTTTATATCTGACATACACTGGGAACCCGAGCAGAGCGAACCAGAGGGTTGGCGGAGACCAGAAGCAGGGGCGCGGAGTCTAACTTACCAGCGGTGTTCACCAGGGAGTCCCGCAAGGAACTATGGGCTTGGCTGCATCTGGCAAGCAGGTCGCGGCCCCCTGTCCTGGTCCTCTGGACGCGGGCTGGGAGTGAGGACACTGGAGAAATGAGGAAATGTCTTTGGAGACGGCCTGAGAGCCGGGGAAGATAGTTGACAGCCTGGAAGCTGTGAGACAGCCTGGGAGCCAGAGATGACAGTTGGCAGCCTGGGAGCTGCGGGATGGCCTGGGAGCTGGAGTTGTAGTTGGCAGCCTGGAAGCTGCGAGACGGCCTGGGAGCCGGAGATGACAGTTGGCAGCCTGGGAGCTGCGGGATGGCCTGGGAGCCGGAGTTGTAGTAGGCAGCCTGGAAGCTGCGAGACGGCCTGGAAGCCGGTGATGACAGTTGGCAGCCTGGGAGCTGCCAACTGTCATCACCGGCTTCCAGGCCGTCTCGCAGCTTCCAGGCTGCCTACTACAACTCCGGCTCCCAGGCCATCCCGCAGCTCCCAGGCTGCCAACTGTCATCTCCGGCTCCCAGGCCGTCTCGCAGCTTCCAGGCTGCCAACTACAACTCCAGCTCCCAGGCCATCCCGCAGCTCCCAGGCTGCCAACTGTCATCTCTGGCTCCCAGGCTGTCTCACAGCTTCCAGGCTGTCAACTATCTTCCCCGGCTCTCAGGCCGTCTCCAAAGACATTTCCTCATTTCTCCAGTGTCCTCACTCCCAGCCCGCGTCCAGAGGACCAGGACAGGGGGCCGCGACCTGCTTGCCAGATGCAGCCAAGCCCATAGTTCCTTGCGGGACTCCCTGGTGAACACCGCTGGTAAGTTAGACTCCGCGCCCCTGCTTCTGGTCTCCGCCAACCCTCTGGTTCGCTCTGCTCGGGTTCCCAGTGTATGTCAGATATAAAGTCTCTTGCTCAAATCTACTCCCAGAGTTCCTCCTGTGTCAGCGAGGCTCCCAAGACTCCAGGCTTCCCAGTCTCATCTGAGAATCCATCCAGTTGCTATACCTGTGCCTCCAGTCGTCTCCCATCTGACTGTCGACATCCTACGTCGACAACTCCCGCAGCTTCCAGACTGTTCACTGTCAGTAGCCAACACTGAGTTACTGTGCCCTGCTTTCCCTGTGTAGGTCATACCAAACCTTCTATATCCTGCTACCCAGCGCCCTCCACTGGCCCACCACGGTCACAGCCGAGTACACAAGAACCCTCGGTGCTGACAGATTGTTCAAGGCAAGGAGGACTCTGGGAAGCTGGCTTATATTCCTCCAGGTGATTGCTAATTGTCTGCAGCTGCAGCAGCAGCCAGAACCAAGAATTATACCTTGAGTACCTGGAACATGTGACTGGTGCAGAACTCAGGAAGCTTCATTGGAGTTGATCACTGAGGAATGGAAAGCAGCTGCAACAGCAGCAGCTAGGAACCAGGCCAGCATCAGGAAATAAATGTGAATCAAGTCAGGTTTGTGACAGTGTTAGCAGGAGTATTAGCTGATAGTGTATTCCCTGGGTGTAGTTCCAAGCCTCATTGTGGGATAAATATAGTCAGTGGATTTCAAGGCCAGCCTATTCTGAATGGTTTAACCCTTAATGTCCCAAATCTCTTCTTATAATATTATTTTGTGGCCTTATTCTATTGATATCCTCATGTACGAAATATAAATATACAGTATACAATGAATTTGGAATTTTTCAACATTTGCATATTTTTAAGGTCTGTACCTCAAAAATAGTGACTGTATATAGTAAATATGTTCTTATTTATAGCCCATGAAACAGATACCTTCTGCAGCAATAAGAAGAGTTGTACTGCTACCGCTTCAAGGATCCTGGTGGTGGCAGTATAATACTCGCCCATCGCACCATTGACCCATCCCCTATTCACCCAAGTTCCATGGAATCATTCAAAATAATTTGAATTGGTCCTGGACCACCCACCCGTGGCACCCCAGCAAGTGTCCCGAGGCCCCCAGGGAGCCAAGGTACACAGTTTGGGAACCACTGGCTTAACCAGTTAAGGGGGCCAGCATGCGGCGAGGGGGTTAAACGGCGGGGATCGCCGAAAACAAGTGCCTTCGCCATTTAACCCCCACGCCGGACGCTCACCCTATTCTACGTTCCCGGAAGAATCCTCGCTGTCAGAGGGCAGTGAGGATTCCCCCAAACAGCGAGGCCTCTGCATTTAGCAGCGAGTCTCACTGTTTTAGCGGGTGCACATGCCGTTTCCCTGTCGCTGCAAAAACCTAGCAATGTGGAAACACTGTGTGCATGGGGCCAGTTGAATACTGACCGCAAAAATCATTAGATATAATGAGTGCCAAGTGAATTTGTCAAATTGGTGTGGAAATTGCCAAGCAAACATTTTAATTCATCATAATGACCTGTGAGGTTTATCTTATATAGGAAATATAATATTTTTTTCCCACATTTTATATTTGAATTTATAAAACAAATGTGATAGACGCCGGCATTTTTAGCGGATACTCTGCCCATCTCTCACAGGGGCAGGACCCCCTTATTGGAGGGGGTCCCCACTTCCTCAGGAACCTGGCCCAGGCTGACTAGACCATGTGTCATGTTTTGGCCAGGGGAACTAATATAAATAGTTTCCCCCGGCTGTGGCATGGCACCGCTGGCTGTTGGAGACCGATGTCGGTTTTCGAAATACAGGAACCCCAACTCCTTTTGTCTCCCTTGCTTTGGGAATAAGGACCAGACCAAGAGCCTGGTGCTGGTTATAGAAATAAAGGGGGACCCCATTTGCTTTTTCCCCTGTAATTCTGCAACCAGGACTGGTGCAATGAGCCTGGGGCTGGTTATACTCAGGAGAGAGGACCCGACTACTTTTTTTATCATTTATTTAATTTTCTGTTTTCACACAGATCTGACTGATCCATGCAGGTTTCAGCCAAATACGCTTGGAAAATGGGGAGTATTTTCCAGTTGTACACCCAAATTAGTCTGAGCTTTTCATATATATATATAAAATGGCTGTATTTCACATTGTATGGTTACAAATATGGTGCAAAATGCGTCAGTTGCCTCCAGGATCCATGATTGCAACAACTAACCGAAATAATCACCGATACAGTATTAACATTTTGGAGGTTACAGACCCATTGTGACACCCATCTGAATAAAAGGAGAGGCCAGCGGCTGGAGAAAAGTGCAGTACCTCCTATTGATATTCTGTCAGAACTATTTTTTAGAGCATATGCAGAAAATAATTTGTGGTAGACTTTATTAAGCATAGATTAAAAACACAAATCAGCAGTTAAAAATAATTATTCCACTGGAAAAAAAATACAAAAAAAATCATATAAATATTGCAATTAAAATTTTCACCATATTTTTAATTCCAAAAAATATATATTTTTTCATAATTTTAAGAAATGTATAAATTAAACAGATTTAAAAGTAGTCAGAACCTAGAACAGTTCAGCGTATAAGTCAATGGACTCTCAATGGGAGAAGCTTATATGATAACATCCTCTACTGCAGGGGTGGCCAAACCTGTGCTCGAGATCTACCAACGGTCCACGTTTTCCAGGTTACCTAGCTGGTGCACAGCTGTAGTCATTACTAACTGTCACATTTTAAAACCTGCTGCATTCATTCCTACTATAGATCCACAGGTTGCCTGGAAAACATGCACCGTTGGTAGATCTTGGGGACAGGTTTGGCCACCCCTGCTCTACTGGATGTGCAACGAAATCCATCTACTGGATGTGCCCACTGCAGCAGTTGAATATCAGTGTTGGCCATAGCTGCTGATGGACTGAATTGTGGGCTCCATATTATCTTCCTCCGGTAACAGGGGAAGCACAGTCACAATCAAAGAGCAGACATTTAACATCGCTTGTTCTTCAGCGCGTTCAGTATTTTCTGGTTCTTTGTTTTGAAACTCATGACAAAGCTGTTGGGTAAAACCTTTGCTCGACCCTCTTCATCTACTTGACCCATGATGATGTAATTCAAACCTATGGGAGACACAGGTGAGATTTAAGCATTTTTTGTGAAATTCAAGAACTTTTGTTAAGTGGCCTATGTACTGATCCCTGGAGAAAGATAAAGTGGAGACAGATAAATGGCCAGATTCAGACCGTCTCACTGGGCTGGGAGCGTTCAGAGCCCAACGAGCAGGTTAACTCCGCCCCGCTGAGCTCCCTCCCCCCGCCCCTGTGCACAGCTGTAGATGCGTTCGCAGCCGTGCAAAAGGGGAAAATGACTGACCAACGAATGATCTTCCCCCTGCTCGCAGCACTAAGTCTAGTCTTACTCAGTGCTGTGAAGGCCGTGGTGAGAAGAAGGCCACTGCTGACATCAGCGGTCCTCCCTACCAATGGCAGGGCAGTGCCTGCGGTTTCTGGGACACATTCCACCCCCAAACAACCAGCGATTGTCAATAGTCTTGTATATGGCCAGCAAAGGCTAGCCTTGGCATTGCCTGTATGCAGAGGGACCCCGCACACCCGTGGGGTCTTTCGATTATCGGATAAGCTGCAAATTTGCAGCCATCTGAATGGGTCTGAATTGGGCCCAAAGTACAAATTAATCAACTCCTGTAATTTTTCAAACACAGCCTGTAAAATGGCAGTTAGCAGCAGATTGGTGGGCACTTAAAAAGAGTAGATGAATTTGTTAATGGACTACAAAGAGGCCAATGTTTGGTGAAGCCCCGATTGGACAATCTATGGCATCTCTATACTTCCCCTCCCCTTTCACTTCTATTCCCGAAGCCACTGAACTCCTTGAAATGGAGATGGTCTTTATATTGGGGGAATAAAGGAGGTGGATTACCTTCAGTAAAAAGAATATGTGACAGTTTTACTGCCCTGGGAGGGGCTTTTTGACTTGGTACTCTGGCCCTCATTCTGGTTTAATCAGACGGGTCGAATTTGGCCCTGTTCCGAAGTTAGGGGCTCTGCGCATGCGCATGGTATATTATGTGCATGTGCCGGACCCCTTTGCGAAAGGCTTCGGTGACTTGCATAGTCGTTCATAGCTGTTCGCAAGGATTGGGGTGGCCAGGGTGGGGACAGCGGCGGGAACTGGGGGCGCCCATAGGAACTCCCAGCATTTTATGGATGTCCCCATGAAAATGCTGGGCGTTCCCATTGGTACGCAGGCGGGCTGATGCCTGTTGGGGAGTGGGCATAGAAAGTATACAAGAGAACGGTAGTGGTACACTGGAATTGGAATATTGTCAGATATTATCTAAACAATAATATTATACTCCACCCAATACTATATTTCATGATGTATGTGGAATTCTGCTTTTGCCATGATATATTTGTGATAAAATGTACTGAAACAGATGCATTATGGGAAATCCTGCATAAAGATCACTACATTACAGTATATTAGTTTAGTACCATTCAGTGTTTGGTACAAGGTGTGTGACCTGTAGATGTACTGTAGCCCAGGCCTTAGCTAGAATTCCACTTGGTGAGTAAATGCAAAGATATCGCAGTATAAATAATGGATGGAATTCCAGCGTCCCGTGTACTCAATAAAACATAAACATTAGGCTATTATATATTTATCTATGGAGACACAGTCTAGGATGCATCAAGAAGAGGGTATCTATTAACCATCTCCATTATGCATATACTTATAACGAGTTACACACATGTTGTTAAACATCAGTTCATTTATTAACATTCAGCTAGAAAAGTACATTTTATAAAGTTGGGATCTACTGTACATACTAATCCTTAGAGAGAAAGAAAGTGAGAGAGAGGGAGAGAGATTAGTACCAACCAAACAGCTCCTGTCATTTTTCAGACACAGCCTGTAACATTACAGCTAGAAGCTGATTGGTCGATACTTTACCTCTCTCCTTTATCTCTCCCCTCCCTCCCCCTAGCCCTCTTTTCTCACAGCATCCACACTCATTACTAGCTCCCATTCACAATTGCAGGACTTTCTTCAGGCAGCACCCACCCTATGGCATGCCCTTCCACACACACTAAGTCTCTCCTCTAGCCTTCAAACTTTCAAGCGTTCCCTAAAAACTCACTTCTTCAGGCAAGCCTATCATATTCAGGACCCCCACACAACCTCCAGTAGCATTCACATACTGTATAATTGTATCCCATCCCATCTGTCTTGCAATCTGGTCGGACTGCCATGCTATGGCATCCTATCCTTATGTATCCCTCCTATCTTCCATATAGATTGTAAAGGCCCCCATACACTATGCGATTTTCACCCGATTTCACCCGATGTCGGCACTTTGGGCCGATAAATCAGGTGAAATCGGCCCAAAATCGCATGTGTTTGACATCTGATCTGATCTGATGCGCGGTCCCGTGCGCATCAGATCGGATCAGGGCGTCGGACCTGCTGAAGATAAGATATATCGGAATCTGGGCACATCTTGGGTGCTTAAAAGCACCATGATGGGTCAGATCCGATATATCTATTGTGTAGCTCTGGAGTGGACCCTCCTCCGCCTGACCCCCTGCAGCACGTCACTGGAAGAAGCAGGGAGATGGGAGGGAGGAACCACCGCTGCTGCACTGTCCTGAGCTGAAAGTGAGTTGTTCTCTCTGTATACATTACACTGACATCAGGCTTGAGCTCCGGCGGAGTACGGCGCCTGATTGCTTATGCGGCTCTCCATAGACTGTGTTTACATTTTAATAACACAGGAGTCCACGGAGAGCCGCACAGGCAAACAGGCGCCGTACTCCGCCGGAGCTCAAGCCTGATGTCAGTGTACCGATGTTACCTGTATAGGAGTCCATGGAGAGCCGCATAACCAATCAGGTGCTGTGCTGCTACGGAGCTCAAGCCTGATTTCAGTGTACTGTATATAGAGAGAACAACTCACTTTCGACTCAGGACATTGCAGCTGCGGTGGTTCCTCTCTACCATCTGTAGCAGTGTCCACCACGTATTATAGTTTTACTTTGTCTGAATATTGTGTGGCTAACAGCTTAAGTGACCTACTGTACTGTATTGCTTGGTACTGAACATCAATGTGGCAGAGAACATAAGACGTGTCAGCTGATGAGAGTGCTTATCTGTCTTTGCTTGTCTACATTTTGGGGGGGGGGGGGGGGGGACAATGGGGAAATTTACTAAGCAGAAATGGCATAATCATTGCCATTTCTAGCCGTATCTAGCCAAATTTACTATGGTCGATATACATTCGTATTCCAGGTGAATTCGTATTTTAAAATACGGTAAATTACGGTACATCCAATTCGCATCAGATAAATCACATGAGATTCATCTGACGCAAATTGAATGTAAAAAAATGGCACATCATGTGTCAAATTGGATGAAGCCTTCCTGGGAAGCTGCCGGGGAAGTTCAAGGGAAATCAGATGCAATTTACAGGTCAGACAAATCTTTCTAGTGTATGGGGGCCTTAAGCTTGCGAGCAGGGCCCTCATGCCTCCATGTCAGTTTGTATCTACCCAGTTTGTTGAATCACTGTTGTTTCCATTGTAAAGCGCAACGGTATATGCTGCGCTATATAAGAAACTGCAAATAAATAATAATAAATGCACCCCCCCACCCCAGTTCAGGTAACTATAACTGCACCTGCCCATTATGTGTTCAAAGGTAAAGTATCCCAGTAAAGTAATCTGAGCTATATACAGGTGGACTGCTTTTGTTAAGTGCATTTGAAGATAGACCTCTTTTATTCAAGTGTTTTGCTGATATTAGTACTAAAACTAAGGGGTAAAGTCCGTTTTCTGTGTGGTATAAGTAGTGTGGGCTGTATTATGTTACTAACCTCTCCTGATCATTGGGCACTGCTTACACACCACAGTGATCTTGGCGCTCATCGACTTCCCAGCCTGCTGGATGGCCAACGTCCCTTCTTTATAAACATTGATAATGGACAGAGTTGCATAGACACTCCCTCCCCTGCTCGCCGTGGTGATGACTGTGCCAGTGATCACTTGAACAGAAAGATAAATGATCAGAAGTTATATAATGCAGAATTATTATACTATATATTACTATTATATTATAGACTAATAACAGCCTTACATACATCTGAACATGTTGTTGGAAGTACATGGGAGGCATAAGTGTATGTTTACTAAAGCTTTTAGAAATAAAAATATTTGATGTTGCCCATAGAAACCAAATAAGTTTAAACTATAGGTTTCCTTAAAATTGGTTTATTACACCAAGGATTCTGTATCTGGATGATAGGTCAACAGTTTCTAGGTTAACTATGAATGGTCGACAGGCTCAATGTCAACATGCACTAGGTTGACACTGACTAACGGTAGATGTGACAATGGTTGACACATGAAAAGTTTGACACACGATTTTGGGGGGCTTTTTAATGTTTTGCATTCCACGTGGACTACAATTGGGAATGGTAAAGTGCCTGGAGCATGGCGAACAAATCGGTATATGTGAGTTTACGGACTACATTTAATGTTGACCGATTTGTTTTGGGAGTCGATCTTTTCCATGTTGACCTATTGCTGTGTCAACCTTTTGTCTATTACATGTCAACCTTTTTATTACATATCGATGTGTATAAATGCCAAGGCCAATAATAATCTGACTGAAGGGGGTGGGGTTATTATCAGGCATGTTCATAACTGTAGTCGGTAAATGATTTACACATGTCTAACATATAATCCAATGGATTGTCCAGTCTCAAATGCGTCCTATTGTCCAGTCTAATAATCCTACCTATTGTCCAGACTCAAATGCGGTTTCCGCGGTCTCTTTTAGTGATGTAGTTGTGAGGCATCACAAGTGTAGTAGCCGCCCACCCACCAGTCAGCAGAGATGTGAAAACAAAGAGTTCACCCCTAGTTCTGTGCTCTTGGGAGTCAGCAGTGATGCCCATCGACGTGCTCAGCAACTGCGTTCTTCATCTCAGCTACAATGCAGATGCAAGGAACACTGACTTCCCAAGTCCCTCCAAGGACATGCAGATTAACTGTGGGAGGTACAATCCCCTAAAAGACCTCTTCCTGTCAATCACTCTATGACTGATTCCTCACTCCAAGCAGCATCGCAAAGGTACCTTTGGTTGCATATAATGCGGCCGCGGCACATGCCATGTCTGCCTTTAATCACTCAGTTGTGACACCATCAAAGTTGTGACCGCATCAGGCCCTGGATGTGCTCTTCTTGAGCATATCAACTAAAATGTTTTCTCTTTTAGGGCAGGATGTACCAACTATTTATGGTACCTCATGCCACTTATCGCGACTACAATAATCACATATGTGATTAGTGACGCAAAGGGCACATCTCTTGATAAGAGCTGCACCTCCCGGGACTTCTGCAGAGTGATGCGTCTGTTGTGGGGTTGCTGATCGTTATCAACCTCCCTTTTGATCTATACATGCAATCTGAGTTACTGAACGATATTGGGCATTATGAAACCAGCCTTGCCAAGTGGTAAATTCATTTTATATTGCGGTGATAGGTAAATTTATCCAAAATTTCCTTGTAGGCCAAAAACACACACGGTGTTCCAGCAATACAACATGAGGGAACCCGGTGTCTGAATACAGCCCTTTGTACTGTAACAGTTCACCTTCTGTCCGCCCAGTTGTGTTTACACGCAATGACCGGGACACATGTTTACCGTGTTCTCATAAACATCTCAAGGAAACTTTTCAGTCGCAGACACCAGTACACGACGCTGGATGAGCACCGAGCCAACTCTAACTATACTTCTCTCATTTCTCAGGATGGAAGAGCTTTTGCTTTGCTCTGATAAAGGAGTACAAATTTGGGTCATTTTGTTCCCATACCGAAATTGCTTGAGCAGTAATTGCTCTCCAGGGTCCCAGTCCGTCTACATTTTTGTTGGCAGACTCCGACTGTTGGTTTTAGACCTTAATAAAAATGAAATAAAAACATAAGTATCAAGCTAAACAAGCAAACAATGGAATTTATGACATTGGATAAATGCAATAATAGATTAACATTGCAATAAAATAATAGTCTGAAAAACAAGATTTTATTATTAAGCCGCTTCTATGTCTTTCTTCATTCCTGAAGAAGCACTTCTGTATATGATTGATTACTGAAGTACATAGTTTTTTAAAATTGTATTATACTTTTTTTTTTTAAAGACAAACTGCATCCTGTATATATTGGACTAATGTGTTAATAATAATTTATGCTTTTTAAAATAATTGTGCAGGAGTACTATGATTGAACATAAATAAATGTTATGTTTTATTTAATGTTTAGTTTTATCAAAGGGAGATGTAGTCTATTGCTCATTATGACATCACCCTGTACCTGTATACCGTTACACTTGTCATTGCTGCACTACAGAACCTTTGCTGTTATTAAGTCTGCATTTAGAGGGCCGCACTGTTTGCTGAACTCCCAGAGGACCTGAGGTGAGAGAATCCAGCTGGACAGGGTTGCAGGCCCCAGTGCAATCTCCAGGTTAACTCGTACTGATGTTAAAGCACTTACACAAACTACCAGGTAGGCTGGGGCTACATGTACCTCATATATCTCAGCCTATCTCAGCCTAAGGCTGCAAAAACACATTCTCTTACTTGACTTGTATTAATGTGTATTTCTCTGTAAAATTACAAGAAATAAACTTCACAATAAGGAACAAGAACACTTTTTCTGGGTATATTTGAACATAAAAGTGTACCCCCTAGTTACAGACATGCAGAGAAGTGGTACTGTATGGAGGGGGCACTGACTGTTTGGAGGGGCACTGACAGTATGGAGGGGGACACTGACTGTATGGAGGGGACACTGACTGTATGGAGGGGACACTGACTGTATGGAGGGGACACTGACTGTATGGAGGGGACACTGACTGTATGGAGGGGACACTGACTGTATGGAGGGGGCACTGATGGTTACATTAAAACCAATTCCCCAACAGCAGAGTGGTTAAAGTTACATAAACAGTAGTGGCCAGGAATGTAGTATAATGACAGCACACTCAGCATGATTTAGGATCCTTATTAACACTTAATTTAATATTTTCCACATTACATCATTGCACTAGGGCTAGGCTTTAGTAAAGGACAATATAAAACAACAAAAACTAATTGTACAGAGAGTACAAATAAGATCATATATGCATAGAGCATAAGCAAAAATGATCCTGTTAGTTACTGGTGTGGGGTTCCAAGGGAACACATGGGGTACATTGTAGGGGAAGGGCACACAAGGGACAAGTCATAGAGAAAGGCCACACTTGGGCCTAGTTTATTTATTATTTATTAACAGTTTCTTAAATAGCGCACACATATTCCGCAGCACTTTACAGTGGAGTATAGTTGAACATTTGGATCAGTCTGTGCCCCAGTGGAGCTTACAATCTATATTCTCTACCACATGTACACGCACACACAGACATTCTAGGACTAGACTAGTTGTAGGAAAAGGGCAACACGTGGGACAAGTCATAGAGAAAGAGAATACATGGGACTAGTTGTAGGGACAGAGCAACACGTGGGACAAGTCATAGAGAAAGACAACACATGGGACTAGTTGTAGGGACAGAGCAACACGTGGGACAAGTCATAGAGAAAGACAACACATGGGACTAGTTGTAGGAAAAGGGCAACACATGGGAAAAGTCATAGAGAAAGACAATACATGGGACTAGTTGTAGGAAAAGGGCAACACGTGGGACAAGTCAGAGAGAAAGACAACACATGGGACTAGTTGTAGGAAAAGGGCAACACGTGGGACAAGTCAGAGAAAAAGACAACACATGGGACTAGTTGTAGGAAAAGGGCAACACGTGGGACAAGTCAGAGAGAAAGACAACACATGGGACTAGTTGTAGGAAAAGGGCAACACGTGGGACAAGTCATAGAGAAAGACAACACATGGGACTAGTTGTAGGGACAGAGCAACACGTGGGACAAGTCATAGAGAAAGACAACACATGGGACTAGTTGTAGGGACAGAGCAACACGTGGGACAAGTCATAGAGAAAGACAACACATGGGACTAGTTGTAGGGACAGAGCAACACGTGGGACAAGTCATAGAGAAAGACAACACATGGGACTAGTTGTAGGAAAAGGGCAACACGTGGGACAAGTCAGAGAAAAAGACAACACATGGGACTAGTTGTAGGAAAAGGGCAACACGTGGGACAAGTCAGAGAGAAAGACAACACATGGGACTAGTTGTAGGAAAAGGGCAACACGTGGGACAAGTCATAGAGAAAGACAACACATGGGACTAGTTGTAGGGACAGAGCAACACGTGGGACAAGTCATAGAGAAAGACAACACATGGGACTAGTTGTAGGGACAGAGCAACACGTGGGACAAGTCATAGAGAAAGACAACACATGGGACTAGTTGTAGGGACAGAGCAACACGTGGGACAAGTCATAGAGAAAGACAACACATGGGACTAGTTGTAGGAAAAGGGCAACACGTGGGACAAGTCAGAGAGAAAGACAACACATGGGACTAGTTGTAGGGACAGAGCAACACGTGGGACAAGTCATAGAGAAAGACAACACATGGGACTAGTTGTAGGGGACAGAGCAACACGTGGGACAAGTCATAGAGAAAGAGAATACATGGGACTAGTTGTAGGAAAAGGGCAACACGTGGGACAAGTAAGAGAGAAAGACAACACATGGGACTAGTTGTAGGGACAGAGCAACACGTGGGACAAGTCATAGAGAAAGACAACACATGGGACTAGTTGTAGGGACAGAGCAACACGTGGGACAAGTCATAGAGAAAGACAACACATGGGACTAGTTGTAGGAAAAGGGCAACACGTGGGACAAGTCATAGAGAAAGACAACACATGGGACTAGTTGTAGGAAAAGGGCAACACGTGGGAGAAGTCAGAGAGAAAGACAACACATGGGACTAGTTGTAGGGACAGAGCAACACGTGGGTCAAGTCATAGAGAAAGACAACACATGGGACTAGTTGTAGAGACAGAGCAACACGTGGGACAAGTCATAGAGAAAGACAACACATGGGACTAGTTGTAGGGACAGGTAAACATGTGGGACAATTCAGAGAAAGACAACATGTCGAACTAGTTGTAGGGACTGGGAAACTTGTGGGACAAATCATATAGATAGGCAACATATGGGACTAGTAGTAGGGATAGGACACACATTGGACAAGTCATAGAAAAAGGGAATATGTGGGACTAGTTATAGCAGAAGGGCAACATGGGGCTATTTTTTGAGAAAAGTGTAAACATGGGACTAGTTGCAGGGAAGACAACACATGGGTATATTTGTAGGGAAAGGGAATACATGGGGCAAGAGGTAGGGAAGGGGAACACTTGGGTCAAGTTATATGGGAAGGGCACACATTGGGCAAATTGTAGGGAAAGGGCATGCATTACACACACACACACACACACACACACACACACACACACACACACACACACACACACACACTATACAAGGGTCAGTAGTCAGAACAGGGGTCTGAGCAACTGATAGGAAGGAGACAAGGCCAACTGAGTGAACCCAGGATCCTGGTCTAGTAGATATTGTACATACATATTATAGACTGCAAAATACCTATGTCACAGGACTATTAAAGAGGATACTTGGAAAAATAGAAAGTTAACAGAAAAGTTTTACAATACAGCAACAGCAGCAGTTATGTTAGAGGAACACATGTACCCATTCCCCCTCCACTAACTTCAGTAAGTTCTTTTATAACATCTTATGAAGACAGAGGCACTGAACACAGGGGACAGAATGCGTATATGCCATTTGGCCAACCACAGTTGAATGTATGAATATTAAACCATTACAACCCTGTAATTCAACTGATCCAACATGATGTATTTATAGGACTAAACATAGAATTTCCAAAGACACTCACAACCTCTGAAAGGAATCATACTGACAAGTGAAACAGCACAGATCCTTGCTGTGCTGCAGCTTTAAATAGCTTCTGGAAGGAATGTTAGATACTGTATTATTACTAACAGT
This sequence comes from Crinia signifera, assembly GCF_055691185.1. Classification (NCBI taxonomy): domain Eukaryota; kingdom Metazoa; phylum Chordata; class Amphibia; order Anura; family Myobatrachidae; genus Crinia; species Crinia signifera. Next base: position 263,142,413 of record NC_139219.1, read on the forward strand.
ATAGAGAGTTATATAGAGGTACAGTATGTGAAGGGTGCTCACACTGACGGTCACTTATGTTATTGCTAAAGATGTTTTTGGTCCATGTTTGTTAAAAGTGTGTTTAATGTCACAATATGCACATCTAGGTGAAGTCATATAACAGTTGTACATTAGACTACACAACCTACCCAACGTCAGAACAGTGTGTAAAGCTAGGCAATTGTCTAGGCCCTGAGATGAAGCAGAAGCGGCCAATCAATTCCTCACATGTGAATATGCCAGCTGCTGATCTTCAATGTCAGGGTGCAATGCCTGTCTATCATGTCACGGCCAAGAGATATATTCCCACCGGATAAGGTAAAAAGCAGTGGAGGAGGGAGCACTGCTGCAGGTGGGGAAGGACACCCCTGTGGTTGAGTTGGCTCTGCCCAAGGACACCAATAATTTTGAGCTTGTAATATACTCTCTCCCAGTTGCCTGTAATCCCTTAGCAACATCTGCATTTTTATGCAGTGAGAATGTAGGAGCCGGACTGGAGGCAAAGCCTGGGGGTAGGCTCCCCTGACGGTTTGTAGGAAGCTGACTAGCAGTTAGTCATAGGAGGAGTGCTTAAGGAGAGGGTCATAGGGGGAGGGGCTTAACGGGGTGTTGGAGGGGTTTATAAGCAGGGTTCAGGCAGGAAATAGGGGTCACTGGGAGATTTTCTCAACAGCTAAGCAGCGTGACATCTCCCATGGCTTCCCCAGGCAACGCTGATGCGGAGGTATCCGCTGCGCTTGCTGCCCTCAGGGAGGCAGCTGGCACCAGAGGGACTGAGTGGCTGCAGCAGCAGATGTCAGGTCTGCTGGGGGGACTGGGAGCAGCAACGCAGGAGGCTGCTCCAGCGGGTGCACGGCCTCGGAGGTCCAGGCTTCCGGAGCGCTTTAGCCCATCTGTGTCCCCCAGGGTTCAGCGCCGTTCACGGAGCCCCGTTAGGGACCCTCCAGGCCAGGCTGCGGGCCGGGCACCTTCCGCCCGCAGGACCAGGTCTGGGAGGAATCCAACCAGCAGGCGGAACCCTCCGCGCGGGGGGGATCCCCCCCACGTGCAAGAAGATCCGGCGTTGCGTGGTACTGGACCTGGTGCGGTGGGGCATGCGGGGCATGCTGCTGCCCAGCGCGGGGTGAGTCGTGCCAGGGGGGCAGAAGTACAGGCTGAGGACCGCAGGCCTGGTACATGGAGCGAGAGGAGCACAGCTGGCTCCGCCTCCAACGAGGTCACGCCGGCTGGTGCTGTACCTGAGGGTCGGGATGACAGGAGAAGAGAGATGGCAGCGTCAGCAGATGATGGAGAAATACCTGGTCCTTCCTCATTGGCTGGAGTTCGTCAGGACACTGGACCTGCGGCTGCTGGGTTCACAGCCCCCAGGCAGCCTGGTGAGTCTGTCTCTATGTCTGTTAATGCTTTAGCGCAGAGTCAGGGGGGGGGAGGGTTAGCCCTCCAAGGGGAAATGAGTAGAGGTTTTACTGAATTATTGAGTGGTTTTGCAGATTGGTTGGTGGGTTTGCGGCAGGGGGCGGGGCCGTCCCCGGCGGCAGCATGGGTGCCGCAGAATGCGGGCACACCAGCTAGCATTAGTGTGCCAGTCAGTAATAGTGTGCCGGTTAGCAGTGGGGTGCCGGTTAGCAGTGGGGTGCCGGTGAGCAGCGGGGTGCCGGTATCCGGCGGTGAGCAAAGTAGCAGTAGTGCAGGGGCAGAAGGGGGCAGTGTTGGGACGCAGGAGGAGAGTGGAAGGCTCAGTGACACTGCAAAAGGGGAGGTGTATGTATGCTTTGAGGGGCCATTGGGGGCCCACCTGAAGCAGGAGGTGAGGGAGAAGATTTGGAAAGGGGAATACGTTGATATATTTTCATTGCTCCCTTTAGAGCGTTCTAATCTGGATAGGCCCCGTAAGGAGGAGAAGAAGGAGGAGGAGGAACGGCGGCGGTATCGGCTGATACCGCGGTCATTCACGAACTGGCTCCAAGCATTTGCTATTTTAGCTAGTGTGATTGGGGAGAAGGCACCTGACAATTGTTCAGGCTTGTTTTGTTACATGGATGCGATAGGAGAGGCATACCGTGTGTACGGGGGCTTGGCTTGGCTCAGGTACGATGAGCAGTTTAGGCAGAGAAGGCTGTTCGCCCTAACATACGTTGGGACCATAAGGATATTGCTTTATGGTTAAAGGTGACGGCTCCCACAAAAAGTGGGCAGCCCTTTCGTGGGGACGGGGGGGGGGCGAGGGAGGCCACAAATGGGACGGCCATGCAGAAGGGACTCTGCTTTGCCTTTAATGACGGGTCATGTCGTTTTGGGGCAAAATGCAAATTTAAACATGAATGTTCCACCGGTTCGGCTGGAAAGGATGCTGGGCTATCTGCGTAGGTATCCTGACCAGCAGACAGCCGTGTTGTTGGAGGAGGGGTTTAGGGAAGGTTTTAAGATACCTTCCGACGTGCAGGTTTCAGGGGGCTTGAGGAGGAATTTGAAGTCTGCAAGGGAGCATCCAGAGGTGGTGCAGGATAAACTGCGTAAGGAGGTGCAGCTGGGTCGTATGGCTGGACCTTTTGGGTCGGCACCATGGCCAGATTTGATAGTCTCTCCATTGGGGGTGGTGCCAAAAAAGGAGGCGAACAAGTTTCGTCTTATACACCATTTATCTTTTCCAAAAGGGGCGTCGGTCAATGATGGCATTGACCCTGACATCTGCTCGGTGGTTTATACATCGTTTGACACGGCTGTTCAGTGGGTGAAGCGGTTTGGGAAAGGGGCCAGATTGGCAAAGACGGATATTGAATCGGCATTCCGTTTGCTGCCGGTTCACCCAACCAGTTTGCGTTTGTTGGGTTGTTGTTGGGACGGGGAATTTTTTGTTGATCGTTGTTTACCGATGGGTTGTTCTTTGTCATGTGCTTATTTTGAGGCCTTTAGTTCTTTTTTGGAGTGGGTGGTTAAGGATGTCTCTGGGTGTAGTTCAGTTATTCATTACCTAGATGACTTCTTATGTATTGGTCCTGGGGGGACCGGAGTATGTGACTTATTGTTGAGGACTGTTGAAAGGGTGTCGGCAGACTTTGGGGTCCCGCTTGCTCCAGGTAAGACGGAGGGCCCTGCGACTGTGATCAGTTTTTTGGGTATTGTCATTGATACCGAGAATATGGAGTGCCGCTTGCCCGAGGAGAAATTGCTGGGTTTGAAGGCCGAGGTAGGGAGGGCATTGCTGTTGAAGAAGATTAGATTGCGGGAATTGCAATCCTTGCTGGGCAAATTGAATTTTGCGTGTCGCATTATGCCTATGGGCCGCATTTTCAGCAGGAGGCTGGCAGCAGCGACAGCAGGGGTGGTTCTTCCTCATCATTTTGTCAGATTAGGTAGTGAGTTGAAAGGGGACTTGCGGGTGTGGGCAACTTTTTTGGAAGCTTTTAACGGCAGAGCTTTGTGGATGTCAGACACATGCGTCGCTACTGAGCTAGACCTTTTCACAGACGCGGCCGGGAGTGGTGGGTTCGGGGCATATTGCCAGGGACATTGGTGTGTAGGCCGGTGGCCGGAGTCTTGGGTGCAGAGAGGCATGGTTAAAAACTTGGCATTGTTGGAGTTGTTTCCTATCTTGGTAGCAGTAGTTGTTTGGGGGGAGCTATTCCGCAATAGGAAGATTTGTTTTCACTGCGATAATTTGGGGGTTGTCATGGCTATTAACCAATTGTCGGCATCTTCACCGTCAGTGGTCACTATTTTGCAGCAGTTAGTATTGGAATGTCTGGCTTTGAATTTGTGGGTTGTGGCTAGGCACGTTCCCGGTGTCTCTAACGGCATTGCGGATGCTTTATCTCGTTCACAGTGGGAGCGTTTTCGGGAGTTGGCACCAGAGGCGGACAGGGAGGGGACCGGGTTCCCGAGTCGGCTCTGGGCTCTGCTGGACGGGTAGTCGATCAGCTCATCAGGGAATCCTTGGCCCCGAATACATGGTCGGCATACAATCAGGAATGGCGGAGCTGGTTAGAATGGCGTGAGGTAGTAGGTCTGAAGGAGGATGATGACGAGTTGGCTGTCTTGCTATATATAGGCCATTGTAAGGAGATTGGTTGGTCAGTGGCAAAAATCACGCGCTGCATGGCGGGCTTGGCTTTTGGGTTTCGTGCAGGCGGCAGGCCTGACGTCACTAAGAATTTCCTGATTGCGCAGGCTTTAAAAGGTTGGAGGAGAGGTCATGTCGTACAGGATCAGAGAAGGCTGTAGTTCCAATTTCGAGGAACGGTTGTTTGGGGTAGCTTTTTCGCTTGCCTTCTTCGGGGCACTGCGGATTGGGGAGCTCGTGAGTCCAAGCGTGTCCAGGCCGGGAGGTTTGTTAGGAGAGGATGTGGATTTATACTCGGATAGGGTGGAGCTAGTGGTGAGGAGGTCTAAGACGGATCAGTTAGGGAGGGGGAAGAAGGTAGTTCTCTTCTCTGTACCAGGCTCAGATATGTGCCCGGTGGCACGGCTGGGGATATTTAAGGAGGTCAGAGTGGGCAGGGAAAGGGATCCTTTGCTGATGCATGCGAATGGATCCTTTTTATCACGGTTTCAGTTCACAAGTGTGTTTAGAGCAGTCCTGCGGACGTTGGGCCTCAAGGGGGAGGAATACGCGGGTCACTCTTTCCGCATTGGGGCCGCAACTGAGGCTGCTAGAATGGGATTTGGGGATGAGTTGATTAAGCGTATTGGGCGGTGGGAATCGTCTCGCTTTCGGTCTTATGTTCGTTTAGGGGATTGTTGAGGTTGACCGTGTTTTTTCTGCTTTAGGGCAGCCTCCGTGCCTGATTTGGATTTTAGGACATTCATATGTCTTTTGGGGAGCTTTACGGGCTGATGTCAGACCGAACGGCCGCCAGCTGGGTTTGGATAGAGAGGAGGCAGTGGTTCGCTGGCTGGGAAAACGCGGTATGGTATGGAGTGGAGTGCTGCAGGAATTTCACCGTTTTGTTCGGCTCGATAGGGTTCCCGACATATAAGTTCTGCATGTGGGCGGGAATGACCTTGGGAGCAGACCATTTAGGGAGTTGATACGGGATATCAAGTTTGATCTCCTACGGTTATGGGCAATGTTTCCGGAATTAATCACGGTTTGGTCAGACATCGTGCCACGCCATTATTGGAGGGATGCGAGGTCGGCTGACAAGCTCAATAAGGCACGGATTAAAGTTAACAGGGCGATTGGGCGTTTTATGGCCAGGAACGGGGCTGTTGTGGTGAGGCACAGGGAACTTGAGTCTGGTGCCGGGGCATTTTGGAGAGGTGACGGTGTGCACCTGAATGCTGTGGGGATAGATGTTTGGTCTTTGGGACTACAAGAGGGAATAGAAACAGCGTTCCGGATGTGGGGGGGCGCACGGGGTTAAGGGTTTAACCTCGTGCTTTGTGGCGGAGGGGGGTCCTCGAGGTTGGTGGCATTGAGGCTTAATTATGCGGCGGGGAGGGCCCCATGAGGGGGCTGGACTCCCCTGGGTGAGGTTAATTAATGAGCACTGGGTGTGTACAATTGGTGCCCTCGAGCCAATCGCTATCGGCTGGGGGTAAGAGCTCCTGGAAGTGCTTAGAGGTGTGGATATATATTTATTGAGGGCCTCGGGGACCACCTTCCGTGGGAATGTTTTTGGATTATTGTTTAAAATTGTATTGTTTCAATAAAGATGGCTGCTGTGGCCAATTTTATCCAACAAGAGAGTTATGTCATTTGTGGGGGGGTAGTTGGGCACAGCGATTAGACAATACCCTGTCATGTAGGAGCCGGACTGGAGGCAAAGCCTGGGGGTAGGCTCCCCTGACAGGGTTTGTAGGAAGCTGACTAGCAGTTAGTCATAGGAGGAGTGCTTAAGGAGAGGGTCATAGGGGGAGGGGCTTAACGGGGTGTTGGAGGGGTTTATAAGCAGGGTTCAGGCAGGAAATAGGGGTCACTGGGAGATTTTCTCAACAGCTCCCACCCACCCTTCCCTATTTTTTTTATAGTTTAGGTAGAATATTTGATAGGATGTCTTTTTGTCACAGTGGCCTGTGCGGAGGGGGGTCCTCGAGGTTGGTGGCATTGAGGCTTAATTATGCGGCGGGGAGGGCCCCATGAGGGGGCTGGACTCCCCTGGGTGAGGTTAATTAATGAGCACTGGGTGTGTACAATTGGTGCCCTCGAGCCAATCGCTATCGGCTGGGGGTAAGAGCTCCTGGAAGTGCTTAGAGGTGTGGATATATATTTATTGAGGGCCTCGGGGACCACCTTCCGTGGGAATGTTTTTGGATTATTGTTTAAAATTGTATTGTTTCAATAAAGATGGCTGCTGTGGCCAATTTTATCCAACAAGAGAGTTATGTCATTTGTGGGGGGGTAGTTGGGCACAGCGATTAGACAATACCCTGTCATGGCTCTGAAACGGTATTTAGTAAAAACAACAGATTACAGACCTGTGATGGCTGTCCCCTGCATTCTGCCTTGAAACGTGTTCAGGGAATTAAACGGGTTGACTGATGTGAATGGTATTGAAACGGTATTTAAAACAGTAATCTACTGCAATGTGAAGGCTCAGACCCGTTTTAAATACCATTTAAAAATACAGTTTTTTTAAACTTTTTGGCAGTGCGAAAGCGGTATAAGTTAATGAGCATCCTATGTAATATGTGTCCCGGGCACTATACCACCTGAACCACACAACGCCACAATTTCTGGCCTGAAGGTTCTTTGGTCCTGTCTCTAATTTGATCGGTCCCCCGCGTGTTCGCACGGTGTGCGTACCGATGTTGAAGCCCTGCGCATGCACATCATTGGTTATGTGCATGGGCAGGGCTTCTGTGCGGGCGCCTTCGCAGGATGGGGGTGGCACTCTGACATGAGAACACCCAGCATTACATAGGCGTCCCCATGCAAACACTGGGCTTTCCCATGCAATTTCATCCGTGACGCAGTGTGCCGGTGGCGGGTGGCTGAGGTCACATGATGTCAGCCGCCCACCCTGTCTTCATCCCGGAGCCCGCAAATATAAGTCAGTCTCCACTAACTTATATTTGCGAGCCCAGGAGAAATCATTCGATGCATACCAACCATCAAATGATTTCTCTTGCTGCAGGCACATGCGAGGGGATGTGTTCGCACCTTACCAATTCAACCAGAATCAGGCCCACAAGCCAACCAAGCACCCGAGAAATCAATTCGGTAATATACCTCAATACACCACACAGTGGCGTCTGTGATCTGACAGGTCTCATACATCTTTGCTGCTGAAAATGTATCTTAGTTGCAAAGCAATGTGACTAGGATGAACCAGGACTGTGGTGATTAATTTAATATGTAACACTTACAGTCTGTACAGTATATCTGAGTGCAACTGAGGAGGGTGGGGGAGATACCAGCGACTCAAGCGTTGGTGGGCAGTGCAAAAATGACCCACCCACTACTTCCCTCACTGCATCTCCTATGATCTTTTCCCTATACTGTTCACTTCACCATGATGCGGGCTGTATACGTGAGATCTGCCCACGCACTCTCAGGGTGCAGGGAACTATATAATAATAATAATTGGGAGTCTCCCGAAACCTCCAGGAGAGTAAAGTATGCAGGTTCGTAACTATATGTGTACCAGTGGTGCTATCTGGCAACACCACCCAGTTGGCTGTTCATTTCCTCTGCCCATTCGACACTCACCTCTGCTGCCTGCCCGCCACTCAACACCGCTGATCCCCGCGCACAGCTCCTATGCTGAGACCACAGGCATTTCAAAAGTGATGCTGGCCACAAGCTCTGATTGGCTCAGGAGCCAGTGCCCATTTTTGAAATATCTGCAGGCTCCGCTCTCCCCCCTGCTGCAGAACCAGAATAAACAGTGAGTAGCAGTACTGGGGGCATTTTATAAGTGGTACTATTCTCGACTAAAGGGCACTACTGGGGCAGGGTTGCCGACCCTCCCGGAATTCCCAGGAGTCTCCCGAAAATCGGGACTTCCTCCCGGCCCCCCGGAAGGGTGGGCAACCCTCCCGGAATCTAGTGGACCCCCCTGAATCCCCCGAATCGCGGCATGTAAATGCCGCAATCCGCGGGTCTCAGAGGAGGGGGCGGAGCTAAAATGGCACAATCGCGTCATTTTAGCCCCGCCCCCTCCATGGACAGCAGTCATTTCTTCTATTTCCCGTAGTGGGGGCGGGGCTTAATGACGTCACCGCCAAGCCCCCGCCCCCCGATCGGGTAAGGAAAGTCTCCTCTCCGGGCTTCTCCCGGAGAGGAGCATTAAAAAGTCGGCAACCCTGTACTGGGGGCACGTGTAATATAGACAATACTGGGGCATTGTGTAAGGGGCATTACAGTGTTTGCCATAATGTGACATGGATATCATGATATGCATCATAATAATGTGATATGGGCATTATGGTGTGGCATAATGTGATATGGGGTCTACAGTGTCCCTACATTACACTACGGTGTTAATGATACTCTTCCCCATGAAGTCACACCCCTAAATGTTTGGTGCACACACTAACCTTGATGTCAGTCAGGGGGGGGAGAAGTGCTGCCAATTCCCTTTCCGCCACAGGGCACCAAAATGTCTAGTTACGGCACTGCAAGTATGTATTATGTCTGTTCGGAATCACAACTGTGCAGGCACTTTAGTACGTGATGTTATATAAGTACCAGAATGTGGCAGCAGATAAGAACCACTTGGCCTATTTATTCTACCCATGTACATATGAGTGTGGATTGAAAGATCTACAGTGTCTATGTAGATAGTCAATAGGTCAACACAGACAATAGGTCGACTTGAAATAGGTCGACATGGTCAAAAGGTTGATGTGGAAAATGTTGACACCTGAAAGGTTCCCAACTGTAGTTCACGTGGATGGTATTCACCTGTTGTCAATGTCAACATTTTGTTTGTGACCTATTGCATGTCAATCTATTGGCTATCTACCTAGACACTGTGGACCTTTCATCCACCTGCCGTACATACACACTAGGGTTACTTTTTGTTGGTAGCCAGTTAACTTACCAGTATATTTTTGAAGTGCGGGAACTGCTCAATATATTTTATCATTGGCATACACTAGCTGCCGGGACAACCTGATACAGTATGTCCCTGATCGATCACACATATTGCCTGAGCACACCCGCCAATGCACTAGTGATGTATCGTTCATCATCTGCATGAACAATGTGTATTGCATAGGGTGCACCCAGCTATAGTTTGTCAGTAAAAGGTTATAGGTTCCTGCCATACTGGTATACCCTAAAGGGAAAAACTATTTTATAGAGCCAGCGGAGATGTGTCCTGGAAAACCTAATTGTTCTGAAATTGCAAAGTCTATATAAGATAAATGAGAATGTTGGGTTAGTGGAACAGCCATAAGTGTGCTTAGACCATAGGCTGTCCGTATATAGTTACTATGGATCCTTGTGTTACACTGTAGCCCAGCTGCCACTTTTTCTGCAACAGTTGTCTGCATAGAGGCAATGATACAACAAGGATTCATATTAAACACAGACACAAAAATGCGATAGGACGGCATTCTGTACTTCTATTTAAATAACCACGTCACAAAAGATATGTAATTCTTCCATTTCCTTAATATAAACGACACATTACTTTAAATAGATTTAGTGAATTGTAGCCAGAAGCGTAAAGTTCTATAGCAGGTCCAAATAGCAAAATGGTTTTGTTTCCTGGGAAATCTAGTCTATTGGCTCTGGAGAGCCTTCCTCTGCCCCTTTCCCTGAATGTGCAGTGTAACCCTAGCTGGGCTTTCTGATATCCAAAACAAGATTTAACTCAGCATGTACCAGCTCCCATGCATGCGTAGCAGGGCCGATAGACTGGCACTGCCAGGGACCATTTAGCTGCTACACACCATGCAACGCATACCTCCCAACTTCAGTGATAACGAAATAGGGGCGGGGCGTATGTAAATGAGGGCGCAGTTTATGCTAATTAGCCGTGACCTCATTTTCATACGAGAATAGACGCTGTGCGCGTGAGCACAGCGTCTATTCTATTAGATTGGGGGGTCTCCCAACTGCCACTCCCCGCAGCGGGACAATGCCTGCCGCAGGTGGGACAGCGGGACAGGACCCGAAAATCGGGACTGTCCCGCTTTAATCGTCACAGTTGGGAGGTATGCAACAGAACAACTGGACTATCATGCTGTGTTTATATGGTTTTGTCAATGTTTCTACTCCTAACTTGCTGGTTATGTAATTTTTTTTAAATAACAAAAAGCAGTATTCTAATTTGTATATTAATCATTATTGTAAGATAGTGCAGGGACCCACTTCAAAGATACAGAATACTCCTTCTAGCAGTATTATGTACATAACATGTATTTATTTATTCATCCTTACTGTACAACAATAAATACGTACAGTATGACAGACATATAGTCAGATCATCTGCAAGATGCAGGCTTTGCTGTGATTCCTATAAATCTGCCCATAAATTGAACGCAACAGTATATAAAAGGCTAAGCCGAATTTGTTTTGCCTTTTAAATTATTTCAATTTCAAAAAGACAACTAGACATGCGATTCAGGCCTGTGCCTGCATCTTGCAGGCTATTATAAGGTGCAATAATATTGGACATTTATTATATTAATTTTTATAGTATATTCAGTGTTCATTCATTTAAGTATGTAATGTAATGACACTTTTTTTTCTATGATTATGTTTATTAACGTTTGCAACGTGGCATCTACTGTATTACAGACTTGCCCAAGACCACCGTCATTTCTGAGGACGTCATTGCTGTTTAAATAAGCAGTCTCAGACTTCAAAAGACTTGTTTTGATAAACATCAGAACCTTTCCATTAAAATGCCATTCTTGTATGTCTAAATAGTAGATTTTAGTATTTGGAGATTAACATCTCAGCTATTACTATTGGAATTTGCCTAATCCAGGTAGAAAGTTTCTAAGTGAAACCCTAGAGTGGAATAATGTTTTACAGGATAATGTCCATTAACGCTTTCAAGTACTGTAATTATTCATAAACCGGAAGACCTACTTGCAGTTGTAGGGGAGGCTGTTGTAACTGGAGAAGATGTGGTTGACGGTAACTTTTTAGGCCTGAATTTGTAATGGCCAATAAAACCATCAGCAGTCAAACTTAAGTCAGACAAGAACTGTATGAGGAGTTCATTTTTCTCAGATACAATGGGCCTGAAAAGAGGACATAAAAAATCTTTATACAGAGTAAAGAATATTATTAAATAAATAAATCATAAAATTAATTAGTACATACTGTTGTACAGTAGGTATCATTTACAAACAGACTTGATTCTAGAATGTCATCCAATTATAGGCTGAGTATCCCTTATCCAAATATCCATTTTACAAATTATTCTGAAAACTATACTTTCCAGAAAGTGAAAAAAATAATAATTGCCAAAAGCACTACTGGGGACATCTGTAACAGCACTACTGGGGACATCTGTAACAGCACTACTGGGTACATCTGTAACAGCACTACTGGGGACATCTGTAACAGCACTACTGGGGACATCTGTAACAGCACTACTGGGGACATCTGTAACAGCACTACTGTGGACATCTGTAACAGCACTACTGGGGACATCTGTAACAGCACTACTGGGGACATCTGTAACTGGCACTACTGGGTACATCTGTAACTGGCACTACTGGGGACATCTGTAACAGCACTACTGGGGACATCTGTAACAGCACTACTGGGGACATGATATGAAACATACACCACTGGGGACATCTGTAACAGCACTACTGGGGACATCTGTAACAGCACTACTGGGGACATCTGTAACAGCACTACTGGAGACATCTGTAACAGCACTACTGCGGACATCTGTAACAGCACTACTGGGGACATCTGTAACAGCACTACTGGGGACATCTGTAACAGCACTACTGGGGACATCTGTAACAGCACTACTGGGGACATCTGTAACAGCACTACTGAGGACATGATATGTAACTGGCACTACTGGGGACATCTGTAACAGCACTACTGGGGACATCTGTAACAGCACTACTGGGGACATCTGTAACAGCACTACTGGGGACATCTGTAACAGCACTACTGGGGACATCTGTAACAACACTACTGGGGACATCTGTAACAGCACTACTGGGGACATCTGTAACTGGCACTACTGGGGACATCTGTAACAGCACTACTGGGGACATGATATGAAACATACACCACTGGGGACATCTGTAACAGCACTACTGGGGACATCTGTAACTGGCACTACTGGGGACATCTGTAACAGCACTATTGGGGACATGATATGAAACATACACCACTGGGGACATCTGTAACAGCACTACTGGGGACATCTGTAACAGCACTACTGGGGACATCTGTAACAGCACTACTGGAGACAGCTGTAACAGCACTACTGGGGACATCTGTAACAGCACTACTGCGGACATCTGTAACAGCACTACTGGGGACATCTGTAACAGCACTACTGGGGACATCTGTAACAGCACTACTGGGGACATCTGTAACAGCACTACTGGGGACATCTGTAACAGCACTACTGGGGACATCTGTAACAGCACTACTGAGGACATGATATGTAACTGGCACTACTGGGGACATCTGTAACAGCACTACTGGGGACATCTGTAACAGCACTACTGGGGTCATCTGTAACAGCACTACTGGGGACATCTGTAACAGCACTACTGGGGACATCTGTAACAGCACTACTGGAGACATCTGTAACAGCACTACTGGAGACATCTGTAACAGCACTACTGGGGACATCTGTAACAGCACTACTGGGGACATCTGTAACAACACTACTGGGGACATCTGTAACAACACTACTGGGGACATCTGTAACAGCACTACTGGGGACATCTGTAACAGCACTACTGGGGACATCTGTAACAGCACTACTGGGGACATCTGTAACAGCACTACTGAGGACATGATATGTAACTGGCACTACTGGGGACATCTGTAACAGCACTACTGGGGACATCTGTAACAGCACTACTGGGGACATCTGTAACAGCACTACTGAGGACATGATATGTAACTGGCACTACTGGGGACATCTGTAACAGCACTACTGGGGACATCTGTAACAGCACTACTGGGGACATCTGTAACAGCACTACTGGGGACATCTGTAACAGCACTACTGGAGACATCTGTAACAGCACGACTGGAGACATCTGTAACAGCACTACTGGATACATCTGTAACAGCACTACTGGGGACATCTGTAACAGCACTACTGGGGACATCTGTAACAACACTACTGGGGACATCTGTAACAACACTACTGGGGACATCTGTAACAGCACTACTGGGGACATCTGTAACAGCACTACTTGGGACATCTGTAACAGCACTACTGGGGACATCTGTAACAACACTACTTGGGACATCTGTAACAGCGCTACAGAGGATATGATATATAACCGGCAGCAAATATGTGCAAGACAATGATTGCTTGGCATTCAAATTCAGAGATAGTACACACAGGGCCGGTGCCAGGTACGGCACCGCCCCAGGCGGGGGGAGTGCCCCGCCTCCCGCCCGCCGCTCACTGCTCACCTGCTCCGGGGGGGAACTGCACAATCCGACGCTCACTGCTGCACATGGGGGAGACTTTGCAAGGTGCCCCGCATTCCCGTCCTTCAGCTTCGTATCGGGAGGGCGCAGTCCACCGTCAGAGCCTTCCCCACCAACCAGCAGCCTGGGCCAGCCCAGCACGTGCTGCGGGAGACCTGGGACTTGCTCGACCTGTTCCCTGCCCTGAGCCAGGGGGGTGCGAACTTTGCCCCGGACAGGCACCTGGTGGTGGTGGTGGCAGGGCCGGTGCTATGTACAGCACTGCTCCATGACAGGGGGGGACTGGAGCCACCCACCGCTCACCTGCTCCGGGAGGGGGAGTGGGGGGGGGGGTGATGCGGTCACTGAGTCGCCGCTCCACGACAGGGGGAATAGAGTTGCGGCGAAAGAAGGGGAAGGGGAGGGGATGCGGCCACCGCTGCAGAGACACTGTCTCCAACTATAGGGGCAGGGTGTGGGGATGGTGCGGGCGCCGATGCGCTCTCCAGACGCAGCGGACCTGGCTCAAAGGGGGTAGGGGACAGTGCGGGCGCCACTGTGGAACTACCTATCCACTTGCTCCATGAGGGGGGGGGGGGGCTCCCAAGTGCCGCCCTCCAGTGGCCAGCGCCCTAGGCAAATGCCTAAGGCTGCCTAGTGATGGCGCCGGACCTGAGTACACAAACTTTGTTTCATGATTTCAAACGTTGTTGTATGCACAAATAAATTATATTTGTGTGTATTTCATGTGTTTGTACAACATAACTGTAAGATACCTCAAGATACATAAAAATATTTTGAAATACAGAATAATCCATTATCCAAAATTCTTCTGGTCCCGAGCATTTTGGATAAGGGATACTCAACCTGTATTACACAAATATGCCCACATACATCTAGCCTTCTTGCACGTTAAACATCCCTTCTAGTCACAGAGCATCTCTGCATGCAACTTTTTTCATTAAAATGCATCTTCTTATTCCCAAAATGATGGGAGTAGTGGGCACAAGCAGCTTCTGCTAAGAAGCTGTCTTTTCTCTGATTACCGCTTTTCTAAATCTGCTTGCTTTAAATCAGGCATGTCCAACATTGACCCTCCAGATGTTGTGAAACTACACACCCCAGCATGCTTTGCAATAGTTTTAGCATTTTCTAATAGCAAAACTGTGGCAAAGCATGCTGGGATGTGTAGTTTCACAACATCTGGAGGGCCAACGTTGGACATGCCTGCTTTAAATGATCATTGAAGTGAAACTGCAAACTGTGGGAATGGCCACAGGTAAGATTTATTGGGTTGGGATTGTTTGGTCGACCAAAGGATGGTCGACAGTCATTAGGTTGACACTGTTGGGTCGACACACATGAAGGTCGACAGGGGTCTAGGTCAACATGGCTGAAGGTTGGCAGGGGTCTAGGTCGACATGGGAAATGGTTGACAGGGTTCTGGGTCGACACATGTGGCAGGTCAAAATGGGTTATGTCGACAGTAAAAAGGTCAACATGGGGGTTTTCACAGTTTTTTTAGCCGAATGTCGACACAGTCAACATTAACACTGTTTTAAGTGCACCGCGTCCCCTCACATGGCTTGCTGCGCTTGCTATGCTTTGGGCTCGGTGCCTCGCTTTGCTTGGCACACTATTTTATTCTCCCACCATGTCATGTCAGCTCAAAAAATAGTGAAAAACCCCATGTCGACCTTTTGACTGTCAACCTAACCCATGTCAACCAAACGCATGTGTCGACACAGAACCCTGTTGAACATGTCCCATGTCGGCCTAGGCTCCTGTCAACCTTCAGCCATTTCGACCTAGACCCCTGTCAACCTTCTTGTGTGTCGACCCAATGGTGTCGACCTAATGACTGTCAACCATTCGACCGTATCCCGATTTAATCTAAATTAACCAGAATACTTGCACAAGTGAATTCCAATCTATACATGAGTCAACCTTTGGAACCAAAGAGGTGAATATTTCTATAATAAAATATAGGCCATTGTTCACTAAGCTGACATCGCACACCCTAAAATGCTTGGGCATGCCTGCGTTTTCCTAGGCACGCCTAGCATTCTTTTGGACATGCCTGCGTTTTTCTGGCGGTGGTAACCGGCGTTCCTCTAAACAGCCGGTTACCACCCCCCGATGCCTACTTCCTGTCAATCACTTTGCAAACAACGGCTAGTTAAGATCACTTTAATAAGGAATTGTAGAAGGTCCATGCCAGGTCATATATAGGTCAAACTTTTTAGCATTAATACAGTATCATGATTAGCCAAATGATACATATACATACCTCCCAACTGTCACGATTCCGTCGGGACAGTCCCGATTTTCGGGTCCTGTCCCGACGTCCCACCCGCGGCAGGCATTGTCCCGCTGCGGGGGGTGGCAGTTGGGAGACCCCCCAATGTAGTAGAATAGACGCTGTGCGCATGCGCACAGCGTCTATTCTCGTATGAAAATGAGGTTGCGGCTAATTAGCATAAGCCGCGCCCTCATTTGCATACGCCACGCCCCATGTCCCTATTTCTTAACATGAAAAGTTGGGAGGTATGCATATAGGGTGAGATTTAATAGGATTAGAGATTCAAAAAGTGAGAGATTGGAAAGAAATCTCCAGTTTTTTAAAGCGGCAATCATTTACACTGCAAAACCAGTTTGATTCTGAAGTGTAAATGATTGCCGCTTTAAAAAAACTGGAGGTTTCTTCCCAAATCTCCCACTTTGTGAATATCTCATCCTATTAAATCTCACCCATATACTGTATTTGCAAAGCCTTTCCCTGTCTTGTAATACTGCCTGACAGGAATTAAATGTTATATAGTACTAAATAACAATGCAGCTGATACCCCGAGCACTGTACTCATCCCCTGTGTATATGACGTTCCCGCCCAGCAGGATACACAAACCCGCCCCCCCCCCCCCCAGGGAAAAGTGTTCTATGTGTATAACGTTCTACACACCCCACCCTCTTGACATCACCTCCTCCCGCCCAGCCAGTACACGCCCACGATCCACCATTACTCCACAGCCACCATCCACCATTACTCCCGCACCCCCCCCCCCCTCTGCCAGCAAACCCCCCCCCCCCCCCCCAGGACACCCGCAACCCCCCTCCCGCGGTTTGCGGAACCCCGACCCCCCCTCCCACGATTCGCGGGGCCCCCGCATCCCCCCTCCTGCGATTCGCGGCGCCCCCCATGACCCCCTCCGCGACCCCCCTCCACCGATTCGCGGGACCCCCGTGATCCCCCTCCTGCGATTCACGGGACCCCCACGATCCCCCCTCCCATGATTCGCTGCACCCCCACGAACCTCCTCCAGCAATTCACGGCGCCCCCCTCCCGTGATTTGCGGACCCAAGCACCCTCCCGCAATTCGCGGACCCCCCTCCTGCTACTCATTGCACCCCCCGCGGACCTCCCGCGATTTGCAGCCCCTGCGACCCCCCCGCGATTCTCGGCACCCACGTGATTCACGGCACCACCGCGCCCCCTCACAAAATTTGCAGCACCTCCCCTCCTGCGATTTGCCCCCACCCCGTGATTCTAGCCCCCCCTGCTCCCCCCTCCCGCGATTCGCCCCCCCGGAATTTGCGGACCCCCGCCCGCGATTCACGGCACCCCCCGCGCCCCCCTCCTGCAATTTGCGGACCACCTCCCGCGATTCACGGACCCCCACGGCACCTCCCGCGCCCCCTCCCGTGATTTGCGACCCCCCGTGACACACCTCCCGCGATTCACACACCCCTCCCGCGCCCCCTCCCGCGATTTGCAGACAGCCTCCCGCGATTCACGGCACCCCCCCTCCTGCGATTCGCGGCCCCCCACGCCCCCACCTCCTGCGATTCATGACCCCCCCGCGCCCCCCGGGGGGTGCTTACCCCTGCGCCCCCCCCTGCGCCCCCTTCCCTTCATTCACGGCACCCCCCGAGCGCCTCCCGCGATGCACGGACCCCCACAACCCCCCCTCCCACAATTCACTGACCTCCACAGTCCCCCTCCCGCAATTTGCGGACCCCCTTTCCAGCGATTCAAGGCCCCCCCCGCGCCCCCTCCCGCAATTTGCAGACCCCCTCCCACTAATCACAGATCCCTGCACCCCGCCCCCCCTCCCACAATTTGCAGACCCCCCTGACCTCTTTCCGGCAATTCCCCCCCAACAGACCCCCGCGACCCCGCTCCTGCATTTCACATACCCCCGTGACAATGGGGTATCCTGTACCGCCACAAGCAGGTGCCGCCCCTAGGTGGGAAATCCGGCCCTGGCTGTTGCGCTGCAGGTTCCCCCACTGCCAGAAGTGTCCCCACGGTCCTCTGCACCAGCGCCACAACTTTTATCAATGTCTTGCCCACATACCACTATTATACAGCCTCCTGTTCTTATACACCCCTTTACTCCCTCCCAGTGCGAGGAGACGCTCACCCACTGCCGGGAGCTGTATACTGTCCTCCACCCTCCTCCAGTTCTAGGGATGCCCATCGATCATCAATGATTTCAAATCATCGATGGTTTATGGCCGATGTTGAATACTTTTGCCATCGATGTGGGAGGACCAGATGGTTTCCCTACATCAATGGCAAAGGAGAACCGACCAAGTTTCAAATTTTTTTAAGGTGCCAGGACACGGAAGGCCCCCCACACCCAGAAGTCCCGCCACCGAGTTCTGATTGACCCACGGCCTGTTCAGTCAGATATTATGGATGACCATCGATAGCTACAACAATCGATGGGTATCCAAGTAATATGTTACTACTATCGATGGCATGGTGCAAAATCGCCATCAATGCCAACCATCGATGGCGTCTGCACCATTGCCCATCCCTACTCTGCAACAGCCAAAAACCTTTACTACCCCTCATGCCCACACACCTCTATCACTGCCCTGCCTCCTGTTCTCCTGCCCTGTAACTTCCGCCAGTGGGGACCCGCTCACCCTGTGTTGCCCACATTCTCCTATCATGCTTTACCTCCCAGCCTCCTGCTCTCATGCACCCTAACTCCCACCCAGTAGAAGGAGACACTGACTCAGGGGCACCATCCTGTATTCCTGTGCTGCCACGCTGGACCCTCACCCACTGGCAGAAGCAGCACAGTATCTCCCACCCTCCTCTTTAGTCCCCCTTATGCCCACACACCCCTATCACTACCCAGCCTCCTGTTTTCCTGTGTTGTGACCTCCGCCAGTGGTCAGCCGCTGACTCAAAAACACCCTACTATACTATTGCACACACACACCTCAACAACACGCACACACAGCCCCCCCCCCCCCACACCCACAAATGTCACTGTACCCTCCACACTATCAATGTACATCTTACTCTGTAACCGCTTTTTAATTAAACAAAACAATACACACCCCCTTCCAAATCATATGCTCTCTATTTAACACATTTCACCTATAACGCAAGGTGCAATACCGGGCATCTTTCATACAATTCTAACCATATGTCTCACAATACAAACGTTCACAAATTAAGGGGGTGCAGCCCCTCACGACGGTGTGAAGAGCGCCTGTAGGGCGCGATGAATCACCTAGTATAGATATATTTCTCCGCTAAATACCATTAAAGACAGCCGTCCCCATTATTATTCTGGATATAGATTGCATTCTTAAGCGTATCTCCATTGGCTTATTAAAAAGGTCTCTACACTGTAGCTGTGCAGGCAAACTCATAGGAGAGGGATTTTCCCACTCCACTCCACTCCACTCCAGTAGCTGACTTCCTCAATCAAAGACGTTTTTTAAATATTGTAAATATTATACAGTTGACTTATAGTTGCCCATGTGCCGCTGCCCCAGCATAGGTAATGAAGTTATAGCAATACCTAATCCTTCAATGCCAAGATATTTGCCAGGACAGCCTTTATCGGGACTGCTGACCAAGCAATAGATGTTTGATACATTGCCTGAAAGGAGCAGACTGGTAGGCGTACCATTTGCAACTAGTGCTAAATAGAATATCACTAGTTATTACATATTCCCCTTAGTTTCAAAAGCCGCCCGGCATGCAGTTGCCGGCTCTGAGTTCATACTATACCACATTACAATGAGCAGTTCCAGGGGCATAGTTAGATATACTGTATTGCAGGCCTCAAGGCAAATTTTGAAAGAGCTCCTATTTACCACTCGATGGTGAAAAATGAATATAGCACATGGAACTTAGACAGCACTCTGTACCCCATAGCAGCTGCACTCCCTGCACCTATGGTAGCTAGGCCCTCGGTTACAGGGTTAGTTTGATTATTAAAGTTACCATCAGATGATTTGCTGCGCTCTAAAAATATGTCAGTCCTAGAAAGAACATGTTTTTACAACCCTGTAACATCACTAAAGCATTATCCAAATAATTACATATATTGTAAATTGTGAAATGATGGTATAACATATATGACACATTATTGTTAACTGGAAACAAAACTTACAACAATGAAAAAGTAGACCTATGTCAAACAGTATTTATTGGTGGCTCTTCATATCTCACTATAGAACAAATATCCTCATGATAGTATATTCAGCTAGCGCTGCAAATTGCCAAACATAAGTTATCTGGACTTTTGGCAATCTGTGCATTCCAGGATGTGACCCTTTCTCACCCAGGATGCAACCAAGACCCTTATCGACTCTCTTGTCATCTCGTCAGGACTACTGCGATCTTTTCCTATGTGGAATCCACATGTCTCTCTCCAATATATCCTCAATGTTGCTGCCCGGCTCATCTTCCTCACCAAGCACACTATATTGACCTCCCCTCTCCTACAAGCCCTTCACTGGCTTCCCTTCCCTTTCATAATCCAAATCAAGCTTCTCACACTTACTTACAAAGCTCTCACCCACTCCTCTCTCATTTACATCTCTGATCTCATCTCCCTTCACACTCCTGCCCATCCGCTAATGCACTTTACCATTCCTGACCAAAGGCGCAGAGAGGGGGTAGGGTACTTTTTACCCGGGCCCTGGGCTGATGGAGGGGCAATGTCCCGCTCCCCCGTTGAGCCTGGCAGTTGGAGAGAGAGGATGGTCTGCCTGGCTGATCTGCCACTTTCTCATACTCCTTCCTACTTTTCATGTGCTGCTCCCTTTCTCTGGAATTCTCTTTCTCTTTCTCTCTCTGTCTCTCTCTCTCTCTGTCTCTCCACCTCTCTACAAAATGTCAAAACGGATCTCAAGGCCCACTTCTTCACCGAACCCATCCAAATATCACCCTAAAGGTCAGATGTATCAAGCTTCAAAAAGTGATAAAGTAGAGAGTGATAAACAACCAGCCAATCAGCTCCTAACTGCCATGTTACAGGCTGGGTTTGAAAAATAACAGGTAGGAGCTGATTGGCTGGTTGTTTCTCACTCTCCACTTTATCACTTTTTGAAGCTTGATGCATCTGGCCCGAGCTCACTGTTACATGCTCACTGTCTACCCCATCTGTGTCACCCCAGTCTGTCTGCCCCTCCCCTTTAGAATGTAAGCTCTACTGAGCTGGGCCCTCTTTCCTCATGTGCTTTCCTTCTCTTACTTATACTACCTTTGACAGCACCAAATCCTGCGGTGGGTGTTCTCTAACGCTAATACTTATTCCAGTGTTCTTTGCTGATGCAGCTATGGTTGTGTACCCTCTCCTTGTCCTTTGTTGTATTCAACTGTAAGTCACCGTGTTGCTTATTCGCGTCCGTACTCAATTGGGCACTGCAGATCTCTTGTGGGGCCATATTAACAAAGGATAATAATAATAATAATAATAATAATAATAATAATAATAATAATAAAGTAGATATACCGAAGTCTTTAAAAACACTGTCAGTATAATCACTGCTAGCAAGCTTAGATCCACAAATGGCAAGGTCTGTATTTTATTGGCTGTGACATATGCATTGCTTCTTATTTCCTGGAATATGTGGTATTTTGGAACAGAAACGTAAGCTAAATGGGCCGCACCCAGTTGCTCTTGTCCCACATCAATAGATGTAATACGTGTGTAATGTAAGTAGTGTGGAGAGCAGATTTCTCCATATTTTGGAGTCAGAATATATTACTGTGTTTATAGCGTTTTATAGCAGTATTATATGATATATTTCTGTTTTCATTGTGTTTGTCTATACCAGGGTTGCCGACTTTCTTATTCTCCTCTCCGGGAGAAGCCCGGAGAGGAGAGTTTCAGTAGCCGCTCAGGGGGCGGGGCTTAAGCGTGACATCACTAAGCCCCCGCCCCCATGCTGTTAAACCAGCTAATTCAGTGATCTCTGTGGAGGGAGCGGGGCTAAAATGACGCGATTGTCATTTTAGCTCCGCCCCCTCCTCTGAGACCCGAGGATTGGGGCATTTTAATGCCGCGATCCGGGGGACAGCGGGGGTCCCCCCTGAATCCGGGAGGGAGCCCCGATTTTCGGGAGACTCCCGGAAATTCCGGGAGGGTCGGCAACCCTGGTCTATACCTGTATAGTAAAGCAGCTGGGCATAAGTATTTTTTTTTTAAAGAACCCTATCTTCTCTCAGCATACATAATAAAATAATTGGCAATATATATTTTGATTAGCTGCACTGCATATTACCATATGCTTCAATGGAAGCCAGAGTGTAGCCAGAGGAATCATGGAACTCAGTAGACATTGCTTGGATGTTGGGACAAAGATATAGGAGGAAACTTTGTTTTAAAGTCTAGTCAGGAATGTTGCTAGGAGAGGGTCTCAGTGAGGGGCAGCCCACCCTGCTTATATCTTGTAATAATATTATTTCAGTTACAGTTCCAGGCAGCTGCAACCACCAGACCTCTACCAGCCAAATCACACATCTCCTTCTCCTGTCCTGTGAGCTGCAGGCTCCCATCCCCTGACTGCCACATTGCCACGCTGCAACAATATTCCTGCAGCCCACAGATAGCTGGGACAATTATGTAGAAATAATAATAATAATAATAATAATAATAATAATAATAATAATAAAAAAATATGAATAGAACTCAGACAGGCTCTGTGAGTGCTTTACCATTGTGCGGGTGATGATGCTATATCACCATGATCTCCTGTCTAATCATTACTTCCCCCTCTCTATTGCCGACTCCTTCTACTCCTTCCTGGATAGGAAAATAACATGGATGCTTCAAACAAGCCAGATGTTGCTCTAATCAGCTCAGGGCTGATGGCCTTAGTAGCTCAGCCTATCCTGATCCTGTGAGACCAGTGACTGCCAGCATAGGAAGAGGACAGACAAGAGCAACAGACAACTGGAACAAAATAAACCATTAGGGCAATATGTCCAGCAGCAGATGAGACAGCAAGACAGTCAAAATATAATCAGGGAGGGCGAGACACTCCTCCTACTACCTCTGTCTGTGATGCAGTGTGCACATAAGCAGGTGAAAACAGTCACGCACCGAATGTCTGCCTTATTGTCGGAGCCGGCAAGGGGAATAATGTTATCTGTGCATTTGAATATTGGATGCTCCATTGAGAGCAATACGAAATAAGCTCCATGTAGAATGATTGAAATGATTGCCCAAAAAGAAATATATACAGACAGCCACACATCAGATTTTTGTCTTATTGTCGGCACTGACAAGAGGAAATTTGATATTTGTGCATCTGAATATTGGACTCCCTAATGAGAGCAACATTAAGCGAGCCCCACGTAAAATCTGTAATTGACTGCCCAAATTTCTCAATACAAACTTCTAAGGTAAACGGCGCTGTATGTGTCCTACCATTTTAAACAGATAAAGCAATGAAACTAAAGCCCCGTACACACGGGGGAGATATATTGCTGAGCAATATATTGCTCTGTGTCTCCTGTTCATCAGCGACCAGAGATGGTCGCTGATGAAAAAGAAACTGCCGGGGGAGCCCGTCAGTGGAAATCAGCTGGTCGCAGGAGTATGTTCCTGCGACCAGCGATCACTACAGGGGTAGAAACGTGAGCGCGCACCCGGCGATATATCCCAAAAAATCGCCCCCCTTGTGTACGCACCTTTAGTGATAAACGCTTTTGAACTCCAGAAGCCCAGTGAATATGTTTCCTCTTGTAACATTAAAGAAACAATTGTAACAATATACTCAGAACACTCTGATATAGAAACAGTGTCTTTAACCACAAGAGTTTTAGGATAGAGAAATTCTACACTGATATATATTGTATGTGGAATTGAGTGACAAGACTGTAATCTAACGAGTGTTGTATATGCTCGCACTGTACTAACAAATCAATACAATTAGTGAAATTTAATAAGATGAGAGATTCAGAAAGTGAGAGATTTGGGAAGAAATCTCCAGTGTTTTTTTAAAGCGGCAATCATTTACACTGCAAAACCAGTTTGATTTTGAAGTGTAAATGATTGCCGCTTTAAAAAACCTGGAGATTTCTTCCCAAATCTCTCACTTTCTAAATCTCTCATCCTATTAAATTTCACCCATAAATTGTATACTAAATAAGGAATAAACACACACAGCCCTGAGATAATTTAATAATTGTTTAAATAAAAAAGTTTTTTCAAAATATTTCACGTGATAAAAATTTCTTAAATTAATTTCTTAAATTTAGCAATAAAAGTTATATTTTAATTAACTTTATTTCTTCACACAGTGTGCCAACAAAGAGACAATCTTTTCTCTCTCTTTCTTTTTTTTCAGTACTACAATCATTGTCCTTGGCAGCACCCCCAAAACCAATAATTAAATATAACACAAAATAATAGTAATTGGGGACTCTCCTGAGTACATTAAGTACCAACCAGTGCAAAAGACTCCCAGTTCCCTTTGAAATTCTGATCCTGTGAGACCAATGACTGCCAGCATAGGAAGAGGACAGACAAGAGCAACAGACAACTGGAACAAAATAAACCTTTAGGGAAATATGTCCAGCAGCAGATGAGACAGCAAGACAGACAAAATATAATCAGAGAGGGCGAGACACTCCTCCTACTACCTCTGCCTGTGCTGCAGTGTGCAAATAAGCAGGATGTACTGCACCCCATCCAACAATCAGCAGTGACTAGGGTGAAACCCAAGAAGTATATAATAGAAGTATATAGAAGTATATAGATTACCAAGAACTATATAGAGTATCATAAGGGTCACTCACCAGAATTTGAGCACAAACAAGACTTTTTTATTACATATTCAGTAGGTTAGTTTGTGACGTTTCAGTCTGAATAGGACCATTTTTCAAGCTGCAAACCAGCAAATTATAGCAGAAAAATCAATGGAAATCCTACCGCATACACACAGACCCATCACTTCTCTGTTATTATTTATTCTCCGCATCCCTAGGGATACTGTGCTGATATACTAAGGGATGATAAACTGCATATTCTATGCTATATACCAGATTAGCATGTCATAGCTTGCCATGTGTCAGTGGCAGGTGTCTGACAGGTAACAGTTACTATAAGGTGACCCTACGCAGTTGCTTTTAATGCCAATTATTAGAAGTACTCACAGGGCCGGCGCCACCACTAGGCAGGTTTAGGCATTTGCCTAGAGCCACTGGAGGGCGGTAGTGAGCTGCAGGCCAGCAGCAGAGGAGCAGGAGGAGAGTCAGAGGAAGGAACGCACTCACAGGTGTTACTGTTTGGTGAGTGAAACGGCAGCATTGCATTCCCCCTCCCTCCCCCTCCCCCCAGCAGTATGGTGGCAGTATCACACCAACACCCCCCTCCCGGCGGGCGTGCGGCCACGCCGCGCACCCCCCCCAGCAGCTGGGTGGCCACATAGCGGACCCCCACCCCACCTCCCGGGCAGTGCGCCGGCAGTATCGCCCCCCCCCCCACCGGCGGACGTTCGTGCGGCCACTTCGCACCCCCCTCCCCAAGCAGCTAGGCAGCCATGTAGCGGAACCCTCCAGGCAGTGCACCAGCAGTATCGCCCCCTCCCTCCCCTGGCGGGCGGGCGTTCGTGCGGCCTCATCGCTCACCCGCTCCCCAAGCAGCTAGACAGCCACATAGCGGACCCCCCCCCGGGCGGTGCGCCGACAGTATCGCACCACCACACCCGGGTGGGTGAGCGCCTGGGCAACCCTCCCGCCTGGGGCGCTCCGGTGCATAGCACCGGCCCTGAGTACTCACCATTTAATATAATAGACCTCACCATTTTCCTTTAGGGAACTTATCTACTATCTTATTTCTTAACCATTTGCACAAAATTAAATCTTCTAAACCTTGACCTCTCTTCTACCTCCCAATCCTGAGCATCCAGTAATATATTTATTTATTTATTTATTTACATTTCTTATATAGCGCAGCAGATTCCGTTGCGCTTTACAATAGTAGACAGTGATAAAACAAACTGGGTAACAACAGACAGACTTGGAGGTTAGAGGGCCCTGCTGCAAGCTTACAATCTATAGGTATATAGGAGGGAAACACAAGGACAGGCACCAGTAATAGCATAGCAGTCCCACCAAGTTACAAGTCCAGAAGGGAAGATATATAATACATAAGTGCCTCAGAGGGTTATGCATGTAGAACTTAAATATGATAGGCTTGCCTGAAGAGGTGAGTTTTCAGGGAACCCTTGAAAGTTTGACGGCTAGTGGAGAGTCTTATTGAGAGTCTTATTGTGCGTGGAAGGGCATTCCGGAACATGGTCGATCTAGAAAGCGTTGATCAGAGGATAGAAGGAAAGCCCCGGCCAGCCTGATTCATGCACCTGGGCAATGTATCTGGAAGGCACCGAGACCGATGCTTGTGCAAAACCCTGGCTTCTGTAGACTGCATCGGCCTTAAGGAGCCCATACACGCTGCGATGCGGGCTGTGCGATGTGTGCTTTGAGGTGCGCGCTTCCGCGGCACCTCATCGCACAGTACAAAAAGTATGTGCTTGCACATACTTTTTGTACTTAGTTTTCATCGCATCGCATTGCATTGCATGCACAACGCATGCACAGGGCATGCAATGCGAGCGCACGCCCGTATCGGGATGTGTATGGGCGGCATTAGTCCATGCAAGCTGCGAACGGCTGCCCCAAAAGCATGAAGTGGTTTCCCACGGGAAGCATTCTCTCTGCTAATCGCAGCCTGTACTGGTTGTTCCAGAGGGAGAATTCCCCTACCAATAAGACTGTTATCCTATGTATGATTGACAAGTAGTACTTCCAATGGGAAATCACTGCCAGTCACAGTGTAGCCAGCATAGTCGAGGACTGCAACTGACTTAGGGCCTAATTCAGACCTGATCGCAAAGCTGAATTTTTTCTTAAAATGGGCACAACCATGCTGCACTACAGGGAGGCAGATGTAACATGTGCAGAGAGAGTTAGATTTGATTAGAGTTAGACTGAAATCTGAATTGTAGTGTCAAATTAAAGCAGCCAGTATTTACCCTGCACAGAAACAAAATAATTCACAAAAATCCCTCTGCCCTTAATGAGGTGGTGGATTTCATTGGGGAAAGGGGTGGGGGTGGGGGGAGATGGAGGGGGAAGGCTGCAGCACATAGCTACGAGAATCCAACACTGGATGGAACTATCAAAGACAGATTGAGGGATTATTAGATACCTATTCGCACATGCACTTGTCAAGAGACTTGACGAATAAACGGTCAGATGTATAGACATTTTAAATATATCTGGTGCTTCCTCTTCACTAGTTATAGCATCGCACATGGTATAGAAAACATATACAGAAATACAATTGTACATCAGTCACATCTAGGAGCTAGCTGGGTATTCATGGAGCCAGGGAAGGTGCAGGTCCTTTTATAGAATGCACTTGATAAATGTTACATCAAAGCTGATTAGTTGTCATGGGCAACTTCTCCACTGGTTTACTTCACCATTCTTTTCAATGCTTTATGAATATCTGCTACATGTTCTTGCACAATAGAAATACAATACAGTACATTCGGAGTACTCACGCTGGTGGACTATCCCCACAGAACTTTCCAATTCTTTTGGCGTCATTTAGTTCTCCTCCATTGAACACAGCCACATAATCATACCGGCAGTAATTATCTCTCTCCACATCAAACTTCTCAAACTTTACTTCAATTACCTTAAATAAGAGGGATAGAAATAAATGGAAACTCCTTCAACAGGTGTTTGTTAGTGCTACAAACAGAGATGCCGAGAGAGGGGGTTGGGGAGGGCAGAGCTGGATAAAGGCTTTGGGGGGCCCGGGTTACTTAAGATAAAGAGGCCCTAAGGTCAAAAATTCCAAAATAGCATCATCAATCAAATATATATATATATATATATATATATATATATATATATATATATATACACACACACACACATACACACACCTATTCTGTGCTCATAGCTGAGGTGCTCCTTGTATATCCGCTGATGGACCCATAGAACCCACCATAGAACCATATCCAATCCAAAATATTTAGGGCACTCACCACTGTTTTTAATAAATGTTCTTTATTCCATTCCATTATTGTCCAGCCACTGCCGATGTTTGGCAGCTGGAACTGATAATATATGATGTCCACCAACCACTTCCAATCCTTTTTACAAGTACAGTTTGACAGTCTAACCATACATATTTTCAGCAATAATCATTTGAATTAATATGTCTAAAATGAAAACCAGTCATCTCAAATATTAGTAAAGGTTTAATAGCAATAGCATCGTTATTTGACATCACCTGATGTTTTGGTGCCATGATGTGCCATAAACAAGTAACGCCAGCAGGATAATCCCTGTCTGGCCAGTTGGGGGTTTTAAAGGTGCCAGAAGGTTTGTCTAATCGTCCTCCGCAGTACTGGTCCCCTGTAATCACAACAACAATTAGCCTGTCATTGACCACACATAGTAGGATAATATCATTGTTGACCAAAACAACTTGATTATTCCTGTGGAATTTAGAACAATATGTGTACTAGATAAAGAGTTGTCACTTCTAGAAATGTAAAGGTAGAGTACAAGTGCTACTGAAACCTCCACTTCCCTGGTTTACCCCTCTACTGCCTCTTACCGCTAACATCTATTCTCAATACTGCTGCTTGCATTGCCTTCCTATCTAGTCATTTTGATTCAACTCCTTCCCTCCGCTCCCCTTCCCCTACAGAGTCCAGTTTAAACTAAGTATTCAATCAGTCCACTACTTCATCGCTAACCTCATCTCAATACACACTCTTCTTCTCCTAGAACTCACTCCCCCATCCTATCACAAGGTCTACCAGACAACAGGAGCTCAAGCACGCCCTGAAAACGCACCTACATACTCATTAAAGCCTAGGAACCCTCCTCAATCTCTTAACCTGCATCCATTTTGTCCCTCCTCATCTCTTCCAAGTGCACTGATCAGTTAAAAACTTCCCTCAACCCCTCTATAGTATGTAAGTTCTCATGTCCAAGGTCCTCCGCCCTATTCATTACATGTCAAATTTGACAGCAGATCAGAACCACGGGGCCTTTCTAGACTGCCATTTTTTTTTTGCCTTTTGGTCACCTCAACCAGCTTTGTGTGCGCAGCGATATGTCACTGCCCGTGTTCTCAATAGAGAGAACACGGGCGATGACTAGATTTATACTACATACATAAATCTAGTCAGGGCATAGGCCATACACAGGGAGAGATCTGTGCTTCATTTCTAAGCAATCTAGTCAGATCTATTAGAAATGGGGCTGTAACCGCCCCGTGTGTATGCCCCAATAGAATCTGATTGGTTGCTATGGGTAACATCCATCTTCAATAGGACTCCCATTTTAGTAAATTTAACCTTCACAGTCAACAACTGTGTCCACTTTTCACAGGCATAGGGTTACTGAGCACTAATTTAAAAAAAAATGGTGTCTCATGAACTATCAATAGTTTTTATATTGTAACTTTCAGTGCACTTGTATCAAAATGTATGGGGAAATATGGCATTGTCGCTGGCTCACCACCCTTTGAAATTGGCTAGTAATTGAATAGCTCTGGGCTCTGAGCTACAGCCATGTGAAAAGCTCCACAGCTAATTGAATCTTCCCTGCCCATACGTATTATTTAAGTTTAATAGAATGTTGTGTAACAGAATGTTGTGTAACAGTGCATAGCGTCCATTGTGTGAGCAATACAGTACGATACCTCTTTCATTGGGTGCCGCTGCAGAAAACATTGCTATGAAACCATTTCCTGCTGTGTTGGCATCCGAGACCATTTGGACCAACATCTTGTTGCTGTTTGATATAAGAGCACCAGGTCTGAATGTGCCACAGAATCGCCCAATACGTTGTCCATTAGCATGGCCACTGTATACATCCACAAAGTCATATCGGCAGAGATTGTCGCTTTCCAAATCAATTAAACGGAATGTCAGGACAACCACCTTACCGTCAGGTACCTATAAGAAAATGAATCCGTCATATCTAACAGCCAAAACAGCATAATTTTCCCCATAGAATCTTACAGGAGTATGACATTTTCTAACCTTTATCTGCATAAGTATTAATATAACACAAGCACATGTATTATCTGGTAGAACTGCACAAACTGAGCTTCTTCCAGCCACTATTATAAAATGTATTTAGTTGACATGCGTAACATAATTTAAGTGATGGTCGAGGCGGCTGGGAGCCAGTTGGGTGGTGTGGTGCAGCCGGGAGCCAAGCGGGCGGTGCGGGAGGGAGCCAGGGTGGTGGGTGGTGTAGAAGAGAGCGAGGTGGGCAGGTGGTGCAGAAAATAGTGGGGCGGGCGGGTGGTGCGGTGAGGTCAGGAGCTGGGTGGGTGGTGCAGCCAGGAACCAGCGTGGTGGGCGGTGCAGAAGAGAGCAAGGTGGGCAGGTGGTGCAGAAGAGAGCGCAGCGGGTGGGCAGATGTGGTGAGGTGCAGAAGAGAGAGGCGGGCTGGTGCTGCGGCCTGTGCAGCGTGACCACGCACCACGCTTTGCAGAGCAGCATAGTCGGGGACTTTAAAAGCCAGGCAGCATCTGATGCTTCCCAGCATTAGACTGCGCATACGCAGTCTATCCCGAATCCCGGGATTGGAAAATCCAATACCGAGTTTGAAATCCCAGCAAAAATCGATCCTGATCCTGGGATTGGCCACTATAGCTGACAAGTTGAAAGTTTTATTTTAGTTCCAAAAAATGGAGAGTTAACCAGAAACCACAGGAGAAACATAATCAGTAGAAACACTCAAGAATAATATAATGAACAGGGGTAAAGGCTGCACTCATGTTCAAATTGCAATATTTTGTTAAATGACTGAAATATGCCATTTATAGCAGATCATCTATCAAACGGTGTACGATTCCTTGTAAAAGATCAGACTTTTGCTCGAACTGCATTAGTGATTGGTGGAAGAATGGTCGGCATTCTAAACAGGAGAGGAGGTGCCATCTTCAGATTGGCATAGTCCTATACAACTTTTTGAGCTTCTACCACACTGCTCCTGGGGGACAGCTAGTAAAATTGTGGGTTTTTGATCTCAGTCTGGAAGAGCTCGCCCTGCTGACACTGTACAGTCCACTCAGCAAGTCACCTGATAAATGGGGTTGCTAACAAGTTGGGTACGAAATCATGATGATATATTTGCAGACGGTCAAAATATTGACAACGTCACCCTGACTGTCAGAATCCCAACACATTTTGCTAAGTACTCAAACACTTAACCTAACTCACCTCTCCCGCAGCATTATCTTACCCTTCCATTCCCACAGCCTAACTCTAATCCCATATCCTAAAACTAACATCCCCCTCCTGCAGCCTAACCTCACCTGCAGCCTCCAATCTTCCGCGCAACTCTAACCTCCCTATCTCACTGGCTAACCCTAACCTCCTCTTGCCCCAGCCTAACTCTAGCCCTCCCCTTCCACAACCTAACACTAACCTCCCCTCCCTGCAGCCTAACCCTAATCCTCTCCTCCCTATTGCCTAACCCTAACTTTCAATTACTGCAGTTTAACCCTGACCCTCCCCCTCGGTCCATGACACAGGCTAACCCTAACTTCTCCCTCCAACGCAGCCTAACCCTAACCTCACGCTTCCAAGCAGCCTAGCCTCCCCTTCCCCCAGCCTAACTTTAACCTCTCACCGCCTAACCCTAATCTCCCATTCCCCCAGCCTAACACTAGCCTCCCCAGCCAAACTATTTCCTTCCCTTAAGCGTAATCCTAACCTCCCCATCCCCTACAGCAGGCTTTCCCAACCACAGCCCTCAAGGCACACCAACAGTGCAGGCTTTAGTGATATCCAGGCTTCAGCACAGATGGTTTAAT
Source organism: Crinia signifera (assembly GCF_055691185.1). Classification (NCBI taxonomy): domain Eukaryota; kingdom Metazoa; phylum Chordata; class Amphibia; order Anura; family Myobatrachidae; genus Crinia; species Crinia signifera. Next base: position 263,174,097 of record NC_139219.1, read on the forward strand.
CAGAATCACTCAGGTACTAATTAAGTCACCTGTGCTGAAGCCTGGATATCTACAAAACCTGCACTGTTGGTGTGCCTTGAGGACCGTGGTTGGGAAAGCCTGCTCTACAGACTAGCCCTTACCTCCACAGCAGCCTAGCCCTAACCTCCCCTTCAGCCTAACCTCCCCTTCCCTTGCAGCCTAGCCCTAACTGCCCCCCTCCTCTGCATCCTTTGCCTTACCTCCTCTTCTCCCAGCCTAACTTCAACCTCTTAACTGCAGCCTAACTCTAACCATCCCCTCCCAAAGTCTAATCTAACCCTAAACTTCCCTTCCCGCAGCCTAACCATAATCCCCTTCCTGCAGCCTAATCCTAAACCTCCCCCTCCCCTGCAGCCTAACCTCCCCTTCCTTTGTATCCAGACGCTAACCTCCACCTCCCATAGACAACCTGTAATTTCTCCCTCCCCTGCAGCCTAACCTCACTATCCTCTGCATCCTTACCATCACCTTCCCTTCCCCCTGCCTAACCATAACCTCCCACTGCCTAAGCCTAACCTCCCTCTTCCTCAGTCTAACTCTAAAACTCCCCTCCCACAGCTTAACCTAACCCTAACCTCCCCTGCAGCCTAACCTTCCCTATCCTCTGCATCCACTATCACTTCACTATCCTCTGCATCCTTATCCTCACCTTCCCTTCCCCCTGCCTAACCATAACCTCCCACTGCCTAAGCCTAACCTCCCTCTTCCCCAGTCTATCTCTAACCCTCCCCTCCCATAGCCTAACCTTACCTCCCCTGCAGCCTAACCTCCTTTTCCTTCACAACTTAACCCTACCATCCCCACTCCCTCTGCAGCCTAACCCTAACCTCCCTTGCAGTCTAACCTCCTGTTCGCTCACAACCTAACCCTAGCCTCCCCACCCCCTCTGCAGCCTAACCCAAACCTCCCCTGCAGCCTAACCTCCTGTTCATTCACAACCTAACCCTAGCCTCCCCATCCCCTCTGCAGCCTAACCCTAACCTCCCTCTTCCCCAGTCTATCTCTAACCCTCCCCTCCCATAGCCTAGCCTAACCTAACCTCCCCTGCAGCCTTTTTCCTTCACAACCTAACCCTACCATCCCCACCCCCTCTGCAGCCTAACCCTAACCTCCCCAACCCACAGTCTAACACTAACACCCCCCCCCCCCCCCTCTGCATCCAAACCCTAAAATCCCCTGCAGCCTATCCGTAACCTCACCCTATGGCTCCAATCAAATTCGGCAGACATGCCAAGATGAGTATTATAGTGTGCCAACATCCGTGTACACGGCATGAGAATATTAGTTGCACCAGGTTCAGCACTAAATGCTACTGTCAAATATTATCAAAAGCTGACAACTATGAAAGTGTGAATGAATTATGTGGGGTAAATTTACGAACGCTTCCAAAAAGGAATAGAGGTGATGTTGGCCATAGCAACCAATCAGATACTTTCTATCTTTTCTCTATTGCATTCTAGAAAATGATAGACTGATAGAATCCGCTATGGGTAACCTCAGCGTCAAACGCAGGATTTTCAGAAGAGGGTTTCCAGAGAGGGGCGGAGCAAAGCACGGAGATGGACACTTATTTGACCCAGTATATGCCGAGTCAGTTAAAGTATTATAGATAGACCAAATGTATATAAATAATAATAATATATATATATATATATATATATATATTAATAAGCAGTGTAGACCCCTTGGCATAGCAATGTATTGGGGCCCCTACCGTTCCTACAGTGGTAGGGGGTGCTATGAGCGGAAGCTTTGATGTCCCGCAGGTGGTAGGGGGTATTATATCGACTGCTCAGCATGTAGGGCCTGGATCAGTAATTTCCACTAATTACCCATTTACTGCACAGATGGTGGGAGATGGGGGCATTGGGCTGAATGAAGGGGCCCTGATGCATAACTGCATGTTTAATACGCAGAGGAGGGGTGTATAGTGGAGTGGGCTCATTATTCAGAATTTTCTGGTGGGAGGACAGCTTGCTTGACTGCAGATATCTCCAGTTCCTGGAACTAGATTTCTTAGCTTTTAATGGCATTAAAAACTAGAGAATCCCACCTACCAAATGGTATTGGGGACTAGGGGATCAGAGTTCAGGAGGCAGAGCAATCTGCCAACGAGTATATAAAACTACATACCAGGTGTGTGGAGCTGGAGCAGTAACCAGCTGCTGGAAGGCTGATATCTCTGATTCTGGGCACAATAGAGACAAGCTCCTAGTGTCCATCAAAGGGGGAGAGTCCCAGCTTTTGGAATATACCCTCAGAAAAACTCTAAGTCAGACAGAACCTGAAATATCTGACTGGGGACAGCAATTAACAGGCTTGGATGGGGACCACTCCTTTGAAGTCAGATATCTCCGGTTCCCCAGGGCCGATTTTTTTAATTCTTGTACCCATGGAAAGAGGGGGCCCTCAGCTTTCAGACTAGGGTCCTTAGATTCCTTGGGGGGGGTTGTGGGTACTCAGAAACCCCCCCTGCGTGCGCTACTGAACCTCACCTCTTTTAATTTTTAGAAGCTTTAGTAAATGTACCCCTCTGTATCTACTACTGTCCATGATCTGAATAATCTGCTCATGTGAAGCCTGTGCCACTGCCATAGGTAAGCGATCTGATTAGCACGGATCGCTCCGTGTGTTTGCCTCCCAGCGATGGTAATGCACTGTCCTGTGCATCGCCGTCGCCTGACTAGATTTGCACTGCTTGCGGTATAAATGTAGTCATTGCCAGTGTTCTCACACCTGTGTGCTGAGTGATCTGTGCTTAACCAGATCGCTCAGGACAAAAGGTACAGTCTCCCCGTGTGTATGGGGCATAAGATTCTGATTATGCCACAAAAACTGACAAAGTCACTTCTCAAGCGCCAAAACAAAGAAGTCCTGCAGCTGTTATTCCCTATGACACTATTGTTTTTGGCATAGTATAGTTACCCAGAAAAGGTCTGGTTTGCTAAATCAAGAATCCCCAGTTTCCCAATGATGCAGTGACTGTGTTATGTGAAGAATTTCTTGGTATTTTTATTGTATATGGAAGCCGTTTTTTTAGATGTGGAGTTTTTCATGTTTTCTTTTGAATAAATACATCTTTAAAGCGGAGTGGACTGCACTATTCTTTGGAAGCAAGGACCATCCAGTTCATGCTGATCCCAAGGGTCTAGCGCTGTGTGAAAGCCTCAAAAACCTTTTTTGATTTATAAGATTCTGATATTAGGCCTGACCGCATGGCTGCTAATTCGCAGAGGCCAGCAATCGGGTAAATGCTGCCCTGCTGTAGTGAAATCCTGCCCTGTGAATTAATGTGCTCACTGAGCGAATAGATGTGTACGGCTGAAAACCTATTCACAGTGAATATGTCCAAAACTAACTCCCCTGGCAACTCCTCATGAGTTTTTTTACATGCAATAAATTGCATGCAATTTTTTGCATGTAAATAACGGCACATCAAGTGCCAAGTCGGAGGTAGCCCTCCCCGGGAGCTGCTGGGGGAGCTCAAGGGAAAACAGGTCCAACTTGTCCCTCAGACAGTCGCACCAGTGTATGGGGCCTTTAGAGTTGTAGTTTTGCACGTCAAGCTGTGTTCTGTGTTACTAGTTTTCCAGATGCCTTATGGCATGCATGCATATGTGTATGTATTGCTAGATGTAATGTGCTACAACTTAAAAATCAAGGAGACACACTATTGGGCAATATATTATCAAAGGCAGTATATCTGAAATAACGGAAGTATTTGCACGTGACTAAATCAGTCCAGGATGCTGTTTGTCTTATGTCCTGTGCAGGTGGCCTAAGCCCTTCATCTTATTCCCCTCAGAAATGGAGATGGTGCACAGGAAGCCAGTGGGTAGCTTGCAGGCTTCTATGCTTGGTAACGTTTGCTAGGTTTATGCACAAGTGTAGAATAGATTAGAATCAACTTTATTGGCCATGTATGCTTGCGAACACTAGGAATTTTTTGTGGATTAAAGCAGAGTTGCCGACTTTTACAGTCTCCTCTCCGGGAGAACCCCGGAGAGGAGACTGTCAGCATCACTTCTGGGGGCGGGGCCTGATGGAGACATCATCAGTCCCTGCCCCCCGTGATGCAAATCCCGCAATATGCGGGTCTCCGATGAGGGGGCGGGGCTAAATGTGGCCAATTTGAATATTTAGCCCCGCCCCTTCCGCCGAAACTCCGCGAATCGCGCCAATTTCCTGCTTCTGCCCCAGGTAAATGAGGGGGGGGGGGGAAGGGGACCGCCGGAATCCGGGAGGGTTGCCCACCTTTCCGGGGGGCTGGGAGGGGGACTCGATCTTCGGGATCCTCCCGGCCATTCCGGGAGGGTTGGCAACCCTGGATTACAGTGCAGCATCAAGCAGGGATGAAAAAAGGGGGGGGGGGGAGACATTACATATATTACATAATAACATTACAAGCATTTCATTTCTAGCTACGACTATGGTGGTCAGGTCGCCAATGAAGCTTTCTGAACAATCTACTTAACTAATTACTGTATCTTAAAGCTATTTTAAGGACATTTGCTAATATTTTAGGACATTTTAGGAAATATCTCAATGATTGCCCCAACGGGAGTGCAAAACCGGAGAGGATGGTCTATACAACAACTTTTGATATTATGACACCCACGATAAGCAAATCCATCCGCCAACATTTTCAGATTGTCAAGTCAGATCCCCAACTACACCTCTCCAAGACTGCACCACCCATGATGGCCTACAAAAAAGGCCCCAACCTTAAACAATTACTTCTGAGGCCCACCAAATGTCCTGACAATCCACAAAACAGTACGTGGCTACTGGAAAGAAGACCTGGTTGTTTCAGGTGCAGTGAGTGGTTGAACCACATGCAGGAGTATGATGACTGGACCCACTTTTCCCCACCCCCACACTGGACAAAAGCTGAAAATCAAATACAAATTATACTGCATGATGGATCACCTGATCTATAGCTTGACATGTCCATGCGGGCTCTATTAAGTTGGAATGACCACCAGGAAATTCAGAGAGAGGATGGCCAACCATAGACTGTCCATCCGCCAAGCTATCGATTCAGCGGATCTCCCTGTACCCAGACATTTCATTAACGCTCGACAAAATGTACCGGACCTGAGGTGCAAACTTATAGACTGGATACCACCACCACCCCGAGGAGGAGACAGAACCTTATTACTACGCAAGACTGAGAGCAAGTGGATATACAGGCTGGATACGATTGTGCCCAAAGGGATAAATGAAAATAACCCTTTGACTATCTTCCTTGGACAATAGGATGTGACTACACCACTATAAATGTATTCATATGGATAATTTTTCAAATTTTTTGGGATAATTTTTCACACTTTATTGGATAATTTTTCACTTTTTTTTGCTTTTCCATTTTTCCCATTTTTTTTCATCTTCTGCATACCACCGTACGCACGCACCCGACGGTAATGGACGTGCGCCGCTATGATTCGTATTTGGCCCTCTCTCCCCTTTTAAATGTTCCCCCCACTATAATTACATTTTTGGGCTCATGGACCCAACATTAGACCCCTATACCATGGAGGGACACACGGAGACACACCCCCTTACTATAATTGTTTACCGTCTTGCACATTTCCATATATGTGCCTTTCTATTTTTATGACCTTGTATTTGGTGGTTCTCACCAACCTGTGAATTTTCCTATACGTGCCTTTTCCAAATTATGCAGTTACATGGCCCACCCCTAGCTTCACCTATCCCATATAAGCCGTGATACGGCTTGACATTTTCCCTGTACTGAGTGGGATACATGGAGACCCACCCTAACTATTAGTGATTAATAATTCTACAGGCACCCCCACCCCACGGAGGGTGTAGCATCGTCCTATTCTGTCCTGTAACTCACAGATCCATTATCTGTATATCCTTATGCATATGCATCACTCATTGTATGTTTATATATCTCATTGCCTCCTTAGCTATTTGTAACCCCTATCCTTGTGCCGGGTCCCTGCTGGCAGCCAGTCACATTATATCACTGCTGCAATGACACTGACAGTCTGTACAACCACAACATAGCCACGTGACCTGCAGTCACCAATCAGCAGCCCTGATTGGTCTGCACCACCTAACCGGACAGTGCACTCGCACCTGGTGATCTCAGCCCTCTGCGGAACGCATCTGGCAGTGAAGTGAACACACTCCCCTATAAAGCAGGGCTCCAGACACCGGCTCCCTGTCCCTGTTACCCATTGAATTGCTGTTGTTACTTTGCTGACAGTTGGATACTCTCTGCCTTGAGAATGGTCCTGTAGGACCGAAACGTCGGCAGGCTCCACATATGGGTTATTAAAACGGGACATCGTGCCCCAGAGAATTACTGGTGATTGAAGTCAGGTGAGTGCTGTTTTCCCTTACGGGAGTTACTGTATTTACATAGCACTGTTTTCTATACAAGCACTGCTATTTATACGCTAGGGTGCGGCTACCTCGACACATGGGTGAGAATGCAGGACTTGTTTGTATATATATATATATTATTACGTTATTGCACTTAAACCTTGACAAAGGGGTGAGTGATACCCCAAAACGTTGGTTTGCTTTAATACACGCTGTTGAAAACCCTTGGAGTGCCACTGTCTGTTCCTTCTTACGAGACTACCTGTTTGTTCCAGAAGGCACCCAGGTACTGAATCCCAGCTGAGGGAGTGCCAGGCCGTCTACCTCTCTCTATATATATATATATATGGTACTCTTTACCTAGCACGGCGCCCATCGTGATGTGCGACGTGATGCCCGCGATGCCCGCGATTTCCCATAGGGAACAATGATAAAAGTGTGATTGGACGCGATTTTACTGTTCAATGCCTCAATGCCCGTGATTTTTCCATAGGAAACAATGTTAAATGGGCCACAGAGCCCAAATAGTCCCCCTGAAGTCTGAAATGGCCCCCACAATTGTTAACACCACCCCACGATCAACGTGAACCCGAAGCGTGGCGAGCGCAGCGAGCCCGCGTGGGGCGGCGGTACGCGTCCTCCGACCTTTTCATACCCCCACTATCCACGTCGGCGTGGAGTTGAGAATAGAATAGTGTGGCGAGCGCAGCGAGCCACCGAGCCCGAAGCGTGGCGAGCGCAGCGTGCCCCGGGAGGGGACGCGGATACCTTCACAGGTAAACGCGTCCCTTCGCGGGCTTCACAGGTATCCGCGTCCCCTCGCCACGCTTCGGGCTCGGTGGCTCGCTGCGCTCGCCACACTATTCTATTCTCAACTCCACGCCGACGTGGATAGTGGGGGTATGAAAAGGTCGGAGGACGCGTACCGCCGCCCCTCGCGGGCTCGCTGCGCTCGCCACGCTTCCGGTTCACGTTGATCGTGGGTTGGAGTTAACAATTGTGGGGGCCATTTCAGACTTAAGGGGGACTATTAGGGCTCTGTGGCCCATTTAACATTGTTTCCTATGGAAAAATCGCGGGCATTGAGGTATTGAACACTAAAATCGCGTCCAATCACACTTTTAACATTGATCCCTATGGGAAATCGCGGGCATCGCGTCGCACCCGTTTTTTTAGTGCATGCGATGGCCACGATTTTTTACCCCCGATGACCGCGATGGACATCGTGGGCGCCGTGCTAGGTAAAGAGTACCCTATATATATATATATATATATATATATATATATATATATATATATATATATATATATATATATATATATATATATATATATATATATATAGACTTGAGTTCTGGCACTCACAAACCACTGTATCCATCCATGGGGTGCAGCACATCTCAGGCTGGTATCACAGGGGTACAGCCATATATAGTCAAAGTTCAAAAAGAGCACTCACCAGACTTCCAGCACTTCTGCAGTTAAAAGTTTTTTAATACATCACCAAGGGACTAAATAGTCATGTCGACGTTTCGAGCCATGCAAGGCCCTTTGTCAAGACCACTCTCACAGATATCTCCACAGTCTCTCCTGACGCTGTGGAGATATCTGTGAGAGTGGTCTTGACAAAGGGCCTTGCATGTCGACATGACTATTTAGTCCCTTGGTGATGTATTAAAAAACTTTTAACTGCAGAAGTGCTGGAAGTCTGGTGAGTGCTCTTTTTGAACTTTGACTATATATGGCTGTACCCCTGTGATACCAGCCTGAGATGTGCTGCACCCCAGTGGATGAACTTTGACTATATATATATATAAATGAATTATCTCTTGTTAAGGCTTAATACATCTGCCCCAATGTTTTTTAAATATATCACTCAGAGGGGCCCTTATGAGCGATATCTTTAAAAAAAACAAAATGGGTAGTACTGTATATAAACTCAATATCATTAACGATGCGATCCCCCGTCATCGGAGCATGCAGCTTAATTTTGGCTATATAGCCAATGATTTGCAAATTTAGCGGGTCGTCACTGAACTATATTGTTTACTGATATCGTTCAGTATATATGCTCAATTATTTCACCCATGGCTGCGCCGATAATGTTAATTATATTGGCCGCGGTACAGGTTGGGACTCCTCAGGGAGATCACCACTAATATATCATTATAACTCAAACAGGAAGGCCGTACATAAAATGTATATTGGTTGTGGCATCCTTGGGCCTATATATTGTGTACAGAATGGATTATTCTATAAATAGAATTGACTTTTATAGACCCAACAATTTATTATAATGGTGAAGTTTCGTCAGGATGTCTTTGTTTGAATAGTAAAGAAAATATTGAAAACATTTATTTCATGTGTCCCATCTGCTGCGTGTTTCTCCAAGTGATGAGGAAGCAGAGATAAAAGAGGCACATTACTGGCTGCTGCTGGATGTACTTCTGACCCTGTCAGGACACAACTAAGTAGAAACAATAGTCGGAAATGCTATAAAATCCTCAGTACTCTTTGTTCGTACTTTTAATAAACGGCGCTATAAGATTCTAGATTGATGACTGCTCAGGTACTGGACTATAAATCTTATGAACATGGTTATATGAAAATCAGCTGTATTCCTAACCTGGTCATAGATCATCTTACTTTACTTCTCAGATAGATATGTAACCAGATACAGATACATAGAGAAACATGAAGCAGGTTTCTATGGTTACGGAGTCCTGACAGCACCAATAAGAAGTCCAGATGTGTCCTCATACACCTAGCATCCATACGCCATACAGTGTGAGATGCCTGGAGTGGCCAAGCCTCTGCAAGAGTTGTGATGTACAGTCTATTCTTTACATTCTGCAAGGATGCCAAACCTAAACCTCACCCTGGCAACCTGACCCAAGAGCTGGCACTCCATAAACCACACACAAACACACACACACAAACTGCACCACCTAAATATACATATAAAACCCACAAGAAAGGATGAACATAGGAATCAGCATAATATAAATCTAAAAAGAATATTCTGTTGCAACAGAGGCTGCCCAGTTTTTTCTCCCTCGAGGGAGAATAGCCGGTGGCCGTTGGGAACCCGTCTGTCGGTGTTTTAACAGTCGGGATCCTGACGTCGGGTAAATGACTGTCGGGATCCCGACTGTCGGGACCCGGTCCAGCACCCGTTGCAATGCCTTTCCTTCACTGCTGTGTTGCAGGGACTGGCAGTCTTCTTAATCTTCTGGGTTCAAAGTCTCATGGGATACAGAGGGTGCCCACATACATCCAGTCTCTTTGGGGTTTATTCTAGTTCATTCTTTCTGACAAAATCCTTCTAAGATGGACAAAACCATGTGCACTGCAGGGGGGCAGATGTAACATGTGCAGAGAGAATTAGATTTGGGTGAGTTATTTTGTTTCTGTGCAGGGAAAATACTGACTGCATGATTTTACACTTCAATATAGATCTCACTTTGAAGAAAAACCCCACCCAAATCTAATTCTCTCTGCACAAGTTACATCTGCCCCACCCGCAGTGCACATGGTTTTGTCCATCTAAGAAGGATTTTGTCAGAAAGAATGGACTAGAATAACCCCCTTTGTGTGTTAAACAGCCATTCTAGTTGGCCATGCTGTGGTGTGATCCAGTAGCACCACTCTTCTTTTCATCTGTTTTTTTTACAGTACAAAATATGCGGCATGTCTATATTCTGTGTGCAACTGCATCTGTCTCTGCATATGAAACCCTGCAACGTAGCACTTCATATGCTACCGATTCACACAACGTTCACGCGTTATGTATAATGGAACAACAAATGTCTACGGCGCTCGGGGCTAGCGTAGTGTGTACTGGGCAGTGTACCTTCTGCAGCCACCGTGCTGGAGGAATGCCAACCTCCCCAAATACCACAAAGAAACCAGAATAGCACGGGGCGCTGAAGTGACACACTATGGTGATGTGGAGGTGGTGGGCGGCCAACTTCTGGGATGGACTCCTAGGAATATGCACTCACTGTTGGACAGTGCCTCGCGCCTCATTCAAGGCTGACCTTTTATTAATACTAAACATGTGTTTAGCCTGTACTTAACCAGGTTACTATTCCTACCCATTTATTTCATTTTTATTTTCTTTTTGTTTATTTTTATTATCATTTTTTGTTTATTTTTTTAATTTTCTTGTTTTTTTATTGTGTGTATTTTTATTGTGAATATTGTTGTGCAATTTGCACAGTAGCTATTATGATATGTGTACCCAATACATTTTTATTGATTTTAACAGTCTAGTGTGTCACTTCAGACCCCGTTGGTTTCTTTACGTTATGTATAATGCCACATGTAGTGCACAGAGCATACTGTAGATGTATGTGGACACATCTGTAGGATTGGAAGGCATTCCGAATGCCTTATGCATTTGCCTAGTTTGCCTATGCCTAGGGTGGGCTCCGTCTATAATGGTATTCTGAAGTAGATAAACATTGTTGTCTGGTACACTCTAAACAACCTCAGAATTAGTAATGCTGGCAGATGGCGCGACAGAAGGAGACATCCACTGATTATGACTCATGCTAGTAACATAGTCACAAATGGATGATGATTTCAAACAGACATCTAGGTATCTATGGAATCAGCCATTATCTCAGTCTCTTATTACTTGTACATATTTGAGTCACCCGTATCCCAATGACTAACTGAAAGGTCTGAGTGGGGAAAAATAAATAAATCAAGCTAATGACAAGAAAGGTATTTATCTGCTAGTTGTTATAATTGTCGATCACTATTATTCTAGAAAAACAAAAAATACAAAATATATGTATGTTGTACGTATATGTTCGTATGTTGCACTAGATTGTATTAAATAATCCAGTGTGTCGGAGGGTGCACACGGTGGTGGTGGAGTTTCCTCTGGCCACATTAATTGTGATTAAGTAATGAGCCACCAGATATGTGGACAGGACAGATACAACACTGTATGTATGGACACATTTATGTTCTTCTGTGTGTCATAAGCAGATATGGATTCTATAAATCAGTGGTCATACTATTTGCATCTTAGTAAACAGTGTCAGACCACTAATTGTGAGGTAAAAAGGTGCAGCAGTCAAAATTGGGATATTGTAAAAATATATACAAGCGAAATGTAAAAAAATGTATACCAGTGTACGTCTGTACACCTAGCATAATGCACCAATATATCTTTAGATATATCGGCCATCGGCTGTGTTACACAACCAATGCAATATGCCTGTGAACAACGTCATTTCCAGACAAATAGCTTGTATACATTCCCAGCATAATATAATGTATTCATGAAAAGGAAACCTTATAAAACATGTCCAATGTGATGAACCAATCAGATCTCTGATCTCAATGACAGCTCCTAGTTGTTTTACCCATAAGAAAGAGCAAGAGTTTGTCCTACTGAAGAGTGGGCACTGTATAGATTATACAATACTGAGCGGCCTATTCATGATCCTTCACAATTAATCCCCCCCCCCCCCCCCCCCCAAAAACACCTAAAACAGTGAGAAGTATTAGTTTATGCTGTCAGTTTACTGCTGGATATAATAATATAATACAATGTATATAAAGCAAGTAAACCCCACCTACCGTAATCTTCCATGTACACTTGCTGTTTGGTGGGTAAACTCCTGGAAATCCCTCACTTCCAAGTACACCTGATTCTCCAGTTAGATTTCCGCCACAGGTAAAGGTGTGCCTGACAGGAGAGAACACTGGTGAGCACAGACTGCATACATCAATGCACTGCACAGAGCACTGGTGAGCATAGGCTGTATATTCAGCAACATCACGTTATACCATATATTGAACAAGGGGGGTAATTCCAACCTGATCACACAGCCGTGAATGTGCAGTGGCCAGCGATCAGGGAGATGCAGCCTGGCTAGAATGAAATTCCACCTAGCAAAAGTATGTGCATGATGTGCGAAGTCTTTACAGCCGAGCGAATATGTCCAAAACTCTTTGATACAGGCTGACCATCAAATGATTATTCCACTGTTCACCACTCATTACAGGCTCATGGTATCCAGAAATACCTTACTCAGTGGCTGCAATGAACACAGGCATATCCGGCCTGGAGCAGACATCATACACACTCTCCTAAAACAATTGGGCACAGCTGTGCTTTCCCTGGCACTACCAGCATTTTTTCTGGTACCCCTGCATTTTTCTTGGCACTGCCATGAAACTTCCAGTTACCACCCACAGATGCCTACTTCCTATCAATCACCTTGCAAACGGCTTGCGAATACAAAAAGTAGCAGGATTTAATTGCTGGAAGGCGTAGCGCACTGCATTATGGCCCATAAGCAGGCGCAGTCTATCGATAACCAGCCACTGTGTGAATTCGCAGCTGTACGATTAGGTCTTAATCGGCTCCACTATCAATGCACAGGAGAGAACACTGGGGAGTACAGGCAGCATATTCTGCAACATCAATGCAATGGGAGAACACTGGTGATCACAGACTATGGGGGTTATTCTGGTTCACTCCTTCTGGAAAATTCCTTCTTTTTTTTTTTTTTTTTTAATTGAGTCTTTATTTATACATTTTTTTTTTTAAAACAACAAGACAATAACAAAATAATTCACAAGTTGTACACCAGTATATCAACCAAAGTATGTATACAGACACATAGGTACACATTAAATTACAAGACTTGCATATGACCCGCCCCCACCCCCACCCCCCCCACACACACATTGATCCCTAACCTAGCCTGTCCGCTCTTGCCAAGCTTCTCGATATCTATGCTCAGATTGAATTTTAGTGCCAAGTATTATTTATACTTTATCTGATGCAATTCCTTTAACAATTCCACCACCCGCCAGTTCTTGTTTCTTTAGAGCGCGGTTCCCGGATTACTTTTACCCTTAATCTATACCAGAGTGACCAAGGAAAAGAGAAAAGAAAGCTCTAGGGGACAACACAGTAAAAAAAAAAAAAAAAACGTGTTCAATAACCTGTTCTTATGAACGTGCCGTAGCGTGATTGGGCTAAATGTGTAAAAAAATAAAAATTAAAAATTGGGCCTTTGAGATGATTGATTCTTGTGTATGTGTACCCTTGATCCCCCTATTCATTACTGTTAATCCTGAATCCCCCCCCCTCCCCCGCCCCACCCCCCCCCCTTTTACAAAACCCTGTTTGTGCTGTATAAGCGCCGTGTGATATTATTAAATAACAGGCCCATCCAACGTGTTACTTGATTTAGTTTCTGTTAAAAAATTATACCCACTGTTCCCCTTTGGAAGTGTCTACCCTAACCCGTGTACTTGTATGTGCTTATTAAGTGTGCTGCCCCAGTCCCTTAACATCTCTCTTGACCTCAGTCACTCGCCATCGTTCCGGGCTGCCGCTTTATAAAATCTTGAGTGTCGCCAACTACCCCAGATCTTTCCAAATTTAGCCCTGGAGGCGTATACATATCTCTCATGCTCACACGTGCTATTAACTACGTTCATCCATTCTATAATATTTGGACCGGAGGAGGCCATCCATTGCCTTGCAATGATAACTTTCGCTATTGCGGACGTATTTATCACTATGTCCTTCCACTCACCAATAGGATCATCCCTCTCCCACACCCCCATTACCATGCTGAGCGTTGTAAGGAGTTCTCGAGGTACTCCCACCATCTCCAACTTATCCGCCACCGCCTCCCAAAACTCCTTAATAACCTGGCATTCCCATAGGAGGTGCCAAAAGGATCCTACCTCCGTCCTACATTTCGGGCAGCGATCCGAGTGGATTCCTGCTATTTTTTTTTAACCTGACCGGGGTTAGGTAACTCCTATGTAGGATATTGAATTGTACTTGCTGTATACGGATTGAGGTGGTTGACTTTCCCGATACTGCCAGTGCCCTCCCCCAAACTGTCTCATTCACCTGCGGGATGTCTGCTGCCCACTTGTCCATAAGGACCTGCAATTCTTCGTCCTGAGCGTGTGAGTTCAAAAAACCGTACATTCTGGACAATCTCTTACCACTCAATTGTTTGATAAATCTTTTACAAGGTGATTCTACTATATTTTGTGCTATCCCCCCTTCCTCCTGCTGGAGTGCACTTCTGACCTGAAGGAATCTAAAAAACATATGTCGAGGCAACTTAAATTCCATCTGAATTTCATCAAACGATTTGATGTTACCATTACTATAGAATTGTCCAATCCTTGTCACCTCGTATTTCCCCCATATCCCCATACCCTGTTGGTCTTTTATTTCCCTCAGTGCATCCAAGGAAAAGATGGAGGTATCCGGGTCCAACCCCTCATATTTAATCATCTTATGAGCCCATCTCCAAACTTTTACCGCTTGCGTTACTATAGGAGGGGGATGCCCTCGCAAGTTCGTTGCGACAAGCCGCTGTAGAGGAGCCATGTTATCTTCGGCGCAGCTCATAAGACCTGCCAACTCCACCGTGGCTTCGCCATCTCGAACCCAAGCACAGAGATGAACCAGCTGGGCCGCAATATAATAAACTTTAAAGTTGGGAACCGCCAATCCACCCCTATCTCTATCTCTACACAAAATATCCATCCTGATTCGAGGTCTCTTATCACGCCAAATAAAAGAGGACACAATGCTTCTGATTTTCTTAAAATAATCATCTTTTATATAGACCGGAGATTGTTGAAATATGTAAAGTAGCCTAGGCAGAACCGACATCTTTATCAAATTTACCCTGCCAATCTGAGAGATAGGAAGTTTTGACCAACGGCGACATTTTGCCCTGATATCCTTTATTAACGGCGTAAGATTGTCCCGAATATAATCGGTTGTAGCTTCCGAAACCCACACGCCCAGGTATTTGAATTTTAACGTGGGCTGCAGGGGAGAACCCGTTAGGCCTCCTACCAAGATATCACCTACCCTCATCAAATGCGATTTCCCCCAGTTGATAGTGAGACCCGAAAATTCCCCAAATTCCCGCATACGCTCAATAATTCTAGGGATATCCACCTCAGGGTCTGCCACCCCCACCAGCAGATCATCAGCGTACAAGGAAACAAGGTTCAGGCCGAGACCCTCTCCAGGCCCCCCTCCCTCTAGTAGCTTTCTTAAAATACAGGCCAGCGGTTCAACTGCTACTGCGAATAACAGGGGTGACAGGGGACATCCCTGTCTGGTCCCCCTAAACAGTGGGAACAGCGGGGAGGTGAACCCGTTTATCGACACTCTAGCCTGCGGATTTTTGTAGAGCAGCGATATCCACCCCATGAACCGATTCCCAAAGCCAAAGGCCTTAAGAACCGCCCATAAATATTCCCATTCAATGGAATCGAATGCTTTATTTGCATCAAAAGATGCAACCGCAACTTTAGCTTTCCTACTCTTTGCTATTTGAATGTACGAAAAGACCCTTCTCAGATTGATCATGGTTGACTTCCCAGCCATAAAACCCGTTTGGTCGGGATGAACGATCTTATCGATCACTTTACTTAACCGATTCACGAGGACCTTGGCATAGATCTTTGCGTCTGAGGAAATCAAAGAGATAGGCCGATATGAATCAATCTGAGAAGGGTCCTTCCCACTTTTGGGAATCATTATAATCGATGCCTCCGACATGGAGGGGGGAATGTTCTCCACTTCCTCCATTGCCTGAAACAAATCTAGCAACTGTGGAGCCATAATTTTCTCATAACGCTGATATACTTCCCCCGGAAGGCCGTCTAGTCCTGGAGCTTTATTAATGGGCAGTGATTTGATTGCCTCCGCGATCTCGCTCAATTCAATGGGGGCCTCTAAGGATTCGCTAAGTTCCTGTGGTAACCGGGGCATGTCAATTGACTCTAAATACTCCCCAATAGCCTCCCTCTCCTTGCTAATTTGGGATTGATACACCTTTCCCAGGTGGGCCATAAATGCCTGTACAATCTCCGGGGTCCCCGAAATCGTCTCACCCGATTCTAGTGTGATTTTAGGTATTATATTTGAAGGCCGCTCTTGTTTTGCCAGAATTGCCAACCATTTACCTGCCCTATCCGCACCAGCATACCACTGGTGAGCCCCATAGCTTAATCTCCGACATGTAATATCCTGTAGGTACTCAAGCCATTTTTCCTTGGCTTGGAGCCAAGCCTCCCCATCTACCTCCAGATTTGACTCAAGATATTTGGCCTCAAGTTTACTCATTTCAGTCTCCAATTCATTAGCCCTTATCCTATGCTGCTTTTTTAGGGTTGCAATCTTCTTAATCATGGTGCCCCTTATATAAGCCTTAAAGGCGTCCCACACAAATATCTTTTGGGATGTCCCATTGTTTATCTCGAAGTATTCCCACATGGTGGACTCAAATTCCTCTTGATCTCCCATTTGTTCCAACCAGAAAGGCTGCAGTTTCCAGTACCTAAACCCCACTTCACACTCGAGATCCAACTGCATTACTAATGGGGAGTGGTCCGAAATTCCCCGGGCTTTGTATTCTATTTGGGAAATCTTATTAATAAGGCCATCTGTTACAAATATCAAGTCTATCCTTGAAAAGGCTTTGTATGAGGAGGAAAAGCAGGAGTATTGTTGCCGAAGAGGGTATTTCAACCTCCACGGATCCCACCAACCAAGCTCACTCATAAATTCCGAGAATCTATACCCCTCTTTTACCACTTCCTCCTCAGATCTTCTCCACCTATCTACCTGAGGGTCCAGAACTTTATTAAAATCCCCCAAACAAATCACCTGGCTGTCTGGAAACCCGGCAGCAAATTCAACCGCCTCTTTAATGATCTCGTATGAGAAGGGAGGGGGGATATATACAGTCAAAATACAGAGTCTACATCGATTAATACAACACTCTATAAAAATATATCGCCCCCGAGGATCGATCTTGATGACCCCCGGTTCAAACGTCAGGGATTTTTTAAACAGTAGGGAGACTCCTCTTGACATAGAGGTGAATGAGGAGTGATAGGCTTGCCCTATCCAAGGGCGTCTTAGCGAGAGCAGCCTATCTCCCCTCAAATGCGTTTCTTGAAGACATATAATATCTGCCTCCATATTTTTACATTGTTTTAATACCAAGGCTCTTTTGACTCTCCCGTTAATCCCCCTCACGTTCCATGTCAAAACTTTAACCATGTTTTATCGTTGAACATATACCAGCTGATAGTAGGAAAGCTCCCGGACACATCAGACTTTGCATTAGAGAATGGCGAAAAATTTTTTTTTTTTTTTTTCTCCCTTCTTTCTTTCCTTTTTTTTTCCTTTTTTTTTTTTTGGCAAGAGTATGGACATACTAACTAACAAACAAATACAAACAACACACCCCTCCCCCCTCCCCCACCCTGTATGACCTATCCCATTAGGCACGTTATACCATATATTGAACAAGGGGGGTAATTCCAACCTGATCACACAGCCGTGAATGTGCAGTGGGCAGCGATCAGGGAGATGCAGCCTGGCTAGAATGAAATTCCACCTAGCAAAAGTATGTGCATGCCGTGCAAAGTCTTTACAGCCGAGCGAATATGTCCAAAACTCTTCGATACAGGCTGACCATCGAATGATTATTCCACTGGTCACCACTCATTACAGGCTCATGGTATCCAGAGATAAGTTACTCAGTGGCTGCAATGAACACAGGCATATCCGGCCTGGAGCTGACATCATACACACTCTCCTAAAACAATTGGGCACAGCTGTGCTTTCCCTGGCACTACCAGCATTTTTTCTGGTACCCCTGCATTTTTCTTGGCACTGCCATGAAACTTCCAGTTACCACCCACAGATGCCTACTTCCTATCAATCACCTTGCAAACGGCTTGCGAATACAAAAAGTAGCAGGATTTAATTGCTGGAAGGCGTAGCGCACTGCATTATGGCCCATAAGCAGGCGCAGTCTATCGATAACCAGCCACTGTGTGAATTCGCAGCTGTACGATTAGGTCTTAATCGGCTCCACTATCAATGCACAGGAGAGAACACTGGGGAGTACAGGCAGCATATTCTGCAACATCAATGCAATGGGAGAACACTGGTGATCACAGACTATGGGGGTTATTCTGGTTCACTCCTTCTGGAAAATTCCTTCTTAAAATGGACAAAACCATGTGCACTGCAGGGGGGCAGATGTAAAATGTGCAAAGACAATTAGATTTGGGTGAGTTATTTTGTTTCTGTGCACGGAAAATACGGACTGCTTTATTTTTTTCACTGCAATATAGATCTCACTTTGAAGTAAACCCCACCCAAATCTAATTATCTCTGCACAAGTAACATCTACCCCACCGCAAGTGCACATGGTTTTGTCCATTTGAGAAGGAATTTGCCAGAAGGAGTGAACCAGAATAACCCCCTATAACCAGTAATATCAATACACAGGAAATTACACTGTGAACAAAGGTGGCATATTCAGCAACATCAATGCACGGGGAGAATATTGGTGAGCACAGGCTCTATAACATCAATGCACGGGGAGAATATTGGTGAGCACAGGCTGTATAACCAGTAACATCAATGCACAGGAGAGAACATTGGTGAGCACAGTCTGTATAACCAGTAACATCAATGCACAGGAGAGAACATTGGTGAGCACAGGCTGTATAACCAGTAACATCAATGCACGGGGAGAATATTGGTGAGCACAGGCTGTATAACCTGTAACATCAATGCATGGGGAGAACAATGGTGATCACAGACTATAACAAGGAACATCAATGCACAGGGAGAACACACTCGTGTGCACAGGCTGTATAACATTAATGCACGGGGAGATTACAGGCTGTATTACCAGCAACAATAATACATAGACATGTGAAAAATTAAGAACAGCCTCTATTTTACATATCACGTAACTACTTTCTCTTAAACAGTTTGTTCATGGTGGCTTATTTTTTGATACCTAAATACATACTTGCCTACTTTGGAAAACTAGTTTCAGGGAGATTCTAGTTGGTAGTAGAATTTTGCACAGCACCCTATTGAAGGGGCGTGTCATGATTCACCCAAAGGAATATTAACTTATAGAAAGAAACTGACTTATATCCAAATGAAGATGAGCCCCAAAGCAGTTAGTAAGAGATACTATACTTACTAATGTGCTGGGAAATGGTGCTGATGATTCAAAGTAAATTTATCTGTCTCTCACTCCTTTTTCCCAAAAAAATTGTAACAGTGTAATGTGGGCTAGGTGACATGAGGGAGATTGCTAGACTAATGAGGGAGAGAGGGAGATTGCTGCTATTTCAGGGAGTCTCCTGCAGAATGCAGGAGGGTAGGCAACTATGCCTAAATAATGAGAAATCCATTCTGTTATTTGTCAGTTCAGCTTAGATTTAGCAAGTTTTGGGCATTGGTGAGGTCTTAATTTTCACCTAATATGTAAATTGATTTTAATAATGGTGCACATTCTTTTTCAAATGACTACATCATTAGTATTCTCAGAGGACAGAAACCAATGCAAAATCGTCACTACATCACCACTACAGCTCTGTAACCACTACTGCCTGCATGCAAACTATCCAGACACCTTCAGGGATGGAAAACTTGTACAACATGAACCCAAAGCCTTGTCTGGAGTAATGAGAAGCAAGATAGCTGTCATACTGAGCATATATCATCCTCCACTGCAATAGATGTCAGTCTCATAAAGATAATCACTGGCATCTCATATACTTCCATGCTTATTTGTCATCTCAGTGATGGAAATATTTCCACTGTAACAAATTATATATATAAAAAAACCGTGCCTGCATATTAACCAAGACTGTACTGGGCCCCTGACCTAGAACCATTTGTGGTCCTCTAAATATTTTCACCACCTGCCAGACTTCATGACACATATTTATCTAACCTCAATGTATCTGAACTGCAGATATTTCCATGTGTGCCTGCGGTATGCATTATTTCTGGAGATCATATTATCATTTATTTTATTTATTAACTGTTTCTTATATAGCGCACACATATTCCGCAGCGCTTTATAGAGAATATTTGAACATTCACATCAGTCCCTGCCCCAATGGAGCTTACAGTCTATATTCCCTACCACATGTACACGCACACACAGACATTCTAGGGTTAATTTGTTGAGAGCCAATCAGCCTACCAGTATAGTTTTGGATTGTGGGAGGAAACCGGAGTTCCTGGAGGAAACCCACGCAAGCACAGGGAGAATATACAAACTCCGCACAGTTAGGGCCATGGTGGGAATAGAACCCATGACCTCAGTGCTGTGAGGCAGTAATGCAAACCTTTACACCATCTGTACTGCCATACTGTACGATGATGCAACTATATATATATAACGCAGGGACAAACGCAGGATTTTCAGAAGGAGGTTTCCAGAGGGGTGGAGCAAAGCACGGAGATGGACACTTAGGTGACCCAGTATATGCCACGTCAGTTAAAGTAATATAGATAGACCAAATGTATATAATTAATAATAATAATAAAAAAATACATATATATATATTTATACACACACACAGTATATATATATATATATATATATATTCATATACATATATATATATATATATATACACACATACAGGGGCGTCAACAGCAGTGTAGACCCCTGGGCATAGCAATGTATTGGGGCCCCCACTGATTCTCCAGCGGTAGGGGTGGGGGAAGCTTTGATGTCCTGCGGGTGTTAGGGGGTATTATATCAACCGCTCAGCATGTAGGGCCTGGATCAGTAATTTCCACCAATCACCCCTTTACTGCACAGATGGTGAGAGATGGGGTGGGAGAAGGGAGCATTGGGCTGAATGAAGGGGTCCTGATACATAACTTCTAGGGTGCTAGAGGATGTTTAATATGCAGAGGAGGGGTGTATAGTGAAGTGGGCTTATTATTCATAATTTTCTGGTGGGAGGACAGCTTGCTTGACTGCAGATATCTCCAGTTCCTGGAAATAGATTTCTTAGATTTTAATGGAATTAAAAACTAGAGAATCCCACCTACCAAATGGGGACTAGGGGATCAGAGCAATCTGCCAACGAGAATATAAACTACATACCAGGTGTGTGGAGCTGGAGCAGTAACCAGCTGCTTTAAGGCTGATATCTCTGGTTCTGGGAACAGTAGAGACAAGCTACTAGTGTCCCTCAAAGGGGGAGAGTCCCAGCTTTTGGAATATATCCCCAGAAAAAGTCTAAGTCAGAAAGAACCTGAAATATCTGACTGGGAAGAGCAATTAACAGGCTTGGATAGGGACCACTGCTTTGAAGTCAGATATCTCCGGTTCCCAAGGGCCGATTTTTTAAATTCTTGTACCCCTGGAAAGAGGGGACCCTCAGCTTTCAGTCTAGGACCCTTAGACTCCTGGGGGGGGGGTTTCTGGGTACTCAGAAACCCCCCCTGCGTGCACCACTGTAACACATAGACCAGGCATTCCCAACCACGGTCCTCAAGGCACACCAACAGTGCAGGTTTTGTAGATATCCAGGCTTGAGCACAGGTTACTTAATTATTATCTGAGGGATTCTGATTATACATCTGTGCTGAAGCCTGGATATCACTAAAACCTGCACTGTTGGTGTGCCTTGAGGACCTTGGTTGGGAAAGCCTGGCATAGACAATTACTCCAAATACAATTAGCAAGGTTATTTTTGGGGTAATATGGGACTGATCAGGCTAAAATGAAAAGATTGATTGACAATATGTTTATATACAAGAAAACCCATTACTGGTTTCTCAGTAGTAGGGACACCAAATGCTCAACATAGATTTTCATATTTCTGATTTTGAAATAGAAAACAGATATCCATATGTTCTGCCATTTACACAGCCCTTAAAAGTCACCCCATACATTCTTTTGCATATCACATGCAATAGACGTTTATCATGTTATTCCCAGTAATTAAGATGCAGGGGTCTAAATTCCTTAAGAAAGTGAAAAACTTTCTGCACTGAAGATTCAGGGACAGAAACTAGTAGGACTAGTATACGACCATATGGGTAGTGCATTATTTTTTAGAAGATATCTTATTGGCTACTCTGGTACTGAAGGTAAATCTGTTATTCTGCACCTGTATTCCCAGACCAAAATCGGGCTCAAGTGGCAGGTGCAAACATTTATTTGTGTAGGGTGATCATCTTCTGGGATCTCTTATCTTCTGCCTGGGTCGAATGGATATGATACTGGTAGCAGCTTATTCTGCCTTTCCCTTTACGGGACCTATATTTGGAGGTTGGGTATAATATGTCAACAGTCCTAGGGGTAAATTTACTAAAGCTTCTAAAAATTAAAAAAAAAAAGGTGATGTTGCCCGTAGCAACCATTTAGATTGTGTGTTTCATTTCTCTATTGCATCCTAGAAAATGATAGACAAAATATGATTGTTGTTATGGGCAACATCAAATATTTAAATTTTTAGATGCTTTAGTAAATTGAACTCAAACTAATCTCCATAGTTATATTGTAGGTTGAACTTAAACAATACTCACCTCAATATGGCAAAACTATGAGACATACTAAAATATAATGACCGTGTACGTTTATTACTTCTCAGTAATAAATGCTGACAAATATAGAACATGGGGAACATATACGAAGAGGTGATAAGGTAGCATTTATTAAGTACATTCTTTTAAAATGATAGGTGTAAGCTGATTGGTTGCCATAGACCAGTGGTAGCCAACCCTAGCCCTCGAGAGCTACCAACAATTCACATTTTCCAGACAACCTAGCTGCTGCACAGCTGCACTCATTAATCACTGACACATTTTAAAAGATCCACAGATGGAGCTAATTAGCTCACTTGTGATTCTGTGAGGAGACCTGCAAAACATGCACTGTTGGTAGCTCTCGAGGACTAGGGTTGGCTACCCCAGCCATAGACAATGTCTCCATTGGCCCACTTTACTTTTTTCACTGCTTCATACATTTCCCCTGGTAGAGTTAGAACCACTTAAGTTGCTTACACGCTGTTTGATTTGCTCTATAATCGATATCGCCGGAGCTCCCAGGCGAATGATATAGTACACAGGTTCTCAAACTAATTCCTCAGGACCTCACACAGTGCATGTTTTGCAGGTCTCCTCACAGAATCACAAGGAGCAGAATTAGCTCCACCTGTGGACCTTTTAAAATGTGTCAATAAGTAATGAATGCATCTGCTGGGTGACCTAGAAACGTGAGCTGTGTGGGGTCCTGAGGACCGAGTTTGAGAACTAGCATATACATATAATTATATCATTCAGGGACATCATCCGGACCCCTGATGAACAGTAAGTTGATGATTTTGTGACATTTTAACTGCATGTTCAGAGGGCGGAGGACATAGGGGGTTATTCTGGTTTACTCCTTCTGGCAAATTCCTTCTTAGATGGACAAAACCATGTGCACTGCAGGGGGGCAGATGTAACTTGTGCAGAGAGAATTAGATTTGGGTGAGTTATTTTGTTTCTGTGCAGGGAAAATAATGGCTGCTTTATTTTTATACTGCAATATACCAAATCTAACGCTCTCTGCACGAGTAACATCTACCCCCCCTGCAGTGCACATGGTTTTGTCCATCTAAGATGGAATTTGCCAGAAGGAGTAAACCAGAATAACCCCCATAGTCATCAACCCATGGGAGTGTGCATTATTTACAATATAGCGTGTACAATATTGTGTGTACACTATAAAATAATAATAATAATAATAATAATAATAATAATAATAATAATAATAATAATAATAATACACACTCCATTGCATGCTTTCTCCTCTATTGAATTCAGGGACAAATTTCAATTTGGCCATAAAAATTTTACTACTTCTGTGGATTGGACTTTGTCGAGAAATGAAACTTTCAGACTTTTCTCATGTTATTTCTTTTTGTTTTCCTCTCCAACTTTAAAATACCCCCTCACTTTTGTGGCATAAACAGTTCCCATTGTCACTAGTTAGAATCTAACATTTTGCCATTACTGGTATTAACAATCAGAATTTACGATCTTCAAATGATAATATTTGCAATGTTTCCGATTACAGCTATTCCACAGAATGTTACTCCTTGGTTTCCCAGCGATGAGTCAGGCCTGTGACATCAGTGTGGAATATAGAGATCATTAGCACTGTTCTGTAGGAGAGTCTGGAGGGTGACACATACTGTAGCTCATTTATCGTACCACCATGGAGATAATTGTATCATGATACTGTATATCAAGGGTTAATTCTTGTGTATGCACGTACTAGCTAGTCAGGTCACATATAAATGAAAGGGTAACTACTCCTCACCTCTGTGAACTTAAGTACCGCTAGTGACCACTTGATGGACCAAATTACTCCTTTGTGTGCTGAAAGCAATTTTTACAGAGACATTAATCTGTTTCAAACTTGTTGGATATGGAGAGAGGGAGCTGTGAAGACAGAGATTGGAGGTACTGTAGGAGCAGATAGGGACTTTGGTTGGGGTGGGTAGTTTGTGGGCTAAAAACTGTCACAGCTCAAAGTAAAACTGTGCCACAGTTCCTGCAGACACAAGAAAAACAAATACCAAGTATCACATCCACTAGAGAACATTGTGCCGTTACTCACATACATAATATTAACACAAGGATAGAATTACACCAAGCAAACAGAACAATAAAGCAGTCCTGTTCTGCTGCCCATATGGACAAAATGAGTACAAAGGATTAGAATTAGCAATCTATACTCTGCACAGTAGTAATACACAGTAACTGAGATACTGATACATACTGAGGGCACATACTGTAATAGGTCAGCATGGCCCAGCCACTAGGATGAGCCCAATATACAGCAATCCAGCCAAACTTTATAAGAGGTGTAACAAAGATTTGGTTAAAAGCTTACGACTGCCAAATTGGATCCCATACACTGTCCTTAGGCTTCCATGTCCAGGATAACAGTGGACTGCACAGTCACAAGTCCAAATTTCATAGAACATTACAATGTATTGTGAAACTGAATACTAGAGAGAGAAAAATAGAAATTCCAGGCTGTACAGACACAGCAAGAAGTAAGGGAGTGAGCCCACTTTGTAAGTGCAGGCTGTACAGACACAGTAAGAGGTACATCCACAGCAAGAGTTACAGCCCACTGGCCAAGTGCAGGCTGTACAGACACGTGGCCCTTATTCAGATCTGATCGCAGTACAAATTTGTTCTCAAAATGGGCAAAACCATGTGCACTGCAGGTGGGCCAGATGTAATATGTGCAGAGAGAGTTAGATTTGTGTGAGTTATTTTGTTTTTGTGCAGGGTAAATACTGGCTGCTTTATTTTTACACTGCAATTTAGATTTCAGAATTCAACACACCCCACCCAAATCTAACTCTCTCTGCACATGTTACATCTGCCCCACCTGCAGTGCACGTGGTTTTGCCCATTTGAGAACAAATTTGTACTGCGATCAGATCTGAATAAGGGCCACAGTAAGAGGTACATCCACAGCAAGAGGTACAGCCCACTGGCCAAGTGCAGGCTGTACAGACACAGCAAGAGGTAAGGGAGAAAGGTGAGCCCACTGGTCAAGATTATGGATCATTAGGTCACCACAATATTGATCGACAGTTATTAGGTCGACATGAATTTAGGTAGACATGCAGGAAAGTCGACGAGTCTAGGTCGACATGGGTTAGGTCGACAGTGTCATTAGGTCGACATGGGTTAGGTTGCCAGTCAAAAGGTTGACATGGGGTTTTTCACATCTTTTTGTCCCGGATGTCGACACAGTCGACGTGGACAATGAAACATAGCACCATGTCCCCTCGCATGGCTCGCTGCGCTCGCCATGCTTCGGGAACGGTGCCTCCTAGTTACATACTGTAGTTACATAGTATTTAAGGTTGAATAAAGACTCACGTCCATCCAGTTCAACCTCATTACGCTCTGCACACTATTTTATTCTCCCACCATGCCTAGTAGATGGCAGGGCATGAAATAGCGCCGATCGGCACATGGTGGCTCCAAAAAAATGTGAAAAACCCCATGTCGACCTAGACTCATGTCAACCTTCCAGCGTGTCGACCTAGACTCATGTCGACCTAGACTCATGTCGACCAACATGTTGGTGACCCAATGACCGTATCCCTTGGCGAATGCCAGGGTGTACAGACACAGCAAGAGGTAAGGGAGTGAGCCCATTGGCCAATTCCAGGCTGTACAGATACCGCAAGTACTGTAGTAAGGGAGTGAGCCAACTGGCCAATCCCATGCTGCTCAGACACAGGAGTATAGGATGCACAAGAACATCTTAAAAACTCCCATATCATCATAGGAGCCAACTTTCACTGAAATTATGGTAGGTGTTACCCTACTCCCAGTGCCATGCATAAACACAGAGCTGGCTCCTGTACCTGAATGGCAGTGTGCAGGCAAAGCAGGATGGGATGCACACCATACTATAGCAGGGACTAAACAAGAATGCAAAGATCAGGGAAAGTTGCAGGAGATGTGGAGAAACAGCAGGATGTAACTGTAGCAGTAATATACTGTATCTGGGAAGAGCAAACAGTGCCACTCATACTACAATGTGACAATGGGGGATGTCTCTGCATACTATATGTACTGTATGTATACTGTATGTCTGTCTGCAGCTGCACACTCACATTCTGTATGGCAATATACCGATATGAGCACACACAGCTGAGAGCTGTCAGGCCATCAGATAATATGATCTGTACATTTCTAGCGATGGATGGTACTGTACTGGGGACCATACTGTGTGTAATGTGTACAGCACTCTGCAGTAATTACTAATGGGCTAGCTGGTAAGGGGTGGCAAAGCAATGGTTAAGCAGGTAAGACAGACATCCCAGAAGTGTGCCATGGCACAGTGATGTGATGAGTAGTGGCCACAGTAACTGTACTGTCACTCCTTGTATCCCAGGAGTGTGGCATGGCACAGTGTGATGTATGATGGGTAGTGAGTGACCACTGTGCAGATGCCTATACTGTCACTCCTTGTGTCCCTGAAGTGTGGCATGGCACAGTGGGATGTGTGGTAAGTAGTGCCAACAGTGCAGATGCCCATACTGTCACTACTTGTGTCCTTGAAGTGTGGCATGGCATAGTGAGATGTGTGGTACATAGTGCCAACAGTGCAGATGCTCATACTGTCACTACTTGTCTCCCTGAAGTGTGGCATGGTACAGTGTGATGGGTAGTGCCCACAGTGCAGATGCCCATACTGTCACTGGTGTCTCCCTGAAGTGTGGCATGGCACAGTGTGATGGATAGTGCCCACTGTGCAGATGCCCATACTGTCACTCCTTGCATCCCAGAAGCTTGGCATGCCATAGTGGGATGTGTGATGGGTAGGGACCACTGTGCAGATACCCATACTGTCACTCCTTGTACCCCTGAAGTGTGGCATGGTACAGTGTGATGGGTAGTGCCCACAGTGCAGATGCCCATACTGTCACTGGTGTCTCCCAGAAGTGTGGCATGGCACAGTGTGATGGATAGTGCCCACTGTGCAGATGCCCATACTGTCACTCCTTGCA
This sequence comes from Crinia signifera, assembly GCF_055691185.1. NCBI lineage: Eukaryota > Metazoa > Chordata > Amphibia > Anura > Myobatrachidae > Crinia > Crinia signifera. The sequence goes on from NC_139219.1 coordinate 263,201,892, forward strand.
TCCCAGAAGCTTGGCATGCCATAGTGGGATGTGTGATGGGTAGGGACCACTGTGCAGATACCCATGCTGTCACTCCTTGTACCCCTGAAGTGTGGCATGGCACAGTGGGATATGTGGTAAGTAGTGCCAACAGTGCAAATGCCCATACTGTCATTCTTTGTCTCCCTGAAGTGTTGGACGACACAGTGTTATGAGTGGTGAGTAGTGCCCACAGTGCAGATGCCCATACTGTCATTCCTTGTCTCCCTGAAGTGTGGCATGGCACAGTGTGATGGGTAGTGCCCACAGGGCAGATGCCCATACTGTCACTCCTTATCTCCCTGAAGTGTGGCATGGCACAGTGTGATAGGTAGTGACCACACTGCAGATGCCCATGCTGTCATTCCTTATCTCCCTGAAGTTTGGCATGGCACAATGTGATGGGTAGTGCCCACAGGGCAGATGCCCATACTGTCACTCCCTCTACCTGTATCCCTGAAGTGTGGCATGGCACAGTGTGATGGGTAGTGCCCACAGTGCAGATGCCCATACTGTCACTCCTTACCTCTCATTGGGCTGCTGAGCAGAGCTAGGAGCAGCCAGAAGCAAGGAGACCACAAAGACGCTCAGCCCGCTGCTCATGTCTGTCACACTGTCAGTCAGACTGTAGGGAGTGCGGAGGACGGCTGCAGGGACTTTATAAGGAGGATCGCACTATAGTCTGGGCTTCTACTCATTTCCCTCTGGGAGGTTCTCTGGCATGGACAAGCGCCTGATGAATATCCCATTTGTTCCAAGCAGTCCTGGGGAGGAGGGGATCCAATTCTCCCAAAAAACTGATCCTCCCCTCTCCTCCCCTTTTGCTTCTTTTTCAAAGGCAAACATTAACCCCTTTCCCACCTGGGAGCATCTGCCATTGCAGTAATAGGTGGGGATGTGTAACCTTAATCTGTCATTCATCAAATGAGATTGTTTGTTCCATCATTCCAAGGCAAAGTATAGCTGTGCTTCACACTGACAGTGACACCTATGCTTATAAACCATATGTACGTGGAAATGTATACAATGTATTTGTTATATGAGCTGAAATCTAATGTGACTTTCTTTGTTATAGTGCACAGCCACATAGTAAATTGTTATGTTGGCTGATACTGTAGTTACAATATGTAAAGGAGATAGTTATATTGTCACAAAGTTATACAGTATGCTGTCATTATTCATCAACAAAATAGTGTCACATTGATTATCTCTATAGGTATTGCCAGGGCCCAGGGTCCTGCTATAATGACTTTCATGTTCATTGTATTGCAATTAAAAGTGCTAAATACAGGTATACAGTTGTTTACATTATATTATATAAAAAGGTGGTACTTGTTTCCTAGCACGGCGCCATCGTGGGTCATCGCATACCTTAACTTAAGGTATGCGATGGACGCCACCGACGCAATATTTGGCTATTTTTAGCCTTTATTGCCGTCAATTAGAAAATCGCTTCCATTGCATGCCATTATAATGGCATGAGATGCGACCGACGTGAGCAACGCGATTTTACATAGGGAACAATGTTTAATGGGCCAATGGCCCCGATTTTTGATTGTATAGGCACCCTAATGGGTAATGTGTATATGAAATGCCCCCCCATTGTTAACGGCAACCCACGATTAGCGCCAACCCAAAGCATGGCGAGCATAGCGAGCCTGCGAGGGGCGGCGGTACGCGTCCTCCGACCTTTTCATACCCCCACTATCCACGTCGGCATGGAGTCAATTTTATATAGCGTGGCGAGCGCAGCGAGCCACTGAGCCCGAAGCGTGGCGAGGGGTCGCGTAATACCTGTGAAGTAATGCGCGTCCCCTCGCGGCGGGGCTCGCTGTGCTCGCCACGCTTCAGGCGCGGTGGCTCGCTGCGCTCGCCACACTATTTAAAGTCAACTCCACGCCGACGTGGATAGTGGGGGTATGAAAAGGTCGGAGGACGCGTACCGCCGCCCCTTGCGGGCTCGCTGCGCTCACCACGCTTCGGGTTGGCATTGATCGTGGGGTGGCATTAACAATGGGGGGGCATTTCACCCATGAGGGTGGGTATACAATGAAAATTGGGGTCTGGGGGCATTTAACATTGGGCCCAGTGTAAAATCGGGTCTCAGGGACCATTTTACATTGTTTCCAATGTAAAAATCACGATTTGGTTGCATGCGATTCGATCGACGTAATTTTTTGGGTCCCGATGGATGCAATTAAAATCGCTGGCGCCGTGCTAGGAAACAAGTACCAAAAAGGTTTTGTTAATTATATACAGTATCCATCAGCCAAACATATAGTGATTGCTGTATTAGACTATATGTGATTATAACTTATCACTGTGCCCTGATTCTAAACTAAAACTATGAAGTGAATACCCTTATCCTGAAAAAAAGGATAAAATTATATATATATGTATACACGTCATAGTGTATGCCGGAACCCGGAAGTATGGCGGAAGCGCTATAACTCCGGAGATAAGGAAAATAAATATGCTTTCTAGGGTTTCCATCACTCGTTTTCAAATAACAATGAAAACATCTACAAAAGGTCTGTCTTCTGTTACTTTTATTGTTTTTAAAATTATATTTTTTGTATCATGTTGGTTAATTATGGGATTGCCTGATACATGTGTAAGTAATGATTAATTAAAGAGGGTATATAAAACCTGACATAGCTCAGTGAAACGCGTTGGTGGCTAATCTGAGCAGACCTCCAGCAATATCTTTGGCATCATTTGCATCCTCCATTGGCGAAAGGAGCTTATTTGATATTGGATACCCACCTTTCAGAGGACTTTGACAATTGGCCAATTATACCACCTTAAATACGAGGCTGCTCATATGAAATGCTTTTAATGTTTAAAATTGTAATTTTTAAATAAATTGTACTTTTTTCAGTCAATCCCTTTATGTTTAATTGTTTAAAGGTATAGCGCTGCTTCACTATATAGAAGTTCCCCCAACTGCCTGATAAATAGGCAGACACTGACTAGCAGTATCCGCCTACTTCTTCTCTGTCAGTGGCTGCGAGGACCAGTTCTTATTATCATCAGCTTCTGTATATAATATGACCAATAGAGCTGCCATCATATCATGCAGTGTAAGGGAGAGAGCAGAGCTGCTGCACATGCCCAGTGTTCCAGCTTCTTCTACCACATTTACTGGACCACAATGGACCAGAGAGTAGCTGTAAGGAGGAAGAGACAGGCAAGGCCGGCAACAGAAATCTTGGGGCCCGGAACACTGATATCTCTGGGTCCCCCCAGCACTGCATGCAGATTTTTATTGCATTGCATATTGAATGTATTTTTTTATTAATGGAAATAAACAGATAATTAATAGTTATTATGCAATATAATAGGGAAGGGCAGATGGGAGGGCACAACATTGTGCGTTGTGTGGTTTGGTGCATTGTGTGATGTCACTAAACTCATTAGTACGGGTAGCCATGGAGACTATGGAGGCCATTCTCACAGCCCCTATGTCCCTCAAAGCCTTGGGGCCCCTCAACTGGTCATGGCCAGGTATGAGTGTCCCCCTTGACCCCCCCTGTCGCCTGCCCTGGAAACAGGAGCCTTAACATGAGGTGGTAGAACATGAGCTTAGAAAGTGCAGTACTGGTTCTATTATGTTTGTGTATTCATTTATTATATTTTTAACCTTTTCCTAACCACTTATCTTATTTAGAAGTTTGAAAGAGCCAATACTATAGACCAACTGTACTGTTAAATATCAATACTGTATTCAATACAGTATCCAGTGTATAAAAATACCAATTTCTGGGGCTGTAGCCGCTCCCTCAGACTCACGTACTTACTCCAGTGGGATATTTTGGGTTACATTTGGAAACCCCTCCTCTAAAAATTCTGTGTTTGCCACTGGAGCCCCTTAGTTGTTCCCCACAGCAGTCCAATATAGCAGCCCCCCTTAGTAGTACTCCCAAAACAGTACCCCCTTAGTATAGTTTCCCCCACAGTAGTTCCCCCTTAGTAGTTGTACATAGTTCCTCCACCAGTAGTTCCCCCTAAGTAGTTGCACTCTGGCCTTTACTAGTTTCATGCTCAGTAGTTCCCCTTAACATAGAAACATAGAATTTGACGGCAGATAAGAACCATTTGGCCCATCTAGTCTGCCCCTTTTATTACCCTTCAGGTAATCTCAACCCTTTTTGATCCTTATTTCTTTGTAAGGATATTCATATGCCTATGCCAAGCATGTTTAAATTGTTCTACTGTCTTAGCCTCTACCACCTCTGATGGGAGGCTATTCCACTTATCCACTACCCTTTCTGTGAAGTAATTCTTTCTAACATTTCCCCTGAACCTACCTCCCTCGAGTTTCAGTGCATAGCCTTGTGTTCTATTACTTATTTTCCTTTGAAGAAAATTTCCCTCCTGAACTATGTTAAAACCCTTGATATATTTGAAGATTTCTATCATGTCCCCCCTTTCCCTTCTCTGCTCCAAACTATACATGTTAAGATCTTTTAGTCTATCCAGGTAAGTTTTGTGATGAAGGCCATGCATCATTTTAGTTACCCTTCTTTGTACACTCTCCAATGTATCTATATCCTTCTGAAGATATGGTCTCCAGGACTGGACACAGTTTTCCAGATGAGGCCGTACCAATGACCTATAAAGTGGCATTATTAAGTCTTAAGTATTAAGTCTGCTACTGATTCCTCTCCCTATGCAACCAAGCATCTGACTAGCCTTCCTCATTGCTTTGTTACATTGCCTCCCTGCCTTTAAGTCACTTGAAATAGTGACTCCTAGATCTCTTTCCTCCTCAGTAGTTTCCATTATAGTACCCTTGATACTATATTGAGCCTTTGGGTTTTTGAGTCCCAAGTGTATAATTTTGCATTTTTTTTACATTAAACTGTAGTTGCCATGCTCTTGACCAATTCTCAAGTTTACTTAGATCATCAGTAAATATCATTTGCAATGTCACTAACAAAGATATTAAAGAGCACTGGTCCAAGTACAGATCCCTGGGATACTCCACTGGTAACATGTCCATCCATAGAATGCACTCCATTTACTACAACTGTCTGTTTCCTATACTGCAACCAGGTTCTTATCCATTTCATTGTTTTATAATCCAATCCCACACTTTCAAGTTTATTTAGCAGCCTGCGATGTGGGACAGTGTCAAATGCCTTACTAAAGTCTAGATATGCCACATCTACAGCCCCCCCTTCATCTAGTATTTTGGTTACGGAGTCAAAAAAGTCAACAAGACTTGTTTGGCATGATCTCCCTGCATGCAATTTTGGATCCTGTAAATTGTTTAATTTAAGATATTCCACTATTATTTCTTTTAATAGTGTTTCCATTAATTTTCCTACTACTAATGTAAGGCTCACTGGTCTGTAGTTACTTGCTTCTTCTTTGCTTCCGCTTTTGTGCAGTGGAACTACATTTGCTTTTCTCCAGTCCTCTGGAACTGCACCTGTATCTAGTGACTGGTTGAATAAATCTGTTAATGGCGCTACCAACACATCTTTTAGTTCTTTTAGTATCCTTGGATGCACTCCGTCTGGCCCCATTGATTTATCCACTTTCAGTCTTGAAAGTTCTGTTAGGACTTTCTCCCTAGTAAATGTACTCCCATCTACCTTATTTTTATGAATGTCTTTGCAACTTAACTGTGGTCCCTTCCCTTCTCCTTCTATAGTGAATACAGAGCAAAAGTAATTATTTAGATGATCTGCAATTGCCTTGTCTCCCTCCACCAAATTCTCAGTGTCTGTCCGCAGTCTTATTATTCCTCCATTTTATTTTCTCCTTTCACTTACATATATACTTTTTTATTATTATTATTTTTTATTAAGGATTGAGCATCAAAACAGTACAATCAACAATACATATTTGTAATTGTTATAGCATAGGAATATCATATCAACTGAAATACAATAAAGTATATTGTTATCAAACGTGGTCTCTTTATTATGCAACCACATGGTCGGTATATAGATGAGCATATTCTAGGAAATTCACTATGTTTTATGCTCTATTGACCTTAGAGGAGATCGATGGGTGCGTCTCCCAAAAGATTTCTTGTTTCGTACCACTGTGTGGATCTAAAACATTTGTCAATTTGTGCTTTGAGGTCACTTGATAAGGAGTCAATAAAACCCTCCCATATTCAAAATAAATCCTCTGTGCGTTCCTCCCTCTGGAGTGATGCTTCCACCCACTCCATGTGGAAGACATGAAAGAGTTTAGCCCTAAACAGCTGGATGGACGGGGGGTCCGCATGGATCCACTGGTGTAGAATACATTTGCGGGCTACTGCTGAGATGATGAACATCATTATTTTGCTGTCAGGTAGTATTGGTGTGTTAGGGGGGAATGCTCCCAACAAGGCCCATTCCGCCGTCAGAGGAAGGCTGTTAAGTAGGTAAGTCACGGAGAATCCCTGCACCTGTTTCCAGAAACGGTATATGAGGAGACAGTCCCACATGCAATGTTTAAATGTTGCGCCCGGGCGTCCGCACTTTGGATATGAGTCGGTCTCAGAAATACCTATAGCATGGCGTCTATGTGGGGAGAGATAGCCGTTGTGATATATATATATATATATATATATATATATATAAGTAATTTCCCTATAAATGGAAGAGGCCAATGTCCTCCAGGAATAGTGAAATGAACGCAGTAAGTGTGTTATTGAATATTGTGGAAAAATTTGTATCCACGTGGACATGCCTGTTTGGACGGTGTCTAGAGCAATAGGGGTATGTAGCATCTGATAATAAGTTGAAATGGCTCTTTTTCCGATAGTTGGTCTAAACAGTAACGTATCTAGAGGGTTTGACTTGTCTGTTGGTGAGAGATATTTTAAAACTGAGCTTGTATAGTGTTGGGCTTGGTATATAGCTAGAGCCTGCGTTTGGGGTAATGTGTATTACTTACATATATACTTAAAAAAAGTTTTGTTTCCTTTATCTACAGACTGAGCCATTTTCTCCTCAGCTTGTGCCTTGGCATGCCTGATCACTTTCTTTTCTTAGCCTCTTTGCATCTGGCAAGATACACTTCTTTGTCATTTTTATTTTGAGTCTGCTTGTATGTCCTAAAGGCCATCTTTTTTGCTTTTACACTAGTTGATACCTTTTTAGTAAACCACACTGGCTTCCTTTTCCTGGTACTTTTCTTAACCCTTTTGATACAAAGGTCCGTTGCCTTTAGTATTGCACTTTTAAATTTTTTTCCACCTCTCCTGCACTCCTTTCAAGTTCCTCCAATCCGCTAATAAATCACTTAAACATCTCGGTACTTATGAGTTATCTGGGCGCCCGATTTCTAAATCGGGTCGATCGGGCACATCGCATCGCATCGCATCGCATGCGACCATCGGATGCGATGCGATGCGATGACCCGATTTTTCCATAGGAATCAATGTTAAAATGGACTGAGTCCATTTTAACATGGAATTCAATAGGAAAAAGGGGTCCTTTTCATACCCCTACTATCCAAGTGGGCATGGAGTTGGATATAAACCTGTGGCGAGCGTAGCGAGCCACCGAGCCCGAAGCGTGGCGAGCGTAGCGAGCCCCGCGAGGGGACACAGAATACCGTCCCCTCGCGGGGCTCGCTTCGCTCGCCACGCTTCGGGCTCGGTGGCTCGCTACGCTCGCCACAGGTTTATATCCAACTCCATGCCCACTTGGATAGAAGGGGTATGAAAAGGACCCCTTTTTCCCATTGAATTCCATGTTAAAATGGACTCCGTCCATTTTAACATTGATTCCTATGGAAAAATCGGGTCATCGCATCCGATGGTCGCATGCGATGCGATGCGATGCAATATCGCATCGCATCTGATTGTATGCCTTAACTTAAGGCATACAATCAAAAAATCGGGCGCCCAGATAACTCATAAGTACCAACATCTCCCCATTTTTGCAAAGTCAGCCTTCCTAAAATCCAACAGCTTAGTTTTTGTGTGACTGGAGTTGGACCCTGCCTTGATACTAAACCATACTGCTTGATGATCACTGGATCCCAGGTTCTCACCCACATATATGTCCGATATCCTGTTACCATTTGTGAGTATTAAATCTAATATTGAGTCTTTGCGAGTAGGTTCCCTCACCAATTGCTTGAGAGATGCTCCCTGTAGGGAATTTAGAAATTTGCCACTTGTAGATGATCTTGCAAAAGACTCCTCCCAATTCACATCAGGTAGATTAAAGTCTCACTTAGTACTGTAGATGCACCCTTTAGTTTTACCCGTCAGTATGTCCCCCTTAAGCAGCCTCCATTAAGTTAGGCAGCCTGTTATTTCCCCCATTAGTTTATCCCCCATTAATTATATTTTATCACTGCAGCCCTCATAGCTTTCCCATCTCTGCAGACAGCACGGACACATACAGGTCTTGCGAGAATCCGACAGCGGGAAGATGTCGTTTGGCCTCATTTTTTACCCGGATTATTGGCGGGACGGAAGCGAGCCACTTGGAAACGCCTCAGATCATATAAGCTCGGATGCATCAGATCTCTAGGATCTGAACATGCTCATCCCCTGTATTTATGTATAGGGAAGCCAACCCCAGGATAACAGAAAAAAAGCCTTGGCCACTTTACATATTTATTTACATATGCACTCATCATGCATGTTATGAAGTTTCTCCACCTATATCCACCTTATAGCACCATACACACTAGACAACCAGCAGCACCACCAATATCTTTAATGATATCGGCGGTGGCTGTAAGTGAACGATATACATGGATATTCAATTTTCTCCAGATTTTTCGGCTTATGAACATACATATTCAATTGCGGATGAATTCAGCCAATCAGCGTCTGGCAAGTCTTTTCAAAGTCATTAGCGCTTCCCGCCGCCACGCTAGTAGGAGACGGACGGAGTCAAAGTAAGCTGCCGCTACAGCGGCCACACCAGTCCCCGGAACCCCGCTGCCTGTCACCGGACCTCCGCTGGCTGTCCCCGGACCTGACAGTGCCCCCCCCCTCCAGCGCCCGGTGCGCGTGACCCCCCTTCCCCCCTAGTTACGGCCCTGCTTTAACGATATTAAGCATACACGCTGAACAATGTTTTGAAAGATATCGCTTAAGCTCCCAACACATCAAGCAATATGATCACTAAGCAATATATTGCTGAGTGCCTCATTTTTATCAGTGACCAGAGATGTTCACTCATAAAAGCGAGACTCTCTGCTGGGTGAAGCCGCTGGAGCATGCTCCCGGCGACAGTCGTCCCTTACATACGGGGATATGGTCACTCAGCAACCATATCTCCGGTGATTATGGCTGAATCGCCCCGTGCCCCGTGTGTACGAGGCTTTAGAAGGGCTAAAATGAGCAATATCATTTAAAAAGTAATCTAGTGTGAATGGTCATTATGTTGCAGCACTGAGGAAGATTGGGGTTATTCTAGTTCACTCTTTCTGACAAAATCCTTCTTAGATGGATACAACCAGGGCTATTTTTCAGCAGGCTCCAGCAGAAACTGAGGCCATTATTCTAGTTCAATCTTTCTGACAAAATATTTCTTAGATGGACAAAACCATGTGCACTGCAGGTGAGGCAGGTGTAAAACCCCACCCAAATCTAATTATCTCCGCACAAGTAACACCTGCCTCACCTGCAGTGCACATGGTTTTGCCCATCTAAGAAATATTTTGTCAGAAAGAGTGAACTAGAATAAGGGCCTCAGTTCCTGCTGGAGCCTGCTAAAAAATAGCCCTGGATACAACCATGTGCACTGCAGGTGGGGCAGATGTAACATGTGCAGAGAGAATTAGATTTGGGTGGGGTTTTACTTCAAAGTGAGATCTATATTGCAGTGTAAGAATAAAGTATTTACCCAGCACAGATACAAAATAACTCACCCAAATCTAATTCTCTCTGCACATGTTACATCTGCCCCCCTGCAGTGCACATGGTTTTGTCCATCTAATACCCCTTTCAGACAGAAAAAAAGACCCGGGAATTTCCAGGCTCTTGCCGTGTCGACCCGGGTTTTTCTTCTGTCTGAAAGGGTCAACACGGGTCTAAAGTTCCGAGACTTCGACCCAGGTATTTACCTGGGTTTTTCCCGTGTCAGACACGTGTTTGCGGCTGTGTGAAAGGGTCCGACCCGTGTTTTTCTCCCGACTATTGAAAAATCATGCTGACTGGCTGTGCAGGATGGCACTGCGCGATTAGCTGATCTTTTCAGCTTCCCTGATTAGCTGAGCGGGCGTGGCAGTGGCGTGCAGCGCAGCACTAAATGGCCATGGCGCATTGGAAAGATGAGGAGATCCGTGAGCTGCTCAATGTCAGAGGGGAGGAAGAAATCAGCAAAACACACAGAGCACTCATGACCTCCAGGTTCTGCAACTTGTCAGCCATGTTTAATGCAATGCAGTGAGCAGACACCTCCCACTTTTCATGATCTCCTCTCTGTGAGCCTTTAAAACTGTCCTTTTCTTATGACACACAGAGTTTTGCAGGAAAAATCCGGCTTCTGTGTGAAAGGGGTCGACACGGGAAATACCCGGGTTTTTGCTCCTGTGTGAAAGGGGGTCAGCACCTTGCTGCCTAGTTCTACCCGGGTTTTTGTATCCAGGAAATACCTGTTTTTTTGGGATTTTTCTGTCTGAAAGGGGTATAAGAAGGATTATGTCAGAAAGAGTGAACTAGAATAAGGCCCATTGTTACAAATTATTTGCATTTAACAATTTCAACAGATACGCGTAACTTTGATGAGTTTGCCTGGTGTGAAGCAGAGAATATTATGTACTTTTACTTTTCATTTGCTGTCTACTACACAGAGCTGGAATTAAACCACTTTTATTCAAATAAATGTAAAACCTGCCCACCTACTTCTGTGACATCACAAGTTGGACAGAAGTTAGCAGGTTTTAGAAAAAGTTGGCTGGTTGGCTGGTCTGATGAAAGAAGTTGGTTATGTGTGTGGGGTAGTGTTTTAGTTGGACCAGTTGGATGGTTGGGGAAAAGTTGGTCTGGAGTATGGCCAGCTTTACATACATTTGCACAGACTGGGAAAATAATTAGATGGCAAGTGATTTAAGTATGGATGTGCGATAGGATAGCGGATTGTGAATATTTTGCAATTCATTTGCAGATCTACACAAGGCGGCTTTTTACTCTGTCTGGGTGGCGGCTAACCACCTGCATTCATCTGCAAATTTCCAGATAAGCGATCTCATCAGGCCCAAGAACAGAAATCAAGATGAATGCTTGCAATGAAAATAAGGATGGAGGGCCCTATTATTATTTATTAACAGTTTCTTATATAGCGCAGCAAATTCCATTGCACTTTACAATTGGAAACAGATATAAAACAAAATGAGTAGATACAGCTCTCAAACTGTATATGAAAGCTTACATAAGTACTAATACGCCTGTCACACCAGAAAATGCAAGGAATTACCCAGAGAATTTGGTCCTGGGATCATGACAGTTCACTCGCAGGTTAGCCCCTTGCAGACCAGCCTATCTTCCCAGGTCGACCCAGGTCTAGTGCTGGTGTGAATGGGTCCCGGGCCAAAAATTCCAGGACTTTGTCTAGGAATTTTAACCCTGCTAACTTTATCGCGGGAGGGGGGGTCTCGGGGGTCCCGCGAATTGCAGGGGGGTCACGGGAGTCCCGCGAATCACGGGAGGGTGGGGTCGCGCGGGGGGGGGGGGTGCGGGAGTAATGGTGGATGGTGGCTGTGGAGTAATGGTGGATGGTGGGCGTGTACTGTAGCCCTGGCTGGGCGGGGGGAGGTGATGTCAAGGGGGTGGAACGTTATACACATGAAAACGTTATACACATAAAACACTGGTCTTTTCCCTAGGGGGGGGGGGGCGGGTTTGTATATGCCGCTGGGCGGGAACGTTAGCTACACAGGGGATGCGTGACAGATCTAGCTAAATATATAAGACATTTAGAAAGCTGTCATATTCTGCTCATTCTTTTTTCCGATATCATAGCTGCTCGTGCCCATTCCTATTCAACAGATTGTATACGTATTTGGTGGCCGCCAAATACATTTTGGGGGTTATTCTGGTTGATTTGCAAGGCTGTGAATTCGCACACAAGGTTGCTTGCGTGCACCTGGCGAACAATCTGTTCGCCATGGCTGCATGCAACAAGCCCATGTACATGCGCAGAAATGCGCATGCGCATAGAAGAAACATTGGTCCCTGTGTGAACAAGCGGCACTTGCGATCGGACCCGAATAAGCAGGGCTCTGAAAGGAGTCCATCCCTGCGATATGCTGAGCCGGGCACCTCGCCAACCACGCTGACCACACTGCCCCGGTGGCAGTGAGGTCCGTAGCCCATAGGCTTCAATGGACTACCGCCGTCTCAGAATGGCGGTAGCCCGGGGATGCGAAGCGCTGCTGCCCGATGTTAATATATTGCCCAGCTTCGCCTTTCCCATAGAAACCTTACAAGATCACTCCGTGAAGCTAAAATAGCCTATAGATGGGGCTTTCCATTCGCCCTACACTTTTCCCATGAAGGGAAAAAATACATGCTAAAGCACTTAGAAGAGGGCTTATTAACCCTGAAAGGTGCAGGCATCACTATTTGTTCAACAGATCAGACGTCAATCACTCAGCAGCAAGGAAAAAGATCTGATTCTCAACAGCCTCCAAAACAGGACTGGTTGACTAAGTAGACTACAAATCAGAATTAGACTGAAGTTTAATGGATGCTGATCGGAGGTCTAAAAAGACACACTTTTGTGGTTTATAATTTTTTTTTTTTTTTTTTTTTTTTTCTTACAGTATAAAGGGAACATGAATCAAGTTTGATAAGCACTGAAAATGTTTATTTAATTCACTTTGTTACATTTGTTCGGGAATTTTTTTTGATATAGATATGGATATGATTATATGCTTTTAATCTTTCAAGTGTTTTTTTTTTTTTTTTTTTTTCTCTCAGTATAAAGGGAACATGAATCAATTTTTGATAAGCACTGAAAATGTTTATTTAATTCACTTTGTTATAATTGTTATAAAAGGAAGATAAACTAACTTGTTATGCACCGAAAGGGTTTATATAGCCCACACTAATACACTTGTTCATGTGCCTTTAGGGGTACAGATCTAGATGTGATTATATGTCTACAACTTTATATGAGTTTTTTTTTTTTTTTTTCTTCTCTCCTTTCAGTATAATGGGAACATGAATTAATTTTTGATAAGCACTGAAAATGTTTATTTAATTCACTTTGTTATAATTGTTATAAAAGGAAGATAAACTAACTTGTTATGCACCGAAAGGGTTTATTTAGCCCACACTAATACACTTGTTCATGTGCCTTTAGGGGTACAGATTTAGATGTGATTATATGTCTACAACTTTATATGAGTTTTTTTTTTTTTTTTTTTTTTTTTTTTTTTTTCTCCTTTCAGTATAATGGGAACATGAATCAATTTTTGATAAGCACTGAAAATGTTTATTTAATTCACTTTGTTATAATTGTTATAAAAGGAAGATAAACTAACTTGTTATGCACTGAAAGGGTTTATTTAGCCCACACTAATACACTTGTTTATGTTTTTATACTTGCTAGAGAATTTATAGAGGTACATATTGAGGCTTGATTATAAGTCTATTTTTATGTAAGAAGCTCTACTCTCTTCTCAGTTACCCCCAACTCCACCTGTATTCCCCCACCCGTTTTAGTCTTTCTTATTAATTAGGTAGATTGTTTATGGGGCCAGACAACGCCTCTTTGATCACGTAAGAGAAGGATTAATCTCCCTTTGACATGATGAATAGATATTCTGATATGTTTACTACTATTTTAGTGATGAGTCTGGGGGAAGAGGGGAGAGGGGAGGGGGGAAGGGAAGGAAGGTTAATATAACAGAATATGGGAATATAACCCCCTCCTTTTTTTTTTTTTTTTTTTTTTTTTCTCTCTCTCTCCTTTTTTTAGTTAAGATATCAACCCTGGTTTTTGTATATTATTTACCACATTTCAATATTCTATGTAAATATCCTCTGTATAACAATAGGGCATAGTAGATACTCTTGTTTGATAGCTTGTTTAACTTGATCTCTCTTTTTTTCGTCTTGTTGTTTTTCCTCCCCTCCATATTTTTTTTTTTTTTCTTACAGTATAAAGGGAACATGAATCAAGTTTGATAAGCACTGAAAATGTTTATTTAATTCACTTTGTTACATTTGTTCGGGAATTTTTTTTGATATAGATATGGATATGATTATATGCTTTTAATCTTTCAAGTGTTTTTTTTTTTCTCTCAGTATAAAGGGAACATGAATCAATTTTTGATAAGCACTGAAAATGTTTATTTAATTCACTTTGTTATAAAAGGAAGATAAACTAACTTGTTATGCACTGAAAGGGTTTATTTAGCCCACACTAATACACTTGTTTATGTTTTTATACTTGCTAGAGAATTTATAGAGGTACATATTGAGGCTTGATTATAAGTCTATTTTTATGTAAGAAGCTCTACTCTCTTCTCAGTTACCCCCAACTCCACCTGTATTCCCCCACCCGTTTTAGTCTTTCTTATTAATTAGGTAGATTGTTTATGGGGCCAGACAACGCCTCTTTGATCACGTAAGAGAAGGATTAATCTCCCTTTGACATGATGAATAGATATTCTGATATGTTTACTACTATTTTAGTGATGAGTCTGGGGGAAGAGGGGAGAGGGGAGGGGGGAAGGGAAGGAAGGTTAATATAACAGAATATGGGAATATAACCCCCTCCTTTTTTTTTTTTTTTTTTCTCTCTCTCTCCTTTTTTTAGTTAAGATATCAACCCTGGTTTTTGTATATTATTTACCACATTTCAATATTCTATGTAAATATCCTCTGTATAACAATAGGGCATAGTAGATACTCTTGTTTGATAGCTTGTTTAACTTGATCTCTCTTTTTTTCGTCTTGTTGTTTTTCCTCCCCTATACACCAGCCCCATCTCCCGGGGGTATATCCCCTCAGAGAGAGATCAGGAGATGTAATCTAGGGCCAGCCGTTAGTAAAAACTTAACGGCAGTAGTTCGAAGTCAGTACATGTTACGTGTACTTATGTTTTATGTTAGTCTTGTCAAAGACGCACCCCCCCTCATGTTATTTCCCTTACCCACCCCCAAGATGGTGTGTTGGCGTGAGCCTCGCCTGAAGCTAATAAGGACAAAAGAATGTCTTTTAACCTAATATCTATAAACGCCAATGGGCTAAATTCCCCAGCTAAAAGATCAATGGCCTTTCGTTTTTTTAAGAAGCAAGATGTTCATATAATACTCTTACAGGAAACGCATTTCATAAACAAACATCCTACTTTGCAAAATAAACTATACCCTGAGGGATATTATTCCACATCATTAAATAAAACTAAGGGCACTGCCATATTAATTCGAAAAGACCTCCCTTATAGAATAGAACAGGTATATGCAGACATAGATGGCCGATTTAATATTATTACAATGCACTCGGGGGAGACATGGTTCACGATAGCCTCAGTGTATGTCCCAAACACAGAACAAAATAAATTCTACCCAATTTTCATGAAAAAACTTAATACTTTAGCCAAGGGTAAGATTATCATAGGGGGAGATTTTAATTCTGTAGTAGAACTAGATCAGGACCGTAAAGGGGAAAAAAAACCTCCAACAAAGACAATAGTAGAGTCAAATCGCCTGAGAAAGTTTATAGCTTCTAATAACCTTTTTGATGCTTGGCGCCTCCTTTATCCGAAGGAGAATACATATACCCATTACTCTATTCCCCATAAGGTATATTCAAGGCTGGATCTCTTCTTAATAGATCAAACCCTGACAGGAAGCTTGGTAAGTGTAGTAAATACCCCACTGACATGGTCTGACCATATGGCGGTCTCCCTCTGTATTAGAGTAGAGGCCCCCATGAGCTCAGATTATCGGTGGCGGCTGAACCCTTCGATACTCGGTAAAAAAGACCATCTCAAGAAGATTGAGAAAGATCTAATAGAATATTTTGATATCAACTCAGGGCAAGATACACCCACATCAGTAGTATGGGAGGCCCATAAAACAGTTTTAAGGGGTGTGCTAATGAAGATGTCAAAAATACAAAAACTAAAGGACCAACAGCAAATTAGTGACCTTGAGAAACAAATAAGCGAGTTGACTAAGAAACATCAAAGAAACCCAAGGAAAAGAATATGGTGTAAATTACTAGCATTAAAAAGCCAATTATACCAATTACTGTCAGAAAAAACGGTAAAAACTTTGAAGTGGCTACAATTTAAGCATTATTCGAAGGGAGACAAGGCAGACTCTATATTAGCGCACAAAATCAGAAAAAAGAGACAGCGTGACCGAGTATTTTCAATAAAGGATAATAGTGGGAATCCCCTATACGATCCTCAGATGATAACAAATAGATTCGGAGAATTCTATAAGAGCCTCTATAACATCCAGAACACACACAATCTGCAGGAGTTCGAAGATCGGTTTAACAATTTTATGTCACAGTGTGACCTACCAGCCCTCTCTGAAACCCAGGCGGCTATAATAGAAGCTTCAATAACAATAAAAGAAATAGAAACAACAATTATGACTTTAAAAAATGCTTCAGCCCCTGGTCCTGATGGTTATTCGGCAATATACTATAAAAAATTTAAAAAAATTCTAGCCCCTCAACTAAAGATACTATTTGATGAACTTATGGATGGCGGCACACTTGATCCAGCTACATCGCTGGCTGAGATAATAGTTATCCCCAAACCCGATAGGGACCCCACCCACTGTAAGAACTTTCGCCCTATATCATTACTGAACTCGGACTTAAAGCTCTTTGCAAAAATTTTAGCAAATAGATTGTCAAGGGTAATAACTCCCCTTATCCACCCTGATCAGGTGGGATTTATCCCTAATAGACAAGCCTACGAGAATATCAGACGATCAATTGATCTGATCACACATATTAATAAAGATAAAATCCCTTCACTTATATTGAGCTTAGACGCAGAAAAAGCTTTTGACCGAGTTTCATGGTCTTACATGTATAGTCTCCTCCCAAGGTATGGAATTAAGGGGAGATTCCTTAGCGGTATAAAGGCCCTGTATAAGAACCCTCGGGCCAGAACTACTGTGAACGGACATAGATCCCCCTTATTTGATATTAAAAACGGCACGCGTCAGGGCTGCCCTCTGTCTCCCATCCTATTCGCCCTAATGATAGAACCTTTGGCGGGAGTAATCAGAAGACATGATGGAATAGTAGGGATCCAGATCGGCTCAGGGAAATATAAAACGGCATTATATGCCGATGATATTTTACTGACCCTTTCAGATCCACTCAAATCTCTACAAGAATTGTTCAAGGTGATCGAGTCCTTTAGTGAGATCTCTAACTTTAAAATTAACACGGCAAAGACAGAGGTCTTGGACTTTTTCATTCCTGAGTCAACGAGAAAGGAAATAGAATCACTATTTTCTTTTACCTGGAAAAAATCACACCTAAAGTATCTTGGGATAAATCTAACTAAATGTTACCATCAGCTCTTTTATCAAAATTTTCCCAACATGATATCAGAAATATCGAATAATTTAAAAGATTGGGCCAACTTACAAATCTCCCTGTCGGGAAAAGCTAATATAATAAAAATGAACGTGCTTCCACGTTTACTTTACCTGTTCCAATCACTCCCAATAAAAATCTCCAATCAGATATATAAAAAATGGCAGACCCTAATTACCCGTTATCTATGGGCCGGTAAAAAACCGAGGATTCGTTTAAAAACCCTCACCAAAGGAACTCGAGAGGGGGGTCTAGGGTTCCCAAATCTAAGATTGTACCATTATGCTGCACAATTAGCGCAAATAATAACCTGGCATAAGAGCCCCCAACAACATCGGTGGGTCCAATTAGAGTCAGATTTGCTGGGTGTCCAGGCAGTACCCATACAACTATGGTTACCTAAAACAGCACGCGCTAAAAACTTGAAAGATTACCCAGTGATAAATTTTTCAGTTTCATTATGGGACAAATTAAAACTCACCCATAAATTAATTCCATGGCCCTCAGGTTTAACCCCTATATGGGATAATCCACAGTTCCCTTTAGGTCTAGAACCACAGTTTATCAAACTATGGCCCCCTCAGGGCCCCCTTTTTATTAATGATTTAGAACAAGGAAATAAGTTTTATACAATAACAGACATACAAACAAAATACGGTGTTTCGGATTTAAACCCATTTCAATATATTCAACTGAAAAGTTACTATATGCAGCATAAGACCCATAACAAAACATCCCAGCTCTCCTTAATAGAAGAATTGGCACTGAAGAGGCCGCACTCTAGAGGCCTTATATCTAAAATCTATCGATTACTACAAAATCAAGATACCCAACCACGAGAACCGCACGAGTTAAAGTGGGAAGCAGACTTTGGTAGGCAAATAGAACAGGAAACTTGGGTTAATATCAGAAAGAACATAAATTCTACCTCACAATCGATTAGAATTAGAGAAAACTTCTTAAAAATTTACACACGATGGTATTTAACCCCAAAAAGGTTGAACCGCATCTACCCAGAGGCGCCAGATAGATGCTGGCGCGGCTGTGGGGGCCAGGGCTCGATGATACATATTTTCTGGGACTGTCCGCGCCTACAAAAAATTTGGAGATGGACTAGGGAAATAATATATCAGATGTTAGAAGTAAGACTCCCGTTGCTCCCAGAATATTCTCTTTTTTCATTAAAGATACCTAAAATTAATTGGGAGAAACAGGCCCTTATCTGGTTCATTCTCGGCGCAGTTAAAATCAATATAGCCACTCTTTGGAAATCCGAAAGAGCTCCATCTGATTTGACAGTCAGAGATTCGATTTGGTTTATTTACCAGATGGAATACATGTCTAGTCAAGTAGAGGACAGATATGAAAAATTTATAGAAATATGGCGCCCGTGGCGGATATTCAATAATCTTGACACAGAATAGACAAATTACACTCTATTTAGTCAGGTAAACTGTCGGGCGGCCCTCATACCGACACACATCACCCCCTCCCCTTTTCTTTCCTATTGTGTCATGACCCTTGTCTTAGTCTAAGTCTTGGTATTGTCTAAAAATAGTTCTTAGCAGGTACTAGGGTTATAATGAAGATAGTATTTCCCCTCCTTTTTTCTTTTTTTTTTTTTTTTTTTTTTGCTCCTCTCCTTATCCTCCTTATTCCAATTTTTGAGACAGCTAAATTGTGAGTAAACACTAGCCTAGAGCATTTTGGAGGATTGAGAGGGGGAGATTAGGAGGGGAGGGGAGAAGAGGGGAGAGGGAGAGAGGGCAGGGAAGTGGAAAAGGGGAGAAAGAAAAGAGAAAAATTTTAGGGGATTACCCCTGGATGTGAGGCTTAGCCCCCTTGACTCTGTAACCTCTCTTCTTTCCCACTATAATAGGGTAGCATAAAACTGTAAAAACTTTATTTGGAGAGTAAGAGTTGCTCAGAGCAGTGTTGAATCGTGTACTTTATGCTTCCGTATTGTAAACCATTAGTACCTGTATGTATCATGTATTGTCATTGTTTAAAAATTGTCAATAAATATTAAATAAAAAAAAAAAAAAAAAAAAAAAAAAGAAACCTATGGGGGATGAAGCCAGCTGCGATGCAGGACGGATCACAGCAGGAAAGAACAAACATATATGGTGACACTGCGCTACTATGTGGAGGAATAATATATAATTCTCCTCCTAATAAGTATTCCTCCACATAGCAGCGCAGTGTCACCATATATGTTTGTTCTTTCCTTCTAGTGGGCCTGACTACCCCACCCCACACAGCAGCTGGGATCTAACCCAAATCAGCGCCTGATAGTCCCACAGTGGACAGTTTGTTTTTTTCCGGATCGCAGCAGGGACTGGAGATTCCTGCTGCGTTCCCACCTAGATACTTTCTAAGGATACTTAATATTTGCGGCTAACCCCCCAAAATGGGTGTTTTTTGGGGATTTCAGAAATCACCCATTCTCGTAATGGTCACAGAAGGGAATTGAGAATATTAAACATGTTTAAAAGTCTCAATTAGGGTGGCCAATCCCAGAATCAACAGGATCCTGAGATTTTGGCCCTGGATTTGAATCACAGGATTGGAGCTTCCAATCCTGGGATTGGCCTGCTCTTGCACAATCCCATGCCAGGCATTATCTGAAAGCCCGCTCAGGCCATGCATGGGTGTTCCTTGCTGCACTCTGCGCAGCACTCTGCGCAGTGTGACGTGTCAGAGGTCACATTGCACAGCCCACCAGCCACACAGCTTCCAACTGCAACACCAGTTCTTAATGCTGCACCGCCCACCTCCCTCCTGCTGCAACTATTTATTTCAACCTGCCGGGTCATTCTGCTGTCACCTGTCAATATCGGTCAGCCCCATGTAAGTAATACAAGGGGATGGAGATATTTCATAGAGGTATATTAGAGTGGCTCAATCCCAGGTATCCCAGGAATACCAGAATTGAGCATTTTTCTACCCTGAATCCCGAGATTGAAAAAATGCCCCAGGACTATCCACCCAGTCCCAATCTCGACCATTTTCATGATCCTAGAATCGAATATTTTTTATATGGTCAATTTCCCCGATCCCCACCGGGATCTAGGGGGGCGCCATTGAGCTTGCCTATCACAAATGTAAGGACGTCTGTGAGGCAGACATCATTGTTGTACTTAATGCAGATGGTTGTTTTGGAACTTCTAAAACTCAACTTTCAGTTGAAGGGCTTTAAAGTGGGTATTGGAGGCAGTGTGGGGTCAGTGGGATGGTGGTGGTGGTGGTGGCAGTAGATTGAAGTTTGCCTAGAGTCCAAGAAGCCTTACACCGGCCCTGAACATATACAGATGTAGCGCCGCTCATCCAGCGCCGGGCTCGCCAGACCACCCCCACTGGCGAGTGGCACTACATCTGACTGGGATGCGCGAGCGTCCCAGACGCACGCACGCCCTGGTTTCCCGTCGGCGGGGGGACAGGAACCCTGCCCGTCTCCACTTCAGGGAGACAGGCAGGGTAAGGGGGGGGTGGAGTGTGGAGGTGGGTGAATGCGGCGGGGACCCCCTTTGTAAGGGGAGGCACACGCCTCTCGTGCGCGCATGTCCCCTTCCGGCGGCTGGCGGGGGCTGGCACATGGCAAATCAACTGCCAGCCCCTGCAAAGATCACAGCTGCTTAATCTGTAGCACTAACAGAATCAGCCAAGGAAACTCTTTGCCTTAAAGATAGTTTATGTGACCTACAGTATGAGCCTGATTCAGAGTTGAACGCAAAAGCAAAATCTATCCCAAAATACAAAACCGCTTGCCGCCGCTCAACACCCACAGTGCGTGTGAGCGGCTGGTGAATAGTCAATTCGCCGTGGCCACTCGCAACAAGCATGCACATGTGCAGTCGCCAAACATCCCTCACCATTGCAAATTTGCAAAGTTGAGTGCACAGGGGGTATTATGCATTTGAGCAGCACAACAGGGGGTATTATGCATGTGAGCGGCACTAGTGGGGGCATTATGTGTGTAAGCAGCATCACTGGGGGTATTATGCATGTAAGCAGCACTAGTGGGGGCATTATGTGTGTAAGCAGCACTAGTGGGGGCATTATGTGTGTAAGCAGCATCACTGGGGGCATTATGCATGTAAGCGGCACTAAAATGCCACGTATAGTATCACCGGGAAGTGCCAGGAATGCTGGTGCCGCTAGAAGAGGATGCAGAAATCTGCATATTTTGATATGAAACCCCTGGCAGCGTGTCATTAGAAGACATGGTGAAACTAGTTGGCAGAGTATATAGCGGTGCTTGTGGTGTTGCAAGACAACACCCATTTTTGGAAGCTTAACCAGGAATGTGGTTTATTTGTAGTAATGAGCATAGACAGAGTTAACAGGGTTGTCAAGAGTTAACTTGCAGTATGCAGTATATAGCCTATATAATATCACAGGCAGGTGTACCCAGGTGTAAGGTAAGGTGTATTGTGCAGTTACTTATCGTTGTCCTGCAGCTTGAGCTGAAGGGAGGTAATGGAGGTCTATCTTTATAGTAGAAGAAGTCTGCACTTTTAGCAGGTCTGTGAAGTGATTGACAGCGAGGGCTAATGCTGTTGGGCGCTGTATGCAGGGAACCTCCGGCAGGTGGTGATTGACAGCCCCCGCCAGGTAGAAGCCGGGGACTAAGGACTCTTTTTATAATGGCTCTGTTGTGTCAGCACAGCTATAATATACAGTGCATGGGACTTCTACTCAGCAAGGCGCGCTGACAGGGACCACCCACTAAATGGGATGGGGAGTGCAAAGGGCCAATGTAGCCTAGAGGCTGCTGCTGCCGCTTTGAGGGACAGGTGCAGAGCGCACCTTACCAACACTCCCCCTTGCTCTAAGCTGTCTCTTGTTACATATAAAAGAACATGACATTGTAATGTAGTCATACCTGTAACCAAAAACATGGGTTAAGAGAAGTAAACAGTGAAAACAAATCAACATTAAACACATTCAAGTCCACAGTCTTTAAGAATGTAATTAGCAAGGGTGTCAACAGTCCTTTTTTCAACATGTTGGCAACATTCTTTTCACTTGCAATCCATTGTTGTCTCCCAGGATCTATTACAAACTGGCTTGCCCAACTCACTTCATGTGCGAAGTCGGGGCGAGTCCAATACTTGCGTGCATCAAACTACCAACTGGAAAGTCTTGCATCTCCTCTATCTCCCCCTGGATAGTTGTGGTGACATGTCTTCGGCCATTTCTGTACTTTGGTCAATTGGAGGTTTCACTGGTTTTGCATAAACTTCTTCCATCAATTCTCCATTTAGGAATGTAGAGTCAAATTCAGACTGGTATAGCAGTAGATTATGTGGAGTGGCAATGGCAATCTCCAATCTCAGGGTGCTGTATCTTGCAACAAGGCGGTCTTTGCAACGGGCAATTGTCCCATCTGAATTCAACTTCTTGCAGAAGACCAACTTGTTTTTATTTGTTTTATGGCTACTTGGCCTACAGTATCTACTATAGTCTACTGTATGTACTATTTGTATACAGTGCTAACAGCTCTGTTTTTTGGAACACCATACAGTATCTGTGGATTTTAGAAGACACTTGTTTTCTGTATCCCAAAATCTGTATCCTTTACTTTCTTCACAGTAGCCAAGCATTATGACTGTATGGATTTTGGATCTAGTTTTCTTCTTTTCTCTTTTGGTATACTGTATGTGCAAAAAGCTTTACTTCTGAAGACATGAAGATGACTGACACTTGGCTTTTTCACAGTCCAGGCCTCCAGTGAAGTTTTTCCTTTACCAGCTACTGTAGGTGCTCGATTCTTTAAGTAAACTGCAGTAGATACTGCTTCTGTCCTAAATCTTTTTTCCAGGCCAGCGTCACTTAACATCATGCGTAATCTTTTAACAATTGTGCACTTTGCCCACTTGCTCACACCATTCTGTGTGTAGGCAATTGTTAGTTGGTGCTTTATGCCATATTTTTTAAGGAATTTGGCTATTACTTTGTTGTCGTACTCTCCACCATTGTTGGATCTCAGGATCTTCAACTTCAGACCCGTCTGAGTCTCCACTAAGGTTTTGTACTCCACAATTATTTTTGACTACTTCACTTTTTTCTTTTATGAAGTACACGTGCCATTTTTGTGGCATCATCGATGAGAGTCATAAAGTATCTGTAGCCTCTAATCACTATAGTGTTCATTCTAGCACCTGCCATATTTGAAAACCCATGCAGTTCCTTTTCCCTGCCTGGGGTGTCGCTGTCTGCTGTGATGTTTCTAGCACAGGTCTGGTGTCCGGAACCCTGGTTCTCGTGCTGCTCGCGTGCGCCCCTTACTGGCACGCTGGTGTAATCTGCGCCGCGGATCAGCTGTTGGCACACTCTGCATTCCATGGCGCGATGTCTCTGCCCCACAAGCCATTCCCTGTGTCACATAGAATAGAGGGCTCCAGGTGCATTCCCTGTTCTGATTGCGGGTCACATGATCCAGGTAGTTCAAAGCATACTTCCTGGTTCTGTATACTGCTGCTGCAGGCTGCGGTTAATTAGCAATTTCCTGGAGGAATAAAATCTAGCTTCCCAGAGTCCTCCTTGTCTTGAACAACTTGTCCGTTCCTCTGCAAGTTCTCCAGCTTCAAGCTCTCCAAGACTCCCCACTTGTTCCAGAGATCCACCTTATTTATTTATTTATTATTTATTTATTAGCAGTTTCTTATATAGCGCACACAGATTCCGCAGCGCTTTACAGAGAATATTTGACCATTCACATCAGTCCCTGCCCCAGTGGAGCTTACAATCTATATTCCCTACCACATGTACACGCACACACAGACATTCTAGGGTTAATTTTGTTGGGAGCCAAATTAGCCTAGCAGTATATATTTTTTTTTTTTGGATTGTGGGAGGAAACCGGAGTACCCGGAGGAAACCCACGCAAGTACGGGGAGAATATACAAACTCCGCACAGTTAGGGCCATGGTGGGTATTGAACCCATGACCTCAGTGCTGTGAGGCAGTAATGCTAACCATTACACCATCCGTACTGACCTTATACACCTAGTTGCAGCAGCACATTCCAAAGTCCGCTCCGTCCGGGCTCCCGTGGGTGCTCCGAGTGAGGGGTCGCGACCTGCTGCCCAGACGCAGCGAAACCAAACCCCCTTGGAGAAGACCGCTGGGCAGTTAGACGCCGCGCCCTCACTTCGGAGTCTCCCTGCTAAAATCCACCGCCCAAGATATATGCAGAGACCCTATATTCAGCCTGCCAAGTTCCTGGGGCGTCCAGCCCAGTCTCCACCAGAGCAAGACCCTGAGGTGGGTCCTTAAATCCCGCTGACCGTGACAGGATGTTGCTATGGGCAACCAATCAGATAATATATATTGTTTTCTAGAAGGTGCTAGATAAATAAGTAGATTCTGATTGGTTGCCCATAGCAAATTCCCACGTGAAATAGAACTCCCATCTTAGTAGATTTCCCCCTAACTGTGGGAAATAATTTGGCCATTTTCATGTGTGGGATATGGTGTCATTACTGTGTGTGCATAATGTGATTTAAGCATTAAGGTACGTGGCCTAATGCTTAATAAGCATTACAGTGTGTGGTATAATGTGCCAATTCATACCTGATCGATGTGCTTCATGTTTTTGGAGCCAAACGATCAGGTAAATGACGCCCCACCGACCGCACTTCTTCCCCCCCACGCCCATATGCACTGCTGCGAATGTGATCACAGCTGTGCACATGAGGGAAAACCCATTTAATGACTCACCATTGAATAGTTTTTCTCTCTGGAGGCAGCACTGTGTAAGCCAGTACTTACTCGGTGCTGCATTGGCCAAGGGGAGAAAAGGAGCTGTTACCATCCCCAAACACCCCGAGGGTGTCAATCAGCCTGTGAGCAGCCAGCAATGGCTAGCCATCGCGCGGACGGTTCGCGCATGCCCATAGCATACTGTGCGCATGCGCGGTCATTCGATAATTGCCCTTGCTGCGAATTGCAATTGGGTCTGAATCAGGACCAATGTGTAAAAAGCATTACAGTGTGTGGTATAATGTGTAATGAACATTACAGTGTGTGGCATAATGTGACCAAGCCTCTATTGTCATATAACTACTCCCCTTGTTTCGGTTGACCATGCCCTCTCATGACATGTGACCATGCCCATTGTTGGCACTCGTCTCTGTACCACTACTTGCACCACTGGTTACTTATATGACAGATAATGCTTAATGTGAAAGAGTTGTGTATCTCCTACGTCACTAAAGGTCTGAGCAAATAGCAACTAAGCTTTTAGTTACATTTATACATTGGTGGCTCAGTTTCTTGTATACTGTATATTAAGCAGTTTCTGTAACTGACAGAAGTGAATACGTAACCAAGTAAACACTACAGTGCAACTCAGCCCCCTAGTGGAATGAAGTAGTTTCAGCTACATTATGTAATATTTCTTCTATGCACAGTATTTTCAGTTCTGTTCTGTCAGAATCAGAATCAGTTTATTACCAGGTGTATCAATACAAGATGCATAATACACAGGAATTTTCTTCCGATAACTACCGCTTGCTGTGACAATACGTTACATTACATTACATTAGAACATACAGTAAGAAAATATGCAGCATATCAACATGACATAGGGAGGGGGCATGAGAGATGATACCCCTTTCATACTTGCAAAAATATCCCGGGTTTCTGCACATTAACGCGCATCAACCCGGGATTTAGCTCAGTGTGAAAGGGTCTTGAAAGAATATCCCGGGATTTCTACCCAGGTCCTGACCTGGGTAGATTCTGGAATCGACCCGGGATGCGGTCAGTGTGAATGGTCCCGTACCCGGGATTGGGTATATGGGACTTTAAAAAAGCTGCTGATAGGAGCTTTCATGGGCTCACAAATGCTGATGTAATCTTTCAGAGCCCTGGAGTCCATTTCTAATGACATGACAAATAGTCCTTGCATCTGCCAGATGGTAGCCTCCAGAACAGGTCATGTGCAGGGTGGGACTTAATTCATAGTCATTCCAATTACCCACATGGCTGAACCTGAATGCAGAGTTTTGAGTATTTTTCTAGTGGAATTTGGTCTTAACCCCTTCCTGACACAGCATGTTTTTGCCTTCCTGACAGAGCCCTTTTTTTCAAATCTGACATGTATCACTTAAGTGGGGATAACTTTTTTTTGCTTTTACTTATCCCAGTGATTTTGAGATTGTTTTTTCGTGACACATTGTACTTCAAGTTAGTGGTAAATTTTCGTCGATACAGTCTGTGTTTTTTTGTGAAAAATACCAAAATGTCGGAAAAAAATGGAAAATTTAGCAATTTGCAAAATGTTAAATTTTCTGCTTGTGAGACAAATAATCATACCACTCAAAATAGTTAATAACTAACATAGACCATATGTCTACTTTATGTTTCCATCATTATTTCAACTTCCTTTTAATTTTTTTGGACACTAGGAGGCTTACAATATGAATAGTAAATTTTCAAATTTTCAAGAAAATTTCAAACACTGATTTTTTTAGGGACCAGTTCAGTTCTGATGTGACTTTGAGAGACTTGTATGTGAGACACCCCCATAAATTATGCCATTTCAAAAACTGCACCCCTCACAGTATTCAAAACAGCATTTTGGAAGTTTGTTAACCCTTTAGGTGTTTCACAGGAATTAAAACAAAGTGTAGGTGAAATTTCAAAATTTAATTTTTTTGCAGATTTGCAATTTTAATACATTTTTCTAAGGAACACAGTACATTTTACTAGAGAAATGTGACTAAAAATTGATTCCCCCAAATCTTTTGTTTTCATAAATATCCTATATGTGGCCCTAGTGTGCACGTTGACCAAACCACAGGCTTCATAATAGAAGGAGCACCTACTTGATTTTGGAGCCTCCTTTTTATGAGATTATTTTTTAGGCACCATGTAGGTTTCTAGGCACCATAAGATGCTAAAAGTTAGGAACCCCCCCCCACAAGTGACCCCATTTTGCAAACTACACCCCTCAGGGAATTCATCTAGGGGTATAGTGTACATTTCAAACCCCCAGGGGTTTCACCAATTTTGATACAACTGGGCAGTGAAAATGAAAAATTACATTTTTTTACACAAAAATGCAGTTCTGGCTCCAAATTTTTCCTTTTCATAAGGTATGAAGGAGAAAAAGCACCCCAAAATCTGTGCCCCAATTTCTCCCGAGTATGGCAATGCCTCATATGTGACCAAAAAATACCAGTTGGGTGCATGGCAGGACTCAGAAGGGAAGGAGTGATTTTTGGTGGTGGAATGTTGGTGGGTGCTATGTCGCATTAGCAAGACCCCCAAAGCACCAATACAGTGGAACCACCCCACAAGTGACCCCATTTTGCAAACTACACCCCTCAGGGAATTCATCTAGGGGTATAGTGTACATTTCAAACCCCCAGGGGTTTCACCAATTTTGATACAACTGGACAGTGAAAATGAAAAATTACATTTTTTACACAAAAATGCAGTTCTGGCTCAAAATTTGTAATTTTAACAAGGAATGAACTAGAAAAAGCACCCCAAAATCTGTGCCCCAATTTCTCCCGAGTACGGCAATGCCTCACATGTGACCAAAAAATACCAGTTGGGTGCATGGCAGGACTCAGAAGGGAAGGAGTGATTTTGGGATTTTGCAGCTCAGATTCTGGTGGAATGTTGGTGGGTGCTATGTCGCATTAGCAAGACCCCCCAAGCACCAATACAGTGGAACCCCCCACAAGTGACCCCATTTTGCAAACTACACCCCTCAGGGAATTCATCTAGGGGTATAGTGTACATTTCAAACCCCCAGGGGTTTCACCAATTTTGATACAACTGGGCTGTGCAACTGAAAAATTACATTTTTTACACAAAAATGCAGTTCTGGCTCAAAATTTTTCATTTTCACAAGGAATGAAGGAGACAAAGCACCCCAAAATCTGTGCCCCAATTTCTCCCGAGTATGGCAATGCCTCACATGTGACCAAAAAATACCAGTTGGGTGCATGGCAGGACTCAGAAGGGAAGGAGTGATTTTTGGATTTTGCAGCTCAGATTCTGGTGGAATGTTGGTGGGTGCTATGTCGCATTAGCAAGACCCCCGAAGCACCAATACAGTGGAACCCCCCCACAAGTGACCCCATTTTGCAAACTACACCCCTCAGGGAATTCATCTAGGGGTATAGTGTACATTTCAAACAACCAGGGGTTTCACCAATTTTGATACAACTGGGCTGTGCAACTGAAAAATTACATTTTTTACACAAAAATGCAGTTCTGGCTCCAAATTTTTCATTTTCATAAGGTATGAAGGAGAAAAAGCACCCCAAAATCTGTGCCCTAATTTCTCCCGAGTATGGCAATGCCTCATATGTGACCAAAAAATACCAGTTGGGTGCATGGCAGGACTCAGAAGGGAAGGAGTGATTTTTGGATTTTGCAGCTCAGATTCTGGTGGAATGTTGGTGGGTGCTATGTCGCATTAGCAAGACCCCCCAAGCACCAATACAGTGGAACCCCCCCACAAGTGACCCCATTTTGCAAACTACACCCCTCAGGGAATTCATCTAGGGGTATAGTGTACATTTCAAACCCCCAGGGGTTTCACCAATTTTGATACAACTGGGCCGTGCAACTGAAAAATTACATTTTTTACACAAAAATGCAGTTCTGGCTCCAAATTTTTCATTTTCACAAGGAATGAAGGAGACAAAGCACCCCAAAATCTGTGCCCCAATTTCTCCCGAGTATGGCAATGCCTCACATGTGACCAAAAAATACCAGTTAGGTGCATGGCAGGACTCAGAAGGGAAGGAGTGATATTTGGATTTTGCAGCTCAGATTCTGGTGGAATGTTGGTGGGTGCTATGTCGCATTAGCAAGACCCCCGAAGCACCAATACAGTGGAACCCCCCCACAAGTGACCCCATTTTGCAAACTACACCCCTCAGGGAATTCATCTAGGGGTATAGTGTACATTTCAAACCCCCAGGGGTTTCACCAATTTTGATACAACTGGGCTGTGCAACTGAAAAATTACATTTTTTACACAAAAATGCAGTTCTGGCTCAAAATTTGTCATTTTAACAAGGAATGAAGGAGAAAAAGCACCCCAAAGTCTGTGCCCCAATTTCTCCCGAGTACGGCAATGCCTCACATGTGACCAAAAAATACCAGTTGGGTGCATGGCAGGACTCAGAAGGGAAGGAGTGATTTTTGGATTTTGCAGCTCAGATTCTGGTGGAATGTTGGTGGGTGCTATGTCGCATTAGCAAGACCCCCCAAGCACCAATACAGTGGAACCCCCCCACAAGTGACCCCATTTTGAAAACTACACCCCTCAGGGAATTCATCTAGGGGTATAGTGTACATTTCAAACCCCCAGGGGTTTCACCAATTTTGATACAACTGGGCAGTGAAAATGAAAAATTACATTTTTTTACACAAAAATGCAGTTCTGGCTCCAAATTTTTCATTTTCATAAGGTATGAAGGAGAAAAAGCACCCCAAAATCTGTGCCCCAATTTCTCCCGAGTACGGCAATGCTTCATGTGTGACCAAAAAATGGCAGGACTCAGAAGGGAAGGAGTGATATTTGGATTTTGCAGCTCAGATTCTGGTGGAATGTTGGTGGGTGCTATGTCGCATTAGCAAGACCCCCGAAGCACCAATACAGTGGAACCCCCCCACAAGTGACCCCATTTTGCAAACTACACCCCTCAGGGAATTCATCTAGGGGTATAGTGTACATTTCAAACCCCCAGGGGTTTCACCAATTTTGATACAACTGGGCTGTGCAAATGAAAAATTACATTTTTTACACAAAAATGCAGTTCTGGCTCCAAATTTTTCATTTTCATAAGGTATGAAGGAGAAAAAGCACCCCAAAATCTGTGCCCCAATTTCTCCCGAGTACGGCAATGCCTCACATGTGACCAAAAAATACCAGTTGGGTGCATGGCAGGACTCAGAAGGGAAGGAGTGATTTTTGGATTTTGCGGCTCAGATTCTGGTGGAATGAATGGTGGGTGCTATGTGGCATTAGCAAGACCCCCGAAGCACGGTGAAATGATGAACCTAATAATCCATAGATGTGTGGTATATTTTAAAACACTCCTTTATACATAGGCCGGGTTTGTCGGGGCAAGTGTCACACTGGAAAATAGTTTGCTTTCTTATTCCCTTTTTATAGCAAACTTTGCACCTTTTTTGTGTCCTGCCCTTTTTTCCAGTGGAGGGGATTTCATCAGGAAAATGCTGCCCTGGTACAATACGGGGGCCAGTACTAGAAGTACTGGGGCCCTCTGCCTGCTGGTTCCCAAATATTAGGCCCTTTATGACTTCCTCTTGAAAGTGCATAAATGTCCCCCTCTGGCTGGTAGAACGGAATAGCACGTAAGCGTTATACAGTGCCATCTGGATGATATACACGGCCAG
Source organism: Crinia signifera (assembly GCF_055691185.1). Classification (NCBI taxonomy): domain Eukaryota; kingdom Metazoa; phylum Chordata; class Amphibia; order Anura; family Myobatrachidae; genus Crinia; species Crinia signifera. The sequence continues at coordinate 263,232,808 of NC_139219.1, forward strand.
CTTCTTGCACCAGATTTTTGTTTTCCGCAGGGCACTGTACGGCTTCAGTACCTGATCTGAAAGATCCACTCCGCCCATGTACCTATTGTAATCCAGGATACAATTAGGTTTTGAGGTGTGGGTACTGGTACCTCGTACAGGGACGGAGGTGGTACTGTCTCCGTGAATTGTTGTCAGTATAAGGACATCCCTCTTGTCCTTATATTTGACCAACAACATATTTTCGGTGCATATTCCCCTGCTTTCACCCCTTCTCATTACTTGGGCAATGTGCGTTTTTGGGAGGCCTCTTTGGTTCTTGCGCACAGTACCGCAAGCTGCTGTACCTCTTGAACCAAGGGCCTTAAACAGGGGGATGCTGGTGTAAAAGTTATCCACATAGAGGTGATAACCTTTATCCAGGAAGGGGTGCACTAAATCCCAGACAATTTTTCCACTAACACCTACGAGGGAGGGGGGGCATTCTGGCGGTTCAATTCTTGAATCCTTCCCTTCATATACCCTAAACCTGTGGGTGTACCCTGAGGTGCTTTCACACAGCTTATACATTTTTATGCCATACCTTGCCCTCTTACTGGGAAGGTACTGGCGGAATTTAACCCTTCCTTTAAAATGTATAAGGGACTCATCTATGCAAATGAATTTATCTGGGATGTACATCTCTTCAAATTTGGCACTGAAGTGATCAATGACCGGCCTGACTTTGAATAGCCGGTCAAAGGTGGGATCATCTCTGGGTGGGCACTGTGCATTATCGTTGTAATGCAAAAATTTAAGGATTAACTCAAAACGATTCCGGGTCATGGCCATACGGTAAAGTGGGGTGCTGTACAGAACATCTGTACTCCAATATTCATCATCATCTCTACTGCATCTACAGGGGTCCACCTAGCAAATGATGACGTGGGGTTTTGAGCAATAAACTGCTGGGCATATAAATTAGTTTGGTCCACCATTAAATTTATAAAATCATCAGAGAAAAATAATTTGAAAAAGTCAATTTCTCTGAGACCTGTTGAATCAAATTGGATTCCTGGGATGGCCAAAAACTCAGGAACCTGGGGCTCAAAATTGTCTGGTGGTGGGGTCCATACGAGATCAATTATTGGGGGGGGGTCTCAGCTGCTCTACGGGGGCGTCTTTGAGGGGGTCCCTCATCACTAGAGGAGGAAGAGGAGCTTAAGATGAATCCTTCAAATTCCCCGCTTGCCTCACTGGCTGTGTCAGAATCAGAGGCAAGCAGGGCATATGCCTCCTCCGCTGAATAGATTCTTCTGGATGACTGGGATGACATTTGGGATGACATTTGGGATGACATTTGGGATGACATTTGGGATGCCATTTTTATTTTTGTGTTTCTGGTAGTGAAATGTTTCAACACGTGTATAGTGTAGGGGGGGTACAAACTTTATTTCAATGTAGTATGTAGTGTGTAGTGTGTATGTAGTGCAGAAAAAAAAAAAAAAAAAAAAAAGGTCCTGCGCCAAAAATTGAGCACAGATGTTGGTCAGTAACGTCCGTCACTGAACAGCGCTCAAAGGCAACAGGAATTTGATCAAAAAAATTTAAAAAAGACCGCACAGCACCCTCCAAAAAAAAAAAAAAAAAGGTGATCAGTGATGCGACACTGATTACCAGTGAGGGGCAGCAGGTGCACAACCTTTGGTGCAACTGACAGTGCAACTGGCAGGTATATATAAAAAAAAAACCCTGCACCCCCAAAAAGTTGCTGATCAGCACAGATATACTGATCAGCACAAAAGGGGGGGGGGTAGCAGACACAAAATATAGCACTCTCTATCACTCTCTGTCACTATCTCTCTCTATCTATCTCTCTCTATCTATCTCTCTATCTCTCACTATCTATCACTCTATGACACTGCAGCAGCAGCACTGACAGTTATATATATATAAAAAAAAAACCTGCAGCCCCAAAAAGGGGGGGTAGCAGACACAAAATATAGCACTCTCTATCACTATCTCTCTATCTCTCTATCTCTCACTATCTATCACTATCTATCACTCTATGACACTGCAGCAGCAGCACTGACAGTTATATATATAAAAAAAAACCCTGCAGCCCCAAAAAGGGGGGGGTAGCAGACACAAAATATAGCACTCTCTATCACTATCTCTCTATGTGTCTATCTCTCACTATCTATCACTATCTATCACTCTATGACACTGCAGCAGCAGCACTGACAGTTATATATATATAAAAAAAAACCTGCAGCCCCAAAAAGGGGGGGTAGCAGACACAAAATATAGCACTCTCTATCACTATCTCTCTATCTCTCTATCTCTCACTATCTATCACTATCTATCACTCTATGACACTGCAGCAGCAGCACTGACAGTTATATATATATATATATATATATATATAAAAAAAAACCACCCTGCACCCCCAAAAAGGGGGGGTAGCAGACACAAAATATAGCACTCTCTGTCACTATCTCTCTATCTCTCTCTATCTCTCTCTATCTCTCTCTATCTCTCTCTATCTCTCTCTCTATCTCTCTCTCTATCTCTCTATCACACTGCAGCAGCAGCAGGAAGTCACAAGAAGTCAGATCCAGGAAGCATCCAGCACGCTACAAGCAGTGATCAGGTGATCAGGTAAGGTATTTGCAAGGATCAGGTAAGTATTTGCAAGGATCAGGTCAGTATCACGGCAGATAGGCACGGTGACCGCTCTGCACGCAATTCCAGACCGGAATGGCGTCTGCAGCGCAGTCACCGTTAGTTTAAATGTCGCGCCTTGGCTGTGATTGGTCCGTGGGTCCCACGGACCAATCACAGCCTTGGGGGCAGGTGGGGTGAGGTGTCGTCGTCACCGATGACCCCCTCATGTCCCCTGACGCCCGGCGGTGATTGACACCTGTGTTACCGAGCGTCTGATTCGCTGGTAACACAGGAAAACGCTGTGAATGGCTGTTCACACTGAACAGCCAATCACAGCGATCGCCGACGGGGGGGCGGCATCGCAGCCCCCCCTGGGCATGCAGGGACATGTCTGCTGTCAGGGACAGCAGACATCGTCCCTCTGTCACCGCGTCCCTAGACGCGGTGACAGTTTAAAGTCATGACGTACATTTATGCCATGTGTCGGGAAGTACATCCCGACCATGACGTAAATGTACGTCAAATGTCGGGAAGGGGTTAAATGTTTCTTGTAGACACCTCCCTATAAGTTTGCTTCCATACAGAATTCCCATTCCTACAATGGCTGCACTAGTGTAGAATTAATGGGCTCTGTCATGACACCATCTCTGCAACCTGCAGATACGGAATAGCCAGTCGGTGTTCCCCAAGGGTCAGTCCTTGGCCCTCTCCTCTTCTCCCTCTACACCACCTCTCTGGGCACCTTCATCAGCTCCTATGGCTTCCATTACCACCTTTATGCTGATGATACCCTAATCTATCTCTCCTCCCCTGACCTATCCCCATCACTCCTGTCCAAGGTCTCCAAATGCCTCACGGCCATCTCAGCCTGGATGACCCAACGCTTCCTGAAACGAAACATGGCTAAAACTGAACTTCTAATCTTCCATCCCAGGAACATCCCCTCTTCTCCCACTATCTCCATTAGCATTGGTGAAACCGAGATCACCTCGACCGACCAAACGTGCTGCCTCGGTGTCATCATTGACTCCTCCCTCTCTTTCACCCCCCACATTCGTGCTCTCTCACAGTCTTGCCGCTTTCACCTCCGCAACATCTCGTGCATCAGACCATTCCTCTCCACTGACGCAACCAAAATTCTCATTCACTCTCTTGTCATCTCCTGCCTTGACTACTGCAACATCCTTCTCTCTGGGCTACCTCTCGCCTGCCTCGCCCCTCTCCAATCCATTCTTAACGCTGCTGCTCATCTTCCTCTCCAGCCGCTCTACCTCCGCCTTCCTCCTCTGTCTATCTCTTCACTGGCTCCCCATTCCTTTCCGAGTTCTCTTTAAACTCCTCACCACCACCTACAAGGCTCTCTCACCTCCTCCACTGCTCCTTACCTCTCTTCACTGATTTCCATCCACACTCCCTCCCTTCCTCTTCGCTCCACCGCCGACTGACATCTCACCTTATCACCTCCTCCCACTCCCATGTCCAAGACTTCTCTCGCGCTGCCCCCCTGCACTGGAACAACCTCCCGCCACCCATCAGGCTTTCTGATTCCCTTACCTCCTTCAAGCGCTCCCTCAAAAAACGCTTCTTCCGACTAGCCTATCCCTCCTCCTCCTAACCTCTTTTGCTCCTCCTATCTGTTCCCATCCGTTCCTACTTATCCTATTGTTTTTCGTTCATCCACCCACCTCCTTTTAGTCTGTTTACTCTTATGAGTAGGGCCCACCCAAATCTAACTCTGTGTGCACGTGTTACATCTGCCCCACCTACAGTGCACATGGTTTTGTCCATTAAAGAAGGAGTTTGCTTTTGCAAACCAACCAGAATCAGGTCCCTAGTGCAGCACTTGCGGAACATGAGATTATATTGTGTTTAGAATAGATTCTAGACCAGTGGTTCCCAAACTGTGTGCCTGGGGTGCCTCGGAAACCTTTTGCAGGGGTGCCTTGGATTGGTGGTTCAGGAGCAATTAAAATCATTTATGGTCAATGTAATAGGAAAAATCAGAGCTTATGGCTGTCATTCATAAACTAAATGAACAAACAAGTGAATCCTGTCCTTCCCCACATATTTTAACCTAGGAATGACATATAAACACAATTTATTGACTTCAATATTTTTGTCTAAATTTCTCAATAAGAAACTTTTTTATACTAGAGGAGCCGTGCATTTTTTTTTGTATTCCAGGGTGCCGTGATTCAAAAAGTTTGGGAACCACTGTTTTAGCCGTTACTCTTAAGGCCCCCATACACTAGTACGTTTTGACACTTTTCTACACAACTTCAACACATCGGGCTGATAAATTATGTGAAAAGTGTTGAACCCATTTGTAATTTACTTATGATTCTGATATGAAGCACGGTCCTGTGCGCTGCATACGATACCTTGGCTTAATTCATGGGTCCTCAAACTATTTTGCTCTGGGACCCAATTAGACAATAAAAATAATTTTGAGACCCTGGCAAGTTACTTCAGAAGGTCATCACATGACATCACATATGTAGTCAGGAGACAGCATTGTGTAGACACTAAATGATGGGAGGAGTCTAAAATAACAGACAAAAAACAGATTTTCCAGACTCCTTGAATCACTGACTTTGATTAGAAAAGTCATCAGCCTGATGGTCAGCAACAAGTAGTCGTAACCCCATGCTGAGAAGGTCGGGACCCACAGTTTGAGAACCGGTTAATGTATGGGGGCCTTTAGATATATAGGGGGAAATTTACTAAAGGAAATTTGTAAAAAAATAGGTGTATTTGTATCCAGAAATACACTTATTTTTGACATTTACTATCCCGAAAATACGGCAATTCGTATTCGTATTGATGTGCTATCAATCCGAATACCTATTTTTTACAAATTTCCTTTAGTAAATTTCCCCCATATTGTCCAAGTATGTTTGACCCTCTAATTCAAGTAAATACAAAAAAGTACAGACTTTCTTTAATGAACATCTCTCGGTACAAAAAAAACAACAACTAAATTTAAAGCTTTTTATTGTGTTTGTTATGTTTTAATTTCTTGTGTGCTCACAGTGAGTAACTTCTCTTTTCACTCACATTTTCTGTATTTTACTAACACAATTTATTGTGGGGGTGATTCAGTTCTATCGTTAAACAGGTAGATTATTTAACTTGATATATTTTGACTAATCCATACCAGTGTTCACTAATTTGTTTAGTTCATTCAAATCTCTAAAACTATCAAAGTCTCCTATTCTTATGCCCTGCACACACGGGGTGACGGGAACTTTGTGCTGAGAGATTTAGTTAAGCACAGATCACTCAGCAAACATCACTAGTCATGCGATAGCAACATGCATGACCGTACATCGCTGTCACTGAGGGCCATAAACACAGAGCGATCATTGCTTCTTTTCTAGACACATCGCTTAGAATTGGGCCTGTAATTGCCCTGTGTGTATGCCTATTAGTTGTTATCCTACAATGCTTGATGTTTATAGCCATTTATTATGCAGATAAAGCAATATACATAAAGTAAAAATGAATTACAAGTAAATAAATATTAATAAATATAAAAAATATTAGTAAAGGCAAATATACAAATAAATATATATAAAAACTCAACTGAGAATCCATTTGTATTAATTACTAATTGAAGCAGATATTGGACCATACTAAATGTATTTTGAGAATATTAAATGTAAATTGAGAGCAGCATGAGCTAAATAGTAAAAAAATAATAATAGGTGCATGAATGGTAAGCATATAAGTAGATACAGAAAATCCAGTGTGTTTAGATTTTAGTCTATTGATTGTGTACAGTAGATCCATTAGATTGGTGCGGCACTGTTACACATGAAATGCGGTCAGGAGTGGGCGGATCCTGTTCTGCAAAATCCAGCCACACTGCTGTGTGTGACCACACCGACTCCTTGCAGTGCAGTGGGTCCACAGCCTAAGGGCTATTTCACATGCTCCGGCTCCTGCACACAGTAGTGTCCATTCACACGGGGCGGCCACGGGCCGGCCGCCCGGTTGCAGCCGGATCCCACCACTGGAAGGGACGGCTGCCGGGCTGTGACCATCCCCACCATTGTAAACTGCTGTGTGCGGCACGCAGGGCCGGTGCAAGGCACCGGAGCGCCCCAGGCGAGTCGGGCTGGGGGCGCCCCGGTGCCGGGGGGGGGGGGGGGTACCTTTCGTTCGGCGCTCTCTCTAATCAAACCTGGCGGCGGAGGCAGCGGGGGTCCCTGCAGTCTATTAAAAAGCACGAGCGCTATCCGCCGGGCTATGCGGAAGCGCTTCTAGTGTGAAAACACTGGCAGCACGCTGATTGGCTGCCAGAGTTTTCACAATAGAAGCGCTTCCGCATAGCCCGGCGGATAGCGCTCGTGCTTTTTAATAGACTGCAGGGACCCCCGCTGCCTCCGCCGCCAGGTTTAAATAGACAGGTACAGGTACCCGGGCGGCATTTTCCGCCCTCCAGTGGCCGGCGCCCTAGGCAAATGCCTAGGTTTGCCTAGTGGTGGCGCCGGCCCTGGCGGCACGGCTTCCTGGCCGTGCTGGGTTTCGCCGCCCGGCAGGAGCCGGAGCATGTGAAATAGCCCTTAAGAGGACCAGCGAAGGCACCCCAGAGCAGCGCCCTGTACTGGATGCTGCACAACATTTCCGGGACAGTGGAAAGAAGTGCTGGTGTGCCATACCGCCGCATACCAGCCCACTTCGAACCACTACTTTTTTAGATAAATAACTTTGGGAGCTTTAGCCTGTTTGTATAGAAAATAAATATATATTCAGTATCATGCCACCAGGGGGAGCAGTAAGAGTAGAATTTTGACAGTAAATTACCTGCGCTGCCAGTACTGTGCTTGCTCTGCTGGAAACTAGGACTAAAAGATGTTTGTCTCCAAAGCAACTACACAATTGAACTGATGATTTGTCAGACTCTCCTGCATTCAAAAATGCATTTAGAAAATTTTCATAGGTACGCAGAACTTAGGTTCCTGTATATAGTGCATTGCTTTGCATACATTTCCATTGGTTCTCCCATGAGTCATCAGGCTTACTACAGCAGTCAGCGCATGACTCTAACAATCACAGTAAGCCGGGCTCTGACATCCATTCAGCAAATATTTCCTTAAATTACCACAGAAAACAATTATACATATTGTATATTTCAGTTTTCATCCAGAGCCGGCCCAACCATTACACATATCTCCCAACTGCCCTACTAATTAAGTTGGGAGGTACAATATGCATTACGCCAGGTACACGCACATGTGCTGTCATATGGGTGGGAAGGGGGGTAAGCTAGGAGGCCCCCTTCTTACATCTCTGCTTAGCAGAGCAGTGGGGAATAGATGCTGTGCACATGTATGTAGTATCTATTTACTGAGACCAAGGGACGGAGAGCATGGCCATCAGCTCAAACAGCGCTGGGTATGCCTCCACAGTAATTGATCACAGCATTTCCCACGAGGTTATGGAGGAAATTTACTAAAATGGGAGTTCTATTTCACATGGGGTGTTGGGCAACCAATCAGATACTATCTATTATCTTCTAGAAGGTGCTAAATAAATAAGTAGATTCTGATTGGTTGCCCATAGCAACATCCCATGTGATATAGAATGTCAACGCCCCCTTTTTATGCACACACAACTGTCCATCTTCCTACTAGGACACAGAGTTGTGGGTATGAGTTTGCAAATGTGCAAAGTGCAGGTGATGCCAGTTTATGTACATTGTGCCCCAAATTTAGTTGCAGTGAGGAAACACAGCATCCTCACAGGTACGAGCTGAGTGGGGCTCGGCAGAGAAGATAAGGGGTTTCTTGATCATTTAATACTTGCAGGATATACCCAAAACAGGTGGCACTTAAGTATTAAGGATCTCCCAATGTACCATGGACCATACTTAGCTACTCTCCTTGAAGAGCCAGTAGGCTCCCTAAAATTGAGTGGCACTATCAGCACCCCAAAAAGTGAGTAAGACTGTCTAGTCCTACCTCTAGCTGCCTCCAGCGGCCAGACTTCCCCATTAGCCAGGGGGCAGATGATGCAATTCACAATGAATTGTGTCATTGTACAATGCCCCCTGTGCCACACTATGCCCTTAATCACAGCAGATATCTCTTTTGTCTGCCGTGGCTTTGTGTGTTGCCCCAAAGGATATCTACTAATTTAGAAATACATAAATATATGACCCAAAGTAGGTGCTATTATCATGCAGTGTATGTACACATCCCATCATGCCCTGCTACCACTTTGCTATTTGGCCATGCTAAAACTGTTGCAGGGCATGCTGGGATGCATAGTTCAACAGCAGCTGGAGGGCCAAAGGTTCCCCATCCCTGCATTACAGTATATTACTTCCTCACTTCACTGATTGCTCGATTCTCTTTGTGGCACAGGGTACACAAATAAACGCTGCAAAAAGCTCACTTTAGTAAATACATTATACTCTTAGTAATCAGGGATTTGAAATTTGCTCGACTCTAGTATTGGATACTATAAACTTGTAATTTACTTGTCATATTTTCTGGATTTCTTTAACCACTTCTGTGGTATGGCCGGAAATTTTCCGGGCTCAGCTGCATTGCCGCAGCGGGCTGTCCCGGAAAATTTCCGGGCATACCACGCAGCGCCGTGTAGTTGGCATCACTGCGTGTCTTTTTAAGCCCGCTCGCCACTCGCTTTACCACTTTGACAAAATGACACTAATTTTTGATTGGTGTAAAATATTGATCCAAAGTCATGAGGGTGCACGTTCATACATGGCTGAGCATGGTATATCCAGCTCACAAGCTAACTTTGATATATAATCGTTGTCTTTAGTTTTCTTTTACTTCTAATTAAAATACAATTAACTCTTTGAGTGGCATGTGCATTTGTCAAAATGGCGTGAAAATTGATTGACAAGTAAACATTTTTATTCATCATAATGACCTGTAATGGTTACCTTATATAGGAAATATAATCTTTTTTTACACAACATGTTTTATTTGAATTTATATAACAAATGTGAGTGACGCTGGTGTTTTTAGCGAATATTTTCAACATCTCTCACAGAGGTGTTGGCACTCAAAGGGTTAATCCTCATGCAACCTACAGTGAACTGTCCATTGCTCCCTACATCCGATCTCAATCCAAATCATGTTACGTACATCCAAGGAACCTAGGGCCTTATTCTAGTTCACTCTTTCTGACAAAATCCTTCTTAGATGGACAAAACCATGTCCCCCTCCCGGCCCCGCGGAAAGGTGGGCAACCCTCCCCGATTCCGGCGGACCCCCTTCCGCCCCTCATGTACCTGGTGGCAGAAGCTTGAAATTGCCACGATTCGCGGCTTTCCAGAGGAAGGGGCGGGGCTGAATATGCAAATCGCTCGTATTTAGCCCCGCCCCCTGGATTTGCATTACTGGGGGCAGGGACTGATGATGTCTCCATCAGGCCCCGCCTCCAGAAGTGATGCTGACAGTCTCCTCTCCAGGGTTCTCCCGGAGAGGAGACTGTAAAAGTCGGCAACCCTGTAGTAGGCTTGGAGAGCAGTAGTTGTAGGACACATGTGCTTATTCAGAGACAGACGTTTGTTCAGAGACATGTGATGTGCGTAGCAATGCACCCTTAGAATTTAATAAAGGAAAAAAATAGGGGGCGTGGCCTAATTCCGTGGGCATGGCCTATACTCACGGCTCTCCCGCGAGGCCACGCCCCCATTTTGTCGCTATGGGGGCATGACCCAGAGGCTCTGTGAGCCTCTAGCCATGCCCCCAGCCCCAGCATGCGCACAGTGTTTATTCCCCGCTGCTTAGCAGCCGACAGGGGGGACTCCCAACAGCCCCCCCTCACCGCGGGACACTGCCGGCCGCGGGAGGGACAGCGGGACAGGCCCTGATAATCGGGACTGTCCCGCTGTAATCGGGACTGGTGGGAGGTATGCTTACAGCACCTCCCTGGTCACACTGCAGCACATGCTGGGTAGAGAAGAGCTGCTGCAGTTACTGCTGTCAGGTAACAGGAGCCCCTTCATCAGACTTGGGCCCAGGTAATTAGTACCCACCCCCCCTCTTTAGGAACCATTGCCTCCTGCCAACAATTTCCAGAAAATGAGGGCATATTAGCACAGTTTTCTGTGAGTAAGTCAGTGTCTCCATCTTCCCTTTACTGGCCTTGCAAGTGGGCAGGAGGTGGCCAATCAGAGTATGCTTTCTCCTTCAGATGCCACCTGCCGGTATTACCATATTACCATTACCCATCAGGTTTATGTACATCTCTGAATTAGTCCCACGGTTTGGAAAGGCAAATCAATAAAACTCATTCCTAAAACAATGGCAGCATTAAAGCTGAAGCAGCTGTCACCTTTCACGCATCTGCTGCCTGCCTGATCGACATGTCACTGGGTAAAACATGAGTATCACAAATACAACAAAAACTAATAACCATTCTCCATGTAATCACAGTAAAGGTGCCCACACACTAGAAAGATCTGCGATCGTAAGATGTGCGCATCAATTAGCCTTGAAATCTTTTTTCTGTCCTGGACAAAAGATTTCAGGCAAGCGCACATCTTTACCAAAGATTTTTCTTAAGATCCCGTGTGCGTTCCTATGGATCTTTGGTACTCTTTACCTAGCACGGCGCCCACGATGTCCATCGCGGTCATCGGGGGTAAAAAATCGCGGGCATCGCGGCCATCGCATGCACTAAAAAAACGGGTGCGACGCGATGCCCGCGATGCCCGCGATTTCCCATAGGGATCAATGTTAAAAGTGTGATTGGACGCGATTTTACTGTTCAATGCCTCAATGCCCGCGATTTTTCCATAGGAAACAATGTTAAATGGGCCACAGAGCCCTAATAGTCCCCCTGAAGTCTGAAATGGCCCCCACAATTGTTAACGCCACCCCATGATCAACGTGAACCCGAAGCGTGGTGAGCGCAGCGAGCCCGCGAGGGGCGGCGGTACGCGTCCTCCGACCTTTTAATACCCCCACTATCCACGTCGGCGTGGAGTTGAGAATAGAATAGTGTGGCGAGCGCAGCGAGCCACCGAGCCCGAAGCGTAGCGAGCGCAGCGAGCCCCGCGAGGGGACGCGCATACCTGTGAAGCCTGCGAAGGGACGCGTTTACCTGTGAAGGTATCCGCGTCCCCTCGCCACGCTTCGGGCTCGGTGGCTCGCTGCGCTCGCCACACTATTCTATTCTCGACTCCACGCCGACGTGGATAGTGGGGGTATGAAAAGGTCGGAGGACGCGTACCGCTGCCCCTCGCGGGCTCGCTGCGCTCGCCACGCTTCGGGTTCACGTTGATCGTGGGGTGGCGTTAACAATTGTGGGGGCCATTTCACACTTCAGGGGGACTATTTGGGCTCTGTGGCCCATTTAACATTGTTTTCTATGGAAAAATCGCGGGCATTGAGGCATTGAACAGTAAAATCGCGTCCAATCACACTTTTAACATTGTTCCCTATGGGAAATCGCGGGCATCGCGTCGCACCCGTTTTTTAGTGCATTTGATGGCCGCGATGCCCGCAATGGGCGCTGTGCTAGGTAAAGAGTACCGGATCTTTTGTTAAATCTTCTGATCTTTTGTGCAGCACGTAAGATCAGAAGATTCAGCTAAAGATCCACGGGAGCGCGCATCGGACAAAAATCGGCCGATTTTTGGATCTTTTGCCAAATCTTCTGATCATTCATGCAGCATGTAAAATCAGAAGACTTAAGGTGCCCATACACTATGCGATTTTGGCCGATAAATTGGGTGTAATCGGCCCAAAATTGCATGTATGTGACACAGATCTGATGCGCAGTTGCGGAGTGCTCGCATGTGTTCATCAGGATGGGCAGCAGCAGGTATTAGAATGTTAAAATAACCTGTCAAATGACTAGCCTGCCTCTGATTGGCAGAGCTCTCTCAGACAATCAGCGGCCACTCAGAAGGGAGGCCGCTGATTGGCTGACATTGCTCTCTCTCAGCGAATCAGAGGGCGGCCAGTCATTTGAAACCATAGGTGCCGATTCTGTGAGTGCTCAAGGGCCCGAGCACCCATGGAAATTGATGAGCACCCACAGGCCTGAGTCCCGCTGCTGGCCCGCCATATTAACTTGCTAGTTTGCGGCCACCTGGGAAACAGTATGCCGGGAAGAGTGTATTCTGTCTGTGGAGTACCTGCACTGTGGGGGCATTTATGTACCTGCACTATGGGAGTATTTATGTATTTGGAACTCTTTTGCCGTAATTTGAATATTGGAGACAACTGTGTTCCGTAATATAAATTGGTATTATTTTGTGGCCACGCCCCTTCCCTGTGAAGCCACTCCTCTATATTTTTGGCTTGAGCACCCACCAGCAAAAACATAAATCAGCACCTATGCTGCCCACTTCTCCACTCCGCCCGTTGCAGCTCCCCGGTTTTACATGTGATAAATTGCATGCGATTTCATGTAAAAAATGTCACATCAAGTGCCAAATCGTATGTGAGCCTCCTTAGGACAAGTCAGCCTAATATATGGGGGCCTTTAGCAAAAGATCCAATCCCGGTAAAAATCATTCTAGTGTGTGGGCACCTTAAAGCTCACACACCTGTCCTGGCTTATTCAGCCACAGTTCATATCAAACTTTGCATTATCTTAAAATCACGGAGCCATCCATTTTTTTTTTTTTTTAAGTGAAATACAGATGGGTCAGGTCCCATCTTTGCAGGGGATGGCGCTGGCGTCGCCAGCCGCCATCCCCCGCCAGCGCCATGGCGATGGTGAGAAGGGGACGCACGCGCACGAGAGGGCGCGCGCGTCCCCTTCCGACGGCGCTTCCATCAGTTCCCCGGGTCCCCGCCGGCTTGCCGGCGGTAACCCGGGGTCCCCGCCGCCTGCCCGCACCCCCCCCTAACCCCCCCTAACCCTGTTCGTCTCCCTGAGGCGGAGACGGACAGGGTTTCCGTCGCGCTAGCGACGGAGACTGAGACGCGCGTGCGCGTGAGACGCACGTGCGTCTCAGTCTCCTCACTGGCGAGGCTGCTGGCGGGTCGCCAGCGCGTACGTTCTGGCGACCCGCCAGCAAGGATGTACATATTAACATACTGTAGAAAAATCTGTATTGTTGCATGAAAAAAGTGGAGGCAGAGTCTGGTCCTGATTAAGGCCTGCTCGCTAGCGTGTCTGAATCAGCCCCTCTGTTGGTACGTGCAGACAAACCAGACATAACTCAATAGCAGAAATAATAAAATTTTTGTTAAATTTCAGGATTTCCCGTTACCCTAAAATGACATGTCGTTGGAGGATTACATCAATGTCTAATACATATATTTATATTTGATACCAGTAACAGATGGCAGTTGAATGATTCATTACCATTTGTATTGTGCATAACTAACACATTTAACATTTCTTCTAACTGGATAGAGGGACTGGAGCTGTTTGACCTTGGAGAGCAGGCAGAGCTCTCCGTGACCCCCTGCAGCTTATTAAGCTTTCCGGGCTCGACTGAAACAAAAGAGAAGATCCTCTGAAAGACTGCAGACAAATAACATGTGGGCTGCACACTGCATTGCCATTACACCAAGGTTCCTTGCTCTTAAAAGTGCTTTGATCATTTTATCTCATAATTTAGAGTTTGTTTGAAGCCGCAACTGATGTAATCTCAGCTACAAATTTCAAAACATGAGCACATTTAAATCCTCCATCTTACACATACCATGGCGTGTGCCTGTCACAGCTGTCGATGTTGGGACAATCAGTGATTTAGGGACAACTTTGATCATTTAGAGGAATATAGATCTGTATACAGTATACAGAACTGCCATTAGAAATTGTTGGGACCAGGACTGAAAAAATAGGCAGGGCCTCCTTTTCCCTTCTTGGACCCCAGCGTGCCTGTTGAGACCTCCGGTGTCTGCAGCGCTGGCCACACTACTCAACCTCTTCATTGCTTGAAGGGGAATGTGAACTTTCTGTATGACAAATTATGTTTGACAGACACAAGTCCTGGGCCCCCTTTCTGTCTGGGCCCGGGACTGGAGCCCCTGCAGATCCAAACACCCCCCCCCCCCCCCCCCACGATGGCTGCCCTGACAGTATATAATTATATATAATCATAAGAGCATCAGTAAAGGAACCCGGATGCCATATGATTGGATACCTCAGTCTATTTATTGCCCAGTCCAGTCCAAGAGATGGTAATTAGAATGATTAGAAACCATTAGAAACCATTGATGGCCATTGTCAAAGTTGAGTGCTTCCACCATCGATGGCAGAGAACCATATGGTCTATTGTTATTAATGGTAGCTGTGTGTCCAATGTTTTATTTCTTTCATTCATTCCTTTATTTTTTTCATTTACTGCTGTTAGTTACCAGCCCAGCCCCGTTCTGGCTCTACACATACTTACATGCTAAGGGTGGGCTGCTGCCTGTAGAAGTGTGCATCAGGGGGGACAGCCCACCAATCAGGAACATTCAGCACAGGTGGGCATCTAATAGCAGCAGGGGTGGAGTGTGGAAGAGGAGGTACTGCAGCAGTGCTCTATTCGCTCCACCCGTATAAACTTGGCTGCTGAGTCTCAGGGGTAAATTTACTAAAGGTTCTAAATATAAAAAAAAGGTGATGTTGCCCGTAGCAACTAATCAGCCTCACTGCCATTTTCAAAGCCTTCACAGTAGGTGTAAGCCTTAAAATTTGCATGAATACGAGAGGGCAGGGTCCCATGCAGGGCAGTGACTCTGAAAGGAACTGGTCTCTATATTTTGGGGCCATGCTGTGGTAACTTGCTGAGGTCCTGTAAATAGTTTTAGTTTGATGGGGTCTCAGAGCCCCTACTCTATTGTATCATAGAAAATGATAGCCAGAATGTGATTGGTTGCTATGGGCAACATCACCTCTTTTCATGTTTAGAATCTTAGTAAATGTACCCCTCAGTGTGGTCACCCCACACTGCCCAGTGCCCGTTGTGTCAGGGGAACCTGCGATCGCCTCTCTCTCTAGCTGCTGACTTGACAGCTGTCAGTCAGTGTCCCAGCTCCATTTTTTTACACAGATGCAGCAGCCCCAGTGTGAATAATCAGCAATGGTTTAAACCATCAATGGTAACACTGTAATGGTAACATCTAATAGTTTTATACCAACAATGGCCAGTAACACCATCACCAGCAAAGGTAACCATCGATTAATTCCACACAGATGACCACCCTTATCTTGTTCATATTTGTCCACTCATCTGGCATTTCCTATTCCTTCTCTGTATAATACCACCGCATAGTTGCCTCCGCATTTGTCCTGCCTCACCGCCTCTCTGTCCACTGTTCTCTCTCGCTCAGCCTCCAATCTGTCCTAGTCTGCCTCATCCTCCTGCATCTCGCAGGTATATTTACCTGTACATGGTCTGCCCTGTCTCCCCAGCGGTTGAAGTTATTGGAGGGGCGTCACTCACCCTGGCTCCTACCGAGCTAGTATGCTGGAGACAAACATTAGGAGATATTTAGATTCTGTTATAGAATATAGATCAGGCCTGTCCAAACTATGGCCCTCCCGTTTTGTGAAATACAAGTCCTTGCAACAGTTTTGCTATTAGGGGATGCAAAAACTATGGCAAGGCATGCTGGGATGTGTAGTTTCACAATAGCTGGAGGGCCACAGTTTGGCCCTCCTACTCTCTCTCAGGGATATCCCAAAATTCTCGTGAACAAATCCGTGATTTATTTAATCAGTTTTTCAAAACAGACAACTCCTGGTGACAACTCAACTCCTAGGCCACTACACCTCAACTGGTATGTCTATCTTCAATCTCCGTGACGAATTGACTAACAAACATCGATCCAAAGATTTTGATAACATCTTCTCAGCACAATCCTCACACACACCCACAGACATATCATGGGAGGATGAACTCAACAATTTGAAGAAAATCCTACAAAAACAAATCAGAACAAACTGGGACCTGTCCAGCTTGGAAAACTATCAAAAACACAAAATTACCCCCAGAGGACTTAGACCCAAGACATTTCCATCATTCGACCTTCAAACAGAAAATCTGAAAAAAGAATGGGAGACTAGTCTCCTGAAATGCTCACAGGAACTCATCTCCATACTCATCAAACACAATCACTTAATATTGGAAGAATGCTCACAGAATATTGATTCTCTGGGAAAAAAACTGGAAAAGTGGGAACAGAACAACGACTTCCAAAATAACTACGAAAAAAACAAGAAAGATCTGGAGACATATGAGGCAGTAATTATTGAAAGAAAAAAGACCAAATTCCAACGGGACTGCCGTGACTTCAGCACTGGCAGAATCTTTAATTGGACGAGACCATCTCAGCAATATCGAGGCCAATACAGAAGGGATCCAAGTGGCAATATTACACTCTCCGAGTCTGAATATTCAAGCACTGATGATAACAGCGACAGCTCTAACAGGGAACATTTTTTAGAGTTTGGGAGGGGCAGTGGCCCCAGACAGGGAAGAGGAAAAGGAAGACAAGAAGGAGCATCAAGAAGCAGAAGAAAAGACTGGTCAACATGGGAACCTCGACAAGCCAGTCGTCAGTCACAAAGGAACAGGCGACTCTGACGGCAACAGAAACAGGCCTACAGATCATCAATCTATCAGATCATACCTTAACACCTGACCAATGTGAGGTCCTACAAAAAGGTCTCTCTTTTTCTCCCACAAACCATTTTGATCGATTTAAGTGGGAAACTAGTCTGCATCTCTTCAGCCGCAAACTTCTGCTTACCAAATTTCACGCAATGCATAAATCTGACTCGGACAAAGACTCCACTACCTTATGGTCCACACAGGAACTCCAAGCTATACGTGACTTGGAAGAACTCCAGGATCCAGGATCCCAAAAAGGGAGAACGATATTCAAAAAAAGATCAACTTTTTTCCCCTCTGAATCCATCTGCCCTGAGGTAAAAGTCTTTACCAACCTGGTAGCACGTGACTTTGATGAACTCCATCGGAGGAACAGAAATTCCCGAACTGTAGGTAATCTGACCAGACAAGAATCTATGGCCCTACGGGAAATCCGGAGGTTGGGATGACATTGTCATCAAACCCTCGGACAAGGGGGGCAATATTGTCCTCTGGCCGACCCCGATGTACCTCAAAGAGGCACACAGACAATTGAATGATGCATCCTGCTATAATAAAACCCTATTTGATCCCTCTTCTAACTTCCAAATTGAATACGATCGAATAATAGGAAGAGCCTTTTCAGAGGGCACCATCACGAAATCAGAATTCCAGTACTTACAAAATCCAAACCCTAGAGTTGCCACTTTCTACCTCCTCCCTAAGGTACATAAATATTTATCTGAACCACCAGGAAGGCCCATCGTTTCGGGCAACGGATCCCTCATTGAAAATGCTTGTACCTTCCTTGACATTCATTTACGTCATCATGTGACGAGTCTTCCATCTTACACCAAGGACACAACTGATGTACTAAAGAAAGTACACGATATACAACTCGATGATGATCACTTGTTGGTGTCACTGGATGTGGAATCTCTGTATAATTGCATCCAACATGATCTAGGGATCGGCGCCACCAGGTACTTCCTCAACATGCAGGGGATGACCCCATTCTACGACTTCCTCTTGGAACTCCTAAGTTTTGTTCTCCACCGAAATTTCTTTGTGTTCAATGACCACTATTACATCCAAGGAAGAGGGACAGCAATGGGAGCAGCATGTGCCCCCACCTATGCGAACCTCTTCCTTGGATGGTGGGAGAGGGAATTTGTCTTCCAGAATGATGGGGATGTCGAATGCATACACAGCTGGATGAGATACATCGATGACATCCTCATCATCTGGAAGGGTACCCTTAACCAACTCAATGATTTCATTGCACGACTTAACACCAACAACCTCAACTTGAAATTCACCCATGAAGTTAATCCCAACACGATCACTTTTCTCGATCTCCGACTATACCGCGACACCAACAATAAACTCAGCACGGAATTGTACAGAAAAGCTACCTCGACCAACAGTCTGTTACACAGTACCAGTGCACACTTTCCACCTACTGTGTGTAATCTCCCGAAAGGCGAATTCCTGAGGCTACGCCGCAACTGCTCCGATGACCAAATCTTTTTTGAGAAATGCGAAGAGCTCTCAAAACGCCTACATGACAGAGGATACTCGAAGAGGCTCATTAAGAAGGCCAAAAAATCCATATCGAACACCTCAAGGGAATCCATTCTCTTTCATACTAAAACAGACAGTACTAACTCCGCACAGACTATCAGGATGGTCGGCACATTCTGCCAACAATGGAAGTCCATCAAGGACATTGTGCAAAAACATTGGCACATTCTTCTTACCGACAATGACCTTTCTGAGAATTTAAAATCCAGTGTCGATATGAGCTGGCGGAGGGCACCTAACTTACGTGACAATCTGGTCCAGAGTCACTATATCAGGACCAAACCGAGAGTACTCAGTATTAAAGGAACACATCCGTGTGGCAACTGTAAAGTATGTAGCCAAGTGATCAATATCACTAACATAAAAAAACAAGTTTAACGAGCCACTGGAAATCCATGGCTATTTCAACTGCAAAAGCAGTAACATGATATACTGCATCATCTGCCCGTGCGAAATGAGGTATGTTGGCATGACCTCCCGCCCACTTAAGCAAAGGATCCTTGAACACATGGGAACTGTTAGAAATGCTGCAAAGGATAGGTCAAGGATGAAACAAATAACATCAGTCGCTAGGCATTTCCTGCAATACCATGCAGCTGACTCCTCAAAACTACGCTTCTTTGGCCTTGAACAACTACATCTGGGCCGCAGAGGGGGAAACATCCACCAATCTCTATTACAGAAAGAGAGTTGGTGGATTTTTAACCTGGATACATTATCTCCAAAAGGTCTTAATGAAGGGATCAACTATAGTGCTTTCTTCCCCCAGATATCATATCCCTCCACACAATTTTCTGCAATTAGTGCCTTTCTCTCGTACTTTTTTTGTATTGTGGGTATTCTTGTTGTATACCTTCCAGGTACACAAGGTCACCACTCCCATACACCATTCACTAACGACCCTGTGTCATTTATGGTATTCACTACTGTTAATCCCACCCCCTTTACCATGCCCGCCGCCAGACTTTTCATTACCATTGTTACTATTTTTACTATGCATCACCATCCATTATTCCATATGTTTATATTTTGTCTTTGTCTTTTTTTCATCTTAACATTCCACTAGTGGTACCAGTTTCCATATACACCATCATACTTTTCATCATCCTTATATCTATTCCATTCACCTTTCTGGCCCCACATCCATAACATTACATTTACATTATACATGTGCAAGCACTGGATAATCAATTTTGCTCAATTTTGCACATTTAATTTAATTTAATTTGGTATGTGCAACAGTTATTCATCTATTTATTTATTTATCTATTCATTTATTTAGTAATTCTCTTATACAATTAGATTGACCGACTCTGATACATCCCACAGGGTCCATACACTCTATAGTTCCCATTCTTCCTTACTAGAATTGTCATATCATGTCCTCACCGTTTGTATCTATCTTTTCTCCCTTTCATTTTACCTCACCATGACATTCATCATTCATCTCTCTCCGTTTTATCTCTCTCCATTTTTATCTCTCTCTGTTTTATCTCTCTCCGTCATATCCCCCCTTTTATTCTTCTATTTTGTTTTTCAATTTGTTTTCCAATGGGGTTTATCTATTTTGGGCTTCAAATTGCCACGTTCTCACTTTAGCTGTCCTCCTCTACCATACCAGTACGTTATATCATTTTATTCCACTCATCGGCAAACATACCACAGCTTTACCCAGTCTCCAATACATAGGACCCCATTATTACAGGAGTAAGCGCATCGTAAGCGCACACCCACTTCCTAGTTGTCATTTTCTCTCTACCATTGGCCAGTCACCGGCCATTGAGCCCAGATAATAGCCATCCATGCCCCCACTGGTCCACAGGACTGTCCATCACACAGCCCATCCTCCTCATTGGCTGCCCCACGTATTTAGCGTGCCGGGGAATCCCTGACCAGCGTGTCACTGTGATCAAGCCTTCCCGGCGAAACACGTGTCAGACGCACCCTCGGGACCACCCCCTGACGTCATACCACTCTCGGAACTCCGTTCTCCACAGACGCCGCCAACTGACTGTCCGGCGGCGGCGATACAGCTATCACGCTGTTACCAGCGCCCACCTGACTTTGCTCCAAGTGAAACTCTTCCTGATACGGAAACATTTTGGGCAGACCAGACCAGCGCCAGCGGGCACTGACCCGCCAGGTACCTCCATTCACATATTTCAACTGCTACATATTATCTTCACCATACGGTGAAACTACCCCTCTATATCACGCTGCGCCCCTTCTACCTGACAATTAGTCTCTGCAGCGCAACCACCCATTGTCATCTCCTACTTCTCTATGATAAAAGGTGACACCAATTGCATTTTTCCTGTACTAGTATAACCTGTGCATTGTATATAACAGGACCTGTGATATATACCAGTACTTGATTATATTCTATGATCCTGGTGATCAACGGCACAGGATACAAGGGATATCAATTACACCTATGTGCTTGCTCATGTTCTTTATTATTTACTAAACCAGCTGGGTGGGAATACTGTCCAGAACATCACTGTGGCAACACTGTCCAGAATATCACTGGACACTCTAAATGCACCTTTGTTCAGTTTGACATGCATTGGTGATAACACAATCGCATAAATTGTGTATAACGTTGTTCATTAATCACTGTTTATCTATTTCTACTATTTTTTCATATTTTTTCATTCATCATTTCATCATTTGTTCATCATTATATGATAATATATTGTTACTAACAGCGCAGGATAAAAGGGACACTAACAGTGTGCAGTATCGTGCATCATTACAGAGCATCCCACGCTTGCAGCCTCGCATGCAGGTGTACTAATCCAGCATATTATTGTCTAGTGTGCAGTAGCATTCATTGTCACAGAGCATCTTACGCCTGAATTTCTGTGTGACTCATTATGTATTACTGTACCTCTGTCTCCACCAGTGCATTTGCTTTGGGACTCTGATTTATTGTACTGTCCCTCTGCGATTGAAAAAACACAGCACTGTACCACACAACCCCCGAATCTACTCTGGTGCTCATGTAATCTCTTCATGTCACCAGTTAGACCAACCGAATAGGGGGCACATTTATCCCTCCGAAAAGGGCCACCCATCCCGCATTCCTTCTCCTTATCTTCTTTCTGGCCCTCTATTTCTTGAGTTGAGCACCACCAGGTCATCACTCTCAACCCCCATCTGATATCATATGATGGAGGATAGTAGAAGGACTTGGTGACTGCAACAATCTCAGTATCTTTTTCTTCTCCTACTCGTCACTCTCTCATTCACTATCAGACCGGACCCTTCCTGCAATACTTAATGTAACAGGCTGCGGTATCTCTCTGTTTCTGGAAAGCAGAAGTGATCTTTGGTCCAACATGTCATCCCTATGTTGTTCCGCCTGATAGAGTATACGACCATACATCACTGAGCCGCCTGATCTCGTCTGATCTCAGCAGCTAAACAGTTACTGGCCGGATCAGTACCTATTGGGGGACTGATAGGGAATATCTGGTGTCGTATCGATTACAGGTGACCGCACAGCATCAGGTACCTCAGGAAGGACCTTTGTTCTGTTCTCACTCCCACCCTATCCTCCCATTCTTTTAGCTGGCATCTGTAACTGCCACCAACACCATTTGGCAACAGATCATACCATATTCTATCCGTATAATTCTCAGACGTCCAAAAAGCAGGGGGTGGTCCCCCAGGTGAAAGAAAAAATCTTCGCCAATCAATAGTGATCACGATTTACTATTACAGTAATTAATCCTATCAATATCTACTGTGTATTATCTGTTTTCTAGTATTAACACATGCTAATTTGTCTTTAATTCTCATATTCTTGACGCCGCCTACTGACGCGCATATTTATTTATTTTAAGAGAACCTAAATAAAAGTTATATATTAATTCTATCATCTCTACACATCATATCCTTTTTGTCTAATTGTAGTAAGTGTGCCCCAAAAACCTGTTGTGTTCTTCCTTTGTCCTTCCTTTTGGACACCCATTTTCATAGGGCCACAGTTTGCACATGCCTGATATAGATAAATATGATTCATACCATAATTCTGCTTTTTTTTTTTTTGTCTTTTTTATGTTGAAATATAAGTTACATGGATTTAGATTTGTATTGGATATTTACAGAATTGGATGTTTAATTACAAGAATACTAGTGCTAATGGTGGAACTTCATATAAAATATTGTTACAACACTGCTAGTGTCCGGTGGATGGATAATGGTTGAATATTTATGTCCAGGACTTGTTGGATTGCTTCACAGTACAGTATTCACAAAGTCATTTTATTTTATCAAAAAATTGATGTGTTTTTCTATATATTTATTAATAAACCTTCCGCAGATACTTGCAGTTCACTGATTTCTTGGACAGTTAATGTAAACAGTCATTGTACAGAGTAAAGTTTGTGTAATGTACATGTACTGTACCAGGTAATTGACCAGTAGGTCATTGTGTCTATTGTGTAAAGCAAACATCTATCTCGGTCATGGTTCTATTTGCGAAGTGATGTACAGCAGAGAAACAACTGGTGTCTCTCACAGTATATTAAACCCACTATCATGTTGAAATAGAGTATACTGTATTGTTAAAATAATTTAGTTTGTGCTAAAAGAAACGTGATGTATTAATTTGAGATCATTAACAAATGTATAATAAAATTGGTTTAGTTTCATTTTTTTTTTTGTTCTATTTATTTTCACTATTATGTTTGTAATGGTATGTGTTTATATAACACACCAGCAATTATTGTTGGTCATTTTTATTAGCACTATTATCTATGTGTTTTTTTGCATTTTTATAGAGCACTGCATAATGCACACATAATAAACTGACATGAGTTTTGGGGGTTTTGTTTAATTTTTTGAACCATCCATGTGTCCCTCTTATAGTTCCTCCAGTCATGTGGTTCTCTTGTGGCATCCTGACATTTTGACAAAACCGTGATCAAGCTGGGACAGACAGTTTGCTACACCACTTAGACATGCTAGTATTGGAGATTGTCATCCTGGGTAGGGGTGATTTCCACTATATTCTAGATCAGGCAAGTCCAAACTGTGGCCCTCGAGCTGTTGTGAAACTACATATCCCAGCATACCTTGCCATAGTTTTAGCATTCCCTAATAGCAAAACTGTGGCAAGGCCAACAGATAATTATTTATTTAATATTGTTAATTGAATATAAATTGTATCCTTATTTTATTGTCATGTCTGAGGCTTGGATTTGTTCTGCAGCTGGAGTGTAGTGGAAGCTAGGGAGTTTAATAACCTGTGCCCACAAGTGTGGGTAGACATCAGGGACTGAAGTGGTGTGTAGGGCCCAAAGGCGTGGCTAAAAAGTTGGAGTCCAGTTGAGGTAAGTAAAATATAATGGTAATTCATTGAAGGTAAGTAAAGAGTCTGTAAATCAGGAAATACTGCAGACAATACTGTAACTGGAATGAAACCATTAGAGTTCCTGGAATCGTCTGGAGCCGAAATATAGTTTGTGACGGATTGGAACCGGTAGAGTTGATGGAACCATTTGGAAACGATATATAAAGATACTGAAGTCAATGGTAGCTGGTTAGCAGGATTGTTCGATAGTGACCATGTGGGGGGGAAGGGGGGCAAATTATTTTGCCCGGGGGACCGCTCTTATGTTAAGACGGCCCTAGGTGGAGGGTTGTGATGAGCAGGTACCTGTTGTGGAAGAGACAGCGGCTGGGTGTTTGGATGAGCGCAGCTGGACGGCGTGAGCTGTGCTGGATTGATGCGGTTTTCCCTCAGACCACACACTGTACCACAGAGCAAGCTTACAGAGACTGAAGAAGGACATCTCTGTCCAAAAACACACTAAGGCATACAATTTACTACTCCAGCGGACACCATCAATCCAGAGCAGACGGGCGGGGCCTAGACATAACTGGATGGGTGATATGCTTTTAACGTTTAACTATATGACTGCATTGGCGATAGCTCCTAAGGTGTAATCACGGGCGTGGTTTAGACTAAGCTATATTTAAAAGCTTAGAGAGACGCTTGAATGGTAAGAACGTGTTTCTAAGTTTCTGGATCGTGGCATTTACTATTTAGTGATGAATTGCTAAGAAATAATAAACATATTCAGTAATTGAATAACAATATACAATGGCTGTTTATTAAATGACTACTTTAAAACATATGCAGAACATAGCTTATTAGTCACAAGATCTGTGTCTCTCATCCACACTCATTACTCGCTCCCATTCCCGATTGCAGGACTTTCTTCAGGCTGCACCCACTCTGTGGAATGCCCTCCCAAGCAGAATAAGACTCTCCTCCAGTCTTCAAACCTATAAGCGTTCCCTGAAAACTTACCTCTTAAGGCAAGTTTATCAAATTCCAGAACCAGCCACTTAACCTTCATACTGTTCCTATCTAATCACATCCCCACTGTACAGGCCACACATATCCACTCTTTTTTTTTCACATTTTCCATCCTCCTGACCCCTGGCCAAACTGCTGGGTCACCGTATCATACAGCACACCAGGAACCTTTGCATTCTGGTGGAATTAATGCAAAAAGATTACAGTATATATCCTTATGTATCATGCCTATTTCCCTATAGATTGTAAGCTTGTGAGGGGGACCTTTTGAATGTCTGTAAATACCCAGTTTGTTGTATCACTGTCTCCTTTTGTAAAGCGCAATGGAATATGCTGCGCCATAAAAGAAACTGTTAATAAATAAAATAATAAATTAGTACCTGGTAGATCACACTGCATACAGTTTCAGCAATATGACAACCCGGCAAATTTGTAAACTTGCAGTTTACTGTATCCAACAATCTGCAGTCACCAGTCAGTACAATGTAAAAAATAATCATTATGGCAAGTTATATCCTTCAATGATTTTCCGTCAAGTTTAACGTTTATATATCCGATCAAAATACATTTAAATCCAGCAATTTGAAAACGTCACAAACAGGTGGCCGAACATACTGCCCCCAAACCTTGCTATGCCAATACTGTATATCACACCCTCACAATAAATGCATCTCTCTAAAGGTGGGAGTTTTTGCCCAGTGTGTATGCAAAACAATGTAATGACAATCGCTGGCCCAAAAATTGCTCAGTGCATACACACTGAGCGATTTTCACCAGCTCAGACTATGTAAAGTGGTTGGCTCAAGCATTAAAACAGGCCGAAAATGATCTACAGTACTTTGTGCTCACAATTAACTAGTGTGCATGTGCCTTTAGATATGTGCATCTACTCAGAATCTCATCCGGTTGGAGAATATCATTTTTCGGAGTGTTTTTCATCCAAAAAGTCTGCCACAGCTCTGCGGGGTGCCCCATAACGGTGTCTCGATACCTGTATGTATGTCAATCTATCAGCATGAATGTGTGCCTGTCTCAGTATTATTGTCCTTCTCAATGTCTCTCTGTCTTTAGAGAAACATTCAAGTGTCACGGTCCATAGGTCAGCGAAATGAATAAACTACTTAATCATTAAGTAGGGCACCAATTATTCATGCCAGCTGATAAAAAATTAAACCATTTCCCTTACCAACAAGTGTTCTGCCCCCTTTGAAATCTCTTTCATGTGCACTGTCATGAGATACTGCTGGTATTCAGCGAACCTGTTAACCTTGCGTGTTAATTGATGTGTGTAACTTGACTATTTTCCCTTTCTTAAAAATTAAGCACTGACCAGCATTAAAGTTACTATTTGCATTATTGTTTCCTGACCATTCAGGACAATTGGATATATGTATATTTGACCATCTAGGTTTAAAACAAAAACTTAATTAGCTGATGGATTAATTGTTCCTTCTCACACTAAGCTGTATTTTCCTTTGCATGCTACAGTAGTTACAAGAGACTAATTTACTAATGAGATAACCTCATATGACTCACGAGGTTCATGATCCTTGCCACTACTGTCCAATGCCTATGAACAGACAGTACAGGATATTGTTCTCCAGTTATAGATTTCAGTTGCATCTCTGTCTTACCCCAATTATCTGATACTCGGCCTCATTTATAAGTGCACTGCGCTCCTTAGTTAGCTGGGTGCAGTGCACATGGGACCTTATTCTGGTTCACTCGCAAGGCTGCGAATTTCACAGCCTTGCTAGTCCACCAGACGACGCCCACAGTGCCGCGATCCCCCGTGAATGGGTGATTTGCATAATGATTTGCATTTCTCCAGTGCTCGCAGATCAGAGAACCTTCTATGGTGTCGGAAATAGAATGAACTAGAATAAACCCCCATGGTCCCCTGTGTCAATGAGGCCCACACCCAGTGCGACTTAGAAGCCCCCCTATGATCTGTGGGCAGGCCCCTAGAAATTCTTCCCCGATACAGAGGGTGTGTGTGCGGTGCTACATCCTAAGTTGATCCCTGGTCGACAGTGACTAGGTTGACACCTGGAAACGGTACACACAAGCTTAAGGTTGACATGGGCATAGTCGACACTCACAAGGCCAAGACAAGTTATTCACATTTTTGGGGGGTAAACCGACTTGGTTCATACTTTACTATCCAAGAGGGCATAGACAGAGAATATAACAGTGTGCCCAGCGCAGCGAGGCATCGTGCCAGAAGCATGGCGAGCATAGCGAGCCACACGGTACACTTCCATACATGTCGACATATATCGAAATAGACAGTAAAAAAAAACTTGAAACACTTGTGTTGAACTTGTGAGTGTTGACCATGCCCATGTCCATCTTTAAGATTCTGTCGACCTATGGTATGTTGCCCATTTTCAGGTGTCGACCTAGTGACTGTCAACTATTAGTGGTCGACCTAGTGACTGTTGACCTAGACATTGTCCATCTCTTACACTATAACATATACCAAGATTCAAGACCAAGAGGGCATAATCGCCGCTGCCCAGAGAAACTTCTATGCCCATGGGCTGCCATATTTAAGCCCCATCACATCAAAGAGGAAGACTCAGAGACCGGAACCGGAGCTCTCATTTGCTCTGCGTGTGATTTTAAATGAGCAATGTCTGTCTATGCTAAGGAACCTTGGCCTAATAGGCAGTTAACTCATTGGGGGGGATCTTAGAATGCACACCCAAGATACATGAGGTGCTATCATGCTGGGACTTGTAGTTCTGCAAAGAAAAATACATGGTGCAGATGCACACTCCATATTATTAATCAATAATAGAGGCTCTTGGTATATTAATTGGCCAAGAAATATTTGCCCACCAACCAGCTTCACGGTGGCCTCATTTCTGGTGGGTCCCTAATACTAAGTTTGAATCTGGGGCGCGGAACCCCGAAAAGGTTGGCATAGGCCAGTCACCCCAGGGCAGCACACAAGTGAAAAACTAAGCTAAAGGTGTATTAATAAGAAAGTAGCAGAAGCTAGAGGTTAAAAAGTGAAGTGCTAGGCAGTTAACTCAGCAGAGCAAACTTAATCTATGGTCTCCAGCTTCTGCATCAGCCATGTTAAGGTACTTAACCCTTTGAGTGCCAAGTGAATTTGTCAAAATAGGTTTGAAAATTGCCAAGCAAACATTTTTATTCATCATAATGACCTGTAGTGTTTACCTTATATAGGAAATATAATCTTTTTTTACACAACTTTTTTAATTTGAATTTATATACCAAATGTGAGAGACACTGGCATTTTCAGCAGATATTTTGAGCATCTCTCACAGAGATGATGGCTCTCAAAGGGTTAAGTTAGATGGTCCTCTGCACATGTACCATGTGGCTTAGAGCCTGATTCAGTGTAGATCACATATAATAAGCTGTTGGCAGCAGCTTAGCATGTGCAATCCATAGTAATGTAAATGCAGGAGGAGGAGGAGGTGCATACCACTTCCTGCCTGCATTTGCTGAAAACTGTGATGGAATGGCTGTGATGCTCCTCTGTGACTGCAGCCTGAGTAAGTCTAACCTTACAGGTAGGGGAGACGCCGCACTGACCTAGTCCACAGAAGATTATATATATGTGTCTGATTTATCTTTTGATATTAAACCAACATTGAAAGATAATTTGCTCTTTAGCAGAGATAACTTGTAGTGTTATTTGGTGGGGCTCTTGAGAGTCATGGGTAAACATTTCGGGGAGTGAAAGGAAAGAAGACTCTTTTTGCTGGGGCTCTTTGAAAATTAATTTTTTTAAATTAAAACATGACATTTTTGACCAATACCCTAGATACCCTTTTGTGCTACCCAGTACCATCCGGTAAAGCTATATCTATTTATTATGCTTTTCTGAGACAAATCCTTGATCACACTAAAACAAAGGGAAGAAACTGCATGGTTGGTACACATTCCTACCTTGACCGTACCAATATTAGAGAAGCCTCTTCTATTCTCTCGACAAGTTCTTAAAGCTGCATGTATACAGAACATTTCCGAATATATACCACAACTCATATCTGTCCCCTCTTCGGCGTTTCCATATGGGAAACTCCACAACACATATCTGCCCGAATGTCGCCAAGAGAATGCCGACACCTACCACTGTTTATGGGGCTGTCCTATAATTTGCTATTTGGGATCTCAACAGGATATGCGGAAGCCAAATTAGTCACATATGTACCCTTTACCCCTAAATGGGCAATACTGGGTGTGTTTGATCCTAACTTGCGTATGACAAAAGGAAAAAAACTGTTACTAGCCCTTAGTGCGGCGGGTAAGAAGAGGATTCTTCAGGGATGGATTGATACCTCTCCCCCATTGTAGATAAAGATAAATATGTGGGAAAGTTCTTTCTTTTATGGGATTCTTCTAGTTACCACATGACAACAGATACATGCAAGCCTGAAAACGACTACATAGCATCTAACTAGGTTGGCTGCTCAAGATCCCCTGTCCTCCTATGGCACAGGTCTTCAACCTGTGGCCCTCCAGATGTTGTGGAACTACATGTCCCAGCATGCCCTGACAGTTTTGGCATGCTCTTATAGGAAAAAATGTGGCAAAGCATGTTGGAACATGTAGTTTCACAACATCTGGAGGGCCACAGGTTGAAGACCCATGTGGACCTATGGTGTGTACACATGGGTACAATCTGTATGAGATTTTGACTATATAGTCAAAATCTCATCGGGATCATATGCAGATCGCATGGGTTTTTAACCCTTGCAATCCCGATGCGCGTTCACATATCACAAGCAGAAAGTCTTGGCTGCATTGACTATATAGTGCAGATCTGTGGCAGTGAGGTGTAAAGACTGTACTGTACATAGTGCCTAGCCTATGATTTTATATAGTGTGGCGAGCGCAACGAGCCCCGCGAAGGGACGCGTAATGCATGTAACATAATACGTGTCCGCTCGCCACGCTTTGGGCTCGGTGGCTCGCTGCACTCACAACACCCCCCTCCTCTTGGCAAGTGCATTACATTATGACAACAATAGCACTGGTATATAATATGATCAATAGAGCTGCCACCACATCATGCAGTGTAAGGGACAGAGCAGAGCTGCTGCACATGCCTAGTGTACCAGCTTCTTCTACTACATTTTCTGTATGTGTGTATCTGAGCCCTCAAATATCGCAATAGACCAGAGAGCAGCTGCCAGGAGGAAGAGACAGGAGTCTTACCATGAGGTGGGAGATTGTGAGCTTAGAAAGTGAAGTACAGGTTCTATGTTTGTGTATTTATAATGTTTGAAATAGCCTATACTATAGACCATCTGTAATGTTAAATATTAATAATCTATTTCATATGGTATCCAGTATATAAAAAAAAAAAATCTGCCTGTTTCCACTCCCCTAAACTCCCGTACGTACGCCAATACACTGCAGAGTGGGATATTTTGTATTACATTTGGAAACTCCACTATAAAAATCTTGCCACTGCCCTGATGCCTTATAGGGGCCAGTTAGTAGGCATATGTATTGTAGCGCCAGGGACTTCGACTGCCAGTGCCTGGAGGCACTGAGGCACCGCATGCACGGAGTGCTGCATGGACAAATACTGTACCATTCTTTGATTTTTTTAATATGAAGTCGAATTTGCGGTCAGTGGATTTATAGCTTGTATGTCATTAAATACATGCACAAATAATGAAAATTGGCTGCTATGTCCTATCTGAACAGCAAACCTGTTACATAGTTGGCCAGTACAGGGATATTGCTGTACTTGTGTATTATCACGGCGCCCACTACGGCATTTGCGTAGTGGGCTATTCAGGGTAGTGAAATCGCATCGCAAGCCATTATTGTATGGCATACGATGCAATGCGATTTTCCTATGTAATGTATTCACTGCTCTGTGTCAGTGAATACATTAAAGAAATAGGGTGCGATAAAAAAATCGCATCGTATGCCATTATTGTATGGCATGCGATGAGATATCGGTTCTGATTGGACTCATAATAATGCCATTTAATGTGCTATATTAAATGACATAATGTTATTTATTTAGGCCCCCCCCCCCACTATCCACGTGATCCCGAAGCGTGGCAAGGGCAGCGAGCCCCGCGAGGGGCGGCGGAACGCGTCCACCCGACCTTTTCATACCCCCACTATCCACGTTGGCGTGGAGTTGA
Organism: Crinia signifera; assembly: GCF_055691185.1. Taxonomy (NCBI): domain Eukaryota; kingdom Metazoa; phylum Chordata; class Amphibia; order Anura; family Myobatrachidae; genus Crinia; species Crinia signifera. The sequence continues at coordinate 263,264,030 of NC_139219.1, forward strand.
TTTTATATAGTGTGGGGAGCACAACGAGCCCCGCGAGGGGACGCGTAATGCATGTAACATAATACGTGTCCGCTCGCCACGCTTTGGGCTCGGTGGCTCGCTGCGCTCACCACACTATTTAAAATCAACTCTACGCCGACGTGGATAGCAGGGGTATGAAAAGGTCGGAAGGACGCACCCCGCTGCCGCTCGCCACGCTTCGGGATTACATCAATACTGGGGGGGGGCGTAAATAAATGCCCAGGGGTACAGGGCCGGCGCTATCACTAGGCAGCTTTAGGCAGCTGCCTAGGGTGCTGGCCACTGGAGGGCGCCCTTTTTCAGCCCAACATTTAAATGCTTTACATTTACTTGTGGCAGCAGGTCCCTTGTGGTTTCCAGGGGTGGGGGATTGGGGACAAGCACCCCAGCAGTCATCCAGCAGCTGCCCGGCCCTCACCAGATGGGGCTATGGAGCCACCGGCAGCAGCGCTTTCCTGCTAGCAGCAGAATCAGGAAGCGCCCCTGCAGTCATCCAGCAGCCACACAGCCCTCACCAGCGGTAGCGCTGTCGGCATTATGGAGCCGCTTCCCCACTAGCAGAAGCAGCGACAACCTGGCAGATGGCATCGGGATAAGATGTCAGCAGCTGGGTGCAGTAACCCCCCCCCCTTCCTCCCTCAAATGTTATGCCAGCGGTAAGGCTACCTAAGTTGTAGGTATCACAATGTACCCTTGTTGTGGGGGAGGGGGGGGGTATATGTATAAATGGAGTGATGCATTGTATGTATGTATTCATGTATGACTAATACATACACTCAAACAGTAAGAGAGAGGCATTAAAAGTATGTAGGCAGTGTATGTATTGATGTATGTACTGTAAATATGTGTGTATGTATGGAGGTAGTGTATGTATGAGTGAGGGAGAGTGTGGATGAGGCAGTGTATGTATGAGGGAGGCAGAGTGTGGGTAGATGTATTTTTATGTACTGTATGTATATCCTATTTGCATTGTGACCAGCAGGTTCGGATGCCTTTGGTGCCCAGGCAGGGGCTGAACATTACATTGGCGCTGCTGTACCTGCCTGTCAGCGGACATCTTATTGGAGGGTTATTTAAAAGTTCTCTATCCCATCCCTACCACCCGCTTCTCTGTATCCCCACCCTACCACCCCTCTCTATCCCCTCACTACCACCCTGCTCCTCTCTATCCCCTCACTACTGCACTGCATCTCTCTATCCTTTCCCTACCAAACTGCATCTCTCTATCCTTTCCCTACCAAACTGCATCTCTCTATTCCCTCCCTACCTTTCTGCATCTCTCCTATCCCTACCGTTCTGCATTTTCCTATCTATTTGCCCCCTTTTTCAAGGTACCTGCCAGCCTTGAAAGTTGGGATTGCTTTTTGCACATTATGTATAGCACATAGGACACATCCCAAAACCTATGCACTTCCTCCTGACTAAGTGGGAAATTGCAAGGGGGGGGGTTTGGCAGACGTTTTGCCTAGGGTGCCAAGAAACCTTGCACCGGCCCTGCAGGGGTATCAGTTTGGAAGCATTTGGCTAAGTTCATCTGCTATGGCAGAAGCTTGATGCAGCCTTAAAGTCATACTTCAATGCAGGTGGTAGAGCTTGTAGCCATAGACCAATGTGTGCGTTCTTTAGGACCAGAAATACAGAGCCCAGGTCCTGCAGATACGATGCTGAAGAGGATTATATCGATTCAAACAATTATGCCGAGTAAATCTGTGTTAATCTGCAAGTAAATTTATGGAAATATCGCTATCCGGTATCCTATTGCACATCCATACGCAATTCAATCACCACTGAATACTTTTCCCAGTCTGTGCAAATGTGAGTAGCTCCAACCCTTCCACATCTCTACAACAGGTACAGGCTGGTCGAGGCATGAACGCATTTTTTTGGACACTCCGTGAAAGCGCCAATTACCACCCCTAAACGCCAACTGATTGCGAATTCACGCAACAGTGATCAACTCTAAATCTGGCCCTGAATGGAGGGTGTGCAAGTATTGTTCCATGAGAGATGAACAGCACAGGAGAATCTCGGATGCAGAAATGGGATAAAGTAATCAGCTCAGAGGTAAAGCGGTGGAGAGAGTGAGAGGAAGTGTGCATTCAGATGAGACCTGAGATGTAGGAAGCAAAGGAATGATGCCTCTGGAGGATCCAGGGGGTGGGGGAAGCGAGGCATCAGGGTGACTCCCCCCCCCCCCCCAAAAAAAAAAAACATAAAAAAAAAAACATTTCCCTCCTGTCTTTAGCTGTCAGAGAGCATGAGTGCCTGTTTGGCACTTTAGGGCAGGGCATCCTTAATTCCGAGCCCAGCACATGCTGTGACCACAATAATGAGATTTGGCTGTTGTGCATTTCAATAATAGTGATTTGCTGCCATCACCCTCATTTACCAAAAAGTTTGATTATTGTCCAGTTAGTTTCAATTGGAGTTTTGTCAAGAATTGCAGTTCACAAATACTGCAACTTAATATATAGCCAGCATTCATTTATTTTGGCTGTATGAAAAGATTTGAATATGGTTTATAAAATAATACCACCACCAGAATTCCATTTTGCATTCTCATGAAGCAAGAAGCAATCCAGTATACACTGCTCTTCTTAAATCTTTATGCATGGCGGTGGCGTTGCATTCTTAAATGATGAGAGACAGAGAAAGAGAGAGTGACAGAGAGAGAGAGAGAGACTGAGAGGGAGAGATAGAGAGGGTGAGGGAGGGGAAGAGTGTGAGAGAGAGAATGCCACTTCTGAATCAGTTTACAAGGAAGATTTAAACAGACGCCTTTTTCATCATCTGTAAATTACATTTATTGGCCTGTTCTCTTATTTTACAGGGAACATTTTATAATTAGATCCGTTTTATCGTCCTGAAAAAATGACAGGGATCTGACCTTCTCTGTGCATTACACATACTGTAGGTCTCTGTGTATGTGTGCGGAACCAAAGAATGGAATTTCATGCATTTTTGTATCACACGCACCAATGGATTTCTATAAAGAACCAGTAGTATCCAGTCGCACATATTTATGTATACTATAATTCAGAAGCCTGTATTGCACACAGGGCTTAAAGTGGTCCTGGAGAGGTGGTGGAACTCAGCTCCCCTAACACCGCCCCCCCCCCCCCCCCCATTTGGCAGAGCCGAGAACAGTGCTAGCGAATTGTGCCCTACCACCCATAAAGGGATAATGGTCCCACCATACATGGTAGTCACATTGGAGGTTATTCTGGTTGGTGCGTCAATTTCTGAATTCTTTCGGAGCGGACCGTACGCCGGAGCGGACATTGTAAGAAGAAACGCCCACAGGTCCTCCGCATTCGGACGGACTCACTCTTTAAGAAGAGGGTGTGTTTACGGACTACATCCAAACCTTGCATGTGCGGTGGTCACACACAGATTCTGCACGGTCTTACAGTGTCAGAACGGACGGGAAGCTGGCTGTACGCACCGATGCGGTGTATTTCCGCAAAACTATTACTAACACATACTAAAGCTCACTTACCAACAGTTATAAACACAGTGTGTGTGTGTATTTTGTTTTTTGGATAATGTTATTTGCTGTACAATAATATTACATTTGTGTCTTGCAAGGATGTGCACACTACAATAACATACCTCTATATACAGTATTTACCTTTTGCAAGTGATAAATATTTTAAACTATTTACATTGGTTCAGGTGCGGCAGTACTAATTGGGCGATCCAAATGCCTAGCGCATGACCGAGTGGTGTCCGCAAAGCAATACTTGCTTATGGACACCGCATATTTTCTGCCTTTTGGTTCGTTTGCAGTCGGTGTTCTGTCCGAATGCACGCCTACCAGAATTAGTGCACTCCCTCATGTACGCCCATGTTTACGCCCAGTTTAGCCCACTTTGAAACTACGCCCCTGTGTAGTTCCGAATGACGCCCATATTACGCCCATATTTCCCAAGTGAATGCGGTGCACATTTCTGTACGGCATTAGTGAGAACGAGTACGGAGACCGTGCGTGGCACATGCGCATAGCGTTGCCCACGCATGCGCAGGCGGCTAAAAAACGCCATCCGAAAGAATTCGGAAATGTACGCATCGACCAGAATAAGGCCCATAGTAATACCCCTTATACACATAATGTCCACAGTTGTTCATCTTAACTTTACATTATGTACGCCGTGCCAGCAGAAGAAGCCGATGGGACAGGTTTTTCTGTTGGAATTGCTGTTCAGGGCTGTGGTGGAGGTGGAACTCAGTTCCCCCTACCATTAGAGGTGGTGGAACTCAGTTCCACCCAGTTCCCCCTCACTTTAACCCCTGATTGCACATGATAATAGTTCTATATGACTGACCAAAGAACTGAATGATGGATGGAGCGGGATTGAGCCCAAAGGGGTAATACTGTAGTTGGTAGTTACGTCACAGGATATCATGATAAAGGTAATGTAGTATGCCTAGCATTTCAGTAACTAATATACATGCCTCTAGGAAAGGATAACAGATGGATATAGAAGGTGTAGCTAAATATAAATGACCCTAGATTATATGTTACTTACAAAGATTATTAATAGCAATCTGGAAGATCCCGGATTGGGAGCAGAATGTACTGAATTCTTGGCCCATGCGCTAACCACTAATATATATATCTGTGACTTGTCAACTGATACACTTGGAAACATTCCACTCCAGATTTATTCGGGAGCTCCACATATTTTTATAGGCGCACAGTGTAATTGTCACAGAAGGACGCCGGCTAAATGGAAAATCAGGAAAGTATTAGTTACGATTTCATTTTCTCAGGCCAATTAGTTCACAACTGGAAAAAAAGCTGACAGATAACCACATTACTGTGAGGTCTCAGGGCCTGATTCAGGGGGAGACGCTATGCCGATGCTTGCACAGTTGAGAATTCTTTTGTGCACTGCACATGCACTGTACTGTGCACACACCAAATGAGATTGCCAATGATGGTCGCAGTAAGGACGCAGAGTGATTGGCAGTCAGGGAACATCTGTGGGAGTCATCAGGGAATGGGGAGTGAAGCGTTATGGGGCGGGGGGGGGGGGGGGTATATCTCAGCCTGTGACTGCATAAAGGCTCCAGTGGATGCCACTCACCGCAGGCATATCAGCATGTATTAATGCTGTATGAATGAAGACTTTAGCAGAGGACAGCTCTTGCAGTAAGAGCTGTCCTTTGTTATAATATGACTCCTGGGTTTGAGACCCAGAGTCCTACCTGGGCATGCTTCTAATGCAACACGTGCTACAGGGGTGCTGGAACATATCCAATTCATACTTAACCACTGTTCGGTCATTGTATAGAGGCTTGGCCTGCAGGAAGATGGGCAGATCAGGGGAGGGATCACATGAGTGCATCATGGCTCTGTCCCCACTATAAAGGGCTGTAAAAGTGTAGCAGTAGCGGGGCAACGATGATGCAATGCAGCACAAGTATGTGAGCGGGTTCCCCGCGGTCTGTCCATTTATGTTCTGTGAATGGGTGGCTGAAGGGTGGTGTGAGGTGTCCAAAGGGATGTGGGAGATTTGGCAATCGACCCAATTTTTTGGGGAGAATCCTGGCCATTCCAGGAGGGTTGCAAGCATGATAGAGCTGGATAGGGCAATGTCATCTTTAGATCTATAGCAGGACTTGTTGCATACGGGGTAAGCAGCCAAACCTCCAAAAATGACATCTGGGGAGTTTTTACCCTTCGTTCATCCTGCCCAGGGCTGTCAGATGAGTGATGGCACAAACAATGCACTTCAACACAACCGGTAGATCTGAGATGTGGACTGTGGGTGCATAATAATGGTATGCAGTCATTAGCTCGACAGCACCTAGTGAAACGTTGACCACAACTGTCATAAGGTCGAAATATGAAAAAATGCATTAGGTCGGCATGGTCAAAAAGACCGACACAAGCAAAAGGTCGAAATTGAAAAGGTCAACGAGTTTTTCCAGACTTTTTTTTTAAACTGACTTGTTTATACTTTACCATGCCAGTGGGCATAGAGAGAGTATAATAGTGTGCCGTGCGCAGCGAGACAAAATGCATGAGCCATGTGAGGGGGCGCGGTACACTAATACAGTGCCCATATCGACCTATATCAACATAGACACAAATTTTTTGAAAAACTCATGTCGACCTTTCTCCATGTCAACCATGTGACCATGTTGAACTTTTTCATGTGTCAACCTTTTGACTGTCTCCCTAGAAACCGTCGAACTAATGACCCATACCGGTACAAATCCTCATGGCTGTGACATCTGACCCTAATATGCTGGCTCCCCCACAGAGACTGAAGCTGTGTGCTGCAGTGTGACATTCTCCTGCAGCACACAGCTCCTGTCATAGAGGAGGAGCCAACAGGGTAGGCACTAGTCTCGGGGGGCAGCCCAGCCTCTCTGGGGTTTTTGCAATAGGGATTACCTAAGAGGCCATGCTCTTTATGCTAGGCCAGCTATTTTTGGGCATGCACATTTCCATCACTCAGGCTTGTATATAGGCTAGGGGGGCCAATCCTAGGATCGGGATCAGCAGGATCCCAGGATTTGGTCCCTAAAACGCCGGGATTTCAAACTCTGGATTGGAGTTTCCAATCTTAAAATTTCGGGATTACACTGCGCATGCGCAGTCTAATGCCAGGCAGCGCCTGTGCAGGGGTTCAGATGCTACCCAGCTTCTACCATCCCCAGCAGGGCAGCTCTTCGCAGCGTGACGAGATCAGAGGTCATAATGTGCTACCCTCCCGCCACATATATTGTTTTTGTTGGGGAAACGGTGCCTCCCGCCCCCCTTTTCAACACCACCAGCTGCCGCCATCCTAGCTGCCTTTCCCGGGCAGAGGCGCGGGCAGAGGCGCGGGCAGAGCGGCAGGTATGGGCAGCTCGGGCTGGATCACTCAGTGGCCAACCAGGGTAGAGAGGGGGCTCCGAAACACATGCTGCCACTGCTCCCAGAACTCTATGGCCACAGCCACGGGGGGGGGGGGGGGGATTACATGCTCACTACCACACTCACAACGGCCAGGGGCACCAACACAGGACAGCCGCTGGCTGGAAGCCTGTAGCGCTATTTGCCGGGTGGCGGGAAGTGCTGCTAATTTTTAAAAGACTGGCCGGACCCTGATTGGCTGAAAGAATTCTCAGCATCCAGCCAGTGTTTTCAAAATCAGCTTCCTGCCTGCCGCCCGGCAAATAGCACAACGATACAAGATTCCAGCCACCGCTGCCCACCGCTGCAGCTGCTCCCCGGGGCAGTGCCATCTTCCCCATTGGGGTGTGCCCCTAGAATCCTTGAGCCCCTGGGCAAGTGCTCATTAAGCCCAATGGGAAAGACAGCACTGCTCAAGACTGCAACCAGGCATTGTGTTACCCATATAATGTTTCTCATTGAATCTGAGTCGATCTTGCAGGTTATTTGTTGCTATAATTTATGATACATTGTTTTGTCGCTCTCCATGGTGCTGCTTGGGTGCTAGAAAACAGCCACAGAAAACATACAGAGGAAAAACTACACTCTGACCCAATCTGGTGTCTATTTATGGTACACCTGTTCTTAGATGTAGTACATGAATACAAATACATTAACAAATTTACAACATAAATGTTTCCTCTGCCTGACTAATGCAATATATATGTTGGGATATGGTCGCTATGTCGACACTATGAAGGTCACTATGAAATCTCCCCTCTGGTTAAACATACCCTCCTCTAGGCATATAACCTCCTCCCCCTCTGGGCATATAAATACCCAGAGGGGTATTAACAGCCCCCAATTAAACTCTCCCCTCTGGAAAAACAAACCCCCCTCTGGGCATATAAATCCTCTTCCCCCTCCCAATGCATAACAGCTCCCCAATTGAACTCTCCCCTCTGGGCAAACAACCCCCCACTCTGTCCCTCTCTGCATGAAAAACCCCTTCCCGGACCTTGTCCCAGTAACATTCAGATTTAAATAAACACTCACATGGACTTTTGATATGATCCAGGGGTTTGTGCGAATTGATCAAGCTGGATCTGCTCCCCTCTGTGCGCAGCTGAGCCGCCCAGCCCCAGAGCTCAAGTCTCCTGCTGCCTGGACCGCTAGCCAATAGGCGCTCGCAGTCCAGCAGCCAATGCTGCTTCTGATTGGCTACTGGATCGCAAGCGCCTATTGGCTAGCGGTCCAGTGGGTGAACTTTAATTGAAAATAGCGATGGATTCCAACGCCGAGCACAGCGGGGAGTCCATGGGGTGGGGTTCTCTGATGGATGCTAGGAGTGTCTGGGCGGTGGAGCAGGCGAGCAGGGCGGGGGGAACCAGCGGCAGATTGCACGGCTCCGGCGCCAGGTGACATGTCTGCGCCCGGAGCTTATGCTCCGCCGTCTGCACCCTACCTTCGCCTCTGCAGTAACTGTCGACATGGCTTAGGTCAACACATAAAATAGATTGACACGGCTAAGGTTAACAGGGTTGAAAGGTCGACACAAGCATTAGGTCTACAATGGGATGGTCGACAGTCAAAAGTTGGCATGAGTCAACAGGTGGTACTTCATACCCTACCATCCACTAGAGCATGGAGGGAGAATATAATAGTGCCTGAAGCATGGAGAGCGCAGCGAGCCATGTGGGGGGACGTGGTACACTGGTATGGTGTCTATGTCAACCTATTTCCTGGGTCAAACTATTTCCTCTGTCAACCTTTAGTGGTCCACCTAATGTATTTTGACTTTCATACATCCAACCCTATGACCGATACCCATATTGTTCCTAGCAGACATTGTACATATCCTGATCATCCGTCATTTGCAAAGATTCAAATATGTTTCACATTCCGGACAAAAGACAGAATTATTACAACATAATAATCCATCTGCTGTAGATGAGCCCAGAGGCTTAGGGACTAACTCATAGTTGGGAATAAAGAGCCTGATTCAGTACCACTCTCTAAGCAGTGGTCGATCACTGATTAGCGAGAGGCTTACCGCCACCCACTTCGCCCCCCCTCCCACCTGCCAACGAATCTCCTTGGAACCATATGGTCCCTGATCACCGAATGATTTCTCTCCCATTTGGAAATAAGTAAAAGTCAGTGTAAACGCCCAACGTTTTCATGGGGAGGCCCATGAAGCACTGGGCGTTCCCCTGCTCAGGCCCCTGCCCGCCCCCCTCCCTTGCCTCCCTGTGCGAACGCCTAAGACAGTGATAGTTGCTGAAGGTATTCATACAGTGGCCCCGAACATGCGCAAATACGTGCATGCGCAGAGCTGCACCGATTCAATCTGAATCAGGCCCAAAGCAACAGAACCAAGTAAATTTGAACCATGTCGTTGTGAGGAGGGAGGGCCGGGGGCGGAAACGGGGCTGGAGCAGTGGAACGCCCAGCGTTTTATGGGCACCCCCATAAAAATTCTGGGTGTGCCTCTGGGAATGCAGGAGGGGCAATGCCTGCTTGGGGCAGGCGGCTGACGTCACATGACATCAGCGCCCGTCCCCACTTCGATGGACTCCGACCAAAATTAAAGTCAGGGTAGACTGACTTTATTTTCCAAAGAAGAGAGAAATCATTGGAGGGTCGGTGACATCGAGGATCTCTCCACTTTGGCTACATGTGAGGGGATTCATTTCTATAGTACGATGTAGCGCCTACCTGCAGGATCGCCAGAGCTCCTGAGCTGGCACAGGCTGGCGGACAGGAGCTCCATCTGACGGGGACGCGTGAGCATCTCACTCGGTCGTGCGTCCCCGTCAGCTTGAACATATGAAGGGAACACCACTGTATAATAATAACATATCATTAGACACTTCATTATGATATGATGTACACATTGGCTAATGGGACTTTTGAATGTACTGTACTATTACGTAACACGTGTTGTATCGTTATACTTCTATTAGGTACAGTATATGCTTACTCCGTTGCAAATACTATTTTTAAACTGGATGCATTTGACTTAACCATTGCAGTCCTGTCTGCTGTGAACTTGTTTCCCTGGAGTAGAAAACATCTCCACATCGGGCCTTGTGACCGCAGCTGTAGTAACATTGGGGCAGATGTATTAAGCCTGGTGAAGAGATAAACTGGAGATAAAGTGGGAGGAGATAACGCACCAGCCAATCAGATCACAACTGTCATATTTCAAACACAGCTGATTGGCTGGTGCGTTATCTCTTCCATGTTATCTCCACTTTATCGCCAGTTTATCTCTTCTCCAGGCTTAATACATCTGCCCCATTGTCCATAGGTGGCTGTCAGACAAGTCAAGGAAGCCAGGTCGGTCATATCCATCAGCAGCTACACATAAAGGTTTTTCATTAGACTGCCCGATGCAGCCATCTGCTTCTGACATGTGACAGGTCAATAGACTCATGTTTTCTCAAAACACAGGACACATGGCTTAGTTGTGTCATTAAATTGAAGTCTGATAGAATTTTAGGTACCCAGATGGATGATCGTAAATAGAGAGACAGTCAATAGGTGGACACCAAATGGTGGGCAATCAATAGGTCCACAGAGTCAAAAGGTCAACAGGTTCAAAATGTCAGCAGTTAAATAATCGACACAGACTTAGGTTGACAGGGTCAAAGGTCGACATGCAAATAGTCAAAACAAAAAAAGCTTGACACATGGGGCCTGATTCAGACCTGTTCTCTAGGCTGCATATTGTCGCAGTCTAGCGAACAGGTAAGCACCGCCAGCCTCTCCCAACACATCCCCTTGCATGTGGCCACCCAGATTAAAAACCATTCGGAACAGCCAGCGTTTTTTATGGGCACCGCCCCCTGCCAGCCCCTGGCCCTCCCTGTCCGGAGAGAAAGGGGTTTGTTCATGCACATATCCCCAAACATCAGGGAAGGGGCGGAATTTGTCCCGCTACAAGTGGATCTGAATTGGCCCCATGGTTTTTCACGATTTTTCATAATTGTTCATATCAGGATTAGGCTCTTGAGGAAGGGTTAAGGTTAGGCTGCGGAAGCAGATGTCAAAGTTAGGCACCACAGGGAGAGTTTAGGGTTAGGATTAAGATAGCAACGGTCGACCTTTGACCCTGCCAGTTTACTGACTCTCAGTCATCTGGAGTTAATCTATACTGTCAATCTTTTAAACTACACCCTGAAAATTGTGTAAATTACAAGTTTCAACATTTTGTTAAGCCAAAATTGCGCTTTGTTGACAAAAGCTAGCATTGCACAATTGCATTGTTTTCACATTCAGGAGAGGTGATGTTTGTGTTTGCTATTCTGCAGAAATCTTCATCCCCAGACCCCATACTGGGACTTGTTGCCTGCACTCCAATACGTTCTGAGGCAGTTTCCTTTTTTTTCTCCTATTTTGGGCCCTGGTCAATGTAGAACATTTCTTATCTCTCCAACTATGTTTTATTGCTAAGGAATAGTAGTGTATTAGTGAGTTGCTCCTATACAGTAGTTCAGGCTTCAGGTGAAATAATTGACCAGTGCTGCTGCCTTTTTAGTCAGGGTTCCTTTCCCTTCCCATAGCCGTCTATTGAGTTTTTGATGCTATTGAGTGAGCAGTAAAACAAATGCATTTTTGGAAAAGGAAAGTGATAGCAGCAGAGTGGAGAGTATCACTATACTGTTGGTGCAGATCACACCGGGTGGGCAAAAATGCCAGATCCTTCCCAGTGACAGGGATATTGTGACATTTCCCCGGCTCCTGTCATTGAGGAGGAGCTAGAAGTTCCGGCTGACGAGTCTCCAGGGACAGCCCAGCATCTTCAGAAATGCTGAGCACAGAATGATGCAAATAAGGTTAGACTGTGATACCATAACCCTTCCAGTGAGGTCATGTCCCCTTTCTATGAGGACATCACCCTTTATGGTCATGAGCGCCTCCAATACACATGAGGGGGCTACTTGGAGCACCAGGTGTCACTGACACTAATGATTCCCCCGCTCAGGAGACACACTGTACCATTTTGACTTTCAAAATTCTAATAGTTTAACACAATGGATGGACTTCAAAAACAGGCAATAACCCATATGGGGCGGGATGCTTTAACATCCGTGCCCGCCCTTCGCAGCACTTTGCCGGCTAGCGCTGACATAATTATTGCATATGCACTAACATATGCTATAATTATGGCAAAGGACAGCTCTTGTGTTAAGAGCTGTCCTTTGCGGTGAGCCAGCGGGTCCCGGCAGCTCCCCCCTCCCTCCCTTACCCAGCTTGTGCTGCTGCTGCTGTGGGGGTCTGGCTCTTCTCCTCCTCCCTGCACCCGGAAGAGGATTTTCAGTGCAGGGAGGAGGAGGTCACAGGTCCGGGCAGCACAGCGCTGTGCTGCCCGGACACAGGTGAGGGGGGGTATGTGCGGGGCAGTGGTGGGTCACGGTAGAAGGCTTCTATGGCGATGCCCCCGTCGTGATAACCCGGCGGGGGATCTTTAGAGCATCCCACAATGTGGTAAAAACCCAGATAACAGGGTTTTTACCACATGTTTAGCTTAGAGAATCCCGCCCTTTGTGTGAAAAGAAATTAAAGGCCAATTCAATTGTAGGTGAAGGAAACACACAAAATTTCATCATATAACATAATTTTTTTTCACCACCTCCTGAGCAGGTGAAAAGATTGGAAAAATGAATGATTTCTGGTCCAATAATAACTCTATTTTGGGTCTAAATGCCAAAATGGGACAGTTATGGGGTGCTGTATGAATGGGAAAGGCATTTTTACGATTGCAGGTGGATGTTAGAGTTATTTTTTGCATGTTTATTTTTAAAAGTGGCTTAAAATGACACAAATATGAACAAGCATATCACTCTTTTAGAAAAATGCTTATAACAGCCATTTTGCACAATTTAAGAACCAAAAATGGCCCCTTATAGACGGGATGCAGTCAAAATCCCGATGATCAAAATCCTGACAGGGTCAAAATCCCGAATGGGTCATAGTACCGACAAGGACAAAATCCCGACAAGGTCAAAATCCCGACATTTAAAATCCCGACAAGGACAAAATCCCGACATTTAAAATCCCGACAAGGTCAAAATACCAACATATAGAATGTACAGGTGAAACAGTCAACATGAATTTCCGTCGACAGGTCGCGAGGTTGACATGGGTTTTTTTTACAGTTTTTTGACCCTACATGTGCCTACAGGCGGTATTTCATGCCCTACCATCCACTAGGCAATAGTGTGCCCGAAGCAACTGTGTCGACATTCAGGTTAAAAAACAGTGAAAAAACCCATGTCGACCTCGCGACCTGTCGACGGAAAGTCATGTTGACTGTTTCACCTCTACATTCTATATGTCGGTATTTTGACCATGTCAGGATTTTAAATGTCGGATTTTGTCCTTGTCGGTATTATGACCCATTCGGGATTTTGACCCTGTCGGGATTTTAACCGTTGGGATTTCATACCGAATGCTTATAGACATCTATATTGTTATCTAATATTAGTTTGTCTTTTTTGGTGTACAGGCAGATGTCTCCATTTTCACCTCTACTTGTAAAATCAGCAACAATTTTGGTTGAAACCCTTACGACCCATTTCCTAAATGGATTGTATGATAAATTAACACCCACATACAGGCTTAAAGTGACATTAACAGACGATATTCTGTATTTTAAGCCATGACTCACCAAAACTAAATTAAAATTTTAAGTGGAGATTATATTTAACTCTAAAATGGATTATAGGAGCAATACATATTTATGTCAATAAGGTTATGATCTGCACAACATCAGTTTTCCATTACTGAGCATAGTGAATCACTCTCAGAGTACGTTTGTATCTAGCCTCACGGCAGATTAAAAAATGAACATGTCAGTGATTGAATCTTGGACTTTGTTTGTTTGCCAGGCACTCTTTTTCCTGGAAAGTGCATGATAACCAGGATATCCATTGACTCCAGAGCTCTGATGTTATCATAGCATAAAATGACGACATTCATGGAAAAATATGCTACAATGCCTGTGGGTGCCGAATGACTCACTGACAGTTGGGATCCCGACGGTGAGTATACTGTTATCGGAATCACAACTGTTCAACTGCCTGACAGACGTGATTCTGACCAACCGGGGATATTCTCCCTTGTGGGGGTTGACCCATAGAGGGAGACTAGAACCTGCTGTGGCGAGTCACCAAGCCTACTGGGGGCTTTTTTTGCACCCCCCTCACCAGTCAGAATACCAGCAACTGGGATTCTGATGTCGGCATACTGACTGTCGGGATCCCGACCGTCGGCAAGTCATACCACACCCATGCCTGCAAAGCCAAAACAGGCAAAGAGGGTTTACTGTCCAGCAGTAACCTAAAAAAAAAAAATCATGTTTGAAACGAATGTATCTGAGAGTAATATGATGCTGTACTCAGTGTTTATGGGCATTACACAGTATTCATTTTGTTTGTTGACTCAAGTTTTCAGTTTTTTACAGGTTGGCGTCACACACCGCTATGGACGCTAATTCACCAGTGACTGCTCAGGCAAATAATAAACAATGCTGTCATTTAGTCCCATTTGGTCCCATTTATATCACCAACATTTGCCTTCATTATTTCCAAATACAGGAATATTGATGAAATGATTGGAATTTGCCTGTGGGAACAAGCCTGAGTTTTTAGCATAGTTCTGTCTGCACAAATCAGCAGCCATTTACAGGTACTTTCATTTTTATAAAAAGAGGAATACAATGTTGCCAATGCAGAGTTGATGCCAAAGAAAAATAAAAAAAGAGAATGGAAAAGGCCCATATGAAGAGCTATGTACAGTACAACTTCAGATACATACATTTGTAGCATGTGCACATGGTTTATAGCAAAAGTGAATCAACCCGCATGCCCGATGTTGGGCTTCTTTGCGTGTGCAGAACAGCAAAGTCCTCTGCCTAAGTTACAGGCCCAAGCGTTTGCAGTGAGGCGGGGGCGGCTGTTTAAAAAATGGGGCGTTATGCCCCCATTTTCCAGGAGTGGCCATGCCAAGGACTGTACTGTAGCCTGCAGTTTTACTTTGCCCTATCACTGCAAGCTTGAGTAAAGGTAACCGTACAAAGGCTGCAGTCATAGAGGGACACTGCAACTGATGTCTAAACTGCAATCGCAGTTCTTACCAAATGCAGACAGGGGGTGGTGTGCTCCTCCTCTTGCATTAGCTTTGTTAAGGATCACATGTGCTATTCTGCTGCGAACATCTTAGCATATCCAAGCCGAATCAGGCCCAATGATCCCCAGACACAATTTTATGACACATTATGGGGTAAATGTAATAGAGAGTGAGCAGCCGGAGGCGCGGGAGCTTGCAGGTTGGTTTTGCCTTCTAAATGATTGTTGGCCATTCTCAGACAAACTGACTTCTGGCGCTCTATCATATTTACCCCTAGTCCAGTGGTTCCCAAACGCTTTTGAATCATGGCACCCTAGAGTAGAGTATCAGTACTTTTTTCACGGCACCCATTGGCCAAAAGTCTCTTGTTTAGAAATCAAGAAAAAATATAAAAAATTACATCAATTGTGTTTACAGGTCATCCTTAGGCTTAATGATGTGGTAAGCAGGAGTCACTGCAGTGTGTCTATATACTTTATGATTGCCAGTCACAAGCACTGGTTTTGCCTATTATATTGACATATCATTTGAATTAGTCCTGGACCACCAACCCAGGGCACCTCTGCAGGGTGCCACAACACACAGTTTTGGAACCACTGCCCTAGGTGTTATATAGGGTGTACCTTTGGACTTTTGAAGTGCTAGCCCAAGTACCCAGGTGGGTGTAGTGGTGTACTTCTTTATGTCCCTGCAAAAGTGACTGATGTAATTGTCACTTGCTGTCTACTGCACAATCTGACTTTACAACATACTTTTACACACCAAGGGCTGAGGAGAGGAGGAGGCTCACTGCTGCTGTCTGATAACAGATGGCATGTGAGTGGTGCTGCTGCTGGTGGGTATGAGTGACAGCCCCTTAGCCCATCTGTATACAGTGCAGAGAGCTCTGCCATGCATGATCACACCCACTGGTGATGAGATAAACACAAGGTTGTCTCTTTTTATAAAACGCTATCCATCATGGGGGTTTCCTGCTTATTCGAACCCCATCTGCGTGCATCACCGCAGAGGTTCCCCTAAGTTAGTGATAAGGTCACATATACACAGGGGCGGATCCAGGATAAAATGACAGGGGGGGCACCATGAAAAAAGAGGGTTTAGGTGGGGGAGGGCCAGTGTTAGTGGTGCCAGTGTATATGCTAAGAGAGTGGCAGAGAGAGGGTGGGAATGGGATTAAAAATAGGCCCTGGCATTTAAAGTACGCAGGTCCACCATGGCAACAAAAGTGAAGGATGTAGTTGTGCGCGCGCCGAAGGCGCGCTCTGGAAAAGGGGGTGTGGCCACTCAACAGGAGGCATGTCCTTGAGTGTAGTGTACAACACCATATACAACTTCTACACATTATGCAACAAAATACTAGACCCCATTATACCTGCCCCTTACACATGATGCCAAATGGAATGAGCCAAAATTCACATAATGCCACCAGGATTGAGACAAAATTTACATAATAACACACGGATTGAGCCAAAATTCACATAATGCCAAATGGATTGAGCCAAAATTCACATAATGCCACACGGATTGAGCCAAATTCATAAGATGCCATATGGATTGAGCCAAAATTCACATACTGCCACACGGATTGAGCCAAATTCATAAGATACCATATGGATTGAGCCAAAATTCACATAATGCCACATGGATTGAGCCAAAATTCACATAATGCCACAAAGATTGAGCCAAAATTCACATAATGCCACACGGATTGAGACAAAATTCACATAATGCCACACGGATTGAGCCAGTATTCACATAATGCCACACAGATTAAGACAAAATTCACAATAAACTTCATAAACAGGGACATTGTCCACCAAAGGCGCGCATTAAACATTTACACCATAATGTCCATTGCACGTTAAGTTACACAGCATGATGTGCATTATGTATTATGCCAAACACCATAATGCCTATTAAAAATTATGCTACAGTAAGTGCTACTTATCTACATGCTCATTGCCAAGGATTCCATGCTCATTGCCAGAGGTTCCATGCTCGTTGCCATGTGGGATTACATGCTCATTGCCAACGGGGAATACATGCTCGTGGTAAATGGGGGACAGCCGCCGCCAGGCAGAAGTGATAACCACTGACAGTGGCAGAGCCTGGCTGTATTCCGAGCACTGCAGGTCCCAGCTATTTGAAATAATACCCATTTTACACCAGAAAATGCATTCCCAGGTTGGCCCCTTTTACACCAGCCTAGTTCCTGCATTTTCTGGTGTGAGGGGGAGAGAAAACCACCCCTCCCCCCCTTTAACCAGTTATCTCATTTAACCGGCTATATCTTCGGAACTAACTGACCCATTTATATGAGACAAGTATCATATTGAAGAACTTTTGAGTGGGCTTTGAATGATTTTGGTCCAGTAAAACTGGAACGTTTGGTTCCAGAGTAATCTGCCCTCAAAGAACATGAACAGCCATGAAAATACATTTCAAAAATAAAAAAATCGATTTACATGCTATATCTCTGGAACCGATTGACCGATATGGACCATCCTGGTATCATATTGAAGGCCCAGCGATTTGGAATTGAATAACATCAATCACAAGCTCCTGTGATGCCAGGGGGGGAACTGGCAGCTGTCGGAACCGGGTGGGGGTCGGAATTGACGGGTCCCATATTATCCTATGGGGAAAAAATGTTACAGCTTTGCCAGGCAATATCTCCGGTTCCCGGGGGGCTAGAGACATGGGGCTGGGCTCGTTGGAAAGCTCTGGTCCTCATCTACAAAAGTAATGACAGGGGGGGCACGTGCCCGGGTGCCCCCCCCTGAATCCGCCACTGCATATACATTTCATAGACCTATACTATAGCTTAAATGTAATAAAATGATCTTCTAATATTGTAGCAGAAACAAATTTAGCTTACTTGTCCAAATTAATTTATTAGATAAAAGGAAAATTAATGTTTTAAAAATACAAGAAGCCAACACATGATTGCTTCCAAGACACTCCTTGGTATGAGGCTCATCTCTACATGGATGACCCCTGTATTGTACTAGTGACCTGATTACTACATACCTCCCAACAGTCCTGATTACAGCGGGACAGTCCCGATTATCAGGGCCTGTCCCGCTGTCCCTCCCGCGGCCGGCAGTGTCCCGCATTGAGGGGGGCTGTTGGGAGTCCCCCCTGTCGGCTGCTAAGCAACGGGGAATAAACGCTGTGCACATGCGCACAGCGTCTATTCCCGCAGCCAGGGGGCTGGGGGCATGGCTAGAGGCTCACAGAGCCTCTGGGTCATGCCCCCATAGCGGCAAAATGGGGGCTTGGCCTCGCGAGAGAGCCGCGAGTATAGGCCACGCCCCAAAATTAGACCACCCCCCAAAGTTTCCACCGCGCCTACGGCGCGCACAGCTACGTCCCGCCTCCCGCTCAGGCAAAGTTGGGAGGTATGTTACTACTTGCACACATGATCCCTGCCAGAGGCGGAACTACCATTGGTGCAGCAGGACTACCATTGGTGCAGCAGGTGCAGTGCACCAAAGCCCCTTAGCTGCCCACTGCTCTCCCTGTCATCCTCTTTCTGTCACCCACTATTTTTTCCTATCACACACTGCCTCCCCTGCCTCTCCCTGTCACCCACTGTTGTGTTGCATATTGTGAACTTGGGTTGAGGATGCCCGAAATTATATTTTGGCACCCGGCTCACCACCCACAAGTTTTGCCACTGATCCCTGCCCATCCCCTGACCCCCAATGTGCCCCAGAATTGTTTTGTGTGCTGGTTTTGTTGTATATTTTGATGATCATTTGGACATGTCAATGTACACCTTACAGCAGTCTTTACTATAGATTATACTGACTATTTTTGCTGCTTAGGCTTGTTTGCATTATGTGCCGTGGCTTCCTCATTTACCCCATGCATCAGCTTTTTTTCTGATTGCTATTTGCTTTCTTCCTTTATTACTGTTTTAAGTGTTTGTTTTATTGAAATGCTAGAATAATATTGTATATTAAAAAAAAAACAGAAGCCAGATCCCAGGAACAAATGAATGCCATTTTTTCGTTCATTGTCTGTAATATTATTATAGGTTAATAAGGACCTGCAAATAAACTGAGCACATAAAGTGATTGTTTATCTAATGACCTTTATTCCCATTACAGAACATACATTACACACAGTTTAACAGAGAACATTTAATCATTCACATCAGTCTGTGCTTACAGTCCAGACTCTCTGCCCTCACATACACATATGCAATAACAATATCGGTACTTGTTTCCTAGCACGGCGCCCACGATCTTATGACATAGTTTTGATCGCATCGCATATGACCAGATCGCATGCGATGTGATCAATGCGATCAAAACTATTTTTTAATTGTACAGGCACCCTGATGGGTGATTACTATGTTATATGCACCCCCCATTGTTAATGCCACCCCCACTATGAACGCCAACCCGAAGTGTGGCGAGCACAGCAGTACGCGTCCTCCGACCTTTTCATACCCCCACTATCCACATGGGCATGGATTTGATTTTGTAGCCGAAGCGTGGCGAGCGCAGCGGATTACTTCACATGTATTCCGCGTCCGCTCACCACGCTTCGGGCTCTGTGGCTCGCTGCGCTCACCTCACTATATAAAATCTACTCCACACTGACGTGGATAGTGGGGGTATGAAAAGGTCAGAGGCTGCGTACCGCCGCCCCTCGTGGGCTCACTGCGCTCGCCACGCTTCGGGTTGGCGTTGATAGTGGAGGTGGCATTAACAATGGGGTGCATTTAACACCCCATCAGGGTGCCTGTACAATTACAAATTGCATCGCAACACATGCCATTGTAATGGCATGCAATGCAACGCAATATTAAAATTGTACAGTTTGCCTCTTAGAACCCGAAGATTGGGTCCCATCGCATACCTTAATTAGTGGTATGCGGTGGCATAAGATGGGCGCCGTGCTAGGAAACAAGTACCACAATATCTTACTAGGACTGTGGGAGAACACATGCAGACAGGCATGGAGCTTACATGCTGTACAGTAGAGAGCGTCCTAGAGCTAGGGATTGATTAACAATGGGGAAGATGGAGTAGCAGCTCCAGGCCTCCATATAAAAATAGTCCCATCACCATGACAGCATGATGATCATTCCTAGGGCAAGATTTAATGAGATGCGAAAAACGGCTGATCGCGCATTTAATAGGATGCGAGTTGCGGTAAAATTACACTTTTTGCCATGAAAATCGCACATTTTGAATTGACGATTTTTTTTGCAAAAAAGTGACATCCAGATGTTTTCTCATTATAAAATATACATCTCGCAAATTTAATAGGGTGCAATTTTTTGGTAAACATTACCAAAAATCGCCCCAAAAAATAGACCAGGTTCTGACAGGCGAATTTGACAGAACCTTGCACAGATCATTGAGATCTGTACATGGTTCTGTCTTAAAAAATGTGTAAAAGTTAAAAGTGAAAAAAAAATGGCGTGGAGTCCCCCCTCCTGAGCATAACCAGCCCCGGGTTCAAAGAGCCGGTGCTGGTTTCATAAAATCACGGGGAAAAACGAGTAGGGGTTCCCCAGATTTTATAAATCCAGCACCAGGCTTAAGGGCTGGTCCTGGTTCCCAAAATATGGGGGAAAAAATGAGTAGGCATCCCCCGTATTTCAAAAACCAGCACCGTGCTGTTGTGGAACTACAAGTCCCAGCAAGCCTGCACTGCATGCAGGGACTTGGAGAACCACAAGGACCCACTGGGACTTGTAGTTCCACAGCAGTACAAATAGTTAAATAAATACACACACATATCAGAAAAAGAAGAACTTTATTACATACAGGATAGCGGGAAGAATGTATTCCACCCCTTCCCCATGAAGCCAATCCCCAATATTTTTGGCTTGAGCACCCACCAGCAAAAACATAAATCGGCACCTATGCCTATGTATATAGTAGTTCGGTCCCCTTGTCCAGTAGAATCCATGTGGGGTACCTGTGGAAAGAAAACATACTCCCCAGCCGGCTTCGGTGCTTCTCCGGGACCCCTGCAACACTGTACACACAAGCCCGTCTTGTGTTTACATCTGTGGCTCCCGCAATATCGCCAGGAAAGCCGTTCATCTGCTGGTTATACCAGCAGATGAGCGGCTTTCAGGACAGCTTTGCATAGCGCTCCGCTATGCAATGCCGTCCTCCCCCCTCCGTCAGCACCGGGGGAAAGCCCCTCAGTGTGTATGTGTAGTGCCCGGGGGTGATAAGCCTCTGGCTGCCAGCGTCTCCGTCTCCCTCCTGTCAATCACACCGGGGTTACTGGGCAACCGCTGCACGGTGCGGCAGTCGGCAGCTCTCTGTCTCCCTGCCGGCACTCGCTCCTCTGGCCGGGTCTCACGCAGGCTCCCTCTTCAATGCCGGGGCTCTCACTCTCTCCTCCGGCACACACTTCTTTTGGGCTGTACGCTGCTGGTGATGGGGTCTGAGCGGAATGCCGGGTGCCATCCTGGGGCTGGCCGCGGTCCACTCTCTGCTGCCACCCAGGTGCTGGTGAGGCCTGCGGCGCGCAGCAGCTCTGTCTGCCGCACTCACGCCGGGTATGTCTCCTCCGGCTGCACGCTGTCTCCTCTCCCCTCTGCTCACGTGGGCTCTTCCTTTTCTTTTCTCCGCGCTTCTTCTGGTGTTCACCCCCACAGCTTCCGGGCTCTCCTCCACGCCCGCGTCCTCTAACCCCTCTTCCTGACGGCGCTGTGAGAGGAATTAACCCCCTCTCTGCTGGTGGGTTAATCCTCCCCATTTCCCTTAGTGGAGCCCGCTGCAGGGTGCACATATGCACTGAGGGGCTTTCCCCCCAGCGATGAATGCGATCATCGCTGTCCATACACGCTGGGCATAGTCGCCCAGTGTGTATGTTCCTTTACCGCAAGAGCTGCCCTTTGTGATACTAATCGCATATAGGAATGACAGGAACATTATTATTTATTAGTCTAGTGCGCTAGCATTTTTTTATGTAAATGTTTTACGTATATCTTCATTTTAAATTATTGGGATATTAAATTAATTCAATCTTTATTCTACTCAAGCGCTGCTATCCATTTGTTGTTTTGTTGTTAGCTTTCCGGGGTCTGACCACCCTTATCGCAGCTGCTAGTGAAGCAAACCGTGCCAAGGGCCCATACCACCCTTTTTTCTCCCTTTTTTTTGCCAAGGGACTTACTCATGGCTGCGATGAATACGGCATTTCCAGCCCGGAGATGGTGTTAAGCATCCTCCCTTAAAACGCTTGGGCACACCCAGTGTTTTTTTCTGGCACTCCCACTAAACTGACAGTTACCACCCGCAGATGCAAGCAGTACTTCCTGTCAGTCTTCTTGCAAATGGCTAGCGCTCAGAAAAAGTAGCAGGATTTATTTGATAACAGGCACCACGCATGCATGCTATGGGCCATATACATGCGCAGTCTATTGAAACTTGACCACTGTGCGAATTTGCACATCAGGACTGAATCGGGCCCAATGTGTCTTTAACTGCATCCTTGGCTCATAGAGATAGCTTTTATTAATATGCCTGCAACTGATAAAAAAAATGAAACAACTGGAAGAATTGGAAGTTCATTTTGGCATGGCTCCAGCAAATACACAGCCCGTCACCACCTCTGCTCTAGTGACACAGAGGATAATGTCCTTGTGCGGCAACATCCTAGCCGAAAAATCCATTCAATCTCTAACTGACAAGCTGGACAACCTTGAAAGCCATCATAGTGGGAAAAACACTGTTAGTGCTGTGTTTGCGTGTGTGTGTGTGTGTGTGTGTGTGTGTGTGTGTGTGTGTGTGTTTGTGTGTGTGTGTGTGAATCATTTATTATAAAATCTAAATTATTAGAACTGGACAGAGGCACTAATTAAATATATTAGAAAGTGTCCAATTAAAAAAACAAAACCATTATACAGACAATAATTAAAAAATATATATATTAATGCCACTAATACCAGCAAAAACCAGGCTGAAACGTCAAGGAAGGACAAAGAGGAAGTGGTACTGAGCAGCAATACCCCACAAGAAACCAGCATGTCAGAAACAAAAATACTTTTCTTCCCCTTTTTCAACCTAAAAGATTATGGGCCTAATTCAGACCTGGGCGCTAATTTTTGAAGCCCAGCGATCAGGTATATGCAGCCCTGCCAGAGTGAAATTCCACCCTGGGCAAGCCTGTGAATTGCTCAGCACAGCTTGGGAAAAGTAGCTGGATCGGGGATTCGCAAGCTGCTCACCAACAAATGAGTTTTCCAGTGTGTGCAGTAGCCCAGGACATACTAGGTGGCTGCAATAGAAGCTATGGTATAGGGCCCGCAGATGACGTCACACACCCCCTTCCCTGAAATGCAATGTAACAAAATGTCACAAATCACAGCAATTCTTCTAGGAAAGCTCAATTCTGGCCCCGTTCCCTCACTACAGACCACTGATTCCTGGAATTATCTGACAATTCCAGCCAATTTACTAGAAAAGGTCACAAAGAGCACAGGGCTCTGGGGATTGCACCATCACTGCCACACGCAGAAGGTTTTTACTAGCGGGCAAGCTGTGGCACCACGTTTCCATACTGGTCGTATCTCCCTCCCGCAGTGCCCAGTGCATTCACACTTACTAATGTCAGATGTGACAAGCGACGGCAGGGGAGCGGGGTGTTGGGGGGAATATCCTCTGTCCTCCTGCATGTGCAGACAACGAAGCACATCGCTAACAATCCATGGAAGCTCGCATCATTAATGATATAGGGCCTGATTCAGAGATGCAGCGGTTTTCAAATGATTGCGCACGTGTACTGTACACATCGTGCGTGTGTGAGGTGATAGCACAGAAAATGCACATGGATCGTGACTGCAGTGTGGCTGGACCTTGACTGACAGTAAGCCAGCATTTGGGATAGAAACCTGCCTGGTGTGTACAAAAAAAATGCAGGTGTTCCCAGGCATTTTAAGGCTGGGCCTGTGACATCAGGGCTGGCATCGTTCAGCCTGTCTCAGTCGCAGATTAGTAGAAGCCTCACAGTTACTCACATTTGCAAAGATTGAAAATACTGTCCGATGGTATGGGAATTGATTATAAATTTGTGAGTGGGCAGCACAGTCCTGCTATCTATTGGAAGTGTGTGAAGTAAAGCCCCGTACACACGGTGCGATTATAGCAAGAACTGCCTGATGCCCTGCAATGGTCGCTGGTCGCAGGAGCATGCACCTGCAACCAGCGGACTTCCACTGGTGGCATCCTGTGGAGCAACAGGTCAGTCGGTGGACATCCACCCTCCGGTGCACACCCTCCCCACCCATGGAGCAGGTGAGCAGCACCTGCACCTCCCCCCCTTGGAGCAGGTGAGCGGCGCCCGTGCTGGCCCTGGCTGTGTCCCCTTTTCATCCACGACCATCTCTAGTCACTGATGAAAAGGAGACACTGAGCAATCATATTGCTCAGCAATATATTGCCAGAAATAACATTGCTCCGTGTGTATACACCTTAAGCCCCATACACACGGGGCAATTTTAGCAATACTGGCACACTCTGGGGTATTGGTGGGACTGGCAGGGAAAAGGCAGCTGAGGAAGTGAGTGGATGGATGCAGTGCGTTCTCATGTACCCAAAGTACAGGATAAACTAAGGAGAGTTGAGTGAGGTTTAGAAGGTTGAATGGTAATAAGGTCTTGTGGTACAGTCAATGAATAAACTGAAATAGCAACAATCAACAAATATTAGTAACGTGAAGTATTAAGCAACAGTAATAAAGTAGCAGTTCGTATAACATTGCATAGGACTTTACAGAAGTTGAAGGAGATTGGAGAGTTGGGAGACCACTGTAAGAAGTTGGAGACAATGGTGAGAACCTTGCAGAATACTATAACGAGATGGAAATGAGTGAAGAGCTTTGAGAATGACTGTGACTGTCTGTGAAGACTTGGGGCTGTGAAGGCTTGGAGCTGTGAAGACTTCGAGTTGTGACGACTTGGTATAACTGTGAAAACTTGGTAAAGCTGTGAAGACTTGGTATAACTGTGGGTGACTGCAGCCCTTGGTACAATTGCTAAGGCACTGGAAAGCAACCGTGATATAACTGTGAATAACTGGAGAGCTTGGTTATGACTGTGGTTAGCTGCAGCACTGGGAAACAACCGTGATATAACTGTGAAAAGCTGGAGGCCTTGGTTATGGCTGAGGTTAGTTGTAGCACTGGGAGACAACCGTGATGACCTACAGCACTTGGATACAGCCAAGGATAACTGCGGCACTGGAATACACCTTAAGAATAACTGCGGCACTTGGAACCAACTTTGTATAACTGAGCCACTTGGATACAGCTTAGAATAACTGCATCACTTCAATATAGCTTAGGACAACTTGAGAGTAGCTGCGGCACTTGGATACAACTTAAAATAACTGCGGCACTTAGATACAACTTAGAATGACTGGGGCACTTGGATGCAACTTAGAATAACTGCTGCACTTGGATACAACTTGAGAATAGCTGCAGCACTTGGATACAACTTAGAATAACTGCGGCACTTGGATACAACTTAGAATAACTGCAGGACTTGGATACAACTTGAGAATAGCTGTGGCGCTTGGATGCAACTTAGAATAACTGCGGCACTTGGATACAACTTAGAATAACTGCGGTACCTTGAATATAACTGAGAGTCACTGTGAGCCTTGGGGAACAACTGTGAAGCGCTAGGAAGTAATCCCAACAGGAGAGAGATGGGTCCCCTGCAGCAGGATGGTGGGTCACTGTGGCACTGGTACCTTTATGGACAGCGGACAGGAGCATCAGCAGGTTAGGCAGGAACACTGTGAAGCACAAAGCCACTCTCCAGGAGGTAGACTGAAGCACTGGCAGGGAGACATGGGCCAGACCCCTTTATCAAGGAAAGACACACGGGATTGGCTGGAGGAAACCCCTGGCAGGGGATTGGAGAAACCTTGGTCTCCAACATGGCTGTCCCCATACTGGAGACACTGCAGAGAACCAGGCACACCTCTTCTCACAGCCACAGACACGCATCACGTCTGCCCCTCCACAACACTGTACTTACAATGGCAGCCTCCATAGCCGCACCACGCTGCCTGGAACCTGCCTCCTGTGTGCACCTGCTCCACGGCGTCCCAACCACACCGGGCGGCCCTCAGGGCAGACAGCGCGACCACTATCTGCGGTAAACCCACCCTCTGTACGCTGACAAATACAGGGCAACGGTCCCCGGGAGCGTGCTCCCGTGACCAGCCCTGGGGTGGTCGCTGGTCAGAGGAGCATGCTCCTGCGATCAGCGGCTTCCCATGGCAGTCAGCTGTTTCCCTGCCTCTTTGGTTGCTGATGAAAACAGGACACTTAGCGAAATTTTCTATGTGTACGGAGCTTTAATGCTATCAACCTGACAATAACAACTATTCTAACACTAGCTGACCCACCCGGCGTTGCCCGGGAAACCCTTGGGGTTTCTTTATTTTCAAAATTGCTGAGAAATGTCATCTTACAATATGCTGTGCCAAAGACCTAAGATTGTAATTTGTTATAGATTCCACCATAATGTTAGAATGTGTTTGCATTGATACTCAATGACGGCAATGAAATCAGGTGTGGTGTTGTTGTTTGAAACACAACGCTCCTGAGTTGAAAACTTGTATGTGTTGATGAATTCCACATCCACTCCTGAGATTTAGCACCTACTGTATGACATATCCTCCAACATCTGAGGGTCAGAAATCGGTACAAAATCAGAAAGGGACGTGGCCACACCTCCATTTCTATACTTTCAAATTGTACAGTTTCTAGGGTGTGTATTTACAGGCACTAAGTGCGAAGGGACCGGGGTGGGCGTTACTTACCCCGCCATAATGAATTAAAAATTCACTGCTCCCTGCCACTGCCACTCCCCTCACCGAACCTGCAGCAGTCTCTGAGGTCTGGGGATCTGTAAAGCACATGCACCGGGCATCTCTACCAAACAGTGGGGCAGCCCCTGAGTGTGGGAGCAGGTCCACGGGCCTGGCCACATGATGTCATGATGCGACGCACGCTACCCGCACCACTATAATGCCTATAATGGGAATGGGTGCAATGGGCCAAATTCTTCCCTACACCCACCGAGCCAATCCACTGATCCAGCCATCACAATCATCAATGGGTGCATTGATAAGGTTTGAGTGTAAGAAGTTGGAGAATAAGACTGAGAAAAAGAATTGCCATGTTACAAAGTGTACAATTTACTCAATAAATCGTGAAAAAAATGTAAGTGTACATAGAAGTACAATCAAGAAATGAAAGTAGGATTAAAAAATAAGTTCAGATTCAAACTGATAATTGTTTGTATGGGGTGGGTTGTGAAACAAATCTATAGGTGGGGGTATGGATATTGTGGGCATAATTGGTGTTTGTTACCATAACATTCAAACAAATGCATGCAGCGCTCATGCCCATCGACCAAACATTATCTAGAGTCTGGGAAACCCTTAAGGCAGAGCAGTGCCTGATATCCAACTGACTAACAGGGTGAGTGCAGTGTACCCACTTTGTATTGATCAATGGGTGCATTGGCCAGGACAAAGATTTCTCAGTGCAACTGGAGGACTGGAGAGACGGATATGGGGAACAAAGTAGAACAAAGTAGAAATGGTACATTAGGTACAGTTTTTATTTGCCGGTACAGACTGTTAAATAAACGGCAAATTATTTTTTATGTGTTCTGTGTGTTTGTGTGTGTTGTACTGTTTTTGTGTGTGTGTTGTAATGTATGTGGTTTTGTGTGTTATATTGTATGTATCTGTCCAATGCGTAAGTGTGTAAGGTGTGCTATGTATATACAGTATGTGTGTGTTGTGTCTTTGTGTATCTGTGCAAAGTTTAAATGTGTGTTTTGTGTGTGTTCTACTGTTTTTTGGGTGTGTGTGTGGTGAATGTGGGTGTGTGTTGTGCTGTTAGAGGTATGTTATGTGTGTGTATCTGTGCAATGTTTAAGTGTGTGTTCTGTGTATTGTACTGTTTTTTGGTGTGTGTTGTAGTGAATGTTGGTGTGTGTTGTACTGTGAGTTGTGTGTTATGTGTGTGTGTGTGTTGTGTGCATATCTGCCGAATGTGTAAGTTTGTGAGGTGCGCTACGTATATATGTGTGTGTAGTGTGCTGTGCATATCCTGGCAATGTTTAAGTGTGTGTGTTCTCAGTGGCGTAGCTTGGTTTGGGGCGCCCCCCCCGCCGTTAATGGGGGGGCGCCTCCCCCCCTCCCCGCCGGCCTCCCCACCCCCACCGTTAATGGGGGGGTGCCTCCCCCCCTCCCCACCCCGGCCGCCGGTGCCACCCCCCCCCCCCCCCATCGCCGCAGGCTTACCTGTCTGCGCGTCCCGGCTCCCCTCCTGGCTTCAATTAATAATTCTATGCAGACGGACCACGATAAAATGGCCGCCCCCATACCGCAAACAGTTTCAGAGAACTGTCTGCTTTATGGGGCGGCCATTTTATCGTGGTCCGTCTCCATAAAATTGATTGAAGCCAGGAGTTGTGTGTTTGTTGTACTGTTTTTGGGTGTGTGTTGTAGTGTGTGTGGATTTGTATTGTACTGCATGCGGTGTGTTTCCAGCGATTTCAGCCCCTATCTCCCCCGTGTGTACACAGCTTAAGTGTGTGAGGTGCTCTACGTATAAATGTGTGTGTTGTGTGCTATGTGTGCGTATGTGGTGTACTGTGTGTGTGTGTGTGTGCGTGTACAATG
This sequence comes from Crinia signifera, assembly GCF_055691185.1. NCBI lineage: Eukaryota > Metazoa > Chordata > Amphibia > Anura > Myobatrachidae > Crinia > Crinia signifera. The sequence continues at coordinate 263,292,770 of NC_139219.1, forward strand.
TGTACGTGTGTGTTATGTGTGGTCTATGTATATCCTCAATTATTTCCTAATTGTTAAAAGCCTTCACCATAATGTTAGAGTGTGTCTGTCATACTCAATGACAGCAATGAATTCAGGTGTGGAGTTGTTCCTTCGTCCACGGTTCCCCAGATCGTCGATCTTTTCCCCAGATCATCAATGAAGGAAAATTAAAACTTGGTGTTTTTTAAAATTCTAAGTGAAATTTCCCAAAAACGGCTTCGAGGTGCACACCACAGGGTCCAGAGGTATCTTGTTGCCAAATTTGGTGTCTCAGAGTGCCACGGTGTGTCCGCAATGCGACGGACACGCACACACACACACACGCACACAGACTCTTCAACTTATTATATAGATACCCATGAGGCAGTGGATAGTTTGCTGTGGCCTCACAGGAGCCACGTTTTCTAATAAACAGTAGAATAAATGGATGCAATTTAATTAGAATAAATTATTATTTAATTTACTGTAATCAGAGGCTATGAATTTATTGTCGTTCATTTCTGTAACAATATTTTCTTTTAACTGTTACAGTACTGTTATTTAAACCCCCCTCAATGTGCAGTTATTTGTGAGGTGGATGAGGGTGATAAACACAATCCCAAGCCTCAACTACTTTACAATATTGTTTTTTCAATGTATGAGGTATTAACTGACATACAAACAAGGAAAACATAATACATCTAACCCAAATAAAGGCAGGAAGGAAACTCATCTAACAATAAAGAAACCTGAGAGTAAGTACACAGATGACAGGTTCCCTGATCTGCACATAACAATTTAAATGACAAGATATAGGTTATGTCGGATGAAACAGCCTGACAATTATAGAGAAATCATTGTTTTTAATATAACAAGCAGAGAATACTCATGTATCGGCTTAAATGTTATTATATTGTAGAAGCCTAGGAGGAGATTTTAGATTTCTACTATCTATAGCAACAGAGAGAAAGGTGAGGACTCCAACATAAAGTTGGTAATAACTAGATACTAAGGGCAGAATGCTATGCTGCCCAAGTTCGGACCTTAATTTAAAGGGCCGGCAGTTACAAGGCATGGTTTTGATCTTTCCATCAGCTTTCCAAACTGTTGCTTCACAAAACTATTTTTTTTTTTTGTAAAATCTCAAAGTTGTTTTGCAGCAGGATATAAGCTTCCTGACTTCCCACTCCCCCCCCCCCCCCCCCCTTCATTTTTTGGTCATTAACAGGGCCATGTGTAGACTCATACCTCCCAATTTTCATTCCGGGGGAGGAATAGACGCTGTGCGCATGCGTACAGCATCTATTGAGGGTAACACGGGACCCTGCCGGCCAAGGAACGTTCGGGAGGTATGTAGACTGATTTAAACTTGTGACAGAGGTTTAAAGAAAACAAGATTTATATTGAATAAAAGCACAGTAGATTTTTAGTCATGGTCACCAATAATAACTAGTTGAATTTTAGATACATTTCATGTTATGTGAAGCACCTTATGTTCTTTATTTGTGTAGACCAGTGATTTTCAACCTTTTTACCTTGCGGCACACTAAATAAGACTTTAAAATTGCCAAGGCACACCATGAGATCCCCACAGGGCAAAACACATTGACCCTCACAGGAAAAAAACAAACCTATTGGCCCCCACATTAAAAACAATCACACTGGTCCCCACAGGTAACAAAAATAAAACACATTGGCCCTTTACATGAAAAGAAGAGACCAGTAAATAACATTTGAACTGATGGTGACTGTAAACTGGTTTTGGCATCTCTAGATCTGGAGGCACACTTGAGAACAGCTCAAGGCACACTAGTGTGCCACGGCACACTGGTTGAAAAACACTGGTGTAGACTAAAGCGGTTTATAGATGTGCAAGTCAATGCTTCTCAGCAAATATGACCTGGAGATGTAAAGCAGCAATTATATGGCATTTACTTAATATTAGACCCGCCTTAAATTTCCAGGTCAACCCCACCAAGAACCAATCCGCTGCTCTGTAAATCTTGCTCCAGGCTAGGAATTGTAACATTAGCTATATGCTTCCATATATTCCTTGTCAAAACATTTTATCGGCTGCCCACCACAAAATAATACAAAGAAATATGGAGCAAGTCATTGACATTTAATAAATATTTATAAACAGTAAATTAAATCTTATATCAAAGCCTTAATAAACCAAATCCATAGAAATATGTTGGCTCCTTCTTTGCTGTTCACACTGTGGAGCTTAGTAAGAGCACACAACACTAAGCACCTGTTCACCATGATGCCAGGCCAAGACTTTGTACACTTTTGGCTGCTTACTGTACTCACGTAATTATTGGCATTAGCTTCAGTAATTGCTCCTGGACATGAGGCACTTAATGTCAAGGTGTTAGGACTAAAAGAGGAATGCAGCATGTAATCCAACATGTTGTGAAATAATGTTATATATACTGATTAAAACATTGATTTACCCCATAGCAATCTACATATAAAATATAGCTTTAAATAGATGACTAAAGGTTGTACATAAACCAAAAGTACAAAACTAAAGTTTAAATGCAGTAATGACGTCATGTTCTTTTTATTCTCAAGTTATCCTAGTTCTCTATCACATCTCATGTCATAGTATTAGCCTGTTGGCCATTTCACATTAATAAAAGTCAGATGCACTCCATAGGCAAATGCTGGAGGGGGGCTACAAAAAACAGCTGAGCTGCTGTAAGAACAGATTGTGAACGTGGCACCTAGAAGTGTGGGTGTGTACTGCTACATCTGAGAGGAACCTTTTAAAATGACTTATATCCAAATGTAGATGAGCCCCAAAGCTGTTAGTAAGAGATACTATACTTGCTAAAGTGCTGGGAAACGGTGCTGATGATTCAATATAAATGTATCTATCTCTCATTCCTTTTGTACCCCAAAAATGTAAGTGTAATGTGGGCTAAGTGACATGAGGGAGATTGCTAGACTAATGAGGGAGAGAGGGAGATTGCTGCTATTTCAGGGAGTCTCCTGCAGAATGCAGGAGGAGAGGCAAGTATGGTCCACGTACAGTATGTACAGAGCTGAGCAAGCCGAGGTAAGACAGGGAGCTGCCTTGGGTTCAGCTGTCCATCCCATATATTGGGAGTTATCATTGATTCATTGTGTTTTTGTCTACAGACTATGGATGTACTCGTACTGTATATGCAATACTGCAATAAAGTCTGGCAATAGCCTTAACTGCCTGCTGAGTTTCATTGTAGATAATAGAAATATAGGAGAAAGTGGCGGCTGTCAGCACATGCTATTATTTTCCTAAGTCGAACTGAGAGGTAAATGAAAACCTCCAGCACACAAGCAGAAAAGTCAGATACACATCCAGAAAATAACAATAATGTCATGATGTGGGCTTCCCATTTATGTTTTATGGGAAAATACACTATATAGCATCTGTAGTAAATGATGTGTATTATCTAGTAACAATGGAGGTTATTCTGATCGGAGCGGCCAAACGTGCGTACGGTCACTATTAGCGTACGCTCTCCGTACGCGGCCGTTGGGGTTAAGTCCACCCACAACTCAGCCGCATATGTACGGGCAGAAACAACGTCGAAGGGGAGTGGCGTACAATTGAGCGTACGCCAACGTACACGGACGGACCAGCCCTTACACTCCGACAACTGGCGTACAATTGAGCGTACGCCACCGTTTACGGACGTCTCTCGTCCGTCTTCCCACCGACTTCTTGCGGCTATCTGAGCGTACGCCAGCTTGCACGGACGGGTCCCTATTGTTTTCAATAGAAAACTCAGCTTATGTCACCGCTCGTGAGAGTGAGCGTACGTCCGTGTACGCTGGCATACCCTTCACATATATGGACCTGCAAATCTTGCCTTTCAACTATAATTATGAAAATTAATTAATTGATTGAATTAATTAATGTGCAAAATAGTGGGCATGGGCTTAAAACATTGCTGAAACATCCTTTGTAGGTGTTAGATGTGGTTTATGTTATTGTATCATAAATACAAAACCTATGTTTGTATTAGAGTGAACACGTTGACACATGTCGACTTGTGTAGATTGAGTGTGCTACTGTGTAAAGTCTATGAAAGCACGTAGTGAATGTGTCTAACTGTTTAACAAATACCTACCTTAGCATATATAAGCAGGTCTTAAAAAGATTCTTACCTTAAATTAAACAAACCTTTAAATGTAGAGAAGTATAGAAAGATAAGCTTCCAATGTGTTTGAGTGTTGTGTGTGGCTTGCAGGTAGTGAAATCATGGTTTGGACTTAATAGACTGCAGCATTGGTTATTACATTCAGGTGTATGTGTTTGAGTAGTAATCAGCGTAAATTAGCAAACCCAGGCGCACGCTGGCATGCGGTATCTGTAGGGGTGGTCTGAGGTGGCGGTTGGCGGCCGCCTGTTTTGTGTCCGAAATGAACGGTGCTTTAGTCGATCGTGCGGTAGTAGCACCGTTCATTTTTGGTGCACACCCCCGTGTACGCCCATGTTTACGCCCATTTTCCCTCATTATTTCGGCCGCTCCCCTCAACACGCCCCTATGCCGCCCCCAATGCCCGTACTCTCGCGTACAGGTTTTTTCGCACGGAGAGACCCGTCCGTAAGCGTTGTGGAGTGTTCGCGCCTGCGCATTAGCGAATGTACGCATGCGCAGATCATTAAAAACCCCGGAACGTACGCGTACGGCCCGGCCGCACCAACCAGAATAAGGCCCAATGTGATTGATAATTACCATTTTACCGCTCTGCATCTAGTTCAAATCAGATTCTTCTCTAAGTTATATATACCAGGTGGTTAACTGTTATGTAAGGTCTTTCTTTAATTATCCTCAGCAGGAGCAAAGAGCATTCTGCGTCTCTGTTGTCTGAGTCACAAAGAAACAAATACACTGTAACAATGAGAAAGGCTTTTACTGGGAGGATGCTGCTGGAGGAAGCTGAGGCATACACAACTTCAAAGGCTTAAGTCAGCTGAAATGCAGAAGATGACATAACAAACAGGATCCCATATCCAAGCACTTTCAAACCAAACAGGACTGACGCAGTCTCTTTATAGAAATGCCCACTGACAGATCTACAAATAATATCCATACAAGGCCGGAACGTGGGTGGCTGTAAGAATATTACATCAGTGTGACCTATAAGTTACTTATGGTTAACTGTGTGCTGCTCTTTATTGGGCTAATTCAGACCTGATTAAACGGCCACACGTGCATACGGCCAGCGGCGTAACTATAGCACCGCAGCCCCCGCCACCGCAAGGGGGGGGGGGGGGCGCTGTGCATGTGGGGGCGCCGGGGGCTGTGGTGCTATAGTTACACCCCCCCCCCCAATCCCCCGCAGACTTACCTATCTCGCTGGTCCCGGCGGCTCCGTTCTTCTGCTGAGGACCACCACAATATGGCCGCTCCCATATAGCACACAGTTCTCTGAAACTGTCTGCTGTATGGGGGCGGCCATTTTGTGGTGGTCCTCAGCAGAAGAACGGAGCTGCCGGGACCAGCGCGATAGGTAAGGCTGCGGGGGATTGGGGGGGGGGTTGCATGGGCGGCGAGGCGGCGGCGGCGGGGGGGGGGGGTGCTTGGCGGGGCGGTGGCGGGGGGGGGCACCCAAAACGTAGCTACGCCACTGCGTACGGCCCATAATACGCATGTGCGAGGCTGTACTGCAATGAAATCCTGAGTACTTTTTGAATACTTTTCCTATTTGCACGCCATTCCCAAGGTGATTGACAGGAAGTAGGTGTATGGGGGTGGAAACCTGGATGTTTACAGGGAGTGCTAAGTAAAATGCAGGTGAGCCTAGGAAAAGACTGGGAGTGTCCAGGAAAATGCTAGGAGTGCCTGAACGTTTTAGGGGGGGGGGGGGGGGGGGGGGTTTGACGTCAGCTCCAGGCCAGATCTGCTTTTTCCATCACACCGCCGAGTAAGCCTCTCCATTAGATGGTGAGCCTGTTACGATGGGTGTTGGACATTTTTGCACGGCTGCGAATAGATTTGTAGAAGTACCCATCCATTCCCACAGTGATCACATTCATTCACAAGGCGGTATTTCACTTTAGCGGCACAGCGGCTTAACTGAATACTGGCTGCAGCTAGTTTGCTGTCGTTTGATAAGGTCTGAATTACCCCCTATGTCTGGAGAAGGGGTCTGACCCTTTATGAATGACTTGAGCGAATTAGCATTATTGTTACTCCCAGACCCAGAGGCAATGGAAATGTTTTCCTTCAGGCACCTGTGTACTGCATCAGAGATATCTACTGTGGTTTTCCCCTTCTTAAATACTGGGGATGTTCAATATTCCCAGGTATTCCCCTTGTTATGAATTGAGTGGTTGGACCGTGACAACTAAAACTGCAGTTACCAAAGTACATTACCACATTAGCTAATTCCAGTGCCGTAACCGTCTCAGACTAGCATCATTTATTTCTACTTTCTCTACTACAAATGATAGTGGTACACTGTAAATCACAGATCCTGCCAGAAAGTAAAAATAATTAGATTAATGTTATGCAGCAGGTCATGCATGTGTGTTCTTGTCCCCCAGGCTCCATAACATGGAATGTTTGTAGATGGAATACAGTAACCTTGTAGTTTATTACATATCCAAATGATCTCTGCTCTTTCAGGTATGTTCCTCATGGTAACAGAAGTTCGGAGAAATGCAATCATAAAGGGTATTATCACAGGGAAAAGTTTAATATATATAATGCCATTGAGCAAAATATCAGCTACAGAAATATATCTGAACATTTTATAAGATTTTATTTTGGCTGCTCTAAGCCAAAAACAGATGTGGATGGGCTGTGATAATATTGGCCAAATTCGTAAAGTGATAATCAGAGGCGTAACTAAAACCATAGCAAAATCTTTAAAGGCACCCCCCCCCCCCCCATTACACATTACGCCAGGTAGAGCCCCCTTTACACGTTACTCCACACACAATCCCCATTACACTTTACTTAAGGTAGAGCCCCCGTTACACATGATGCCAGAGAGCGCACCCCATTAGACATAATGCCAGACAGAGCCACTGTTTGACATGGCGCCAGAGCATCCATCAGACAAGACCTCAGACAGAGCCCCATTAACCATGATGCCAGTCAGAGCCCCCTTTATGCCAGACAGAGCCCCGTTACAAATTGCGCCAGACAGAGCCCCATTACAAATTACACCAGACAGAGCCCACTTTACACATTATGCCAGGCAAAGCCCACATTACATGTTACGCCAGGCAAAGCTCTGTTACACCTTTTGCTAGGTAGAGCCCCATTACTCCTTACAACAGGTAGAGCCCCATTGAACGTTATGTCAGGTAGAGCCCCATTACACCAGCTAGAGCCCTATTACATTTAAGTCAGGCAGAGCCCCATTGCACATTTCTCCAGGCCGAGCCTCTGTTACACATTATGCCAGGTAGAGCCCTGTTACACCTTACACCAGGTAGAGCCCCATTACACATTACTCCAGGTAGAGCCCGTTACACGTTATACCAGGTAGAGCCCTGTTACACTTATGCCAGACAGAGCCCCGTTGCACATGACTCCAGGCAGAGCCCCATTACACATTGCGCCAGGCAGGGCCACTGTTACACATAGGTAGAGCCCTTGTTGCATGTTACACCAGGTAAAGCCCCGTTACGCGTTATGCCAGGTAGAGCCCCATTACTCATTATACCAGGTAGAGCCCCATTGTACATGACACCAGTTACATGAAGGACATAGGGGGGGGGGGGGGGGGAGAGGAAGGGGGTGAGTGACCACTACCTCTCTACAGCTGCTGCAAAAGACTCTGATGGTGGTGGTCACTTCCCTGCATTAGGCCCCACCCCCTAAGTACCAGCAAATTGCAGCATTTGAACTAGTGAGGTAGCCCCCCTGGCTGTATCCTCTGTGCGGCTGCAGCCTTGGAGGAACAGGGCGGGTAGGTTATTATATGACTGTAGTCCGGCAGCTCTTCTTCATATTGGGCAGCCAAAGAGTGGGTGCAGGGAAAGTAGTGGGCCCCCTGATCAGCCTCAGTAGTTACGCTGCTTGCGATAATTGATTACATCGATAGGATGTTTCAACCATCGCATGCAGTGACAGAGCTTGTGAAAAGGTTCTATCCCTACCATGCAACTCTGCAGCCATATCGGGGTCATTTTTTGGAGCGTTTGTGTCTACTTGACAGCATCTGTCTGTGCATCAGCATCCATGTATCAGTAAGTCAGTAAGTCAGTGTCAGCATCTGTCAGTGTCAACATCTGTCTACATGTGTGTCAGCATCTGTGAGTCAGTCTGTCCAGTCCATGTATCAGCATCAGTGTGTCAGCAACTGTCTATGTGTCAGCATCTGTCTGTATGTCAGTGTGTCAGCTTCTCTTTGTGTGTCAGTATCTGTGTGTCAGCTTGTCAGTGTCTGAATGTATGCCAGCTTCACCACCCCATTCTGCCTCACAACCCCTGTCACTTTAAGGACATGCCCCCATTTAACTGGCCATGCACACTATTCCGTTGTGGGCTTGGACACCCTAGGATGGACACTAAGGGGGGAATTTACTAAGATGGGAATTCTATTTCACATGGGATGTGGCTATGGGCAACCAATCAGAGTCCACTTCTTATATATTTAGCACCTTCTAGAAAATAACAGATAGTAACTGATTGGTTGCCCATAGCAACATCACACGTGATTATGTTTTAAATTGTTTGGTTTAGCCACTACTGCAGGATTTAGGCTTAGGCTGGCAGGGGAGGGAGATTAAGGTTACGCTGTGGGGAGGGAGGGTTAGGCCTTATAAGGGCTGGCTAGTGTTAGACTTTGGGGTAGGGAAGGGTTAGGCACTTAGAAGTTTGGGTTAGGCTACAAGGAAAGAGGGTTTAGCAATTAGAAGGAGGGTTAGAGTTAGGTTGTGGAGCAGGGGTGGTAGTGGGATTGGAGATAGGCACTAGAAGGGAGGGTTAGGAGGTGGGGGGGGGGGGTAATGTAGGGTACACACCAGGACGACCACCGTCGTATACGACTGATAGACGACCATGGAACGATTTCCCTTGGACTTCCCGGGAGCTCCCAGGCAGTCCCCAGCAAACGATTAGCAAAAATTGTGGGTTTTTTGCGGAACGATCTAGATCCGATCCCGATGCGCCCGTGATGGTCGTTAAGATGGTCGGATCGCTGGTTTTTGTTTTTTTGCAAGAACACATGCGACCGTCGTCAGATTGGCCTTTGAAATTTAAATGAAGGGGCTGGACTAGCAGAGGGGGATAGGAATAGCAGCAGCCATTTTAAACCAGTGTATTTCTGCTTTGTTACTAGTGAGGCTTGGTTTATACCTGCTGAACGCTGGACATAGCTATTTACACATTACTTTGTTTTGCCTGCCATTACAAAGTGTCTTTTAACCCTGAACTATGGAGAATGCAGTGATGGGTAGTCACCAGCAACAGTACCTGCTCTATTATGCAGTGCTGCAGCTCAGGCGTCAGAGAGCCCAGCGCAGGAGAGAAAGATCATGCTGGACAAAGCAGTGGCTACTGCAGCGTCAGACTCGTTCGCACATGCCACTGCTCAGGGACATCAGGGAAAATAACCCAGATGATTTCCGGAACTTCTTGAGGATGGATGATGCCACTTTCCAGGAATTGCTGCGTCTGGTGACTCCCCACATCGAGAAGCAGGATACCAAGTATCGCATGGCTATCCCTGCTGAGGAACGTCTGGTGATGACCCTGAGGTTTCTGGCGACAGGACGGTCTCTTGCTGACCTGAAGTTTGGATCCCTCATCTCCCCGCAAGCTTTGGGCCTCATCATCCCGGAGACCTGCAAAGCCATTGTGAAGGTGCTGCAGTACCAGTATTGCAAGGTAAGGATGAAAAATACACCGTACACTTTATTGTGCAAACAAAATATTTTTATTTATAATTTAGGCCTAGGACAGAAACAGGTTTTTTAGGCCTTTCATATGTAAAACATGTAAAATAGTAAATAGATTTATTGTGTCAACACAAATATATTATAATACCATATATAAAAGATATTGTACAAAAACACACACTATATATAAACATTTAAGTATGTATGACCCAGTTTAAACTTTCCCAATAAGTACGGGCTACTGTGTGGCAGAGGATGTCTGCCGCAGATATGTAAAGGCTGCGGCCCACATGGCGCATGGTGCAGATGCAATGGTCCCGGCCCCATTGATGTGCGCCATACGCCATGTGAGCAGTGGCCATCACATACCTGCAGCTGAAACCATGTCTGCCGCACAGTACCTCATACTATTGGCAAAGACAAAAGGGCAATAAATGGAGTTTGCTCTCCATATTGAGGATAATCCTGTTCTCCCTCTGGTAATGCAGGTACAGGTAGCAGCATATAAAAAGAAAAAAAAGACACTCTGGTAACTTCTGAAACAGGCCCTTACAACAGTAGGGATAAGTTACTGTGTGGCAGAGGATGTCTGCTGCAGATATGTAAAGGCTGCGGCCCACATGGCGCATGTCGCAGATGCAATGGCCCCGTCCCCATTGATGTGCGCCATACGCCATGTGAGCAGTGGCCATCACATACCTGCAGCTGAAACCATGTCTGCCGCACAGTACCCCATACTATTGGCAAAGACAAAAGGGCAATAAATGGAGTTTGCTCTCCAGATTGAGGAGAATCCTGTTCTCCCTCTGGTAATGCAGGTACAGGTAGCAGCATATAAAAAGAAAAAAAAGACACTCTGGTAACTTCTGAAACAGGCCCTTACAACAGTAGGGATAAGGTACTGTGTGGCAGAGGATGTCTGCTGCAGATATGTAAAGGCTGCGGCCCACATGGTGCATGGCGCAGATGCAATGGCCCCGTCCCCATTGATGTGCGCCATACGCCATGTGAGCAGTGGCCATCACATACCTGCAGCTGAAACCATGTCTGCCGCACAGTACCCCATACTATTGGCAAAGACAAAAGGGCAATAAATGGAGTTTGCTCTCCAGATTGAGGAGAATCCTGTTCTCCCTCTGGTAATGCAGGTACAGGTAGCAGCATATAAAAAGAAAAAAAAGACACTCTGGCCCTTGTGTGGTAGAGGATGTCTGCTGCAGATATGTAAAGGCTGCGGCCCACATGGCGCATGGCGCAGATGCAATGGTCCCGGCCCCATTGATGTGCGCCATACGCCATGTAAGCAGTGGCCATCACATACCTGCAGCTGAAACCATGTCGATGGTAAATGATAAAATAGCCTATTTTTTAAGACAGATCCTCAAAAACAGGAGACTCTGGATCTTCTATCAGTAAAGAACTGTAGAATTGACGGTACTGGGGGGGTTGAGAAGGCTGTGTAGGTGTTGACTGGGTATGTGTTGGAATTGTGCTCGACTGGCCTGGTACGGTGGCAGGCGGAGTAGGCACTGGTGATTCTAATGACAGTGGTGTGTCTGGTGCACTACCCATGCCAACTATTTTAGTGCCACTGTTGAGATACCCTAAACTGCCATTATACACCAACTCCATGCATAACTTTTCAAAAGTAAGTTGCTGGTCCGGAGCCATGTTGCGAACACACTCTGCCACATAAGTGAAGTAGTTGTCATGTTTGTCCGGGTTTCTTTGCAGGACTCGCTGTGCCCGCATCATAAATTCTTCATGTGCTGCTGCTTCTCCTTTTTTTCCTTTGCCACGCATTTTTTTGGCACGGGGGAGTGGTGGAGTGGGTTCCAGGGTGGGTGGCGGAGTGCGTGCCGGAGTAGGAGCTTCGCTCGATGTGCATGCATTATCAGATAGGACAGACAGGTCTGGGGTTGCAGGTGGGTAGTCACCAAGCTGTAAAAAAATTGAACATGTTTACTAATCAATTCTATTTACTTCTAATTTCAGTTCCCTACCAGCGTGAATGAATGGAAAGTCATCACAGAGGAGTTTGAACAGCAATGGAACTTTCCAAATTGCGGTGGAGCCATTGATGGCAAACATGTCCGCATAGCCCAGCCTATCAATAGTGGTTCCTACTACTTTAATTACAAGGGCTATTTTAGCATTGTACTAATGGCTGTGGTGAATGCGAACTATGAGTTTATCTTCCTGGATGTAGGAAGGAATGGCCGTGCATCGGATGGTGGCACTTTCAAGGACACAAAGTTCTACGAAAGGCTCATAGCGAACACCCTTCACTTGCCGTCTGTTCAGGAAACTAAACAGGGGCTTAACTTTGTGTTTGTGGCAGACGAGGCTTTTGGCCTGCACGAGCATGTCATGAAGCCATATGCGCAAAGGGGTCTGAACCATGACAAAAGGATCTTTAACTACAGGCTATCCAGGGCACGGCGTGTTGTGGAAAATGCTTTTGGCATCCTGGCTAGCCGGTTTCGCATTTTCCACACTGCCATTAACCTGAGGGTGGACAAAATTGACTGGGTTGTCAAGGCGTGCTGTGTCCTGCACAATTTGCTCCGCAGAAAAGCCACACAGCAAAGGGCTACAGGCACAGCACTCCAAGAAGACCAAGATCTGCCAGAGGAGGTAGTGCAGATATCCTCCTTGCAAACCCCAACACAACACTTCACAGGGAGTGCACGAGACAAACAGGTGAGGGAAGAGTACATGGCCTACTTTAATGGGGAGGGGCCTGTGGATTGGCAGGAGGAATCAATTAGATAGCCCAAAAAATAGACTCACCGATGCAGACTGCGAATTCTCCTCCTCCTGTGCGGTGACTTCTTGGTTTTCCTGTCCTCATCGACTCCTGGCTTAGGGTGAACGTCAACCTGTCGTAGTACCAGAGCGATGTTTGATACATCTCGTCGACTCCAGCACCAGACTTCTTTGCAGCCTCCACCTTCTTGTGTTCCTTTAAGAACACCGTGCGCAGATTCTGGATGTGTTTCCGCACCCATTCTACATTGGCCTCTGGGTGAAATGGGAGACTGTAGCGAGACAAGTCTTCCAAGGCTTGGGTTCTTTTTATTTTGTTCGAATACTCTTTGGATTTTGTTCGCCACAGGCATTCATGGGAACGATATTTCTCGATAAACCCTTCTAAAAATTCTTGTTCTTTTGCGTTGGACATTGGGACTGTAAAAAGATAAAACCATTTTAGTTGTTATAGTTATATCCATGCTTTGTTTCATATTTAGATTTTTATAGTTATAGTTACCTGTTTACCTAGTTCTTATGTTTTAAGTATTTAAAATGTTAATAAACTTTTATGAAAACCACTATACATTTTATTGTGCAGATTGCTATTCACACACACAGGTGAATGGGGCCTAGCAGAGAGGAGTGCATGGAATACTGCAATGGTGGACAATGGTTATATGTATATATCTATATATACACAAACACACACACAGGTGAATGGGGCCTAGCAGAGAGGAGTGCATGGAATACTGCAATGGTGGACAATGGTTATATGTATATATCTATATATACACAAACACACACACAGGTGAATGGGGCCTAGCAGAGAGGAGTGCATGGAATACTGCAATGGTGGACAATGGTTATATGTATATATCTATATATACACAAACACACACACAGGTGAATGGGGCCTAGCAGAGAGGAGTGCATGGAATACTGCAATGGTGGACAATGGTTATATGTATATATCTATATATACACAAACACACACACAGGTGAATGGGGCCTAGCAGAGAGGAGTGCATGGAATACTGCAATGGTGGACAATGGTTATATGTATACACACACACATGTGGCCCACCCGAGCAAACAGTGACATGGTCGGGTGCACGGTTGCCAAACCAGTGCTCTATACACACTATATACATTGGTGGCAACAGTGGGCATGCATAGGAGAGCATTGGGAGTGCAAACATACCAGGTTGTTGTTCTGGGAGATGAGACAAGAAGGAGAGTCCAACTGCTGCGCCAGCACTGTTTGCTATGTGGAAAAACATGGCGCCGGGGGAGTGTTTAGGAAATGCCACTCAAATAGGCTGGATCAAACGACGGACGCACCGACGGACGGCCGACGGAGGCGGCAAAAAACACTCACGATCTGCATGCGATTGGCGGTCGGTCAGCCTGGGATTTATGGATCCTACCTGCATCATGTAGGACCAAAGATGCGACCAAACGAGTGGCGTGTACGCGCATCGGATCGGAATCGGATCAAATAAATGACAAAAACACACAAAAGTACATACAATCTGCATACAACCGGTCGGAATTGGATCTAAATTGACAGAATCGTGCCCTAGTCGTCCTGGTGTGTACCCAGCATAAGGATGCAGGGCGGGAGGGCTAAGCACTTAGAAGGTAGGATAAGGATTAGGCTGTGGTGAAAGAGGGTTAGGCACTTAGAAGGTGGGGTTAGGGTTAGGCTGTCGGGCAGGGAGGGTACTGGGTTTAGGAATAGGCACTGGAAGAGAGGGGTAGAGTTAGGCCGCAGGGGAGGGCAGTGCTAGGCTGTTGGGAGGGATGGTTTGGATTAGGGGCAGGGAAAAGGTACAGTAAGTATTTTTACCTGACCTCTGTTGGGATTCACTCCATCGGGATGCCATCATTGGTATTCTGACCTCCAGTCATCCGTATGTATAGTTATGGCCCCCTTAATTGGCTACAGCTATACCATGTAAAATAAATAGGTTTATCATCATACAGTATGTACTCTTATTGCGTGCAGATCACTCTGCCTAAGTAAAATAATCCCTGTTTCCTAGCTGTAGTGTATAGACTGCAGTGATGTGCCAATTCTCTGCATAAAGAGAACAAAATAGTATCTGAACATCCTGAAAATAGGTTGATTTCTGGCATAGCATACTGTAATTACCAGCATCTTACTACGGATATTCTGAAACCTGTACTGAATATATGGCAATTAAAATGCTTCTATCAGCCCCAGGCTCTATGCAAGAAGATCTGTGTGTGCCTTCCACAGTCAGACTGTCCAGCGATTCATTTGCATACATGTGATACATGGGAAATAACAGCGTTTCATTATCTGCCAGAAAAGGAAAGTGCGTGTTTTCAATTGCTTATACTGTATGTGAGTTTCTGCTGTATGTGCAAATCAAACAAGAGCAGTGCATTATGGGCCTGATTCAGACCTGTTCGCTAGGCTGCGGATGTTTGCACCCTAGTGAGTGGGTAAGCGCCACCCACCATCCCACCGAACATCCACCCCCTCTTTGGAACCCAAATCCAGTCGCTAGCATGTGAGGGGATGTGTTCTCCCCTTCGGCAGTCTAAACTGGCTTTATTCTGGCCGCAGATCGCCGAAAAGGGCACGGGCCCGCCCTGTGACTGCGTGTGCAGGAGGATGCAATAAAATGCTGGGCGTTCCCCTGCCGCCCCCGGTCCACCCCTCTTGGAATGATGGGGTCGGCAAGTGTGAACTCCCCTCCTGTTCCCACCCGAGGTTTGCGTATGCTTGAGCATGCAACCCCCACCATCAGACCTATTGCTGGTGTCGACATTTTGCCCATGTCGACCTAATGCCTGTTGATCTTTTTCATGTGTCGACCTATTGCCGATTGACCAATAGCGGTCAACCTAATGACCGTCGGCCTAGACACTGTCCACCTAACAACCCGTACCTCCTCATTCATCTTACTTATGGGGAGCATTTATTATTGATCACATTTGCAATACATTTGGGTGCAATTAAGCACCACTGGTCCATTTATAATGAGAGCCCTGTGTGTGAGCACACGGGCACCAAGCGTCCGGAGGGGCACACTGCACACCCTCCACCCATTGTTTTAACACAGGGATACATTTACTAAGATGGGAGTTCTATTGCTTATAGTAACCTATCAGATTCTACTTCTTATTGACTTAGCACCTTCTAGAACAGTGGTTCTCAAACTCGGTCCACAGGACCCCACACAGTTCTTCTTTTCCATGTCACCTGACAGGTAAACTCATTACTGACTGACCCATTTTAAAAGATCCACAGGTGGAGCTAATTATTTCACTTGTGATTCTGTGAGGAGAAACATGCATTGTGTGGGATCCCGAGCACCGACTTTGAGAACCTGTGTTCTAGAAGATAATAGATAGAGTCTGGCAACATCCCATCTTCAATAGAACTACAGTGTAACTTTACCCCTTACCCTCTGGAGTTCCACATTGGCAGCATCAGCAGTGCAGAAAGCACTGAGCATTAGACCTATGCACATGAGTACTAGACTCAGGGCCGGTGCCAGGTATGGCAGCACCCCATGCAGGGGGGGGGGGGGGGGGGGGGGGGGTGCCCTGCCTCCCGTCTGCCGCTCACCTGCTCGGGAAGAGGGGGAGGTGATGCGGCCGCTGAGTCGCTCCACGACAGGGGGGGAGAGAGGAGGAGAGTTGGAAGGGGAAAGGGAGGGGATGCAGCTGCCACTGCCGAGGTGCTCCAGGGTGTGGGGATGGTGCGGGGGCTGCCGCGCTCACCAGACTCCACGGGAGTTGGGGACGGTGTGGGAGCTGCTGCGCTCACCTGGCTCCAAGGGAGTTGGGGACGGTGCGGGTGCCGCTGTGGCTCTACCTCTCAACTGGCTCCATGATAGGGGCTCCCAAGTACCGCCCTCCAGTGGCCGGCGCCCTAGGCAAATGCCTAAAGCTGCGTAATGGTGGCGCCGGCCCTGACTAGACTCTGAGACAACGCTAGGATTTTCGAGCAACCAAAGTGTCCATGTTCTATTGCTCTGCCAGCTAGAGCGGAGAGGGCCCGGATGGAGACTGCAAGCGGGCCTTCTGTTCTCTTGATGTGTTCACCTGATTAGCTCTCAGAATAACATTTCTGAATGTGATCACCTTGGCCAAATGTATCATCTGGCACAGATCGGGACCGGGTCCCTGCGATCTGCTGAGTGTGCTGGTGGCAAGGTGCCCGTACATGTACAGTCCTGCTGACCATACAAGGACAGTATCCATTTCTGGTGACTGTTCTGAGGGAACCCTGCACTGGCTACAAATGCGAAGTGTAGCCCATAAGCGACTGCCATCTTCAGATAATGGTAGCTGTGGTGGCAAATATCGGGAATGGCAATATTACATTCCTCATAGAAACCTATAGAGGATGCAGCTAATTTCCAGTGATACTTAAATTTCATGGCTAACCCTCAAAAATTGATGTTTTCGGGGAAATAGCTGCAAAATCTGTTTGATAAAAGGGCCCCTTTGAGTTATATTTAGAGTTATTTAGGAGCAAACCGAAAGAGAAATACCGAATGCAAAGAAGAGCCTTGACAAACTATGGGGGTGACTCTGGTTCACTTGCACAGCTGTGAGTTTTCCCCGCACGTATGCGAATTGACGTTTTGCATAAACATCCATTCGCATCTCTGCGTGCGGGGGCCAAATCATTCGATGGTCACCATCGAATGATTTCTACAGCGCTTGCAGATCTAAGACACCTCTCTTAGATGTGCGAGTGCCTGTCCGGGAAGCGGGAGGGCATCTGACATCCGCTGCCCGACCCCCGCACCCTCATCATGGGTGAATTTCCAGGGGGGGGGTAATGCCCATGAAACGCTGGGCGTTAGATTTGGGTGGGGTTTTACTTACCCTTTGACACCAGAAAATACAGGGACCACCCGGGAATATGGCCCAGGGATCATGGTGGCACCGAGTTGGCACCTCTAACACCAAAAAAGTCCCTGCATTTTCTAGTGTGTGAAGGAGGCGGAGAGGAGGCCAGCAGGAGGCGGGGAGGCGGCGGGATGGCGGTGGAGGCGGACAGGAGTTGGCCAGGATGTGGACAATACGCACCCCGGTTGCTGGTCCTCGGTGCAGGCTGGGGATCCACACAGGCGGTGGGCGCAGATGACAGGTCAGGTGGCAGATGAAGATGATGGAGCTCTCTGGCTGCAGTGAGGGCACCGGAGAGCTGCTTCATCTACATGCGCCGTCTGTCCTGTCATCTGCGCCCGCCGCCTGTGTGGACAGCATGCACCAAGGAACGGCAACACGGATAAGTACCCCTACCAATGTTCCCTCTAATTTTACGAAGGCTGTGTGCGGCAAAAGATTTTGGCTGTGCAACTTTGGAAGGAAATTAAAAATTCTGTGCATCACTTATATATAACTGGAAAATGACGTTCAGCATTTGTGTTAACTTTACTTAAACTAAACACAGCACACAATGTAGTTAATCGATGAAACAGACATTAATTGAGTCCACAACTGCAAAAAGGGACAACTGCTGCTTTGTGCGCTCTGTTCTAATGTCTGTGCGCACACTCGTCCAGTTGTGTGCGCGTGCGCACAGCTTAGAGGGAACACTGACCCCTTCCCCTTTCACACCGGCCAGGACCCTGGGTTGAACTCCTGCTCCATCGGTTTGAAATCCTGTGAATTTAGGCTGGTTTGAAAGGGGTATTAGTGACCCTTGCTTATATAGTATAAGCTTGCATTGAACCAATAAATCATCAAACAACCATACAAAAAAAAAAAATCCAAAAGACACACACAGCCTGATACATATAAATGTAATAGTTTATTGTAATCCCCCCCGTTTCCAACAGGCCTGTTGTCACACTGACAACTCTGGTCCTGGGTTTCCTCTTGGATGAAAACAGTGGGCCTGATAGGCTGCATCTATACATTGAACAGCGAGCAGGTAATCTAGCATGTGAGGGGATGTGTTCACTTACACATCTGCTAGCCTGGGGCCACAAAGAGGAGAAATCATTCGATGCTCACTCACCATCGAATGAGTTCTCCAGCCTTCTGTCTGAAAAGGAAGTCTATACTTACTTTTCAGATGCCCAATATCCAGTAAATCGGGGACAGGTGCCGACATCATGTGAAGTCAGCCGCCTGCACCGATGATGCATCGGTATGTCTGCATTCATAGGGATGCACCCAGTGTATCTATGGGTGTGTCCATAAACTGGTGGCCGGTCCCCTGCGTCTGCCCCTGCCCACCTTCATGCCCACTACTGAGCGAGGGCGAGTGTGAAACTCACTGAAGGCATTCGCTCCTGGGGTTTACACATGCACCTACAGATAGAGCCATCCTCGTCTAGCCCTTCAACAGGATTAAGTGAGACAGAGCTGGCGGACTTTGTCCTATGCTAATCCCATACTGTATTGTTCTATGTATCGTATTGCAGCTGAGAACAATAGGCCTTGGTGAGCCATGGCTATCCAGAGAAGGCTAGCTGAAGGAGGCTCCATCTGTATTTACGTATGCGCATGCGCAACCCCCACCATCAGGGCCCGGGCGAATCAGGTCTGAATCACCCCTAGTGTGGGAAGTACCTAGGTTTTTGGTGGAAAAGTTATATTAGTAGTAGTAGTAGATGTTTCCAGACTTTATACATGCATCTAAAATATGAGTAACCCTAAAGGAATCTCAGAAAGATGTAGCCCAAAATAAAACTTTGGATTTTGCGTCATATCCAATTTCATCCCAAAAAATGAATTGACCCTGAAATTGCTTTGATTTCTTTCCCGTTTCTCTTACTTCTTGGATAATCTGAGCAGCGGGGGATCGATCGCCTGTTCATAACGTGGTTTCTATTAGGAAATGGGCCTTTCTAGCGTCCAAGTAGAGCACTGCTTTGTATTTGTCACTGACCTGGTTGATGAGGGTTAATAAGGAACACTTGTATCCAGCAAAGGTGTTGATTAAAATGTAATTGTATACAATAATTATAACAAAAGATGTCACATCACTAAATATTGGGGGACATACAGTATGTAAGGGCTTACGTGATCAAAGTGACCAAACAGCAATTTCTTAGTAGAAGAGATGGAAGCTGATGACAATTACCACCGTAACCACTGAAGTGCCGAATATTTTTTCCAAAAATCGCTAAGAATTTGCTGTTTATTTTTTGATTAAATCAGGCAAAGAACATCTATTTAAAACATCCAACACTATTTTATTTGATATATATACACAGATATATATATATCATTTTTTTTACAAATGTTGTTTGAAACAATGAGGGTTATTCAGACCAAATCACTGCTTTGCTAAATTGCAGAGCCCTGCAATCAGATAGTTCCACCAGAGTGGAAACCTGGACTGTGCAAAAATCACACCGATCAGTGGTCAGCTGCAAATCCATTCATTTACCATCAAATTATTTTACCAGTCTGTGGACCTTATTCTGGTCGCATGTGGATTAAACGTGCCCGCCGCTCATGCAGTCCCCTGCATGGCTGCATATGGATGTTTTGCATAAACATCCATTCGCAGCCTTGGGTGTGGGGGCCAAGTCATTCGCTGGTCAGTGATTTGGAAGGTACACACAAAACTAGGATGCTCTCTGGTGTCTTAGCTTTGCATTTTCCCTGTACGGGAAGAGGGCAGGCATCTGACATCTGGTGATGTTAGCTGCCCGCCCCCAGCAGCCGCGTCACTGCCCAATCTCCACGGAAACGTCCAGCGTTTTCATTGGAACACCCATGAAATGCTGGGCGTTCCCATGGGCTGTGCAGCTTCCCTCACCGCCGCACTGGTAGGTGCAAACAGGATGGCGACCTAGAAGTTTGCCATGCCCGTTTACAATCAGCATATCCACATGTGCATTAGAAAAAAAATCGCTCCCCGGTGCGATGGTTCATCCAGTCTGAGGGGTAGACATTGTTTTATTTCAATTATCTATTTATTTATTCTATTTTTACACTGGACAGTGTGATTTGTGCAATGCTGCCACTACATATGTATTTGGCGGCCATATATATGACCACTAAATACATATACGACTCGTTACGAATAAGAACGGGTACGAACGGGCACGACATCGGAAAAATCCGAATGAGAAGAATATGACAGCATTGTAAATTTGCCGTGTTTCTCATTCATATTTTGGGGTTGTGTACGGCTGATCTAGTTCGTACCCATTTGTACGGGAATCAGCCATATATGGCCGATATTAGTAAATTTCCCCCTTATTGTGTGATCTGGCTGGTTGGAATAAACATCTGGTAACTTATGGGAGCAAATGACAGTTGACCATTTGCTTTGAAATGCTGGAAAACTGACAAAAACTGTCATTCAGATATTAAAAGATCTTTGTCCCAACCAACCAGATCAGATAAATCTTTAGGTGCCAGCTTTACTCTCTATGGGGGAGATTTACTAAAGGAAAAATACAGTAAAAACCCAGTTTTTATCGTATTTTCCCATATACTAAAACGCTGATCTTTGAGTTTTTGCAATGTAGAGTAACGCCAGCAAAAGCTGTGCTTTGCGTTAATAATGACATATGATAATGACTATGTGATTATTAAAAATGCGAATGCAAGCAATGTGTGGTGGAGGATGTTAGTGCATCCCTCCCTATGTGAGAAAAAAAAGGTACCTTTATATGATTATGCTAACCTCTATAAGTAGTGAGTGAGGTACACTCACAAGTATCTCACATTGAGAATGTCTCTAAAAAAGAATATACTTGAAAAAAATCCTTTTTCTAACAAATCTATAAACAAAGTTTCTGTGTGGTGATTCCAAGCATCACGGGTTGAGTGTTGGGGGTCAGCCATCTGGACTTTTCAGATATTGGGGCAGATGTATTAAGCCTCGTGAAGAGATAAAGTGGAGATACTGTTAAATAGAAGGTGATAACGCACCACCCAATCAGCTGTGTTTGAAAAATTGACAGATAGGAGTTGATTGGCTGGTGCGTTATCACCTTCTACTTTATCGCCAGTTTATCTCTTCATCTGGCTTTACTTGATTGTTCTACTTATTACTTGATGTGAATAATTTTATGCATTGGTCTGTTTTGTTTGTTTTCATATGTCCTGAGTTGTTGTACCTCATGAAGCTCCCATTCACTGGAACACGAACATCTCATCTACTTTAAAGGTCCAACACCAGGTGCCAAGGAACTTACAATTATATCCATTTTTGAGCCCCGTGATTGTGTTGTTCCCCACCCCTTTTTGTGCTTGCGTCTGTATATTGAGATGTGGTGACATCTTCGGAGTTCTATTTATTCTGGTCGGAATTGAGCCATCGGTGACTTCTACACTTTTCCTTTTTCTGGATACAAGAACATTTGGGACATTTTTAATTAGCCGCTTTGTCATAAGCAGCTTTCCTTAACACAAGCTCTGTTGGATACAATTTAATATAGATACCGCTAGCGGAATTCATAACCCAGTACCTGGCTTTCAAAGCAAGGTCAGTGTCTGCCATGTGGGTCATTTAATCAATATGCTTTTGCTTGAATGGAACAGCGACTTAACGTCTTTATTACAATTTGTTATAAACCTGTCACCTGCTTATACTGTACATTTATTGTCTTATCGACCAGTGGGGGTCTAAACCAAGCATGTGCAAAACACACATAAATGGGAAGCTTAGAATAAACACAGTGTAGCCTTCTGCAGGACTGTGCTGTTCATTCATTGTGATCCCAATGTACATATCATACTGTGGGGGTTATTCTGATTTAATGCGCATTTATGCACACGTACAGACGCTTGGAGCGAGCGGGCACCTAGCAGTGCGTGCGGGGGGTGGTGACGGGGAACACAGCCCCTGGGAATGCTCCCATGAAAACACTGGGAGTTCCCATGGTAATGCCCCGGTGACGTGTTTGTCGGGGGCTGGCAGCTGACATCAGAGGATGTCAGCTGCCTGCCCGCTTCCTGCCCGCTTCCTGCACAGGGTGCTGGGAGATCTGAGACATCACAGAGGTGTCTCAGATCTGCGAGTGCTGGAGAAATCGTTCAATGGTCCAATCCAATGTTTTCTCCCGAGCACCCAAGGCTGCGAATGGATGATTATGCAAATCATCCATTTGCATGCCTGCGGGGCATCGCGACGCACGAAATTCACAGCCTTGCGAGTTAACCAGAATAAGGTCTTCTGTCTGGAAAGGAAAATACTTTAATTTTAACACTGACTTTACCCATTACTTACACTGATATGTTGCAGTTATTTTATTTACTACTTAAAGCAATAAAGGGTCAAAAATGTTTATTATTCTGCACACTCCATAGCGGTGTCAGCAATGTACATAGCCTTGAAAAGCCTGTGTTTGTCCCTCTGCACCTTAATCTGTAGGAGACCTCACAGTCCCAATGCTGCCTCTGATTAAAAACCCTCCCATGACTAGGCCGATGCTGCTGTCCTCCATGGGCATGAGAAGCATGTAATGATCTCCACCAATCAGAGCTCAGAACAAACCTCTCAGCCTCTGCCCTCTTGTGCAAAGTGTCATGGGACTTAGTCAACTCCCATTAATGCACTGCACACTTGTGTAGTCAGTGTGCTCAGCACCATTGATCATTGTCAGATAGGTGAAGCTGCACCACTACCCCACTCCCATGCACAAAACCTTTAGCTAAAAAAATATATATATTAGCAGTGACAGCAGCGCACGCAGGGGGGGTTTCTGAGTACCTAGTATCTAAGAAATCTATTTCTGGGAACTGGAGATATCTGCAGTCAAGCAAGCTGAAAATTATGAATAATAAGCCCACTCCACTATACACCCCTCCTCTGTGTATTAAACATCCTCTACCACCCTGGAAGTTATGTATCAGGGCCCCTTCATTCAGCCCAATGCCCCCTTCTCCCACCCCATCTCCCAACATTACATCTGTGCATTAAAGGGGTAATTAGTGGAAAGTACTGATCCAGGCCCTACATGCTGAGCGGTTGATATAATACCCCCTACCACCCGTGGGACATCAAAGCTTCCCCCACCCCTACCGCTGGAGGATCGGTAGGTGCACCAATACATTGCTATGCCCAGGGATCTACACTGCTGTTGACACCCCTGTATGTATGTAATTATGTATATACATTTGGTCTATCTATAATACTTTAACTGACCCGGCATATACTGGGTCACCTAAGTGTCCATCTCCGTGCTTTGCTCCGCCCCTCTGGAAACCCCCTTCTGAAAATCCTGCGTTTGCCCCTGCGTGATGTACGGAGTGGTCTCATAAGGAATAGTTGGTCAAATCACTTACGTGTGTGTGTGTGTGTGTTTATGCCATTACATTATATGGTGCGAGTCACATTCCAATAGAATTATCATGTTAGCAAAGTATTATAGGTCAATTCTGGTCAAAGGGACTTTGAAGATTGCAGCTTCTAAGATATAACTTATCACATTGTAACATATTGGCACACATGTATTAAGCCTTAAAATGTGATGAAGTGGAGAATGATAAAGATTGATAAAGTACTAGCCAATCATTCCCTATCATTTCTCAAACAGTTAGGAGCTGATTGGCTGTTAGTCTATCACTCTTTATCACTCTGCACTTTATCACTTTTTAAGGCTTAATACATTTCTCCCATTGTGTCTTATAGTTATGTATGTCAGCTCTTTCTGCGCCTCTGTAATAGATAAGAAATGCAAATGTTCCATGTTATCTTGTACTAACCAGTAGCTGATATTAGGGCTGTCAACCAATTTCTGTGGGGCTCCTTTACCTCCCCATGACCTCCTACTTTTAAAGCAGAGAGTGACTTAAAAAAAATATTTACAGTATAACATATTAACCCCTTCCCGACATTTGACGTACATTTACGTCATGGTCGGGAAGCACTTCCCGACACATGGCGTAAATGTACGTCATGGATTTAAACTGTCACCGCGTCTATAGACGCGGTGACAGTTTCAACATGTCTGCTGTCCCTGACAGCAGACATGTCCGTGCATGCCCAGGGGGGGCTGCGATGCCGCCCCCCCCGTCGGCGATCGCTGTGATTGGCTGTTCAGTGTGAACAGCCAATTACAGCGTTTTCCTGTGTCACCGGCGAATAACGTTCGCCGGTGACACGGGATCGGAGGTGATTGGTGCTGTAAAGTACAGCACCAATCACCGCGGGGTGTAAGGGTGACACTGGTGTCACCCCACCTCACCCCGCCCGCCCCCAAAGGCCGTGATTGGTTCGTCGGACCGACGGACCAATCACAGCCAAGGAGGGGGATTTAAACTAACGGTGACTGCACTGCAGACGCCATTCCGGTCTGGAATAGCGTGCAGTGCGGTCACCGTACCCCCCTGCCGCCATACTGACCAGAACCTTGCTCCATACTTGCTCCATACTTACCTGATCGCTGCTTCATCACTGCTTCCTGGATCCTGTTGCTACTTGTGCCTTCCTGTGAAATTGTGCTGCTGCAGTGTACTAGCTAGAGAGATAGAGAGATAGAGAGATAGATAGAGAGATAGAGAGATAGAGAGATAGAGAGAGATAGAGAGAGATAGAGAGAGATAGAGAGAGAGATAGTGTCAGAGAGTGCTGATCGCTGCTTCATCACTGCTTCCTGGATCCTGTTGCTACTTGTGCCTTCCTGTGAAATTGTGCTGCTGCAGTGTACTAGCTAGATAGAGAGATAGATAGAGAGATAGAGAGATAGAGAGATAGAGAGAGATAGAGAGAGATAGAGAGAGATAGAGAGAGAGATAGTGTCAGAGAGTGCTATATTTTGTGCTGCTGCAGTGTGATATAGTTATAGATAGAGAGAGAGAGATAGAGAGAGAGAGATAGATAGAGAGGCCTAGTGACAGAGTGCTATATTTTGTGCTGCTGCAGTGTGATAGTTATAGAGAGATAGAGAGAGATAGAGAGAGAGAGATAGAGAGAGATAGTGACAGATTGTGCTATATATTTTTTATATAACTGACTGCTGCCCCCTCCTTTTGTGCTGATCAGTATAAATTAACTGATCAGCAACTTTTTGGGGGCGCAGGTTTTTTTTTATATATAGATATACCTGTCAGTGCTGCTGCTGCAGTGTCATAGAGTGATAGATAGTGAGAGATAGAGAGATAGAGAGAGATAGTGACAGAGAGTGATAGAGAGTGCTAAATTTTGTGTCTGCTGCCCCCGCCTTTTGTGCTGATCACTATATCTGAGGTGATCAGCAACTTTTTTGGGGGTACAGAGGTTTTTTTTTTTATATATATACCTGTCAGTTGCACCAAAGGTTGTGCACCTGCTGCACCTCACTGGTAATCAGTGTCGCATCACTGATCACCTTTTTTTTTTGTGTGTGTGCTGTGGGGTCTTTTTTTAATTTTTTTTTTACACACACTGTGATTTTGTGGGTGTCCTGTGGCCGCTGTGCGCTGATCAGTGACGTACATCACTGATCATCTTTTTCGGCACAGGGTTGATCTATTTTTTTTTTTTTTTGATCAAATTCCTGTTGCCTTTGAGCGCTGTTCAGTGACAGACGTTACTGACCAACATCTGTGCTCAATTTTTGGCGCAGGACCTTTTTTTTTTTTTTTTTTTTAACCCCTTCAATTTTTTATTTTTAACCCCTTCATTTTTTTTTTTTTTTTATTGGTATAAAGTATTTTTTTTTTCTGCACCACATACACACTACACACTACATACCCCCCGGATTGAAATAAAGTTTGTACCCCCCCCTACACTATACACGTGTTGAAACATTTCACTACCAGTAACACAAAAATAAAAATGGCATCCCAAATGTCCTCCCAAATGTCCTCCCAAATGTCCTCCCAGTCATCCAGGAGAATGTATTCAGTGGAGGAGGCATATGCCATGCTTGCTTCTGACTCTGACACAGCCAGTGATGCAAGCGGGGAATTTGAAGGATTCGCCTTAAGCTCCTCTTCCTCCTCTGCTGATGAGGGACCCCCTCAAAGACGCCCCCGTAGAGCAGCTGAGACCCCCCCCCCAATAATTGATCTCGTATGGACCCCACCACCAGACAATTTTGAGCCCCAGGTTCCTGAGTTTTTGGCCATGCCAGGAATCCAATTTGATTCCACAGGTCTCAGAGAAATTGACTTTTTCAAATTATTTTTCTCTGATGATTTTATAAATTTAATGGTGGACCAAACTAATTTATATGCCCAGCAGTTTATTGCTCAAAACCCCACGTCATCATTTGCTAGGTGGACCCCTGTAGATGCAGTAGAGATGATGACGTTTTGGGGTCTGGTGTTTCATATGGGCATAGTAAAAAAGCCAGAAATTAGGCAATATTGGAGTACAGATGTTCTGTACAGTACTCCATTTTACCGTATGGCCATGACCCGGACTCGATTTGAGACAATTCTTAAATTTATACATTACACCGATAATGCACAGTGCCCACCCAGAGATGATCCCACCTTTGACCGGCTATTCAAAGTCAGGCCGGTCATTGATCATTTCAGTGCCAAATTTGAAGAGGTGTACATCCCTGAAAAATTTATTTGTATCGACGAGTCCCTTATACATTTTAAAGGAAGGGTTAAATTCCGCCAGTACCTTCCCAGTAAGAGGGCAAGGTATGGCATAAAAATGTATAAACTGTGTGAAAGCACCTCAGGGTACACCCACAGGTTTAGGGTTTATGAAGGGAAGGATTCAAGAATTGAACCGCCAGAATGCCCCCCCTCCCTCGTAGGTGTTAGTGGGAAAATTGTCTGGGATTTAGTGCACCCCTTCCTGGATAAAGGTTATCACCTCTATGTGGATAACTTTTACACCAGCATCCCCCTGTTTAAGGCCCTTGGTTCAAGAGGTACAGCAGCTTGCGGTACTGTGCGCAAGAACCAAAGAGGCCTCCCAAAAACGCACATTGCCCAAGTAATGAGAAGGGGTGAAAGCAGGGGAATATGCAACGAAAATATGTTGTTGGTCAAATATAAGGACAAGAGGGATGTCCTTATACTGACAACAATTCACGGAGACAGTACCACCTCCGTCCCTGTACGAGGTACCAGTACCCACACCTCAAAACCTAATTGTATCCTGGATTACAATAGGTACATGGGCGGAGTGGATCTTTCAGATCAGGTACTGAAGCCGTACAGTGCCCTGCGGAAAACAAAAATCTGGTACAAGAAGGTGGCCGTGTATATCATCCAGATGGCACTGTATAACGCTTACGTGCTATTCCGTTCTACCGACCAGAGGGGGACATTTATGCACTTTCAAGAGGAAGTCATAAAGGGCCTAATATTTGGGAACCAGCAGGCAGAGGGCCCCAGTACTTCTAGTACTGGCCCCCGTATTGTACCAGGGCAGCATTTTCCTGATGAAATCCCCTCCACTGGAAAAAAGGGCAGGACACAAAAAAGGTGCAAAGTTTGCTATAAAAAGGGAATAAGAAAGCAAACTATTTTCCAGTGTGACACTTGCCCCGACAAACCCGGCCTATGTATAAAGGAGTGTTTTAAATTATACCACACATCTATGGAATATTAGGTTCATAATTTCACCGTGCTTCGGGGGTCTTGCTAATGCCACATAGCACCCACCATTCATTCCACCAGAATCTGAGCCGCAAAATCCAAAAATCACTCCTTCCCTTCTGAGTCCTGCCATGCACCCAACTGGTATTTTTTGGTCACATGTGAGGCATTGCCGTACTCGGGAGAAATTGGGGCACAGATTTTGGGGTGCTTTGTCTCCTTCATTCCTTGTGAAAATGAAAAATTTTGAGCCAGAACTGCATTTTTGTGTAAAAAAATGTAATTTTTCATGTTCACTGCCCACTTGTATCAAAATTGGTGAAACCCCTGGGGGTTTGAAATGTACACTATACCCCTAGATGAATTCCCTGAGGGGTGTAGTTTGCAAAATGGGGTCACTTGTGGGGGGGTTCCACTGTATTGGTGCTTTGGGGGTCTTGCTAATGCGACATAGCACCCACCATCATTCCACCAGAATTTGTGCTGCAAAATCCAAATATCACTCCTTCCCTTCTGAGTCCTGCCACTTTTTGGTCACACATGAGGCATTGCCGTACTCGGGAGAAATTGGGGCACAGATTTTGGGGTGCTTTGTCTCCTTCATTCCTTCTGAAAATGAAAAATTTTGAGCCAGAACTGCATTTTTGTGTAAAAAAATGTAATTTTTCATTTTCACTGCCCACTTGTATCAAAATTGGTGAAACCCCTGGGGGTTTGAAATGTACACTATACCCCTAGATGAATTCCCTGAGGGGTGTACTTTGCAAAATGGGGTGACTTGTGGGGGGGTTCCACTGTATTGGTGCAACATAGCACCCACCATTCATTCCACCAGAATCTGTGCTGCAAAATCCCAAAATCACTCCTTCCCTTCTGAGTCCTGCCATGCACCCAACTGGTATTTTTTGGTCACATGTGAGGCATTGCCGTACTCGGGAGAAATTGGGGCACAGATTTTGGGGTGCTTTTTCTCCTTCATACCTTCTGAAAATGAAAAATTTTGAGCCAGAACTGCATTTTTGTGTAAAAAAATGTAATTTTTCATTTTCACTGCCCACTTGTATCAAAATTGGTGAAACCCCTGGGGGTTTGAAATGTACACTATACCCCTAGATGAATTCCCTGAGGGGTGTAGTTTTCAAAATGGGGTGACTTGTGGGGGGGTTCCACTGTATTGGTGCTTGGGGGGTCTTGCTAATGCAACATAGCACCCACCAAAATTCCACCAGAATCTGAGCCGCAAAATCCAAAAATCACTCCTTCCGTTCTGAGTCCTGCCATGCACCCAACTGGTATTTTTTGGTCACATGTGAGGCATTGCCGTACTCGGGAGAAATTGGGGCACATATTTTGGGGTGCTTTTTCTCCTTCATACCTTCTGAAAATGAAAAATTTTGAGCCAGAACTGCATTTTTGTGTAAAAAAATGTAATTTTTCATTTTCACTGCCCACTTGTATCAAAATTGGTGAAACCCCTGGGGGTTTGAAATGTACACTATACCCCTAGATGAATTCCCTGAGGGGTGTAGTTTTCAAAATGGGGTGACTTGTGGGGGGGTTCCACTGTATTGGTGCTTGGGGGGTCTTGCTAATGCGACATAGCACCCACCAAAATTCCACCAGAATCTGAGCTGCAAAATCCAAAAATCACTCCTTCCGTTCTGAGTCCTGCCATGCACCCAACTGGTATTTTTTGGTCACATGTGAGGCATTGCCGTACTCGGGAGAAATTGGGGCACAGATTTTGGGGTGCTTTTTCTCCTTCATACCTTCTGAAAATGAAAAATTTCGAGCCAGAACTGCATTTTTGTGTAAAAAATGTAATTTTTCATTTTCACTGCCCACTTGTATCAAAATTGGTGAAACCCCTGGGGGTTTGAAATGTACACTATACCCCTAGATGAATTCCCTGAGGGGTGTAGTTTTCAAAATGGGGTGACTTGTGGGGGTTTCCACTGTATTGGTGCTTGGGGGGTCTTGCTAATGCAACATAGCACCCACCAAAATTCCACCAGAATCTGAGCCGCAAAATCCAAAAATCACTCCTTCCGTTCTGAGTCCTGCCATGCACCCAACTGGTATTTTTTGGTCACATGTGAGGCATTTCCGTACTCGGGAGAAATTGGGGCACATATTTTGGGGTGCTTTTTCTCCTTCATACCTTCTGAAAATGAAAAATTTTGAGCCAGAACTGCATTTTTGTGTAAAAAAATGTAATTTTTCATTTTCACTGCCCACTTGTATCAAAATTGGTGAAACCCCTGGGGGTTTGAAATGTACACTATACCCCTAGATGAATTCCCTGAGGGGTGTACTTTGCAAAATGGGGTGACTTGTGGGGGGGTTCCACTGTATTGGTGCAACATAGCACCCACCATTCATTCCACCAGAATCTGTGCTGCAAAATCCCAAAATCACTCCTTCCCTTCTGAGTCCTGCCATGCACCCAACTGGTATTTTTTGGTCACATGTGAGGCATTGCCGTACTCGGGAGAAATTGGGGCACAGATTTTGGGGTGCTTTTTCTCCTTCATACCTTCTGAAAATGAAAAATTTTGAGCCAGAACTGCATTTTTGTGTAAAAAAATGTAATTTTTCATTTTCACTGCCCACTTGTATCAAAATTGGTGAAACCCCTGGGGGTTTGAAATGTACACTATACCCCTAGATGAATTCCCTGTGGGGTGTAGTTTGCAAAATGGGGTGACTTGTGGGGGGGTTCCACTGTATTGGTGCTTGGGGGGTCTTGCTAATGCGACATAGCACCCACCAAAATTCCACCAGAATCTGAGCTGCAAAATCCAAAAATCACTCCTTCCCTTCTGAGTCCTGCCATGCACCCAACTGGTATTTTTTGGTCACATGTGAGGCATTGCCGTACTCTGGAGAAATTGGGGCACAGATTTTGGGGTGCTTTGTCTCCTTCATACCTTCTGAAAATGACAAATTTGGAGCCAGAACTGCATTTTTGTGTAAAAAAAATAATTTTTCATTTTCACTGCCCAGTTGTACCACAATTGGTGAAACCCCTGGGGGTTTGAAATGTACACTATACCCCTAGATGAATTCCCTGAGGGGTGTAGTTTGCAAAATGGGGTCACTTGTGGGGGGGTTCCTAACTTTTAGCATCTTATGGTGCCTTGAAACCTACATGGTGCCTAAAAAATAATCTCATAAAAAGGAGGCTCCAAAATCAAGTAGGTGCTCCTTCTATTATGAAGCCTGTGGTTTGGTCACCGTGCACACTAGGGCCACATATAGGATATTTATGAAAACAAAAGAATTGGGGGAATCAATTTTTAGTCACATTTCTCTAGTAAAATGTACTGTGTTCCTTATAAAAATGTATTAAAATTGCAAATCTGCAAAAAAAAAGAAATTTTGAAATTTCACCTACACTTTGTTTTAATTCCTGTGAAACACCTAAAGGGTTAACAAACTTCCAAAATGCTGTTTTGAATACTGTGAGGGGTGCAGTTTTTGAAATGGCATCATTTATGGGGGTGTCTCACATACAAGTCCCTCAAAGTCACATCAGAACTGAACTGGTCCCTAAAAAAATCTGTGTTTGAAATTTTCTTGAAAATTTGAGAATTTGCTATTCATATTGTAAGCCTCCTAGTGTCCCAAAAAATTAAAATGAAGTTGAAATAATGATGTCAACATAAAGTAGACATATGGTCTATGTTAGTTATTCACTATTTTGAGTGGTAAGATTATTTGTCTCACAAGCAGAAAATTTAACATTTTGCAAATCGCTAAATTTTCCATTTTTTCACGATATTTTGGTATTTTTCACAAAAAAACACAGACTGTATCGACCCAAATTTACCACTAATTTGAAGTACAATGTGTCACGAAAAAACAATCTCAAAACCACTGGGATAAGTAAAAGCAAAAAAAAGTTATCCCCACTTAAGTGAGACATGTCAGATTTGAAAAAAAGGGCTCTGTCAGGAACGCAAAAACTGGCTCTGTCAGGAAGGGGTTAAAGGCAGAAGGCGATTCATACAGTGGAGCAGGATGATGAGCAGACTGCTGCTAGACTCCATTCTGGGGCTGTTAGGGGTGAACACAGCATGATGGGTGGGGATCTCTGTGCATCCCCAATTATTCACTGTGCTGGGAGCGCAGCCTGAGGTCCATGTTGCAGCAGTCTGCGTGTGGCCTCCTCAGGGGCATAACTAGAACTGTGTGGGCCCCATAGCAAATTTTTGAAATAGCCCCATTACACATTACGCCAGGTAGAGCCCCCATTAGATATGATGGAAGGTAGAGCCCCCATTAGACAAGACACCAGAGAGAGCCCCCTGATAGATATGATGCCAGAAAGAACCCCTGTTGGACATGATGCCAGAGATATCATTAGACAAGATGCAAGATAGAGCCCCGATTAGACATGATGCCAGTCAGAGCCCCCATTAGATATGATGCCAGTCAGAACCCTGTTAGGCCAGGAAGAGCCACATTACAAATTACACCAGACAGAGCCCCCTTTAAACATTACGCCAGACAACAAACTTTACACATTATGCATGTGACACCCGGCAGAACCCAGTTACACCTTATGCCAGGTAGAGCTCCATTACATGTTATGCCAGGAAGAACCCCATTACACCAGACAGGTCCCCCTTTACACATTATGCCAGCCAACCCACTTTACACATTATGCCAAGCAGAGCCCACGTTACGCCAGGCAGAGCCCGGTTACACCTTAGACCAGTTAGAGCCCCGTTACATGTTACGCCACAAAGAGCCCTGTTACACATTACACCAGGAAGAGCCCCTATTACACGTTATGTCAGGTAGAGCGCTTCTTGCATGTTACACCAGATAGAGCCCCTGTTATGCCATGTAGAGCCCTGTTACATGTTACACCAGGTAGAGCCTCATTACACCTTATGCCAGGTCGAGCCACTGTTGCACATAATGCCAGGTAGAGCCCCCATTATGCCACGTAGTGAAGGACAGAGGGGAGTAGAGAGAGGGGAAATAGAGTGAGAGAGAGAGGGGGGGAGCTAAAGATGGAGCCATACTTATCTAGCCAGCTGTGTCGCCATAGAGCTATGTCTCGGCTAGCTGTTCGCAGAGACAGGGATGCGCGTATGTGCAAGATGTCCATTGCCACAAATGGGGCTCATGAGCGTCTCACACGCATGTGCATCCCATTCTCAGAGTGCTTCAGCGAACGGCACGCCGAGACGGGACATCCATCAAGATAAGTGCAGTTCCATCTGTACTACATGATTCCAACTGCTGCCGAAGACTCCGATGGGGGTGGGCACTAACCGACATTAGGCCCCGTCACCTAAATACCTACTGTTTCTTTAAAAAGGGTTAAAACAGGGGTAAACCATTGCAAATACTAATGTGTAATGGGCATTCACGATGCAACTTTGGAGGCAAATACAAAACGGATTAGTGTACGGTACTGTGTACTTTACCAAAATAATGTTTTGCCTGTGACTTCTAGTTTTACACATGACCTTCCTCTCCCATAAAATGACAGAGAAAATAGTGGTGTATTGTAAGAGGGTACAATAGTAGCTATTGTATGGGCCATGCTGTGCTGTAACAAATAGCGGTCACTACTGATACATGGTGCCATGTCTTATTATATCGCTAGAACTCTGTTCCTGCTTAGAAGAAAAAAACTCAAATTGCTAAGTGGAAATAATTTTCCAGCCAGACCATAAGTTAAACAGATGCCTGTAATATACATAAATAATTATGTGAGCTGCTTGTTGTGTGTAATCATCAGTTGTGCGGCTCTCAGGAGACAATCTTGTTCCATTGCACACCGTTAAGTTGATTATTGAGTTAAGCACTGAGGGATGACTATTGTACATGGGTGAGATAAATCCTATATCAAATATACAGTACTGCCTAATGCTGACTCTATCATTCAAATAGAAGAACATTCATATAAAAGTTGGTAAATATCATTTTTTTTTATTGCTGATACAATAAATGACCAATTTATAAATGTGTCAAAAGAGCAATTCAGTTATTGGGTGATCTGCTGCTTAGAGGCTAATTATTCACAGAATGGCCAAATGGTGGCACTTCAGTTGTAGTGGGATTTCCCATGATTCTCTGCTACCAACTGGCCAGCTGTTGTTAATGGATAGCTGAAGAGGTTTCCATCAGCAGTGCGTCTTCCCTGCTACTTTGTTAATAGACAATGAAATATGCAATAAGACATGGCAATGAAGGCCAACCAGAGACAAGGCTAGAGACTGCATATAGCAATATTCCCTTTTATTATTTATTTACAGTTTCTTATATAGCGCACACATATTCCGCAGCGCTTTACAGAGAATATTTAAACACTCACATCAGTCCCTGCCCCATTGGAGCTTACAATCTATATTCCCTACCACATGTACACGCACACAGACATTCTAGGGTTCATTTTTGTTGGGAGCCAATTAGTCTACCAGTATATTTTTGGGGGGATTGTCGGAGGAAACCAAAGTACCTGAAGGAAACCCACGCAAGTATGGGGAGAATTTACAAACTCTGCACAGTTAGAGCCATGGTGGGAATCGAACCCATGACCTCAGCGCTGTGAGACAGTAAGGCAGTAATGCTAACCATTACACCATCCATACTGCCCTGAGTATACTATGAAGGTTTGTCCCCTAACTCACCCCCCCCCCCCCCCAAAAAAAAAGTTATGTTTCATGAAGATACTAAAAAATGTGAATGTTTTTTTTAGAAGCCAGCTTTAGGTGTGATACATATAATAAGATCAGTCTAGCCAATGTAATGAAAGCTGGCAGTTTAATGTATTTACAATGTTTCCCAGACCCACAGTGATCATGTTCCTGTGGGTGGGTGTCGGATGATGCTCCGGCAGTCGGGATTCCGATGGTCATTAGTCCGACATCGGAATCCCGACTATTAAATGGCCGACAGTCGGGATCCTGACTGACAGGGGCTATTCTCCCTCATGGGGGTCCATGACCCTCATAGAGGGAGAATAGAACCTGTGGCAAGCTACCGAGCGCGCAAGAGGCTTCGTAGCACTCGCCCCCCTGTCAGAGTCCCAGCAGTCAGGATTCCGATGTTGGACTAATGACCGTCAGAATCCCGACTGTCTGA
Source organism: Crinia signifera (assembly GCF_055691185.1). Lineage (NCBI taxonomy): Eukaryota > Metazoa > Chordata > Amphibia > Anura > Myobatrachidae > Crinia > Crinia signifera. Next base: position 263,327,940 of record NC_139219.1, read on the forward strand.
GCGTCATGCCACACTCCTATGGATTGAATACTCAAAATCAGGCTGACATGTAGTGTACTGTGGGTAGTGGGAAGGTGCCCAGTTCACAAGAAAGTTTCTGTGAAGGGGAACTGATGGGGGCGCAATGGATATGGGTTGTATGACTCATCAGCAACTGCAAGTGCGCTGCATACTTTTGTTACTCTTTTTCCTTTTCATACTGTATGAAGAACTAGCTCACCAACTATCGGAGAGGATTTCATCGTCAAGCACAGCTCATGGAAAAAGCCACAGCAATTTTGCAGATCCAGCCAGCAATGTCACTGTGACATGGCTCGGAACCTGTGTTTAATGATCCGGCTAGACCCAGGATTTTGGTGTGAAAGGGGCACTATGCAGAGGTGGGATTCAGCCAGTTCTCACCGGTTCTGCAGAAACGATACCTACTATATGATCGGTTCTGCAGAACCATTTGCTAAGGAGCACCACGGATGCTCACAAGGTACTTTAAACAGCTGTGACAGCTGGGCAGAGAGCTGCGTACTGCCTGGCTGTATTCACAAAGCTATTTTGAATGCTACTGCTGGACAGCGAGCCAATAGGAGCTTGCATTCTGGCAGCCAATAAGGGTGGGTGGGTCCTTATTGGCTGCTGGGCCACGAGCTCCTATTGGCTAGTGGTCTAGCGGGAGAATTCAAAATAGCCGCGGACCTGCTTTCAGTATACAGCCGGGCAGCACACAGCTCTCTGCTTGGCTGTCACAGCCAGGGCCGGCGCCACCACTAGGCAGATCTAGGCATTTGCCTAGGGCGTCGGCCACTGAAGGGAAGCAGTTCGTCCCTCGCCCCCCACATGGAGGTGAGCGGAGGTGCTGGCAGGAGCGGGCAGGGGTGTCTGTGCCGCGGGGGTACCACTACCTGCGGTGCTGTGTCCGTGCCACCATCTGGCAGGAGTGGGCCGGGGTGTCCGTGTCGCGGGGGTACCTGCGGTGCTGTGTTTTAAGCTGTCGGTGGCAGCAGGGTCTCTGCAGTGATTAGCAAATAACTAGCGCTATCCGGTGGTCGGGCAGCGGCGCGGGAAGCGCTGCTGGGTTTGAAAACACTTGCCGCACGCTGATTGGCTGAGATTCAGTCAATCAGCATGCGGCAAGTGTTTTCAAAATCAGAAGCTTTTCCCGCGCCGCCACCCGGCCTCCGGATAGCGCTAGTTATTTTCTAATCACTGCAGGGACCCCGTCGCCACCGCCAGCTTAATACACAGCGCCGCAGGTACCCCCGCTGCACGGACATCCCGGCCCACTCCTGCCAGACGGCAAAGCAGGTACCCCTCAGCCCCCCCCCCCCCCGGTGGGGAGACTGGGGCGCCCCCCCCCTCGCCTGGGGCGCTCCGGCCCCGGTCACAACTGCTTACAGTACCTTGTGAGCGTTCAGCATTTCACTCCCCCTTGACAACAAGCAATTTACTCCCCTTGGCAACCAGCATGTATTCCTCCTTGGCAAGGAGCATGAAGCCCAATTGGCATCCAGCATGAAGCCCCTGGCATCGAGCAAAGCCCCCCTAGCAATGAGCATGTAAGTAAGTCATGTAAGTAAGTGGCACTTATGTTTCAAATATATGTTGTGCGGCATAATGTGTAACTGGCATCACAGTGTGTAGCACAATGTGTAATGGGCATTACGGTGTGTGGCCTTATGTGTAATTGGCATTTTGGCATGCAGCTTTATGTGCAATGGGCATTAGGACATAGAACCTGTTGTTAATTTATTCGAATCCCACCACTGGCACTATGGACTGCTAATGTGAGCATTAGGCATAGACTGGTAATGTGGGCATAGGAAGGTGACGAGGGCTAAGGAAAGTAATGAGGTGTTGAGGGCCTGAAGAAGGTGCTGTACTCCCTATACATTTTACACTAACAATAATAAAAAGTGTGGATTTAGTTCATGTATTGATCAATGCATTTAAAGCCTGCAGCTCCCGGCAATGGACCAGCTCTGAAGACAGTTGGGGCGGCCCACCGCATCTGTCCGGCTGTCACACTGTTTCAGTGTTGCTGCAGTGCGGACAATGAAACGAAATTCCAGGGAGTAATGGACAGATACGCTACCAAGAGGCTGTGTCTCGGCAGCGCGACCATCCATTACCCCCAGGAATTTCATTTTTAGGGTCATTTATCCCTGTTCCCTGACCACTGCTAAAACCAGGACCGGTTCTTTGAGCCCGGGGATGGTTCTAGCCGTGAGGGGGGCGGACACCCCATGCCGATTTTTTAAAATTATTTATTTATTCTTTCAATATTTTACACTGGAAAGCATTGCACGGATCCCACTGATCCGTGCAATGCTGCCACCCCATATGTATTTGGCGACGTATATATGGCCACTAAATTTTTGTGATAAAGTGCAGTATTTTACGTCACTTTCTGTGACAGTTGTGACAGATTTGAAATCTCCCATGCTGAATCTCCCATTATGAATCTCTGACACAAATCTCTCTGTGTGTGGCTCATTATCTGAGAGAGTGAAATCTCTCGTGCTGAATCTCCCGTTATGAATTCAGAAAGGAAACCCCTTACTGTTTTCATTGAGGCAAAATACAGTAGCTAAAACTTTGTAAAAACAATGTGCTAGTGTGATAAAAAGTTGTAATTATGTTGTTCAATGACTTTTATTTTTAAATAGATAGCTTGGCAGCAGTACACTTTTCTTTCTTCACCAACAATCTATCAAAGTATGGCTAATGAAAACCATTAGATGAGTTTGAAAGCAGTGTCCATTTATTACTTGGATAACTGAATCAAGCCAAATATACTTATAATTTGATATCTCTGTCAGTGGCGTAACTAGCAATCTTGCTCCCCCCTGCCAAAATAAATTCTGGCGCCCCCCCCTCATTTTTTTAAAATGCCAGCCCAGCAGCCACCGGGGATCAAGAGGAGTAGGCAACGCCGCCTGGTGAGTGGGGATCAGGGGAAGCTGGACACTGACATGTGTCACACAATCCCCGGCTAATAGCCAGCCCAGCGGAGGTGAGCGTGATCTCTCTCCCCTACCGCGTCCTGTCAGGTCCTTACCCCGCTTTCCACCTTCCATGCTGTTCCTGGCCACAGTGATCAGACAGCCTATCTGACCGCTGTGGCCAGGAGCGGCGAGGCAGGTGGCAAAACTGTAGATTCTCAGCGCTGTCCTGCACAATCCCCGTCGGCCGACTTGTACATAGCATTGTACCTTCGCCGCCTAGGATCCCGGAATACTCAGCAGCTCTGCGCACAAGCTGGAAGGGCAGCGGGCATGGTGGAAGGGGGAGTGTTCTCTGGCGAGTCTGGCTGTCTGTGTGAGGACGCTCAGTGAACCTGTCACTGCGTCCTCACACAGACAGCCAGAGAGCGCTCCCCCTTCCACCATGCCCGCTGCCCTTCCAGCTTGCGCGCAGCGCTGCTGAGTATTCCGGGATCCTAGGCGGCGAAGGTACAATGCTATGTACAAGTCAACACTCTGAACCTGCGCCCCGGTGGAGCCTGCTCCCCCCCGCCATCGCTGGGGCTGCGGACCCCAAGTTACGCCACTGATCTCTGTACTAACCCCACTTGGAATGAAATAAAGTTGTTACAAAAGCAGGCTCATACTTCAGGTGTGCACAGCCTTCAAGTTTAAGGGCTGCATTGCGAGATATAGGCCGGGATGTATCATCATTGCAAAATGTCATCACAATTTTATTGCAATGTCACAAAATGCAGCTGGAACCGGGTGAAAGGGTCCCCACAGGTCCCTTTCACCTCCTGCACCCAGGGCCCTCCTGTTTCAGATGGCTGCATGGACTAGTACCCGCTCATGCTCCCTGCTCCAGGAAGTCATTGTTGCTAGGGAGGAGGAGGTTACTGAGTCTGGGCAGTGCAGCAGGTGGTTGCCCGGAAGGCAGGTGAGGGTGGACGGTGCAGGGCACCAGTATGCAAAAAGAAGCCCATAAGCTTATATAGGGTAATGCCACAAATATCTAGCATTACCCTCCTTGGCAAAATGCATCAGTCGGCAAATGAATATTGATAAATTTGAAAATGCTGTAAACACCCTGAAAACTGGGTTTTTACTGCATTTTTTATTTGATACATCCAGGCCATAGTATTGCACATTCAAAGAGGCTGAAACAGAGAATTTTAGGCAGAAATCGAGGACCACTTTTGCAGTCATGTCATGGGCTCAATGTAATAGCTTGCAAGAAACTGGAGGTGCGGACTTTCGGGGTTATTCAGCAAGGATCTCAAAAGCAAAATCTTTCTCTAATAACCATGTGCACTGCAGGCGGGGCAAATCTAACAATGGAAGAGTTAGATTTGGGGGAATTTTTATGTTTCTGTGCAGGGTAAATACTGGCTGCTTTATTTTTATACTGCGATTTAGATTTTAGTTTCAACATACCTCTTTTAAATCTAACTCTCTCTGCACAGGTTACATTTGAACTACCTGCAGTGCACATGGTTTAGCCCATTAGAGAAAGATTTTGCTTTTGAGATTCTTACTTTATTATCCCCCTTTGTGCGAGATGCCCATATTTATAAAGCGGCAATCATTTACAAGGCTAAACCAGGTTGTTTTGCATACCTCCCATGACCCATTTTAGGCGGGACAAGGAAACTGATACTGACCTCTAAAAGTGGGTACACAGAGAGAGATTTACTTGTACAATTTATCTGGAGTGAACAAAAATCTGTACGGGAGCACACGAGATGCGAACATTTGCTTCCAAACATGGGAAAACAGACAGGGGTAATTCAGACAAATTGGATAAATTGGCTAAATCAAATGGATTTAATCAAACAATAGTTTTTGCCAATTTTACAGCATTTGAGAGCAAGTGGTTGATTGTCATTTGCTGCAACACATTTCCAGATTTTTGTTCTGACCAGATTGGACAGACAAATCTGTAGGTGTGTACCCAGCTTTAGCAAGGCTGCAATTTTTTGCAGATGGACAAAACAATATTACACTGCAGGTGGGGCAAATATAATATGTGCAGAGAGAGTTAGATTTGGATGAGGTGTGTTCAAACGGAAATTTGATTTGTAGTGTAAGAATTAAGCAGCCAATATTTATACCCTCCACTGAAACAAAATAATATTTCTCTGCACATTACATTTGCTCAGTTTTGTAAGAGGACAGTCCAGGAACAGAGCATATAGTACCTCCTGACATGGTAATGCTAGGAGGTATGCATTGTGCTAGATTGTGTGGCCACCTCATGAAGTAGGCACTATCATGTCATATAGGGGCCCATTTATCATTCCATATCTGCGCATTTTAAGGAGGGATCGGAGCATAGTATGGGCTACACACTGCATTGCCGGCTGGGCAGCATGGTATGGCTGACCATGCATGCCCAGCTCTCCCTGGCAGCCAGCAGAGCACATTGCAGGGATCCCTGTCTGTGCTCAGTAATAAATACCACCGATGGGATCACATTTTGTAATGTGATTCTGGGAGGTGGAGATCCTGTCCAGATCACATTAAATATATGATCCATAATAAATAGGCCCCATAGAGTGCTAATCAGGCTCCTTTACTGACACGTTTGTCCTCCTTCTCCTGTGCAGTAACACATTTCCTCCTCCCAATTATGTAGTAACAGATCCCACAGTCTCTATCTACATAACTATAATTGGTACTTCCTGCGAGGGGACAATGGTGCTATTCTGAAAGTGGCTAACATAACTGCCGTAAGCTGTGGCCGCAAAGATGAGGAAGTACTCTATAACTGAATGATGTTTGTGTGTGTAAGGATGTTCCACAATAACTCTCAAACACTTTAACTAATCGTCTTCAAACTTTGCACCCTACCTTATCATCTTAAGGGACACTCTAAGTTTGAAGATAGGTCTACTCTGATGACCCTTTAAGGGTGCGTTCATAAGTCTATTTGTTGTTTTCATGCATTGTGAGAGGTCATTGGAAAGCTTATGACTTTCTTAATACAACCAGGGCTGCCAGTGTAAAAAAAAATATATATATATATAATATGTGCAGAGAGTTAGATTTGGATGAGGTGTGTTCAAACGGAAATTTGATTTGTAGTGTAAGAATTAAGCAGCCAATATTTATACCCTGCACTGAAACAAAATAATCTTTCTCTGCACATTACATTTGCTCAGTTTTGTAAGAGGACAGTCCAGGAACAGAGCATTTAGTACCTTCTGAAATGGTAATGTTAGGAGGTATGCATTGTGCTAGATTGTGTGGCCACCTCATGAAGTAGGCACTATCATGTCATATAGGGGCCCATGTATCATTCCATATCTGCGCATTTTAAGGAGGGATCCGAGCAGATATCTCTGATACCTGCTACAATTCCTCCATCGCCACCGGCAGTCGCATCACTCATAGGTTTCTATGGAGGATGCGATGCTGTTGGATTTACCAATATATTACGCGCCGCAGGTACCACCATCATAGACCTATAACAAAGGACATATAAAGAAGGTCCCCGGACAGAAATACTTCAACAGTGGGTGTTAACTGTTCTTCTGCTCATGAGACTCATGTTTGCAATACAGGATTGTGAATTTTGAACTAGGTTAGAATAAATACATTAGGCGTACATAGTTATTTATTAAAGTTAAAAGCTTATAATAACTTCAATTCTTAGGCATAGACTCTGAATACACATCAATCAAATTAAGCTATTCCAGTGTTACTTTAAATAAGAGTGCTGGAATCCCATTAACGGAACAGTACAGACTATAGGTTACAATGTTTTTTTTTTTAAATTGTTTGATATCTTAAGAACCAAGAAGTGACCTGACCGTCTGACAGCTGTGGCTATGCGCGCACTGTGTTGAATAAAAAGCCACAATTGCAAAGTGATTTTATGACAATCATGTGCTAGATAGAGAATACATCAAATTATCTAGAGGGATCCAAATAACTAGTAATGGGGATTCAAGTTGAGGGGAACTCAAATGACCATTATTTAGTTGAAGGCTTTCCTGGAAATTGAGTACCCTTCAACTTAGGAGGGTTGGCACAATAAGGTACATTACTTATCTCTGATCATTTGGGTCAGCCCCTTATTAGCTGGTTCTTACATATCACAGTGTAACACTTTAATGAAGATAACTTACCTCTCTTCCATTACGTGGAGAACAGAGATCTTTCAGCACAGCGTGGGCAGATAATTATTACTGACAAGAGCAGTTGGTGGGTACCTAATTTGACACCTGACTAGACTTAATCTGGTTCCACCATCAGCACAGGCTGAAACCCAAGACAGTCCTTTGGTGCTGAAAATTTTTAATGATCTGCAACAGCGATTTGGTAACTTTTTCTCACCTACAAGACAGATATACAGGTTGAGTATCCATCATCCGAAATGCTCGGGACCAGGAGCATTTTGGATAAAGGATTTTACGGATTTTGGAATATTTTATTTTTTTCATACTTTCCTGGTCCCGTCGGTGGCCCGATGGTCTTCCGATGTCCACGGTGGCCTTCTGAATCCTCTTCAGCGGCATCTCCGGCCCCAGGGGTGCATTGTACGAGCGCACCGTGACGTCACCAGTGCTTCTGCACACCTGGGACCGGAGCTGCCACTGAAGAGGATTCCGAAGGCCGCCGTGGACACCGGCGGACGAGGTAAGTATGAAAAAAGAGACTGTAAGGGGGGGAAATATTCTAAAAAAGTTTTCAGAATGTTTCGGTTTTTAAAATATACGGGTAAGGGAGACTTGACCTGTACCAATACCACAGTGCTAAACTGCAGGTACAACATAACAAAAATAGGTGATATAGCCAGACCTGGACACTCCTTTATACAGTACAGAAGTGGTCCTCAAGACACATCAACAGTCCAGGTTTTATCCAGGGTCAGGAACAAATGAAATTATTTGTACCTCAGGACGGGATATACTAATAAAACAGGTTTTTACCACATTTTCAAATGGGGGGGGGGGGCTTCGCTGCAGGGTTTATGCCAGCTCTAGCTGGCTTAACCCTATAGAAGCCTATGGGCTTCAACACGGATCACTCCAAGCATGCCCCAGCTTCTCTGCCTCACGCGCATAGTCTTCCCCATTAGAAACAACGAAGTTCAGGCAGAGGCGGGGATGGCAAAGGGCAGCACTTAGCGTGAGAGCTGCCCTTTGCATTGCTCATCACATATGTTGGTATATATGAGATGAGCATCTGCGCAATGGGCGGCAGGATGTACCGCCGCTTTTTGGTACATCTCACCCTCAGACAGCTTGATTATACCATCTGTAAATAAGCAGGGAAAGTGATAAAACCTGGACCAATGGTGTGCCTTAAGGACCACTGCAGTACAGTACCACTTTTATTTGAATTGAACATTTTCATAAACTGAATGTGCCAAAAATAGCAATAATTGATCTAATTTGCAATTAATGGACTGAGGCCTGAACATTGTGCATTCTCTTTAATTTAACCAACTATTCTAAAATGTACATTTCAAAACAAATCAGCAAACAGCAAAAAATTATATAAAAAGAACCTACATGAATCGAGGTGGCATTCATTTTCCAAATACATACAGAAGATTTTCTATGCACTATACAGTCAGAGCAATATTCCCAAAGCATCCTCCTATATTACAGACCTCTGCAGTATCAAGCAAGAACATACATATCCAGCCACCTCAGATGTGAATAAAGATAGTAATTGGTGAAAAAGAATACATTTTCTGGAGACACAATAACAGACATGCAACAGCAAAAACAACAAAAAAGTTCAAAATGGACCTGTCATGGACAATTAGGGGGTTATTTATCAATCCTTGGAGGAGAGATAAAATTGTGAGAGATAAAGTAACAAAGAATCAGCTCCTGTCATTTTTAAACATAGCCTGTTAAATGTAAAGCAGAAGTTGATTGGCTGGTAGTATAACAGTTCTATCTCTCATTTAGGGGCAGATGTATGATGGCCTGGAGAAGTGACAAAGTGGAAGGTGATAAGGCACCAGCCAATCAGCTCTTGCCAGGAGCTGATTGGCTAGTGCGATTACCTTTAAGTTTATCACTTCTCCAGGCTAAGTACATCTGCCCCTAAGCTTTGATAAATACACCACTTTATTAATTTACTAAGGTACACAGTAAGCTGCAGGTATTACATGCTTGAATTGCTTACTTTAAGTTACATTTAATCTTGCATCTATTTCAATGTAAGACATATTTTGAAGTCAGCGGAAAAAAACAGATTTACCAACAATTCTAGTACAGGTTGAGTATCACTTATCCAAGATGCTCTGGACTAGAAGAATTTTGGATAACGGATTATTTCGTATTTTGGAATATTTTTATATTTGAATGAGGTATCTTGCATTTATGTTGTATAAACACATCAAACACATGAAATACACACAAATATATTTTATTTGTGCATAAAACAAGGTTTTAAAAAATGAAACAGTTTGTGTACAATCTCAGACACTGAATTTGAATGCCAAGCAATCATGTCCTTGAACATATTTAGTGCCAGTTACATGTTATTTCCCCAGTAGTGCCAGTTACTAGCAAAAAAAAAAAATAGCAAAAAATAAAAGTAAATTTTGGAGACTATAGTTTTCCGAATAATTTGGATAACAGATATTTGGGTAAGGGATACTCAACCTGTAGTTTGAAATGTCCAGGTTTGGACAGCTTCCTGTTATAAGATAGAAGCTGGAAATTTCCAGGACCTGTATTTTGTAACTATCACAATATATGAATGAGAGCCCGTGAATGAATAATTTACCATGCTCAGACTTTCACGTATAGTGACAGTCACCTAAAGATACAGCAGGAATTGTCTCTACCACCTCTAGGTTCTGTTATAGTGGCTCCCTCAGGGTGTTAGACTATATATGTGGGGGGAAGCGGGTTAGAAAGGGAGAGCGAGAGAGATTGGAAAGTAAACAATAGTAAGATGATCCCTACCTCTGTAAACTATGAGGAATGGAATGATAATAACAAGTGCCTCTTCTATTTTAGCACACAATGAATTAGACAATATCCTTACTACTTTAACAAACAATAATTTGGTATTGTGTAAAAGCAGCTCAAATATAAGACACAGTTGACACCATAATATTGCAGCAACATAATGTTAAATCAATTTTAAGTGCAAAATGAAATTGCATTAAGCAAATGCATGGCTTTTGGTTTAATATGAACATCAGACACTTCTTTGTTTGGGCAGATGAACCTTTGCACCAGCGAGTATTGATCGGGGATTCTGCCGATCACACACATTTGGAGGTCAGCAGTTATCTGTATACTCTGGTGTAGGCTGTAATACAAGCAGTTTTTCCATCAGAATAAAAGCATGCTAAAACACCCCCCTCCCCCCACATTATGTTACATAGCAAAGGCACTGCAGTGGTGAGATGACTGCTATATAATTCATTCTGCAGTTCCACAATGGACATCTACTGCATTATCAGTACAAGACCAGCTTCCACAGTGTGAGCTTAACGATTGACGTTATAAGGCACTGGCACAATCCCTGTTAATAACTGAGTGTCCTGTTAATAACTGCGTGTCCTAAAATGCCTCTTAATCCAATGATCATCTATTTATTTTTCACTGGTCTGTGTGCAGTAGGATAACATACATCTATTTCTTTTTCCCTGTGTGGTCTGCGTGCAGAAGGACAAAATACATTTGAGATTTTGACTTGTGTGTATTATTTGCATCCTCTATATATAAACTATTTGCATTTGTATTTTAACAAAAATAAACTTGGGTGCACATAGAGATTGTAAGAGAAATAGATGAGGCGATAGCTCACAATGAAAACGGAACTCAGAGCTGTCAACCTGAAAGGACTGCGTTTTCTGACCACCCTGAAAAACATTCGCTCTAGAATATAGTGCAATGATCACACATTGTTGTCACTGTATCGCCACATGCACCAACATGCTCAGTGTTGATTTATTGCTATTCTGGATTGGTTGGTTTAGACATCTTTTTTGCATGTTTGTTGTCATCTTAACCATATTCTAAACGGATTATCTGATTGGATGCCAGGAATTAGTTCTCATTGATCAAAACAAACACACACACACACACAAAAAATGCCACAAAATGGTCACAAATGAAAAGAAAGTGAGACATTAAAAATTAAATAATTATTATTTAAAAACTCAGGCCTGCTACTTTAGTTACACTACATTGTATATATCATCATTATCATCAGTCAATAACATTGGAAATGATGGCTTGTTTAACTCCTGATGTACTGACGGGATTTACAGTATACTGTAACCCAATATACACTTTTAAAACAGACACACGACCTCACCTTATTGATATATTGCAAGTAAAATACACAAGAAACAAACAAAAATACATTCAGACAAAATGTGTGCCAGGCACAGGCCAGTGTTGGGCATACGGGGGTTAAAACTATTACAGCTGACTTCTGCACTGCAAAGAAGCCAGCAATGCAGTGGAATGTGATGCCCAGCCCTTTGGTGCTGAAAGTGTTAAGTGCGTGTAGAATTCCATGCAGATTTTGAAGGCTTAAAATAAATAAGTGTCCCCTACAGTGTTACACTGCATTTTCTGTCCAGCACTGTAAAGGTTAACAGTAGGATCACATTGTGCGATAGCAGCTGGCCTAGCAAGGATCATCTATTTATGAATGAGAACAAGAGGCCAGGCATAATTGAAGACTTGTCTTGTTCCAGCCCCTACTGCTTCTTTGAATCTGGCATCTACGTATTGCACAGTATAGAGAGAGAGAACATTAGCAGTCAGATAATGCAGCTGTCAAACTGTTTACATTGAAAAGCTAATCCCAGAGCAGATGACCCAAAAAACAAAAAAACCAGGACAAAGCTTTATATTATACAAGCATAGGAAAAAAAATAAAAATAAGTTACTGGTTTGTGTCCCACACTTTCATTTGCAATATCCTAATATAATTTGACTATTAATGCCCCGTAGAGATTGCACACAGCAGATAAAGATGCATTTACTCCTCTGGAAATATACAGTAGGCATTTTATGGAGTTATTCTTATATTTCACCTTTGGATTCACTGCAATAGAGAATAGACCGCAGCCTTATCAGGTTCATTTCTGTTAGTATAGTATGCTTGTCAAATAAAACATATAAGATTCAACACTTGAAAGAATTTTGTTTAAGCCCCTTATCTCCGAATTGTATGTACTAGATTCTAGAGCATAAAAATAGGATGGTGGTGTGTGTGGGTATATAGATAGATAGATAGATAGATAGATAGATAGATAGATAGATAGATAGATAGATAGATAGAAAGGACAGTGGTATTTCTACACTAATGAACAGATTTGTCTGTATCGGATCCAAGGAAGTAGTTACTATAAAATGAATCTGATGCAGGAATGTGACACAGGGTTTTTCTATTTGATACAGGAATGTGACACTGGATTTCCCTGTACATTTTGAGTGCTTTAAGGGCACATATAGTAAGAAAACCTAAGAAAATGTTAAGGATAAATGTTCAATTTGTCACTGCATTCAAGGCGTGCTCCATTGAAAGGTATTCAAAAATCATGGGTAGTGTCTAGATCCCCTTCAGTTTTGACAATTTTCCCATCATGCCCTGGGTCCACGTATACCTGGAGGGGGGATATAAATCTGTGGCGACCAAAGCGTGCCCGCGAGGGTACAGTGCAGCTAAAATAAAACAAAATAACCTACACCTACGTGAATTACAGATAAAATAAAGGGCATCTAACAATATCCGCCATCACTGAACATCACATCCTGTAATCAAAACTGAAGGGGATCTAGTCTCTACCACCTTAACAAGAGATAAATGCAAGGGTGATAAAGAGAGATAAACGTCCAGCCAATCACCTCCTAACTGCCATGTTACAGGCTGTGTTTGAAAACGTCAGTAAGGAGCTGATTGGCTGGACGTTTATCTCTCTTTATCACCCTTACATTTATCTCTTGTTAAGGCTTAATACATCTGCCCCATTGTTTGTTGGAAACTAGGAGGTCAATGCTTCTTTGGATTATTTTTTAAGCTTTCAGCATCAGTGCGTTGAATGTGCTTGGATATCGCACAAACGTTGCGCCAGGCCTTAAATCGCAAACAGAACACCGCTGTTAATAGATTCACAACAATACTTTTTAGGGAGCATAAGAATACTAAAAGATCTTTAATATCTGTTCAATATACTAAACAGCTTGAAGGAGGAGTAAATGCATCTTTGAATGGTTCACTTCTAGCACCTACTGTACCAAGTATACCAAGGTGCAATCACTACTGGTGCACTCTGAGGAAGGGAGAATTGCACTGTGTGATTCATCTGAAGATAAAAGCCTAAATATGGACACCTGCAATTCCTCCTCCATGGGCGTTAAATAAAAACGGTATGGGATGTGCGATTCAAAATGCTAAAAGCACAAGGTTGAGCTTAAAACATGAGTAGGTATGTGCATGGCTACCTCCTAACACAACCAAATAGTGGGCCAGATGTACTAAGCTATAAAAGGTGATAAAGTGGAGAGTGATAAACAGCCAAGTAGCTCCAAACTGTCATGTCACAGTCTGGGTTTTTAAAAAATGACAGGTAGGAGCTTATTGGTTGGTTAACACTCTCCACTTTATCACTTTTTGAAACCTAGTACATCTCACCAAACTAAGCACAAATCAATATAAAAAGAGAACTTCCTTAGGATTTGAGTCATTGGAAGGAGCAGAATTGGGGCTGAATGGATGAGCTGCACCCCTGCCTCCCCCAGATTGCTGTGTGATTGCACCCTGGTAGCCTGGCATTGCCCATTAGTCCTGTTTGCTGTTGGACAGTCCTTTTGTATAGGTTCTTACAACCAAGCCCAGGCACACCGTCAGTAGCACCATGTACCCCACTGTTCCCTGCAGGGTGGGGGAAGTGTGGGGGGTCTTGAGGAACTGTTCTAGCCCCTGTTCCACATAGTGCATCTGGTCATAGATACTGAGGAAGGTGAAGATGTGGAAGAGCTGGTGGCTGTGCCCTATGATGTCGAACAGCCCCGGCTGGATCCTCTCCGGGATCTTGCTGACGTTGAAGAAGGCGGCGACCAGCAGCCAGAAGTACCTGCGGTAGAAGTGCACGAAGAGCGTGGGGTTCCTCCCGGCCAGGTCGAACAGCAGGCTCTCGATCATGACCGGGCAGGCCATGCTGAGGGGCATGGCGAAGACGAAGGTGCGGATGGCGAAGGGGTAGGTGCAGTCCTCGGCGCGGCTCCTGCAGCATGCCACCGTGCACGCCACCGCCAGGGCGAAGGCCACGGGCAGCACCAGCTCGCTGTAGAACCCCAGCAGCATCCCGTAATCCAGGCGCTGCCAGCCCAGGCTCTGCAGGTACGGGGTCATCACCGCCGGGTCCAGGAGGCTGAGCCGGGGCAGCAGGTAGTAGGAGTACGCCACGGTGCTGGCGAAGCCATAGTAGCTGATGGAAGCGTAGTCCAGGAAGAAGAAGGCGGCGCGCAGGCGCAGCGAGCGGCAGGAGAACACATGGGCAGCGCAGCTCATGGCGAAGGTCAGCAGCACGCCCGAGGCATAGCACCAGAGCGGCAGCAGCGCCGGATGCTGCGCCGGCAGGTCCCCGGACAGCCGCCAGAACTTGCTGGCGAAGAGCACCAGCGGGATGAAGTGCGTCCAGAAGTTCAGCGTCTCGTTGGTGGGCTGGAAGATGGAGGCCAGGCACTCCTGCGCGGTCAGGTGCAACCGCCGGTAGCCTGACAGGATGAAGCACTCCACGAAGTCGTCAGGGACCTCATCCCAGCGCAGGAGGGAGGACGACGTGTCCCGGTCCCGGGGGTACGCCTGTAGGGGCATGCTGCCCGGCTCTTGCTGCTGCTGCAGCGGCTGCGGTGCTGGCTCTCCGGGGTGACCGGCTCTGCAGTGCTCCTGCTGTATGCGCTGCCTGCAGAGCTCTGCTCCTGGCGCATCAGTGCTGCAGTCATGCACAGCCCAGCATCGCGGTAACTCTGATCCCCTGGATAGGATCGCACAGCTCCTATTGATCAGGGGAGATGTGCTGCAGCCCTGCAGAGCCCGTGCCGCTGCTACTGCTGCACACTGACTGTTGCTGACCTTGGGAGGTGCGAGGTGACGGTGCAGCAGAGCATGGCTGAGGGGGGTGGGCAGCGCTCCGGTGCGGGAGGGGTTAATGGACTGCGGGCAGCTGATGTGTGGGGGGCATTGTGTGAGCAGCCTGCACAGAGGATGGAGCTGATACTGTTACCTGGGATAAGGAGAGATGCGGGCATGACCTGGTACCTGCACCTCATCCGCTTCCCTCCTCCTCCTCCTCCTCCATCCTCTGGGGGCTGATGCCTACACTCCCAATATGCCATGTCCCCATTATCCAGCTGGGAGATGAGAACACAGTTCTTTTATATCCCTTTAACTGCTGCTGCTTGGAATATGCTGCTTTTCTTATACCCCTCTTTATTCATTCATTTATTCATTCATATGGAGGAACCATTGCACTAGCTCCAGTCATTCAGTACACGCTGACATTACTGCAGCACTTATTGTGCCAAGCTTATTGCACTGGATTATATTTCACCTTTCAAGGTCACACTTAGGACAGATGGAGCAGACATTTTGGTTGTGTCTGATTACTTTACAAATCCTTGTAGCCTGTTGACTAGCAGCACTAACATCCATTCCTACAATATATTACAGTACTTCATACACATGTATCTTGTTAACCCATGGACTGCCAGGAAGCCCTACAAACAAAGCCACAGATAACTCATGGGGTTAATTATGTAAAAGCCAAGGCAGCATTCGTTGACATCAATCTAATACCCTGTATAAAGACAAAACCATTTTTTCAATGTTCTGTGTAGAGCATACCACGATTGAGAATGCAGGATACTACCTAGGGCATCATTCCTTTACAGGGGCGCAGAAGTACAAATAGTGTTATGTAATCATTGCTAAATCTGGGTTTCCATATGCAACACTACATTCATTTTATCAGTGCAAAGTATACTCTGTTCTTTGTAGCCGTCAGTTGTCTTCCACTAATTGTGGTTTTATTGTAGATGACTTAGGTTCTGTTATTAAAAAATTATATAATCTTTGGTAAAGCACCTGTCTGCAAAATAACGTCTAACACGATGTAGCACAGCCATTTTAGAAGTGATCTTGATGGATAAAAAAAAGCTCTTGCGTTCCCTATGGTTTGTAAATTCAGTTAATCCCTTATCTGCAGCATATGTTGGGAGTTATATTTCATCAGCAGCTATGTGGGGTCACATACTGTAGCATGTTTGGCAGACGTCCACCTATAATAGCAAGCATTCTGACAGCACCTTCTATATACAGTATCTCACTTTGCAAATTGCACAAACATGTAAAGAAAAAGCCTAGAATTGAAGCTTAATTAGCATATTAACTGTAGACACAAATATAGCAGTAACCAGTGGGCAGCTCCTACCTCATTGAAGGAGGGGGCTGCCGCTAGTCGTGCTGCTGGAAAACCGCCTCTGTCGCTCATCACTGCTACTTTTCGTGCCTGTACAGTGCAGATGGTAATGCACATGTGCATAGCCTTAGCTTCTATAGGCTGCATCTGTTGCAGCCCATAGAAGCCAAATGGGGCTGCATGGCCAGGCAGGGAGTAGCTTCCTTCAGCATGCCAGCTCTCTGCCCTTAGCAGCCCGGACTGGCAGTCCATGGGGAAGGAAACCCCTCCAAAGGGGACTGTCTTACTGTGGGTGACTGTCAGGTCAGACTTCCAATAGCAAGTCACTGCCAGTCATAGTGAAGCTAGGGCAGTTTCATAGACTGCACCTAGCTTCAATTAAGTGAGCACAGGGGCTGCAGCCCATAGGTGAAAAGCACCACTGAGAGTAACATAGGCTAAACCTTCAACTTAGAAAATCACTCTACCCCCCCCCCCCCCCTTTTAGACTCTTCAACCCACAAAATATAATGGGTTTTATATACAGGTAATTCACTCGCCACCTTGTTCTGTGCTATTTTGTTCAACCCTCATAGAACGCCGATTCTAATATTTCATTACCTTTTTTATTTATTTATTCTCTTAGCATTTTATCTCCATTGGGTAGATTCCCCCCCCCTCCAGGTTACAGACCACATTGTTAGGCAGTCTTAACAAGGGCCACATGCACTTAGCTTCAAAAAGTGGTAACTTGGACAGTGATAAACAAACAGCCAATCATCTGCTGCCTGACATTTTTCAAACTCAGCCTGTGACATGTCAGGTAGTAGCTGATTGACTGACTGTTTTCTCACTCTCTATTTTATCACTTTTTGAAGCTTAGTGCATATGGCCCTCTATGTACGTTATGTTTACTTATTTAATTTATATGGGGTCACAAGTGTGTTTAAACCTGTACGTTTTTCTTACATATTTCCAGAAAGAGTCTTTTCACCTTTAAAACCTGAACATGTTTGAACAGCTTTGGGTAATAGCATTCTTTACGTACCTAGGGCCGATGTGTACAAGTATATTTGTGACATCCCACAAAAACATCTGTTTTACAGGGTTCCTGCAAGTATATCCCCAGGAGCTTGCAGTTATTTCTGATATCTGCAAGTTCTGTCGATTTCTGACAACAGCAGCTCCCACAGAATCAGTGAAATTGCGCCAAATCAGCTTTTGTTAAAGATATTGTAGATAAATGCGTTCAGTGGACTGGGATCACAGTTAGCACCATCATTTCAGCAGAAGCAGCACCACGAAAAACCCACCAAGTCATAATTTTTGTGTGGAGCCCAGAACTAAGAGGAACTTATATGTTTAATGTGCCATATTGTGTGTCCTGTACACAAACCACTAATAATATCTATACAGTGCTTAGGTTTTCTACATTTTTTTTTTTTGTTATTGTGAGCAGCGGCAGCCCCTACTAACATTTAGCAGGGGGGCTGGCTGCCGCTACCAGCATGTTTGCTGTCACGATGGTGTGACTCCCGACTTCTATGGACTGCACCAACTGCAGCCCATATAAACCAGCAGCTTCCTATTCAGCTCTACGCTGGTAGATGAGATGCTACCCCTTTACATCATAGCCACACTGTTTGCCATCCAGTACGTGCTCCCGGCGGTGGGGTAATCACAGCTCCACGCCAGTTGAGCCCTTTGTATTATCGTTCACCCCCATTCAACTTGGATACAACACAATACCACATCATTCTGCAATAAGAATACAGCTTTATTTATTGACATTACAAACTATTTTACGTCCAAAGGATAACTCTACATTATCTTCATATACCACTATAAATTGGCTCCCCGCTCATAATTGGACATTCCATCTACCAGTAAGTGGGTAAGAGCAATTAGACATAAGTATATAAGTACACCATCATTAATTACAGTTTAAACTGTTGTCAGGTACTTTTGGAATAAATTGTGCAATATTACCTATATTTATTTTAAGTGATTTGAGCATATTTTAACTGTATTTTTTTAATAAATACCATTGTGTGAACAATGCAGTGCGCTCTCTAATTATTCAGAATAATTACTAGCTTAACATCCTATTCACACTGTGGCCCTCGGGTGGAACGGCGGGATGTTGTCCGAAAAGAGTGACTGCAAGAGTATTACAAGAGTAAGGCTTATTTCACACGCTCCGGCTCCTGCCAGGCTGCGAAATCCCGCAAGGCCAAAAGCCGTGCCATGCACAGTAGTTGTCAATGGACACTATTGTGTCCAATCAGGCCAGGCTGTGGCCATCCCCTCCATTCTAAACTTCTTAGTGCGGCACGGCTTCCTGGCCGTGTGGGGTTTCGGCGCCCGGCAGGAGCCGGAGCGTGTGGAATAGCCCTAAGTGAAAGCTCAAGATTTGTATTCCGGAGTATATGTGACTATGGACTCTTCAGGAAATATCTCAGTATTGTTCTGATCATTATCTAGAATTCTAGATCAATGTATTTTTCATTTTTTCCATCACAGCTATTCAGAAATAATTTTCAGGAACAGTAAATTTAATACGCTTTTCTT
Source organism: Crinia signifera (assembly GCF_055691185.1). Classification (NCBI taxonomy): domain Eukaryota; kingdom Metazoa; phylum Chordata; class Amphibia; order Anura; family Myobatrachidae; genus Crinia; species Crinia signifera. The sequence continues at coordinate 263,346,870 of NC_139219.1, forward strand.
GCTTAGATCTAGAAGGCTTTGTCTTCGGAACGCCAAAAACAAAACCTATTTTTGGTCTGCACATGTTCAATCATATACTTACTTAACAATGCGAATAATCTCGTATTCACACAAGTCTGCAGTGAGATCAGCGGGAATATAATGTATACAGACTATTATAAAACCTATGTACACATTTTAATCAAATAGATGCTTTTGGGAGTCTAGAGCTAGGCATAACATTACCGCTCTTTTCAAGCTCCTGAAGGTACTCTGGGCGGGATGATCTAATGCAAAAATGCGGTAAAAACCCTGTTATCTGTTTTTTACCGCATTTTGATATGCAGGAAAACCAGCATGCTGGGTTTTCACTGCGGGGGTATCGCCAGCAAAAGCTGGTAATCCCCCATAGAAGCCTATGGGCTTCTTAATGCGACCCAGCGCCGCCCCGCACCAACCCCCGCTGCCCCGCACCGACCGCCCCACGGACCCCCGCCAACCCCCCTCACTTGTGACCGGGCAGCACAGTGCTGTGCTGCCCAGACCAGTGACCTCCTCCTCCCTGCACTGTACATTCTCTTTTTGGTGCAGGGAGGAGGAGGCAGAGCCCTCCAGCAGCAGCTGGGTAAGGGAGGGGGTGCTGCTGGGGACCCAATCAATCTCCACCGTCTGCTTCACGACAGGCAGCTCTTATGCAAGAGCTTCCCGCTGCTATTCTAATTGCATATGTTAGAGCATATGTGATTAGTATTGTTGCGGTAGCCGGCGGAGGGGGGTGGTAACTGGCGGTGCAGGTTAGAGCATCCCGCCCTCTGTCCCTGCATTCTTTTCATCAGATTTCTGGATTTTATTTTTACATAACACAATTCTGACATGGCGTTATACAAAGTGAAATTTTATCAGGAAGTTTAACATTGTGATGCTTGCTGAAATGCATAAAGTGTGAAATCAAAAATCAATAAACTGATCTTTCCTTTGCGATATTCAGCGAGACAGGTATGAACAGAAAAGGTAATCTTCTCCGTTAACCCTTTGCCGAGGGTTACATACCCATACCTGAGTTTACCTTATACCCTGTTCAGACAGAATTGTCTGAAAATTCCAGCTTTTACCCGGCATCTGAATGCCGAGTCATTTAGCCAGTTCCAGTCTGAAAGCAAATTACTTGGTCAAGCAGTTCTACCCAGTTTATTTGCCTTTCAACACACAACTTTTTCTTGTGTGAAAGGGTCAACCTGAGTTGTCATTCCTGGGTCTTCAACTCTGATTGGGCAGCACGGGCAGTGTATTGGTTACATAACTACCTCACAGCGCTGAGGTCATGGGTTCGATTCCCACTATGGCTCTAACTGTGCAGAGTTTGTATATTCTCCCCGTACTTGCGTGGGTTTCCTCCGGGTACTCCGGTTTCCTCCCACAATCCAAAAATATACTGGTAGGCTAATTGGCTCCCAACAAATATAACCCTAGAATGTCTGTGTGTGCGTGTACATGTGGTAGGGAATATAGATTGTAAGCTCCACTGGGGCAGGGACTGATGGGAATGTTCAAATATTCTCTGTAAAGCAATGCAGAATATGTGTGCACTATATAAATAACTGGTAAAAAATGATATACTGAAGACCCGAGTATGTCGACCGGAGTGTGTTGACCCCGGTTGACCCTTTCACATAAGAAAAGGTGTGAACGGGGTATAGGAGAAATTACATTTATAACCCTTTTCTTCCATGCATAATTTGACTCACAAGAAAACTGTAGTAAAATTGTTATTGACTGCACAGATTGTTGTTATTTATTGGTTTCATGTGAATGAATTGGAAGAAGCACTTGGTAGTGTTCATTCTAGCACCCGCCATATTTGAAAACCCATGCAGTTCCTCTTCCCTGCCTGGGGTGTCGCTGTCTGCTGTGGTGTTTCTAGCACAAGTCTGGTTTGCATATTAGTGCTGATATACAGACCACACTGTGCTAGAAGCACTACAGCAGACAGTGACACCCCAGGCAGGGATGAGGAACTGCATGGGTTTTCAAATATGGCGGGTGCTAGAATGAACACTACAACTTGGTATAATCCGGAGCAAGGAATTACACTTTGAGAGTTTTATTTTTTTGCAGAAGGTGCTCAACACATAATGGCCAAATTTTCTGAGACTACAATATGATAGGAGATAGTAATAATTGCTAACTGCCTCTTATTTTTAGGGACAATCCCAGGGTTGAGAGATTTATTCCTGAAGCTTTTGTCTTTGGAAATGCTCTTATTTGTCAATATTGACAATGTATAAGAGAAAAAAAGTTGATCTTTTTTGACAAAGAGTTTATAACTTATGCTCATGTATATTGTACTAGTGCATGTGTTGCAATCAAATGCAATAAATATGACAAACAGATGTGTCTGCATCCATCCATTTTTGCGCCTGCTCGTTCATGGGAACATATGTACCATGTGATCATCTGTTTTGCAGTCTGCAATCTTACACATTCCTAACATTGGATGTTTAGAGTTTATATACCAATATCCCACATGCATTGGGTACTTCTGCTATTCAGCCTTAGCTGCAATTATTTCTTTTTTGGACAGTTTTCACTTACAAGTGAAGGGTACGGCCATGAGGACTACAGATGTAGCGCTACTCTTCATTTCAGGGGCTGGCGGTGGATTCGCCACACGCCAGCCCCCGCCAGACTTCGGAAGAGGATGTGCGTGCATGAAACGCGCGTGCGTCCCCTTACAACAGAGCTTGCCCCGCCGCCAGTCCCCTCCACGCTCCCCCACCCTAACCCTGCCCATCTCCCTGAAGTGGAGATGGGCAGGGTTCCCATCCCCCGCCGATGGGAAACTGGGACGCGCATGCGTGTGGGGTGCTCGCGCGTCCCAGTCAGATGTAGCGTCCGATCGCCAGCGGGGAGGTCTGGTGAGCTCCGGCGCTGGATGAGCGGCGCTACATATGTAGGTTTGCACTGGGCTATGCTCACCTATATGTGGGTGAGGTTGAACCCCACCTGTGGGGAGGCAGGTTTGTTGGGAACCTGGTCCTCTATGGCAGATACATAGTTGATCTTATTTGGGATGGGGATGTAAACCCAGCACTAGATTTTGTTTATTATTTTAACACCGACTCCTACAATCTCCATTATCCTTACATTTTTGGATAATACTATTCAGATTATTAACTTTACTAAAGAAGTAGGTGCAAATAACTTACTTAGATGTAAGAGCGGTCACTAACTTTCATGGAAATATTAGTATTCCAAAAGAGCAACTTATACTTATTAAATAAATTAGTTTGAAACCATAAACGTTTAGATTACAAACCATCTGAATGAATCTATTCCTTCCATGCAAGGAGTTACTGTACAAAGAATAATAATTAAAAAGAGTTACCCTCAGAACCACGTTTCATTTTTAGAAAATAATTTTTGTAAACTAATACCCCTTTCAGATGGCAAAAGCAGGGTCGGACCCGGATTTTGAACATGGATCAGACACAGTCAGACCTGGGTTATAACGCATTATCGACCCGGGTTATTGCAGGGTTGGTGCATTTTTACTCAACCCCGGTCACCCATGTTAAAACCAGCATGATGTAATTTTTAAAGTACTTCATTGGTCTCTGAGGTCTGAACAAAGGAAGGATGTGATGTCTATACAAAGAAGGGGGTTGGGGAATGTTGGGTCCTAATAAAGCCATATGCTGCTAATATTTACTGATATTGCAATACAGTGGCGTAAGTTTGTCCCAGTTGCCTGGAGGCAAGATAAATATTGGTGCTCCCCCCCCCCACACACACACATACCACCTTATATAAATATATGTTATGTATATTATGTTTAAAATAAAGAGAATGTGACATCTATGGTCCTGCTAGGAGGGAGAGTCAGCCACAGAACCCTTATCAATGGATTTAAATTAAGTGATTCAAACTTGCAGGGGAGGAAAAGGTGCCCCCTTCGGAGCAGGAGCCTGGTGGCAGATGACTCCATTGCCTCCCAGAGTTCTGCCTCTGTTGCAATAAATGATCGCATCCCTCACTGTGCCCGTGATTTGCCTACAGATTTCCTCCTCACCCCTGATCTGCAGCAACTCCATGATTTCTTCATCACTCCAGCTGTACAGTGCAATAAAATATGTAGAAAGTACAGTGCAGTACGCACACCTCTTGCTGTTATGCTTGTCCTCACTGTGCAGTGCAGAAAAGTATTATGTGCTCTGCAGGCCTCCGCTGACTGGACACCAAAACTGAAATCATTCAGCACTCTTGCCTCAGAGCAAGGAAATTACCCGGGTCTGCAGTTTTAAAAGCACAATAATCCTAGTCTAACGTGTGTATAACCCTTCTTTTTCCCCAGGTTGAAATACCAGGTTATTTGACCCGGGTTATGACTGTGGTACTTTCACATCGCACATCAACCCGGGTCGAGTCAGCAATAACCCGGGTTATTTATGCGATGTGAAAGGGGAATTATTAGCCCCAAGATTTTGAAAACCAATAAGAGAAGTAGAATAGATGTCACAAACTAATAAGTGCTTACTTCAAAATCACCAAGCTTTCACAAATACTACTTATCATCGTATAGTAAATAAAACCCAAACCATCCAACTGAGTACAGAAGAAAAGGACTGAACAATCAAAAGTTTTATTAATTGTGATTTCTTGTTTTATATGTGTTAACCCCTTGAGAGGTGGGTATTGCTGGGGCAGGACAAACCTACCAGGGCAGGTTTGTCCTGCCCTAGCAAAACCCACCACAGATCACAGGAGCCTCCCCCCTCACCTCTGCTCCGGGGTTAGTATGCCCGAGCTTCCCTGCCACCGGAGCTTCCCTGCTGCCTGTCAGTCATCACTGACCACACAGGCGGCAGGCTCGGGGATGTTTCACGGCGGCTCGGGAGGACTTGGGTGCCTGAACTCTCCTGAGTCCCCCCGAGGCGCCCCGAGCCTGCCACCTACGTCACTGCAGGAAACTGCATGGCGGCTGGGGAAGAGGGGGTCAGGGGAGCTCCAGCGATTGCACACCAGAGTAAAGGTAATGGGGGTGTTGGGGGTATTGACGGTGGGGGGGCTCTAGAGGTGGTGCACACCTGCACACCACTGGCGTGCACCTATTACACATTAGTGGTATGCCCGGAAATTTTCCGGGACAGCCCGCTGCGGCAGCGCAGCTGAGCCTGGAAAATTTCCGGGCATACCACCCAAGGGGTTAAATGTCATTTTAATTTGATATTTTGTAGATAGGACAACAATAGGCTCCCACACTATTAAGGTAAGTACCATTTAAAAAAGGTGTGAAGTATAAAGAATGTATGAAATAATAATAAGCTGAAAGCAACCTCAGAATGAATAAAAATTCATGTATTTGTAACGACTGCATCTGGCATCTCCATTTTATAATGGCAGTCATGTGTCTGGAAGTAAACGGAAAAGACATTGGGGGAGTTGCACTAACATCGCCCCCCCCACACACACACACAAACACATTGTCGATATTCACTGGGTATCACATCCATAATAAGCACATATGCAGTAACATGCGATTACATAGTTACATAGTAGGTAAGGCTGAAAAAAGACTTGCGTCCATCTAGTTCAACCTGGTATAGATATCCATTGCTGATTTGGTAGGTTCTGATATTTTACAGACAGATTATATTTCTTATTTGTACCCATGGATGTTTTTATCCAGTAAATGTTTGTCCAACTTTGCCTTGAACGCATTTAATGAGCCAGCCGTTACCACCTCTCTGGGAAGAGAGTTCCAGAGTTTGACTGTTCTGACCGTAAATAAATTCTTTCTACTAGCTGAATTAAATCTTTTTTCTTCTAAGCTATACTCATGCCCTTGTGTCCTAGATTACTTTCTAGTAGAAAAGAGGGTGTGTGACAGTTCCTTATATTGGCCCTTGATATACTTGTACATGTTGAGCATGTCCCCCCTTAAACGTCTCTTTTCCAATGTAAATAGTCCCACATTGCTTAATCTCTCCCTGTAGCTTAAATTCTCCATTCCCCTAATAAGCTTTGTTGCTCGCCTTTGGATTTTTTCTAATTCTATGATGTCCTTTTTATAGTGTGGGGCCCAGAACTGCACTCCATACTCGAGGTGAGGTCTCACCAATGCTTTATACAGTGGCATAATTACCCTTGAGTCCCTAGTTTCCATTCCCCTCTTAATACATGCCAGAATTTTGTTGGCCTTTTTTGTAGCTACATTACAATGGGCACTACATCCCAGTTTGCTGTCTATTTGGACTCCTAGATCCTTTTCAAGTATGGAGTTACCCAGTTCCTCTCCGCTAAGGTTGTAACTTGCACACTGGTTGTGTCTCCCAAGGTGCATAACCATACATTTATCTACATTGAACCTCATCTTCCATTTTTTTGCCCACACATCTAGAATTGCAAGATCATTTTGAAGCATGGTGACATCTACTGATGATTTGATGACTTTGCTAAGTTTTGTATCATCCGCAAAGATGGATACATTGCTGAGTAACCCTATCCCAATATCGTTAATAAAAATGTTAAACAGAATAGGCCCCAAAACCGAACCCTGGGGCACTCCACTTAGTACCGGTATCGTATCTGATACGGCACCATTCACAACCACTCTTTGTTCTCTATTACATAGCCAATTCCCTACTCATCTGCAGATATTTTTACCCAATCCTAGGTTCTCCATTTTATTAATCAATCTCTTGTGTGGGACAGTATCAAATGCTTTAGCGAAAGCTAGGAAAATCTACAGCATTTCCATTATCGAGGTTTTTGCTAACCTCTTCATAGAACCCTAGTAGATTAGTTTGGCATGAACAATTTTTCACGAACCCATGTTGGTTAGTACTGAGTAGAAGGTGATGGTCTAAATATTCCTGGATACCATCCCTTAAAAATTCTTCAAATAGTTTACCCACAATTGATGTTAAACTAACGGGTCTGTAATTAGCGGGATCTTCCTTTTTTCCTTTTTTGAATATTGGCACTAACTCTGCTATTCTCCAATCTTTTGGTACTATACCTGACGATAGTGACTTGCTAAAGATATAATGTAGGGGGGTAGCTAGTTCATCCCTTAATTCCATTAATACCCTCGGATGAATCCCATCTGGCCCTGGTGATTTATTTGTTTTGAGTTTGCTTAGCCTCAGTACTATTTCCTTCGGCGTGAAATCCACAATGAGATCTGGCTTATTTGTCCCGTTTGTGGTAAATGTTCGTTCCACAGTCTGCTCTCCCTTAGTAAATACTGATGAGAAGAACTCATTTAACAGTTTTGCTTTTCCCTTGTCCTCAGTAACACTTTTTCCACTAGTATCAGTTAGTTTACTATTTATGTATTAAAAAAAATTCTTTGGGTTGGTTTTGCTTTCAGTGGCTATGCGCTCTTCATATAATCTTTTAGCTGCTTTGATTACCCCTTTACAAGTTTTGTTTGATTCTTTGTATTTTGCGAACGCCTCCTCATTCAAGTTATTTTTATAGAATTAAAATGCTCTTGTTTTATTGTTGATAGCTGACCTTACTTTTTTGTCCAACCATGGTGGCTTTTTTTTTATTGAATTTACCTTTATTTACTTTAGGGATGTATTCAATAGTTAGTGAATCAAGCACCTTTTTTAGAGTATCCCACATTTCCTCTGCATTTTTTCCCTCCATAACCGTTTCCCACCTAATTCCTGTTAGGGCTTCCCTGAATAATTCAAAGTTCGATTTTCTGAAGTTTAGTATTTTTGCAGATCCTTTTTGATGTAATTTACTGAAGTTGATTTCCAGTGAAACCATATTGTGATCACTGTTCCCTAATTGTTCAATTACTTTTGTGTTTGAAACTAAGTCTGTGTTATTTGTTAATACTAAGTCCAAGAGTGCCTCATCACGAGTTGGAGTTTGTGTAATAAACTGGTCTTTAAGTAAGCTTAAGAACACATTGCTTCTTGCTGATTTACCTGTTTCGTTTTCCCAATCAATGTCGGGTAAATTAAAATCCCCCATAATTAATACCTGACCCTGATTTGATGATTGTTTGATTTGGTTTAAAAGAAGAGACTCTTCCCTTTCGTTTATATTTGGTGGTCTATAGCATACCCCTATTATAATTTAGTTTTTTTGTTTTTTATTATTGTCAGTTATCTCTGCCCACACTGTCTCCGAGTTGTCTTCTTCTAGGTCTGTGCTCATATTTTTCTCACATGATGTTAAGTTATTATTTACATATAGGCACACACCCCCGCCCCTTCTATTTTCCCTGTCTTTCCTGTAGAGTGTATATCCCTCCATGTTTAATGCCCAGTCATGTGACTCATTACACCATGTTTCTGTAATACCAATGATGGTGTAGTCGTCCCTACTGATCACCGTTTCTAGCTCCCCGATTTTACTCACTAAGCTTCTTGCATTAGCCAGTAAGCATTTTAATTTTTGTTTATTTTTAGATATGGCTCTAATATTGTGATTAGTTTCACCCCAGGACCCATTTGAATTTGAATTCTTTACTAGCTTCCTCTTTCCCCTCTCCCCTTCAATAGACTCTCTACAGCCCTCCCCACCATGCACACTGCCTGCCCTATTTATAGTTCTGGGAATTATTCCTCTGTCCTTCCCTCCTTCCCGTATACTAAGATCATCTGTACCTAAGAACTGTAATGGGGTAACGTGACTGTTACAACATGATTATCAACACAAAGGACAGATCGTACAATTAGAACTGTCTTGTGATGTGGCTGCAGTACTGGACTTCCGGGTCTGAGACCCGGGAGTCCCTTTGCGCATGCACAGAGTGATGGCACCAACTGTAGGGCATGCTGAGAGGGATCTGCGACAGATCCCTCTGTCAGCACTGCGGAGAGAAGCCCATAGGCTTCCATAAGGTATCGCCAGCTTTTTCTGGAGAAACCCCACTGCAAGGAGCTCCAGTAGACAAGATTTAGTGCATTCTGAAGTGTGGTAATATCTACAAATTTGAGTTTATTGATGCATTTTCCCTTTAGTGCATCCTGCCCATTAAGAGTGTAATTTTAATACCTGTTGCCTCCTTTACTTTATATTATATTTATACCCCTTTTACACAAGAGCCGCGACCCGGGTTATTGCTGCTCCAGTCCGGGCACGGAGCTTCCCCGGAGTCAGGGGCCGTGTAAATGGATAACCTGGGTCATCCAACCCAGGGACCCATTTCCTCCAATCTGGTAGCCCCAACCTCCGATCGCAGTGCCCTGAGGTTAGTCCGGAGGTTGGGCAGGGGCTGCAAACAGCCTCTGCTGTTGTCTGCGTTACTATGCAGACAGCAGCAGAGCTGGGCAGAGGTGAATGGATGTCTGTGTGCGGCATCCATTCATCTCATAGATGGAGGCTGGGGTAGCACGGAGAAAAGATTCAACCTGGGTTGAAAAAATTGAGCGCTTGTACCAGAGTTGTTTTCCTATAGCAGCTGCTTAAGTAAGGGAGTGGTCAATACCTTAAAGGACCTTGATAAAGCTGGCATTTAGACCCAGGGAAACGCGTTGGTGCCCCCTTTGGACCTCTGGTTGCTGTTCTGGACCATCACCTGCTTACTTAGCTGATCACCATTGAACCAATTGGTTTTCCACCTATACCCTGTTTGGATGCTACAGACCACTATCAGGACAATTCATCGCATCACTGGTTGAGGTTTAAGATTGGTCCTGTATCACAAATATCCTTCAGGACTAATCCCTCCAGTGACACCCGGGAAATTATTCCAATCTGGACTATATTCCATTAGGACTATCTTCACTGGATCAGTGCAGGTCATATATCTTTGGTCCCCTCACCACCTTTGGTCCTTCCAACACTTTGCCCACCCACTCGCCCATTCATTGATATATTTATTTTATATGTGTTTTTTTATTATTGTTTTATAGTGTAAAAGTTTTTTATTTTATGAAATCATTGGCTGTTTCTCACTTATAGCGCTGCTTAAAAAAACTTTTTCTCCTGGGGGAGCACGGAGGCTGAGAGCAACCCAGCAGCTTACCTGGGTGCTGGGCCTGCCCCCAGCGTGTCGGTCGGCATTGCGGGATGATGTCATCTCCAAGCGCCGGCTCAGGGCCTGACTTCACCGGTGTCACCCACCCAGCATAATGCCGGGGGACACCAGTGTAAAAGGGAACAACTGCCGGGTCACACCCAAAAACCCAGGTGTGACCCGGCAGTTTTGGTGTAAAAGTGGTATTACTTTACAAAGAGATTTGCCTCTGATCTAAATATGTGTTATGTGGTCTTGAATGTTCAATAACATGAATTTAGAAGTGAGCATCTCCTAATCAGAAGTCATATTGGTAGGTATATATTGGTAAGGTATAACATTGTCATGGTCCCACCCCATCTACAGCATGCAGTGTGGTGTGTGTTTGTGTGTGTAATTTCTATATACTGTATACATATCATCTGTATATAAGTCTAGTGTCCGTGTGTCACCGAAACACTGCCATCTGTTGGCAGCAAGTGAAACTACAAATATAGCAACTTGCATTTGAGACCAACTCTGAATGAGGTCCGATGGGTAAATTTCTATATGATATTCATAATTGAATATCACTGTCTTTTAATTATTTATTAATTTTTTTAAAGTGTTATTTAAATAAAAAAGTCAATTTTTACTGAATTAAAGTGCAACATTTAGAAAACGTAATTGAAACAGTGCCACTGTGGAGCCAAGCTAAATAAAAAAAAATAAAAGAATGAAAAAAAAAATCTTAGAGAACTGTTCTACATGAAAGTAAATGGTCACTGCTGAAATCCTGGCTTTTAATTGCTAAATATATACAGTAAATACTGTACCTTCTGTTGTGTACGGGATCTAACATGGTTCTTCCAGCTGAACACATTCTAGCTATAGAATTAGATAGATCTACAGTGCCCCCCAAAGGTCACTGTACAGAATGCAGGTGATAGAAGCACATAGCTTGCATAGTATTGTGCATCTTTCCATGAAAAGGATACAGATAGGCTTTTAATAAAATGTTCATGCAAATAATAAATTGACATAGTTCTGCAACTCAAGTTAAATACATGGTGTATGAAAACAAGTAAAAGGGCAACGAGTAGCGATATATTTAATCATTTAATTTCTCATTTGGAAGTAAAACAAATATATAAAGCAAGTACAGATGTGACCTGTATGCATTGCGGTATCCGGACTGGTCATAGACTGACTCATCATAAACAGTCATATGGTCAACCACTAATGGTCGACAGTCAAAAGGTCGACATGGTCAAAATGCCGACACGCAATAGGTCGACAGGATCTAAAGGTCGACATGGAAAAAGTAGACAGGGTTTAAAGGTCGACATGGTCAAAAGGTTGACATGAAAAAGGTCGGCGTGAAAAGGGTCGACATGCAATTTTTATAAAATTTTCAGCCGGCATGTGCCGACAGGCGGTATTTCATGCCCTACCATCCACTAGGGCGTGGTGGGAGAATAAAATAGTGTGCCGAGCCCGAAGCATGGTGAGTGCAGCGAGCCACGCGAGGGGACGTGGTACACTACACTTTAGGGTGTCGACATAGACATTAAAAACTCATGTCGACCTTTTTCCATATCAACCTTTTACCTGTTGACCTTTTGACCATGCCGGACTTCTTCATGTCGACCTTTTACCTGTCGACCTTTTGACCACGTTGACCTTCTTCATGTCGACCTTTTACCTGTCGACCTTTAGACCCTGTCGACCTTGTGATTGTGGACCATTAGTGGTTGACCATATGACTGTCTACGATGAGTCTGTCTATGATTTATACCATAACGATGCATCGCTGCATACAACAAGCTTATGCTATGTGCATGCTCCCGCTATGCATTCACTTTAATGGGATCCGGCTAGAGAAGCATATGCAGTGACATGCTCAGGGATGGATTAAGCCTTTGGGGGGCCCGGGTCACTTTAGACCGGGGGGCCCCCTCCCACTTGTCATTACTGGCCGCAAACTGCACCGGAGAATATTACACTGTGGACAGAGGCGTAACTAGATATTCGCAGGCCCCATAGCAAAAGTTTTTAAGGGCCCCCTGTTTAGAAACTGATGGTGTTAAATGTTTGTAAAACATTACTTAAAACAGTAAAGATGGGCTCCCTTCAGCTCTGGGCCCCATAGCAGCTGCACCCCTTGCACCTATGGTAGTTACGCCCTTGACTGTGGAAACAAATAGTAGCGGCAGTATAAACTTGGTGAAAAACGTGATGCTCAGCACCATTGATCATTGTCACATTGGCAGATAGGTGAAGCTGCAGCACTACCCCAGCCCCCCCCCCCCCCCACCCCCCATTCCCATGCACAAAACCTTTAGCTATGAAAACAAATAAATACATGCTGACCACAGGGGGCCCTAGATAGAGGGAGCCCAGGGGTACTGAACTTAAACTTTACCATCCACATGGACTACAAATGGCAAAAGAAAAGTGTTTTGCCTGTCCTGAAGCTTGGCAAGCAAAGCAAGCCATGCAGGGGTACAGAGTACACTAAGGCGTCTATACATTTATTAGGTTTGAACCTTAAGACACACACACAAAAGCAATTAGATTTAAAGGTCATATGTATATTTATTACGTGGAATGACCCCTCTTCGCAAAGGGCTGGCAGTAAGGCGCCACGTAATGTCCAGCTCTAGTCACATCAAAATGGCGGCGACTTAAATGCCCCAATTATCCGATATTAACCGATGGTGATGACTGAGATGTCCCATCTGACTAAGGCACAATCTAACGTTGGGAAGTCTCACCACCCCTTCTCTGGCCGGTGTGGACAGTCCCATGAAGAAGTGCCCAACTTGTCCTCCCGCAAAGGCAGGACACACCCGCTGTCTTTTCCAGGGGCAGTGCCTCCCAACGCCCACTCATGCCACATGTGACCACTGGACCGTGATCCCGTACTGCCTATTTTCTGAGAATGGTAAATGCACCATAGTTAACTATAAATTGGAATGCCAAAACCGCAAGAGAGGGTGGGTGGGGTAGAAAGAACTTCTGCAAGAGGAAGTACTTCCTGTAAGGACCTGCCTATATACCCCTCTCCTAAGCTCACGCCCCTGTGCTCACCCATAGGCTAACAACAAAACTGAAACCAACTTTTAAACAACTAGCAGTCATTAACTCCTTCCTGCAAACCCAAAAATGTAAGCCTCTTAACTACGCTCTGGCTTAGGCAGCCCTCGCTTAATCTAATTGGGAGTCCATGTGCTCTAATGTACAAAGCTAAAAACTTATGTCGACCAATTCTATGTTGACCTTTTGCTTGTGTTGACCTCTTACCATGTTAACCTTGTGCATGACGACCTTTTGGGTTGACCTGTACAATATCGACCTCATTCCTGTTGAACCCTATGATCCACACCCTTAGCAAGCACAGAAACAATATAAATGTATTTGCTCCCCATGGCCACATGTTTTGTTCTGTCACTGGTTACATCCTATGGAATCTTAAAAAACTCAGATCCATTGGGAAGACTAAATTCCTCCTTCAGGCCTAAACTTCTTAATCTACATAACGGGATTCTGGTTGCATGCTAGTTCCACCTACCTTCAGCGATCCGAGCTGCAGCCTCACACCTACATTTAAAAATAAAGATTGGACAGCTGGATTGATTGGTGGGCATGGGGGGGGGGGGGGGTTTCTAGGTACTCGGAACCCCCCCTGAGTGCACCTGAGCAAGCCCTAAAAGCAGGAAGGAAATCTACAACAAGTTCATAGCATGGCCTCTTCTAATGTGAAAATGTTGGGGTTGATTCTGATCCTTCTTTAATGGACACAACCATGATGCACTGCAGGTGGGGCAGATGTAACATGAGAGTTAGATTTGGGTGGGGTGTGTTCAAACTGAAATCTAAATTGCAGTGTAAAAATAAAGCAGCCAGTATTTACTCTGCACATAAACAAAATCACTCACTCAAATCTTACTATCTCTGCACATGTTACATCAGCTCCAGCTCCAGTCCAGCATGGTTGTGTCCATTAAAGAAGAAAATTGCTTTTGCAAAACAACCAGAAGTACCCCCAACATGTTAACACTAGAAGAGGCCATGCTATGAACTTGTTGTAGATCTAATTCCTGCTTTTAGGGCTTGCAATCAAGTGTCCCAGCACATGCAGGGGGTCTCCGAAAACCTAAAAACCCCCCTATGCCCAACAATCTATCAGCCCAGCTGTCCTATCTTTATTTTTAAATGCCCCACCCACCGGCCCCAAGGTTGCACCAAGCGCACACAGAAATGCGTATGTGCATTGAGAAAACATTGTCCTGGTGCGAACGGACGGGCCACTGCTAATGGACCTGAATAAGGTCCCAAGAGTAGGGTAGGTGTAAGTGCTATTACTAGTGAAAGTCCGCTCTCCCAAGCGGAGGGCAGGTGGTGATGTATCTCTCACTACTTATCCTATATGCATTGGAGGTTATTCTGGTTGACTCACAAGTCTTTGCAGCCTTGCGAGTCCACTAGACGCAGCCCCCCCCCCCACCCTTGCACATCGCGATCCCCCCCCCCCCCCCTCACGGCTACGAACGGATGTTTTGCATAAACATCCATTTGCAGCCTTGGGTGTGAGTGACCATCAAATGATTTCACAGGGGCACCCTGTGCGGAAAGTGGGCAGGCAGCTGACATCCGCTGATGTCAGCTGCCCCCCCCCCCCCCCGCACCATCGGGGAATTACCATGAGTACGCCCAGTGTTTTCATGGGAACGCCCATGAAACTCTGGGCGTTCCCATGGGTGATTCCTCCAGCCAGCTGCACCCCGCCCGTTGTGTACGAGCGCCCGGCATATAATCTATTCGCACACAAGCCATGTCAACAAGCCCATGTCGACCTTCCCATGTGTCAACCTTGGCTCATGTCAACCTTCAGTGGTTGACCCAATGCATGTCAAATTTTGTGTTGTGGACCTAACGAGCGCATACCCTTTGCAGAGTGCTCTTGTCTTGGGGATCAGAAATGAGCCCCTGAAATGAGATCTATAGTGTACGTGTGATAGCAAGATGAGCGAGCAGTGGTTACGCGCATTGCATCGTTATCATGCCCACACACAGAAAGCTGTTTAAAGATAGTTCATTCCAACTGTTCGAAAACGGCCACATCGTTTAAAAAAATCTGTGTGTGGGCAGCTTTAGTGGCACCCCTGGCAGAATCTGAAGAATCCGGGTGATTAGAAGTACAATTCAGGGCAGCAAGGGATTTATGACTGAAACAGGAGCCTCCTGCAGTATGCGGGAGGGTGGGCAGCTAGGCTTTTAGGAAATTAGGTGAAATCTTAAAAGCAAGTAATAGAACAGTATAATTATAAGTGAGTTTGTTAACGCTACATACTGTATGTGCCTTTTATATAAAGAGGATAATGCGGAGTTAGCAGAAACCTGCATGTGTTGAATCTCATTTGAAAGTGTATGCATTCAATAGGACCATTATCGGTCAACACCTGAAAAGGTAGACATGGTTTAGGTTGGGAGTACAGTGAGCAATGTGGTACACTAATATGGTGTCCATGTCGACTGCTGTCGTAATAGACACCAAAAAACTAATGCCGACATTTTCCCATGTCGACCGAAGACATGTCAACCCTTTTCAAGTGTTGACCAATAGTGGCCGACCTATTGACTGTCGACCTTTTAGTAATGATCAAAGGATCCAAATCCATCTCAAAGATTAATTACTGCTGCCTTACAGAGATTCCACATTTCACAAAACGGGGGTGATTCTGGTTGACCCGAAAAGCTGCAAAATTCACAGCTTTGCGTGTCATATGTGTGCCGCTCGAACGAACGCCCGCCTCCCCTCGCACGCCGAATATCGAATGATTTTGCAAGTGCTTGCAGATCTAAGACACCTCTATGGTGTCTTAGATCTGCGGGCACCCTGTACAGGAAGCTTACGTCAGCTGCCAACCCCTCCGCACCCGCGTCACCGGCGCATTTACGTGGGAACGCCCAGAGTTTCCATTTGGACGCCCATGAAATGCTGGGCGTTCACATGGGTGCGAACGCACAGGGGAGCGTATGAATCAGAATAAGGTCCAATGTTTGACAAGTTACAACTTTTATGTAATACTGAACTATGCATATGGTGGGATAAAAACAAAATGACCTTGTCTGTAGAAATACAAGAGAGTCGCACAGATGGCTCTGCCTGTCTTATTCCCATTGCCTTTCTTATGCTGAGATCTTAAACAGCTACTGATAAATACTATATAGAGATTTTTAAAGTACATCTAGTTCAAAGGCAGATTAATAAAAGCATTGGCTTCCAGCATCAGCTAAAAGTACTCACAAAGGAATTAGCGAAGATGCTAGACATTACCATGAATAATTCATTCTATGGACCGTCAGAGCATACTAGGAAAAGTACTGTGTAAAAAATAAACTCGCAATCTGTGCCATGAAGCATCCTCTGTTACAGTGTTTCCCAATTAGGTTTTTTTTCCACTGTTAAATCAGGTCTGTCGGAGAGGAAGGGGAATGAGCTGTAATATTATAATGATGTACATTGTAGCTTTAGCATAACCTGAATTCTAAGTTCCATGTTAGTATGAACAAAGTACTGCAAAGGGAATTTTATGGATTTTATCTTAAAGCAATTTTAACTCCTCAAACGTATATAACTGTGTATTATAATGAGAAGAAAGTGTTGGTAGTACATAAGGTGCACATTATGCAATATGTCCTCTTATGTAGATAGGCTTTCTAACAGCCTTACTTATGATTATGTGCTTCTTCACTCTACTATCTGAGGAAGCCGCTGACACCCTAGAGAGGCGGAGAAACGCGTTATATACAAAATCTTTTGGGCTGAAATATCCACCTCACTGTGAGCAGTGGCGTAACTAGATACATGTGGGCCCCATAGCAAAAGTTTGTAAGGGCCCCTATTTATCACCTAATGATGAATAATGTATACAGCACCTGATAATTTGACAGGCAAAGTGGGCCCCTCTCAGCTATAGGCCCCATAGAAGCTGCACCCTCTGCACCTATGGTAGTTACGCCCTTGACTGTGAGAACTTACCTGCTCAGCACTGGAGTAATTCCAGCGATCTATTAAAAACTAAGGTACTCTAAACTTGCAAGTTGAAGTCACCATCAACAGAGCCCCAATTGGGGTGGACTACAATAAGCAAGTATCTGGAGAATTCTCCCATTTTTCTAACATTTTATATAAAAAATGTTTATATATATATATATATATATATATATATATATATCCCCTTCCCGACATTTGACGTACATTTACGTCATGGTCGGGATGTACTTCCCGACACATGGCATAAATGTACGTCATGCCATTTAACTGTCACCGCGTCTATAGACGCGGTGACAGAGGGACGATGTCTGCTGTCCCTGACAGCAGACATCTTCCCTCATTGCCCAGGGGGGGCAGCGATGCCCCCGCCCATCGGCGATCGCTGTGATTGGCTGTTCAATGTGAACAGCCAATTACAGCGTTTTCTGTGTACCGGCGAATAACGTTCGCCGGTGACACAGGGATCGGTGGTGATTGGTGCTGTTAAGTACAGCACCAATCACCACAGGGTGTAAGGGTGTCACTGGTGGTCACCCCACCTCACCCCACCTGCCCCCAAAGGCTGTGATTGGTCCGTCGGACCGACGGACCAATCACAGCCATTACACCTCAAATGAGATAACGGAGACAGCCCTGCAGCCGCCATTCCGGTCAGGAACAGCGTGCAGAGCGGTCTCCGTGCCCATCTGTGCCCTATACTGACCTGATCAGCGTTGGTGGCATCCGTGCTGCCAGCTACTGGTTGCTTCCTGGTTGCTCTTGCTTCCTGTCTGCTGCAGCAGCGTCATTGTGTCAGAGATTTAAATTGTGTGTTATAATTTTGTATCTGCTGCCCCCTGCTGCCCCCCTTTTGTGCTGATTAGTATAAACTAACTGATCAGCACCTTTTTTGGGGTGCAGGTTTTTTTTTTTTTTTATATATACCCTGTCAGGTTGCACCCACAGTTGTGTGCCTGCTGCCCCTCACTGCTTATCAGTGTTGCATCACTGATCAGCAGTTTTTTTTTTTTTGAGGGTGTTGTGGGGGTTTTTAAAAAAAAATTTTTTACACCCACGGTGATTTTGTGGGTGTCCTGTGGCCGCAGAGCGCTGATCCGTGACAAACATCACTGATCAGCATTTTTGGCACAGGGTTGATCTATTATTTTTTTTTTTGATCAAATTTCTGTTGCCTTTGCCTCATCAGCAGTTTTTTTTTATTTTTTTTTTTTGGAGACTGCTGTGGGTTTTTTTTTTTAAATTGTTTTTACACCCACGGTGCTTTTGTGGGTGTCCTGTGGCCGCTGAGCGCTGATCAGTGACGTACATCACTGATCAGCATTTTTGGCACAGGGCTGATCTGATTTTTTTTTTTTTTTATCAAATTTCTGTTGCCTTTGCCTCATCAGCAGTTTTTTTTTATTTATTTTTTTTGGAGACTGCTGTGGTTTTTTTTTTTTAATTGTTTTTACACCCACGGTGCTTTTGTGGGTGTCCTGTGCCCGCTGAGCGCTGATCAGTGACGGACGTTACTGACCAACATCTGTGCTCAATTTTTAGCGCAGGAGCTTTTTTTATTTTCTTTTAACTTACACGTGTTAAAGCACTACATACACACTACATACCCCCCGTGTTGAAATAAAGTTTGTACCCCCCCCTACACTATACACTACACTTAAAAATAATAAAAATGTCCCAATCATCGCAAAGACTGTTTTCAGCGGAGGAGGCATATGCCCTTCTTGCCTCTGACACTGACACAGCCAGTGAAGTAAGCGATGAATTGGCATTTGTCTTAAGCTCCTCTTCCTCCTCTAGTGATGAGGGACCCCCTCAAAGACGCCCCCGTAGAGCAGCTGAGACCCCCCCCCCCCAATGATTGATCTCGTATGGACCCCACCACCAGACAATTTTGAGCCCCAGGTTCCTGAGTTTTTGGCCAACCCAGGAATCCAATTTGATAGTACAGGCCTCAAAGAAATTGACTTTTTCAAAGTCTTTTTCTCTGATGATTTTATAAATTTAATGAAGGACCAAAGTAATTTATATGCCCAGCAGTTTATTGCCCAAAACCCCACGTCATCATTTGCTAGGTGGACCCCTGTAGATGCAGTAGAGATGATGATGTTTTGGGGTCTGGTGTTACATATGGGCATAGTTAAAAAGCCAGAAATTAGGCAATATTGGAGTACAGATGTTCTGTACAGCACCCCACTTCATCGTATGGCCATGACCCGGACTCGTTTTGAGACGATCCTTAAATTTTTGCATTACAACGATAATGCACAGTGCCCACCCAGAGATGATCCCACCTTTGACCGGCTATTTAAAGTCAGGCCGGTCATTGATCATTTCAGCGCCAAATTTGCTGAGATGTACATCCCCCAAAAATTCATTTGTGTAGACGAGTCACTTATACATTTTAAAGGAAGGGTTAAATTCCGCCAGTACCTTCCCAATAAGAGGGCAAGGTATGGCATAAAAATGTATAAGCTTTGCGAAAGTACCTCAGAGTACACCCACAGGTTTAGGGTATATGAAGGGAAGGACACAAGAATTGAACCGCCAGAATGCCCCCCCTCCCTCGTAGGTGTTAGTGGAAAGATTGTCTGGGATTTAGTGCACCCCTTCCTGGATAAGGGTTATCACCTCTATGTGGATAACTTTTACACCAGCATCCCCCTGTTTAAGGCCCTTGGTTCAAGAGGTACAGCAGCTTGCGGTACTGTGCGCAAGAACCAAAGAGGCCTCCCAAAAACGCACGTTGCCCAATTACTGAGAAAGGGTGAAAGCAGGGGAATATGCACCGAAAATATGTTGTTGGTCAAATATAAGGACAAGAGGGATGTCCTTATACTGACAACAATTCACGGAGACAGTACCACCTCCGTCCCTGTACGAGGTACCAGTACCCACACCTCAAAACCTATTTGTATCCTTGATTACAATAAGTACATGGGCGGAGTGGATCTTTCAGATCAGGTACTGAAGCCGTACAGTGCCCTGCGGAAAACAAAAATCTGGTATAAGAAGCTGGCCGTGTATATCATCCAGATGGCACTGTATAACGCTTACGTACTATTCCGTTCTACCAGCCAGACGGGGACATTTATGCACTTTCAAGAGGAAGTCATAAAGGGCCTAATATTTGGGAACCAGCAGGCAGAGGGCCCCAGTACTTCTAGTACTGGCCCCAGTACTTCTAGTACTGGCCCCCGTATTGTTTTAGGGCAGCATTTTCCTAACGAAATCCCCTCCACTGGAAAAAAGGGCAGGACACAAAAAAGGTGCAAAGTTTGCTATAAAAAGGGAATACGAAAGCAAACTATTTTCCACTGTGAAACTTGCCCCGACAAACCCGGCCTATGTATGAAGGAGTGCTTTAAAATATACCACACATCTATGGATTATTAGGTTCATTATTTCACCGTGCTTCGGGGGTCTTGCTAATGCGACATAGCACCCACCATTCATTCCACCAGAATCTGTGCTGCAAAATCCAAATATCACTCCTTCCCTTCTGAGTCCTGCCATGCACCCAAATGGTATTTTTTGGTCACATATGAGGCATTGCCGTACTCGGGAGAAATTGGGGCACAGATTTTGGGGTGCTTTGTCTCCTTCATTCCTTGTGAAAATGAAAAATTTTGAGCCAGAACTGCATTTTTGTGTAAAAAATGTAATTTTTCATTTTCACAGCCCAGTTGTACCACAATTGGTGAAACCCCTGGGGGTTTGAAATTTTCATGAAAATTTGAGAATTTGCTATTCATATTTTAAGCCTCCTAGTGTCCAAAAAAATTAAAAGGAGGTTGAAATAATGATGGAAACATAAAGTATACATATGGTCTATGTTAGTTATTAACTATTTTGAGTGGTATGATTATTTGTCTCACAAGCAGAAAATTTAACATTTTGCAAATTGTTTTACGACATTTTGGTATTTTTCACAAAAAAACACAGACTGTATCGACCAAAATTTACCACTAACTTGAAGTACAATGTGTCACGAGAAAACAATCTCAAAATCACTGGGATAAGTAAAAGCAAAAAAAAGTTATCCCCACTTAAGTGATACATGTCAGATTTGAAAAAAAGGGCTCTGTCAGGAAGGCAAAAACAGGCTGCGTCGGTAAGGGGTTAAATATATATATATATATATATATATATATATATATATATATAGTAACGTGTGGGTGGCGGCACTCAACGTCAGAATTTAAGACAAGCTACTACAGGGTGAAGCTTATATATATATATATATATATATATATATATATATATATATATATATAAACATTTTTTGGGAGACCATCAAACCCTATTCAACATCCAGCAGCAGACTTGTCACTCGAATTCTCACAGCATCTGAAGACTTTTACCCGAAAAGCAAGCAAGCCTATGGGACGTTGTTATAAAGTCCAGTCTGGAGACGATGCAATGGTGAGAAATTTCTTACATTTACAGTAAATGTCTCGTAGATCAAAGGCAAGACCCATCCCTGCAAAACAAACCAATTGAATTCATGCCTCTCACTGCAAGAAGGTTTCCAACCCGATGGTGATATCAGTTGAAGGAAAAAGATACTGATGCAGATAAATATTGTGACTTTGATTTTAACTTAATAAACTTATTTGATGATGGGCCTGTCCAGGGCCCCCACACAGACCTAGACAAGGTCCACGGAATCGGGGGACATCCTTAGTGGTGCCCCTGCGGGTTGTGGGCAAGAAGAGGTCCACGGAATCAGGGGATACCCTTAGTGGTGTCCCTGCGGGTTGTGGACAAGGTGTAAAAGAAGGATTCCCATGAGTGACCAAGTCTCCCACACACTCACTAACTGAAGAAGTCATTTTTTTTTTTTTCATCTTTTATAGTGCATGAGGGTTACCAGGGATTGGTTGCTGGCAAGCACAGTGTGTATAGTTATCAAAGAGGTATTACTAGAGTCATGGTGGTGTATTCTACTTCTGCTTTTAAATTTAATCCCACAAGTATAGTAATAATCATAACAGACACACATATACATCACACTACTGATGCTCCCAGGTTTCGGTATGCATCAGAGGATGGTAAAAAAAATACTGATAGCCAATATGTTTAAATAATTAGAAGGTTTAAAATAAATATATGAGTAATAACATTAAAGTAACTAAGAACTCCCACACCAGAACCGTTGATAAAATACATCTAGTGAGGTATCAGTAAAGAAGAGCCATTCTGAGTAAGGATGGTAACAATCGTGCAAACATAATATCTATATGCAAACTGACATTTCTTCTTTAGATGCTCATCATGAGATAATAGAACAATAAGGTAAACTGATTGTCGGGTATATTATCATCTACCGTATCAATCTGGTAATGTTGGGTTAATGGCTACTTATATTTGCAGTCAAATCAAACAACACTTCACTTTCTATGTAGGATTCACACAAATGAATCTTATGAGGTGTCACGGCCCGCCGTGTGAGAGTCTCTTACCTGAGTCCCCGGCGTCGGTCCTGGCCTGCGCTGTCCGGGTGTCCTGAGGTCCGGGTGACGTGCGGCTGTTCCCTGGTGACGTCATCCACGCCAGCTCCCGGCTCCTCTCTGGGCTTGCGCAGGGCTGGGTGCCGGCATCCGGATCTCTCTCCGGCGTCAATAACAAATGTGTCTCCTGTGTGGAGGCGGCCATATTGTTGGAGTCCAGGACTCATTACTGTCACCTAATCATGACGTCATTTGGAAACCTCCAATCACCAGGCTGTTCTGCACATATATTCCAGCAGCCTAGGGCTGCTAATCAGTCAGTGCAATGTTGTCCATTAGATAGCAGCTCTCTGCTCTATGTAATTACTGCAGTAGCTCACCCTGCTGCAGCCTGACTTCCCAGGTGTCTAGCTACAGGCACCATCTGGATTAACTTTGCTGATCATTGATGGTCCAGGAATAGAATTGCTCACGGACTCACTACTATCGTCACGAAACCGAGGCTGACGTTAAGCATTCACCACAAAGGTGGGTGTCCAGTGTCGCCGTGCCCACGGTGGTCCTCACCAGTGACAACCTCAAGTGATCCCGGCATTCGTACCTGCAGCGACCTTATTCAGCAATCATCATCATCTTCTTCATTATTATCTTCATTGTCACCGTCTTCATCAGGCCACTTTTTGCAAGTGAATACTGTGCCGTTTAACCCAGTGACTCTCGCTTCCCTCGTGGGGTACTTGACCAGCCACTAATCTATGCGGCACAGCTACATCAAAGAACCCAGCTTCCGCTTCGCTCCAGCGACTCCCACACAAGACCCTCGAAACGTGACATGAGGTTACTGACTCTCCCCAGGTTTAAAATTAGCAAAGTGTCCAAAGTATAACCAGGAAAGTATCACATGTATTAACAAAATGAAATAACTGAACATGATTAGAGAAATGCTCTTGTAGAGATCATTAAATACACTAAATTGGCAAAGAGGAGATAACAGGAGATATTTTGGAGTACAACAAAACACGTAGTTATCATGTGACAGAGTTGGGTGAGCTAGACGAAAATCTAGATAAAAAAGGGTACTCATTGAATTGTTTCTTATGATGTTTTCTCAAACATACTGTCTCATAAGCCATGGACATTACCACAAGGATTATAGTATATTTACAAACTTAAGGTTTCTAAATGGTTACAAACAAGATCTATTGTAAATTTTTAGAGGTACTTTACTAATTAATACAGTGATAACCCAACATGAACATTTGAAAGTAACATATGGTATATTAAAAAAAAACATTTATTTACATTACCCCCATATTATAACATCTGATTGGAGTTGTGAACATAATTAAAATATGGTACAAGCATCACAAATACTAAACTGATGGTGACGTTAAAAGGAAAGTTTAATGAAATTATTTGGGTTAAAAATTGGTTTACTAAACAGGTGTGAGTGATATGATTCCCTACAGTTGGTTTACTTGGTTGAACCCCATTAACTGGTTCGCATAAGTCAATGTTATATATGCTTTGAGAAGTTTAATGGGTACTTGTTTGAAAGCATGGCGCCCAGATTTTCTACAAACGCTAACGTAGTGAAATTGCATCGCATGCCGCTATAAATGTAGTGCCCCTAGGCACTACATTTTTGCCCCCCCCCCCCCCGTTTTGTGAACGCAGCCTGACCGGGACACACAGAGGCTGCCGGGCATCGCATAGTGACCACGGACACAGCAGATCTCTTTAATGAGGTGAGTGTAGTGTAGCCGGCAGCTCTGCGGATCTTACCACGCCGTGCTGCAGTAGCTTCCCACCTCATTGGGGTCAAGGTTCATGTGCTCTGACCGGAGCCTGTGTGCGGGCAGTCACCCTGGTGGTGCTACGGCTGTGATGATCCCTGCAGTGCAGCCTCTCCTCCTACCGTACCCTGACGAGCGCAGTGACAGCACCTTGTGTGTGATCGTCTCTCTGCGGCGGGGGCACATGAGCAGCTCCTGTGGGCGGATTTAGGTCAGGCTGCCCCTAGATGAGGGGTGCATGGGATGGCGGCGGGAGGGACTACTGTGTCTGCAGTGCTGAAGGGGGGAGTGGTGCGGGACTGCTGCACTATATAAAAAAAAATTCAAAGGGTCACTGACAGTGACAGCTGCCGCCCATTATAGGTGCCGCCCCTAGGCCCGTGACAAATCCGGCCCTGGCTATAAAGTGACATGCAATGCGATTTCACTCACCCCCGTTACTGCTCACTGTTTCCCGCTCTCTGGCTCATCTGGATCACTGTTTACCTCATCTGGGTCAATGTTTACCATCACTGGTAATCCCGCCCCGTCACATCCTCACAGAAATCATTGTGATTCTAATTTCTATTGGTGATTTGCTTATTTCGGCTGAAATGGCATCTGAGCTAAATCTGTTTTCGTTGCCGCTGTTGGAGGTTGAGGCAATTTAATTTTTTCAGCGGCATCACCTTTTGCCGGTGGAGGCGAATTGTGCAAATGGGCATACTATGCGGCTGAACCTGAAGGAAGGTATGTGGTGGTGCTATGTGAAGGTTTGTCGGCTAAAGACAAGCCTTCGAGCGGCACTATTTTTTCCCAGGTGCCGCTTACCCTTCCTCACATTGGTGAGGTTCATCTACTCCTGGGCTCAGGAGATGACCTCGGTGGAGTACTGCCAGCAGGTGCTGGATATGTCCAAGAAGAGTATAGTACTCTACAACAAGTGGATGCAGGAGGCCTGCCTGATGGATCTGATGGCGCAGTCGCAGCGCCGTATTGGTGGCCTAGACCGGATAGTGGCGGTAGACGAGACCTTATTTGTGAGGAGGCAATCCAATGTTGGCCGCATGTTACCCCAGCAGTGGGTATTTGGGTGAATCTGCCAGGAAACAGGTCAGTGTTTCGTGATGAAGGTGGCGACTCGTGATGCCAGCACATTAATGTCGGCCATCATCGACAATGTGGAGCCTGGGACGACAATATACACGGACTGTTGGAGGGCGTACATCACAGACCAGCTGCAATTGGCCAGATACGACCACGCCCAGGTCAACCACAGGTACAATTTTGTGGACCCATCAACGGGGGTCCATACACAATACATTGAGAGGATGTGGGGCGCATGTAAATGGCGGAAAAAATGTCATCGGGGAACCGCCATGCACATGTTACAGTCTTACCTTGAGGAATTTATGTGGCGTAAAACTTTGGTTGGGGATGACCCTTTTACCCATATCCTCCACGCCTTGACACTGTTACCGAAAAACAATTAAATTATTGGATTATGATGACATCTTATTAATTATTCTGTTATGTTTTTAATGATTTGTTTGTATTACTTGTTATTTCATTGATTCTTATTTATTTAACTAAATTCTTCTTCTTATTCAAGACATGTCGTCCTTACTGTGTCAGTTGCATGATTTTGCAGGGGTGAATGTTTTCATAAAACACCACCATTATCCACGCCACCCCCGAAGCGTGGCGAGCGCAGCGAGCGTGGGGTGGCGGAACTTGTCATCCGACCTTTTCATACCCCCACTACACACGTCAGCGTGGAGTTGATTTTAGATAGTGTGGTGAGCGCAGCGAGCCACCGAGCCCGAAGCGTGGCAAGCGCAGCGAGCCCCACGAGGGGACGCGGAATACATGTAAAGTAATCCACTTGCGCTCACCACGCTTCGGGCTCGGTGGCTCGCTGCGCTCACCACACTATCTAAAATCAACTCCACGCTGACGTGGATAGTGGGGGTATGAAAAGGTCAGAGGACGCGTTCCGCCGCCGCTCACCACGCTTCAGGGTCTCATTGTAAGCGCCCATCACATTACTGTAGGAGCAGACTGCGGTGTCATGTTATTGTTAATAATGTAATGGAAGTGTATGTTGCTGTGTCATGTTATTGTTATTGTACCGGCGGAGCAGACTCTGTTGCCATGTTGTTATTGCACATTGCGGTACTTGTGTATTATCACGGCGCCTGCGAAATCGGCCGCTAAATCGCATCGCGGATTAAATCGGCCGCAAATTGTATGCAATATTGAATGCAATTTATATGAAATCGGGCGCCGTGATAATACACAAGTACCCAGATTGCTGTGTCATGTTATTGTTACTATACTGGCGGAGCAGACTGCGGTGTCATGTTTTTATTAATTTAATGGCACTGCAGCTTGCTGTTGCATTTTATTGTACTGGTGGATTAGCATATGGTTAAATGTAATTAATATTATACTTGATTTTTAATATTGTACTAGCATATAATATTTTCTTTTCTTTTTTTATCTTTCTTTTGTAGTCGCTGTTAGCAGTGGAAATTATTTTCAAAGGGCCTCCCCCCTTAAAATCCCGTCACTCCATTGTGAGAAAGGTAATTTTTGTGGAGTTGTATTGCACATTGATCGTCATATTTACCTTTCCAGTGCATTGTATTTTCCATGGAGTATAGCCTTCAATTATTCTGAAATGTTTTTGTTTTCATTATATTTTTCAGTAATGCCAGGATCAATGGGCCACAAGTTTTGGTCTAGATTCATCGAAATATACAAGGAAAACAGCTGCCTCTGGAAGACCGATCACTTTGACTATCGGAATCAGGCAAAAAGGAATCAGGCATACAACAAATTGGTTCATTACAGTAGAGCCTGTGACAGTGCTGTAAACTCACTTTGGGTTCGGAGGAAGATCGCAAATATGCGAACAGTGGTGGTGAAGGAGCACAATCGAGTCCTGGAATCACAACGTTCAGGAGCCGGGACTGATGACCTTTACACGCCGAAATTGTGGTACTATGAGCAAATGAAGTTTATCATTGAGCAAGCTTCAAGGAGAAGAACAGAGGGTACTCCTATGGATGAAGACTCTCCGTCACTTTGGGCCTTATTCTGGTTGGTGCGATCCGTTCCGAATTCTTTCGGAAGGTGATTTTTAGCTACCTGCGCATGCGCAAGCAACACAATGCGCATGTGCAACGCAGTATCTTCACACTTGTTCTCAGCAATACAGTCTACAAATGTCCACCGAACTCCCTCAGGAAATATGGGCGTAATATGGGCGTACACAAGGGCGCCCATTAAATAATTCAATAAATGTTCCATTCTTCCCAGCTTCCAGAGACAGCACAACCTAACTGATTGGTTGGTGTGTAACGACATTACAGGTTTCAACAAACCTATTAAAACACACTTTATGAGTAAAAAACTGCACAACATGCAGTTATTTGGAAACAGGTAGCTTTTTCTGTCACCCTCACTCAGGGATTAAAATCCCCATAAAACAAGTCCTTACATGTACCAGCACGTTCATCATTTATATTATCAGATGTCCGTGTGGCCTTCTTTACGTGGGCAAAACCACCAGGACTCTTAAAGAGAGAATGGCGACCCACCGATCTACCATCAGACAGTCATTAGAAGGCAAGGTGACAGGCACAAAGCAACCCGTACCTCGGCACTTCAGAGAACAGGGCCATGGTCTGGCTACTTTACGGTACAAAATAATAGACCAGATTCCTGCCAGCACCAGGGGAGGTGACCGCAATAATTTATTATGAACCCAGCTGGCCTCAATGAGCACTGTAGCTTAACTTGTTTTCTTTAGTTTATTTTCTCCTTCCATCACGTAACAGTAGTGAAAGTTATCACTTTGTGGCTGTTATCGTTTTACCATTGTTTCTGCTCGTGCAGGACTCCGGCTCCTTATATGATATATTGTATTACATATTCTTTCGTCCATTACAGTATGTGCATTTGATTGTCTGTACATTTGCGCTTGTTACATAATCTGTACCCTCCTGATAGTTTTTAACAAGTTTTTTGCACTTTGTTTGTAGCAACCACCCGACAGTTTGGCAACCACCCGACAGTCCCAGGGCGCCGGAAGGCGCACGTCGCAACAGGTGTGACGTCACAGGTACCGGACGGCGGGACGGGAGCGCAGCAGCCCCGGCAACGGTGGAGGGTTTCCTATATAGGTGAGTGTTTGTTACATGTATATGTTGAGCCTGAAGACGAGCCATTAAAGCTCGAAACGTTGCCGCTATTTGCTTAGACTTGTCATTTATTACGCTGTATCAAGTCCCAGGAGTGCCTTGCATCTGCATATATATATATATATATATATATATATATATATATATATATATATATATACAGCTGCGATGGAGCGGCACTTCTGGTATAAATCACGATACTGACCAAATTATAAATGCCATGCTAAGATGGCTACATACAATAAAGAGGACCAGAGAAAAAAAGAAGAAAAAAAAAAAAAAAAAATAATAAAAAAAAATAATAATAATAAAAATAAAATAAAAATAAATGGTGAAGGGAACGCACAGTTCTGACAGGGTATGCGCCACCCGGCAAATAGCGCGCTACTACAAGCTCCCATCCCCCGCTGCTTGCGGGCGAGGTGAAGAGGGGGGGAGGGTGCCCAGTGAATTAGTTTGCCCAGGGGCCCGGGCTAATGTTAAGACGGCCCTGCCTACTAGGCAAAGGAGCCCCAGGCCAGACAGGGCATGATGGCCACTTCCTCCAGGTTCTCCTAGATAAGTGAGTGGACCAGCAGGACAGCAGCAACCAACAGCCCAGCTTGCTTCCTCCCGGCCATAGACCATACCCTCCAACATGACCCATTCCATTCGGTACACATTGCTCTGTTCCTGGACGTCCCTGGTAATGTATGATTGCCAGCACCTGTGTGGAACTAGGTAATTGAAGAGAAGGGTGTTTCAACACAGGTGATAACAATCATATATTACCAGGGACGTCCAGGAACAGAGCATTGTGTACCGAATGGAATGGGTCATGTTGGAGGGTATGAATAGACCATCAATGATAATTTATGGCTGATGGAGAACAGTTTTGCCATCGAAGGGTATCCCTCCATAGATATCAAAGCATGTACCGATTCCATTGGGGGCATGCCTGGGCTGCACGGATTGGAGTTTGGCAGGTAGGGATGGCCATCAACACTATTGCTTGCAATTGATGGTGATAGTGCAAATGACCATCGATGGTAGCATACTATGGTGCTGACTATCATTGGCCATCCCTTTTATTTGACTGACTGGCCCTTGGACCAATCAGAACCTGGGGTCTGGGCTTTACAGGTGTCAGGAGTGGGGCTATACTCAGTTTACAAGCCCCTTGTCTAAGAAAAAAAAAATATTCTAATGCTTTGGGAATCGGTACATCTGTCAGAATGAACTTAGGTCTACAGTCATTAGGTCGACTGGCAGGAAGGTCGACCTGATTTAAGGTCGACATGGGCCAAGGTCGACATGCGTTAAGGTCGAATTTGCATAAAGGTCGACATGAGGAAGGTCGACTGGTCATAAGGTCGACATGGGTTTTTCACTGTTTTTTGATCCGAATGTCGACACAGTCGACATGGACACAGTTGGCAATGAGTATCGGACCCTCGCATTGCTCACTTCGCTCGCAATGCTTCGGGCACGGTGGCTCGCTTCGCTCGCCACAGCTTTAATAACCTCCTCCACGCCCTAGTGGATGGTAGGGCATGAAATACCGCCTGTCGGCACATGTCGGCTTAAAAAACAGTGAAAAACCCCATGTCGACCTTATGACCAGTCGACCTTCCTCATGTCGACCTTTATGCAAATTCGACCTTAAGTCATGTCGACATTGGCCCATGTCGACCTTAAGTCAGGTCGACCTTCCTGCCAGTCGACCTAGTGGGGTCGACCTAATGACTGTAGACCTAAGTTCATTCTAATAGATGACCGTTTCCCATAGGGACAGAAAAGTTTTATTGTTCCTCAGTGAGAAAAACAAAATAGCAATCTAGCAAATATGATACCTTTTAATGGCTAACAAAAATAAATGTTGTTAAAATGCAAGCTTTCGAGACTTCTTAGGTCTCTTCCTCAGGCATGGTATAACAAGGTGTGTGAAGAACCACATATATATACACAGCAGAGTAGGAACAAGATGTGATAGATGGACATTCTTAAGATCAAAACAAAACAAAATAACAGAATGAGCTTGTAAATTGAGTCCTTAATTGGTTTGTAGATAAGTAGTGTGAAAGTTTTATTGTCTCTAAGTTGATGACAGACCAGAGTTAGAGCTCCGATGCCCTCACTCTCTCTGGGCCAGTGTCCTCAGATGTTGTAGTGGGCCATAAATCCCTCGGATAGATTCAGTCCTGTGTTAAGGGTGTCAAACGTTGTCATTAATTTGTATTCCCAGACCCTCCTGTCTCTTTGTGATTTGAAATTTCCTTTTAGTATAATCACTTTCATATGATCCTGATTGTGTCCTGGGCTGCAGAAATGTTTGGCCACAGGAAAGTGTGTCTTTTTTTCCTTTATTGTGTGGCGATGGGACCTCATCCTTGCCTTAACTTTTTGTCCTGTTTCTCCAACATACAGACCCCCAATAGGACATTTGGTGCACAGAATCAGGTACACTACATTGGTAGTAGAACATGTGAATGTCCCTGGGATCTTATAGTCCTGTTGTGTGTTGGGGATCCGTACACTGTCTGTAGTGAGGATATGGGCACAGGTTTTGCAGCTCCTTACATTGCAGGGATAGGTTCCTCTTTGTGTAATGGATGGCAGTGAACTTCGGATTATAATATTTTTCAGGTTTGCAGGTTGTCGGTAACATAGTAGTGGAGGGTCTGGGAATATTGTTTTCAGGCGGTCATCTTTGTGTATGATGTGATGTAGTTTTTTTGCAGTTTTTCTTAGCACCTCAAGCTGTGGGTTGTAGGTGACTACCAGAGGTACACGGTTGTTTCTTTCTCTTTCTTTATATTGGAGAAGTTGATTTCTGGGTATCCTGATGGCTCTGATAATCTGATCGTTGATTGATGTGGGATGATATCCCTGATTTAAAAAGGTCCCTTTAAGTTGTTTTAAGTGGACATCTCTATCTGCTGGGCTGGAGCAGATGCGATGATATCTGATGGCCTGGCTGTAGACAATGGATTTTTTGATGTGTTTCGGGTGGAAGCTGTCCCATCTGAGGTATGAAGGCCGATCCACGGGTTTTCGGTATAGGGTTGTCTGTATTGCGTTGTTTTGAATTGTTATAGTGGTGTCAAGGAAGTTTATCTCGGTATATGAGTAATTCATTGTCAGGTTTATTGTTGGATGAAATCTGTTAAATTTTTCATGGAAATGTATGAGTTCTTGTTCAGAATCAGTCCAGATGATCAGGATATCATCGATGTAACGGAAGTAAGCCAAGGGTTTGATTGAGCAGGATGCCAAGAAGTCACTCTCGAGTTTGGCCATGAACAGATTGGCGTATTGCGGTGCCATTTTACTGCCCATGGCGGTCCCGGTGCGCTGTAGAAATATTTCTTTGCCAAAGGAAAAATAATTGTGTGTAAGGATGAATTTTGTAAGCTGTGTTGCAGGACCAGGAGCAATCCCATTGGACTCAAGATATATCTGGCATGCTGTCAGTCCATCTTCATGGGGGATATTGGAATATAGGGATTCCACATCCATGGTGGCAAGGATGGCTCCATTAGGGAGGGGACCTAGGACCTAGAATATTTTAGGAAACTAAGACTGAAGGAGTTCTTCCATGACAGAGAGGAGACAGAACCTACAAATAGCCAAACACAAATTAGACCAGTCCACAAGAAGAGTTCTGTCTGGACACCACCACCTGGCCGCAGTACCATTTTGGACCTATATATTGACTCTTTTAGAAATGTGGTCCAGTCAACAATATTGGAAAAACATAAAAAGGAATACTTTAACATCAGTGTGCAAGAAAGAAGAGCTATTCACACCTTAAGAAACAACAAGAAAATCACCATCAAGCCTGCAGACAAAGGTGGGGCCATAGTCATCATGGACACATCGGACTATACTAAGGAAGCAAATAGACAGCTGATGGATATCCAATACTATACCAAACTAGACAAAGATCCAACTCAAAAATATTTAAGGGAGTTGAGAAGGCTTATCAGGGGGCTGTCAGCAGAGTCTACTGAACTTTTGGACTTGATACCCGACAGTCCCAGAATTGGAATATTCTACATGCTTCCCAAAATACATAAGCCCGGCAACCCAGGGAGGCCAATCATCTCATGCGTGGGAACCCTCACTGAAAAAATCTCAGGATGGGTAGAGGGTGTCCTGAAACCACTGGTGAGACATACAACCAGCTTTCTCCAAGATACCACGGACCTACTGAATAAATTATCAACCCTAGGTCCCCTCCCTAATGGAGCCATCCTTGCCACCATGGATGTGGAATCCCTATATTCCAATATCCCCCATGAAGATGGACTGACAGCATGCCAGATATATCTTGAGTCCAATGGGATTGCTCCTGGTCCTGCAACACAGCTTACAAAATTCATCCTTACACACAATTATTTTTCCTTTGGCAAAGAAATATTTCTACAGCGCACCGGGACCGCCATGGGCAGTAAAATGGCACCGCAATACGCCAATCTGTTCATGGCCAAACTCGAGAGTGACTTCTTGGCATCCTGCTCAATCAAACCCTTGGCTTACTTCCGTTACATCGATGATATCCTGATCATCTGGACTGATTCTGAACAAGAACTCATACATTTCCATGAAAAATTTAACAGATTTCATCCAACAATAAACCTGACAATGAATTACTCATATACCGAGATAAACTTCCTTGACACCACTATAACAATTCAAAACAACGCAATACAGACAACCCTATACCGAAAACCCGTGGATCGGCCTTCATACCTCAGATGGGACAGCTTCCACCCGAAACACATCAAAAAATCCATTGTCTACAGCCAGGCCATCAGATATCATCGCATCTGCTCCAGCCCAGCAGATAGAGATGTCCACTTAAAACAACTTAAAGGGACCTTTTTAAATCAGGGATATCATCCCACATCAATCAACGATCAGATTATCAGAGCCATCAGGATACCCAGAAATCAACTTCTCCAATATAAAGAAAGAGAAAGAAACAACCGTGTACCTCTGGTAGTCACCTACAACCCACAGCTTGAGGTGCTAAGAAAAACTGCAAAAAAACTACATCACATCATACACAAAGATGACCGCCTGAAAACAATATTCCCAGACCCTCCACTACTATGTTACCGACAACCTGCAAACCTGAAAAATATTATAATCCGAAGTTCACTGCCATCCATTACACAAAGAGGAACCTATCCCTGCAATGTAAGGAGCTGCAAAACCTGTGCCCATATCCTCACTACAGACAGTGTACGGATCCCCAACACACAACAGGACTATAAGATCCCAGGGACATTCACATGTTCTACTACCAATGTAGTGTACCTGATTCTGTGCACCAAATGTCCTATTGGGGGTCTGTATGTTGGAGAAACAGGACAAAAAGTTAAGGCAAGGATGAGGTCCCATCGCCACACAATAAAGGAAAAAAAGACACACTTTCCTGTGGCCAAACATTTCTGCAGCCCAGGACACAATCAGGATCATATGAAAGTGATTATACTAAAAGGAAATTTCAAATCACAAAGAGACAGGAGGGTCTGGGAATACAAATTAATGACAACGTTTGACACCCTTAACACAGGACTGAATCTATCCGAGGGATTTATGGCCCACTACAACATCTGAGGACACTGGCCCAGAGAGAGTGAGGGCATCGGAGCTCTAACTCTGGTCTGTCATCAACTTAGAGACAATAAAACTTTCACACTACTTATCTACAAACCAATTAAGGACTCAATTTACAAGCTCATTCTGTTATTTTGTTTTGTTTTGATCTTAAGAATGTCCATCTATCACATCTTGTTCCTACTCTGCTGTGTATATATATGTGGTTCTTCACACACCTTGTTATACCATGCCTGAGGAAGAGACCTAAGAAGTCTCGAAAGCTTGCATTTTAACAACATTTATTTTTGTTAGCCATTAAAAGGTATCATATTTGCTAGATTGCTATTTTGTTTTTCTCACTGAGGAACAATAAAACTTTTCTTATCAACTGGCTAACACGGTACCAAACTTTTTTCTTTCGACCATAGGGACAGATGCACAGGCACAGGAGATATAGGGATATATGTATAGGGAGGTATAATAACAGATTACAGATGGGGTGTATAATAGGGACTCTGGGTATAGGGACGGGTGGTATACAGAGGGACACATGTATAAGGACAGAGCGGTAGGCAGCGCAGACGGTGCTGCATTATGACTCTCACATACACACAGGCACGCCACTGAGAGATTCTATCTATTCTATCTATTACATGATGCGGCCCTCAGTTAGCATTCGTGACGTCATCCAAGAGGTGCTGTATGGTGGGTGTCAGCGATCTAGATCGATCGTTCAGGCATCAGCTCCAAGACTGCTTACACGCAGCCTGCTTCCGCCCTTTATACTCGGCTTTCCATTGTTCGGCCTGCAGAGGGGAAGCGACGCAAGATGGCGGAGAAAATGTCTGGCGGCTCGCAGAGAGCGGGAGCCAAGGTGAGACCCCTCCCGAGCTGCGGTAGCTCAGCTGGCCGGTAGCGCGGTGCTGCTGGTTTGCGCATGCTGTGCGGGCAGTGCCGGGGTTCTGCGTCTAGTGACGGGTGATTGTGTGCGTGCGTGGTGCGCAGGAGCCGAGGCCTTCTCCCTTCATACACACGTTCCCCTGCGGCCTGGCCGGGATCATGCATCTTACCTGCCCCCGGGGCCAAACTGCTTGTTGTGCTGCGGTTTGTTTGTGTGTATATAAGTGGTCAACTGTGTGTCTGTGACTAGCATTGTGTGTGTGTCGGTGAGGAACGTTGTGTGTGTGTCGGTGAGGAACGGTGTGTGTGTGTCGGTGACGAGCGTTGTTTGTGTGTCGATGACAAGTGTTGTGTGTGTGTGTGTGTCGGTGACGAGCGTTGTGTGTGTGTGTCGGTGACGAGCGTTGTGTGTGTGTGTCGGTGACGAGCGTTGTGTGTGTCGGTGACGAGCGTTGTGTGTGTGTCGGTGACGAGCATTGTGTGTGTCGGTGACGAGCGTTGTGTGTGTGTCGGTGACGAGCGTTGTGTGTGTGTGTCGGTGACGAGCGTTGTGTGTGTTTGTGTCGGTGGCGAGCGTTGTGTGTGTGTGTGTGTCGGTGGCGAGCGTTGTGTGTGTGTGTCGGTGACGAGCGTTGTGTGTTTGTGTCGGTGACGAGCGTTGTGTGTGTGTCGGTGACGAGCGTTGTGTGTGTGTCGGTGACGAGCGTTGTGTGTGTGTCGGTGACGAGCGTTGTGTGTGTGTCGGTGATGAGCGTTGTGTGTGTGTGTGTCGGTGATGAGCGTTGTGTGTGTGTGTGTCGGTGACGAGCGTTGTGTGTGTGTCGGTGACGAGCGTTGTGTGTGTCGGTGACGAGCGTTGTGTGTGTCGGTGACGAGCGTTGTGTGTGTGTGTCGGTGACGAGCGTTGTGTGTGTCGGTGACTAGCGTTGTGTGTGTCGGGCGAGCGTTGTGTAAGCGTGTGTCGGTGACGAGCGTTGTGTGTGTCGGTGACGAGCGTTGTGTGTGTCGGTGACGAGCGTTGTGTGTGTCGGTGACGAGCGTTGTGTGTGTCGGTGACGAGCGTTGTGTGTGTCGGTGACGAGCGTTGTGTGTGTGCCGGTGACGAGCGTTGTGTGTGTGTCGGTGACTAGCGTTGTGTGTGTCAGGGGCGAGCGTTGTGTAAGCGTGTGTCGGTGACGAGCGTTGTGTGTGTCGGTGACGAGCGTTGTGTGTGTGTCGGTGACGAGCGTTGTGTGTGTGTCGGTGACGAGCGTTGTGTGTGTGTGTCGGTGACGAGCGTTGTGTGTGTGTGTCGGTGACGAGCGTTGTGTGTGTCGGTGACGAGCGTTGTGTGTGTCGGTGACGAGCGTTGTGTGTGTCGGAGACTAGCGTTGTGTTTGTCGGTGACGAGCGTTGTGTGTGTGTGTCAGTGACGAGCGTTGTGTGTGTGTGTGTCGGTGACGAGCGTTGTGTGTGTGTCGGTGACTAGCGTTGTGTGTGTCAGGGGCGAGCGTTGTGTAAGCGTGTGTCGGTGACGAGCGTTGTGTGTGTGTCGGTGACGAGCGTTGTGTGTGTGTGTCGGTGACGAGCGTTGTGTGTGTGTGTCGGTGACGAGCGTTGTGTGTGTCGGTGACGAGCGTTGTGTGTGTCGGTGACGAGCGTTGTGTGTGTCGGAGACTAGCGTTGTGTTTGTCGGTGACGAGCGTTGTGTGTGTGTGTCAGTGACGAGCGTTGTGTGTGTGTGTGTCGGTGACGAGCGTTGTGTGTGTGTCGGTGACTAGCGTTGTGTGTGTCAGGGCGAGCGTTGTGTAAGCGTGTGTCGGTGACGAGCGTTGTGTGTGTCGGTGACGAGCGTTGTGTGTGTCGGTGACGAGCGTTGTGTGTGTCGGTGACGAGCGTTGTGTGTGTCGGTGACGAGCGTTGTGTGTGTCGGTGACGAGCGTTGTGTGTGTGTGTGTCGGTGACGAGCGTTGTGTGTGTGTGTCGGTGACGAGCGTTGTGTGTGTGTGTCGGTGACGAGCGTTGTGTGTGTGTGTCGGTGACGAGCGTTGTGTGTGTGTGTCGGTGACGAGCGTTGTGTGTGTGTCGGTGACGAGCGTTGTGTGTGTGTCGGTGACGAGCGTTGTGTGTGTGTCGGTGACGAGCGTTGTGTGTGTGTGTCGGTGACGAGCGTTGTGTGTGTGTGTGTGTGTCGGTGACGAGCGTTGTGTGTGTGTGTGTCGGTGACGAGCGTTGTGTGTGTGTGTGTCGGTGACGAGCGTTGTGTGTGTGTGTGTCGGTGACGAGCGTTGTGTGTGTGTGTGTCGGTGACGAGCGTTGTGTGTGTGTGTGTCGGTGACGAGCGTTGTGTGTGTGTGTGTCGGTGACGAGCGTTGTGTGTGTGTGTCGGTGACGAGCGTTGTGTGTGTGTGTCGGTGACGAGCGTTGTGTGTGTGTGTCGGTGACGAGCGTTGTGTGTGTCACGAGCGTTGTGTGTGTGTGTGTCGGTGACGAGCGTTGTGTGTGTGTGTGTCGGTGACGAGCGTTGTGGTGTGTGTGTGTGTCGGTGACGAGCGTTGTGTGTGTCGGTGACGAGCGTTGTGTGTGTCGGTGACGAGCGTTGTGTGTGTCGGTGACGAGCGTTGTGTGTGTCGGTGACGAGCGTTGTGTGTGTGTGTGTCGGTGACGAGCGTTGTGTGTGTCGGTGACGAGCGTTGTGTGTGTGTGTCGGTGACGAGCGTTGTGTGTGTGTGTGTCGGTGACGAGCGTTGTGTGTGTGTGTCGGTGACGAGCGTTGTGTGTGTGTGGGTGACGAGCGTTGTGTGTGTGTCGGTGACGAGCGTTGTGTGTGTGTGTCGTGACGAGCGTTGTGTGTGTGTGTGTGTCGGTGACGAGCGTTGTGTGTGTCGGTGACGAGCGTTGTGTGTGTGTGTCGGTGACGAGCGTTGTGTGTGTGTCGGTGACGAGCGTTGTGTGTGTGTGGGTGACGAGCGTTGTGTGTGTGTGGGTGACGAGCGTTGTGTGTGTGTGGGTGACGAGCGTTGTGTGTGTGTGGGTGACGAGCGTTGTGTGTGTGTCGGTGACGAGCGTTGTGTGTGTGTGTCGGTGACGAGCGTTGTGTGTGTGTGTGTCGGTGACGAGCGTTGTGTGTGTCGGTGACGAGCGTTGTGTGTGTGTGTCGGTGACGAGCGTTGTGTGTGTGTGTCGGTGACGAGCGTTGTGTGTGTGTGGGTGACGAGCGTTGTGTGTGTGTCGGTGACGAGCGTTGTGTGTGTGTGGGTGACGAGCGTTGTGTGTGTGTGGGTGATGAGCGTTGTGTGTGTGTGGGTGACGAGCGTTGTGTGTGTGTCGGTGACGAGCGTTGTGTGTGTGTCGGTGACGAGCATTGTGTGTGTGTGTCGGTGACGAGCGTTGTGTGTGTGTGTCGGTGACGAGCGTTGTGTGTGTGTGGGTGACGAGCGTTGTGTGTGTGTGGGTGACGAGCGTTGTGTGGGTGACGAGCGTTGTGTGTGTGTGTGTGTGTGAGTGACGAGCGTTGTGTGTGTGTGGGTGACGAGCGTTGTGTGTGTGTGTGGGTGACGAGCGTTGTGTGTGTGTGTGGGTGACGAGCGTTGTGTGTGTGTGTGGGTGACGAGCGTTGTGTGTGTGTGTGGGTGACGAGCGGTGTGTGTGTGTGGGTGACGAGCGGTGTGTGTGTGTGGGTGACGAGCGGTGTGTGTGTGTGTGTGGGTGACGAGCGGTGTGTGTGTGTGTGGGTGACGAGCGGTGTGTGTGTGTGTGTGGGTGACGAGCGTTGTGTGTGTGTGTGGGTGACGAGCGTTGTGTGTGTGTGTGGGTGACGAGCGTTGTGTGTGTGTGGGTGACGAGCGTTTTGTGTGTGTGGGTGACGAGCGTTTTGTGTGTGTGGGTGACGAGCGGTGTGTGTGTGTGTGTTTGACGAGCGTTGTGTATGTGTGTGTGTGTGTTTGACGAGCGTTGTGTGTGTGTGTTTGACGAGCGTTGTGTGTGTTTGTTTGAGCGGTGTATGTGGGTGATGACCATTGGGTGAGTGTGACGAGCGTCGAGTGTGTGTCTGTGACGAGCGTCGTGTGTGTCGATGATGTATGGTGTGTTGCGAGGTCGTGATATGCGGTTTTCAGGGTGTATTTGTGTGGGTGGTCGGTAGTGTACTGTGATGTTGATCAGTGGTGCGTCAAGGAAATGGGTGTAGGTGATCGGGGGGGGGGGGGGGGGGGGGTGGTGAAGGTAATCAGCATTTTGCTAGCCTGGACGTGTAAGGAGGAGTGTAGGTTTTCAGCAGTGTGCTACTGTGTTATGTACAGTAGGTGATTAATAGTGTGCAGGTTATCTGAGAGGTATGTCTGAAGCTTTTAGGTAAATGTTTCAGGGGTATGTAGTGTGCCATGGGGGTGTTACAGATTTGGGGTGTATGCATGTGGAGGGTAGTTGTGCTACAGTTTTGTCTGCATGGGTAGCCTGTGCCTGGGTGTGTGAGTTGCGTTACATAGACATGCATTGCTGGGGTGCATTGATAAGCTGGTCTCTGATTTGTTTGTTTGTGTGTTGGGAAGCTGAGCTATTTTGAGCACTTGTGACGAGCTGCACTGTTCTAGTGTATCCCTGCACTCGTATTTAATAAACATGTTTACAAGCAGGATATTGTTATTATTTATGACCCTATTTTAGAGGGTGACAACATTCTTCAAGTACCTGTAAAGTATGATTACCTGTATTTTATGTGCCTTTGTTATCATTACAAGAACTGGAGTTTCTGTAATGTGGGAATACAATAATTAGTTTGAGAATTGTAATGCAGATTTTATTCATTTTTGCTAAATAAGGCTTTAACATTGTAATTATTCTTTCCCTGGTACAAACAGATATTGGCTTGAATAGCTGTGACAGTTGTAATTCACCAATTTGATGTGATCGGGGTGAGCACAATGGAGCCTTAATGTAGACCTGTCATGGCGCTGCTTTTGTGGCCTGCATTTCTAAACGCTGTAAGAGTAACTGCCTGCAAGCTTGTGTTAGAATAGTGTACCTATGTGTAGTTACCGGAAATGAACACATAGAGTAGTATAGCATAATACCTTGGTAAAGATAGCTGAAGCTGGCCAATGATTACTGCTTTATTGCCCAATTGAACTATTAAGGACTTTTAGTTCTATGTACTTCCCCACGGGTATGGATCATTAGGTCGTCAGCATTATGATTGACAACCATTAGTTTAGGTCGACATGCAGGAAGGTCGACGGTCACTAGGCCGAAATGGATAAGGTTGACATTGAAAAAGTTAATTTTTTTTTTTTTTTTACCGGATTGTCAACATAAACACTGAAACGTAGCACTGCGTCTCCTCGCATGGATGGTAGTGGCATCAAATACCACCTGTCAGCACATGTCGTGTCAACATGGACACCGAAACGTACCACGCGTCCTCTCACATGGCTCGCCATGCTTCGGGCACACTTTTTTATTCTCCCACCATGCCCTAGTGGATGGTAGGGCATGAAATACTGCCTGTTAGTACATTTTTGCTCAAGAAACAGTAAAAAAAAAAAACCATGTCGACCTAATGACCATATCGACCTTAAGTTATGTTGACCTTTTTGCATGTCTACCTTATGTCATGTTGACCTAAATGCATGTCGACCTAATGCTTGTCTACCATCATGCTGGTGACCCAATGACCGTATTCTTTCCCCACTACATTATAAACCAGCTACATCTGCGTCTTACGTAGGGATTCCGGCGTTCACAATTCCGATGCCGGCATCCCAACTACCTCTTTCTATGACCACCAAACTACACAAAGCTTCCAGCCATATCTTGTTTGATTAGAGAAGCACCACCCCTTTCTTTATACATTATTAAGTTTAACCACCCAAATTAATGCTGAAATTTATCGGAGTAGCAGTTGCTGTATATGAGTTAGGGATGACAGTTTTCTGATTCAAAATACTTTGAGGACTGAGGCATTAAATGATTTCAAAATGTTATCTCAAGCCATGAACAAAGCACCTCCTAGCCATAGATCCTGTGGCAGCCTATGTAGGCTCTGCCCAGAAACTTGGTAGGTTGATCATTGGTCCTGTTGTTGACCCTTCACCTAAATCTCCTGCTACATATTTTACATATTTTAAAATGGGTAACTAAATTTATTTAATTTTAGGGGCAAGGCATTGTTGTACACTTATCACTGTATCTGGACACTAAGAAGCCTCAGGGTTGCTTTGCCCATCAATTGATCTGGTTGGCATACCGCTTGGACGTGGCTTTTAACTCGCTGCCTGTAAATTTGCTAGCAAACTTTTTTTTTGTTTCTTAACTTGGTCCTGCCTTTTGTTGGTTTAGTATACATGCTGCCTGATCACTTGGGAGCTGTCAATCACTGGCGGTTTTTGCTGCAGGTGTTCAATCGATTGGCACACAGCATGATGTGCTGATACATCTTTAGCTGACATGATTGGTCTGCAAACTATGCCATTCGCAGATCTATTGCTGGTACACATGGGTTGATGGTCCAGCAATATATCAACAAGTGTGTACCCAGCATAAGATGTGACCAATTCTGCATAGGTAGCAAAAGGTTTCTTTTTCCTCTGGTCCCATTTTTTTTTTTTTTGCATCTTAGACCCATCGAAAGGTCAAGTTTCTGCATCAGTATTCCTTATAAAGGAAAAAATAAAACCAGCGTTGGAAAGAAAACCTGGAGGACAAAGAGTGCAGTTCCATAAAAAATACCCCAAATTGGGGGTTACTTAGCATGGATTGCTAATTTAGAATGCAAATTAAGCGATTATTGGCCATCTCTGTTTGCACTGCACGTGCGTGACTGCTAATGTTTGACAGTAACCCGGTGTCTGGGGTCAGAAACATGTGATCATTGTGTGCATTTCGGCAGGGGAAGTAAATTCCCGAAAAGGTTTGCTGCGTCTGTGCTCGGATGAACACGCGTCTTTTATTGGGATATCTAATAGCAATCTAATAGCATCACCCGATAAAAGAACATTGTGAAAAACCCACGCAAACTGACGTTTTTGCTACTGACGTTTTATCGTGGGTAATTGGATAATACTCCCCCCCCCCCCCCCCCTGTGATTCTGGAACACACAGTTGCGAATTGCCTTGTCTATAGTGATGGGTGATCTGTGGTGGTGTGGCGTAATAAAACATTTGTATCACCACTAAAGACTTGAAGGTGTTGGCCCCTGCGTCACAACTTACAGAACTCACATTTACTGCTGCTAACGTCTTGCTACCATATAAGCTTTAGGTCAGAGATCTACATGATAATAGGCAGGTGGCTATAATTTATTGGTAATGGGTGTAGTATGTGGGATGCGGACAGGATACCGAGGCTGGCATCCTGATTCCTATCGGTAGACCGGCGCTGGATCCCAGAGGTATCAGGATAACAATGCTGTAATACTGACAGCCGGCATCCCGATCGTGGAGTATGCGGGGCGGGTTTGGATCAGCCCAGCGTGGTGGTTCGGTTTAGACACTAGTGCGGGGACTTAGGTTTAGGGTGCAAGGAGGCGGTTAAAGCTTAGGCACTAGTAGAGAGGGTTAGGCTGCGCACCTGACCCCTGTTGGGATTCCCTCCCGTGCAATTAATATTTGCAAATTAGTTTTGTAATACAGGTACTAATTTCTTTGGTGTTTCAATTTATTTATTATTTATTAATAGTTTCTTATATAGCGCATACATATTCCGCAGCGCTTATTTGAACATTCACATCAGTCCCTGCCCCAGTGGAGCTTACATTCTATATTCCATAACACATGCACACACACAGACATTCTAGGGTTAATTTCTTGGGCACCAATTAGCCTACCAGTATATTTTTGGATTGTGGGAGGAAACCGGAGTACCCGGAGGAAACCCACGCAAGTACAGGGAGAATATACAAAGTCCACACAGTTAGAGCCATGGTGGGAGTTGAACCCATGACCTCAGTGCTGTGAGGCAGTAATGCCAACCATTACACCATCCGTACTGCCTCAATGAAAACATTTTCAAATAAAATAAAAGTTGTAGCCAGCTGGATCAAAATTGTATTTTTTTTTTTTGCATTAACACTTGCAAGTATATACATATGTTTAGCATGGAAGTATACGGTATAATAAAAGGCTGCTGCTTCTCACCTTTGTGGGGAGAATTCAAGTGTTGTGCACATCTGTATTGACTCATCTGTATTGACTACTGTTATGTTCCTTTATGCAGATGGGCTGGTAATTAGTAAAATAAAATAGAAAATAGCTATATAGCATAGAAGTATCTAAGTATAAATCCTTTATCCAGAGACTTCTGCTGGCTGCATGTACAATATCCTCAGTGCCTGCAGGTCTTTGTTCGGAATGCACAGTATGTAGCACACTTAGTACTGGTGTGGGAAGTACATTAAAGATTGTTGTAATTATGTTTTCTTTCTTTCTTGTTATACAAAGCTTACAATGATCAAGTATAACTTTTTACCATACTGTGATGAGTGAAGCAATTTATGGGAGTATAGCTTATTCCCTACTCCTAAATCGCTTAAATTGAAGGATCAAGACAATCTTTCAAAAATATTAATATTGATAGTATGCATACAGAGAACAAGGACTAAATGGAGTGTGGCAAACATGATAACATTAGAAGAGTCAAAAAAAGAGTAAATGACATGATTATTGACGTGCACGGTGATTAAGATCCACTTGTGCTTTGCCATTCCCAAAGGTAC
The DNA here is from genome assembly GCF_055691185.1 of Crinia signifera. NCBI lineage: Eukaryota > Metazoa > Chordata > Amphibia > Anura > Myobatrachidae > Crinia > Crinia signifera. The sequence goes on from NC_139219.1 coordinate 263,390,488, forward strand.
CGTATTTGCCGGCGTATAAGACGACTGGGCGTGTAAGACGACCCCCCAACATTTCCACTCAAAATATAGAGTTTGTTATATAAGTGCACCAGGCGTATAAGACGACCCTCCCACTTGGAGGCATGTTTTTCAGGGGGAAAAAGTTACAGTATTTGTAAAATTGATAAATTAAATTGGCCAATATGTAATTGGAGCAGAGTTTGGTATGATTTTGTGAAATGTCCAATTGCAAAGTTGCCCAGCATGTGCGTTCATGAAAAGTCAGTCAGATGTTTTTCTCACATTAAAAATCAGGGTTGGTTGGTTTGACCATAGGCAAAAACCTATTGTAAGGAGATCCCTGGTAATTTTTCCACATTCTTGTAGCTTGCTGGCTTCATCTAAATAAGCTGAAACAATGCAGTTAATCACACATGCAACAAATATATAGGAAAGTGAATCATATAAGAGGTGCTAAATCTGCCTAGCATCAAGCTTCTCCCCCCAACATTCCCATAGGACAGGAACACTCCTCGCAAACTTAAAGAGTGAACAACACCAATGTGTTTTTACATTTCTCTGGAAAGTGCTTTTGAATGTTTTAATTATGTTTATTCAGTCTAAAATTGGTTCTATTGAAAGATTTCAAATACTTTAAACCCTTTTAAAGACTAATAACGTTGGATTGCTAATGTTAGCATTAAAACATGGTTGATCAAGGTTTCTAATACATAGCAATGTTTCACAGTATTTTTTTATAACAAACAGGATTGAAAAAAATTCCAATTAAAATGTTAATGCCAATTGATTTTAAACACAAAAAAGCATGTCTTCTGGGTTAAAAAATAAACTTTTTTTTCCCCAACCCTATACAGTACATATCAAATTATGTTTTTATTTGCAGATACAGCCTTCAGTACACACAGTATAGGCATCTCACATCTCTTATTTAGCAGAATTATTAGTTCTGCATAAGGCGTATTTTCTGGGGGGGAAAAATGTTCAAAAAGGACATGTACAGTCCAAGACCTATTATGAGAGATCAAAGCATACTGTATAGTATGTTGTGATTTTTAAGGTTAAGCCCTGCACACACGGGGAGAGGGAGCCTCCACGTTGAGCGCGGTGCTTAAGCACAGCTTGCTCGGCACACAATTCTATTGTGTCTATTTCTGCGGGCATTGGCATCACCATCGCTATGGGGCATATACATGCTTCACTTCTAAGCCACCGTACTATAGTTAGATTGCTTAGAAATGGTGCTTAAAGCGCCCCGTGTGTACGCCCAATTAGAAATAATTTTATTTGTTGCAAATGTTTGGTAATTGTGTCATTGGTTTTCAGCAATGACAAGAATACAACTCACCAATCTATGGGGGGTATGCAATGTGGGATACCCGCCGACAGCCGTGATCCAGGCCCGTTTGTGGTCAGATGGACCGCATAACGACAGACGGGATTCAATGTCCCGCCTGCCGATGGGCGCAAAGGGGGCGTGGCCACTAAAACGGCCGTGGATTGTCGATCTGCGGCCAGGATAACGACAATCCATGGCCGTTATCAGCAGAACGGGCACGACAGCTTCTGAAGCCGGGCCCGTTCTGCCTTGATCCCGCATCAATGCTGTCATTAATGACCGCATTGAATACGGAGCCGCCGCTATTTTCCACGTCAGAAATAGCGGCGGCAGATTGCATATCCCTCTATGAAAAAGTATTTTTTAGCACTAATTCAATGAGGCCTGTGATGCTTGACTGAAATGCACAAAATGTCTTCCATGTATATCCTTAAGCTACTTATTCAGATAAAGATACTCTGTGTAAAATAACTTGTATGCATTTTATTGAACGTCATGATACAGGATTGAGAAGTACAAGCCAGCAACATTGTTTTCTCATGCGTATTAAGGATGGCATTTTATCCCGGATTCCGACTGGGGACATCCTGACAGTCAGAATCCCGTGCATTTCCAACTGCTTCCCACAGTACACTAACAGTCGGTATTCAATGTACAGAGTTTCGGAAAGTCTGCACATTGTCGTAAACGGTTGCGGATTGTCGGCAAACAGTCGTGAATTCGACAATTCGTATCCGTTTCCGACAAAACAGATCCGACTTTTAAAAAGTCACATCTGACAGCCTCCGGTGCTGTCCGTAAAGGCAGCATTGAATAGATATATTTCTGTGGGGAAATAATGGGACAGATTATCTACCCCTCCCCTTTTTTCTTCTAATTTGCATACCCCCCCTTCTTTTTAAAGACGTAGAACTTCTTCTAAGCAGTAGCTAACTACTTACATGCACTGTAACATCAAAATCTTGGCTACTATATGATAGGCTCTAGCGGTACACAATGCTCACCCACAGGATAATCATTCCAGAGAGAGCTAGTACAACACTCTGCTTCAGGTGGTTGTTATTGTCTGTGTGTGGTGCTTGTATTTTTTTTGCTAAGTGGATTTTATGCATTTTAGATTATTAACATTATTAATTTTTACTCATTCTGCTTTCTTCAATAATTCACAGCCGGTTGTACTATACTTAGTTTAACTGTTTTATGGAAGCATTCAGCCCTCTCTGCATGAAGCTTGTTTTGCTATGTGATCTTTGCTTTGTTATGGAATTCAGAAATGTTTTTTAATTGGGTTCTGTGCTGCAGCAGTAGTTTAATGGCGTTGTTCTCTTCCATCCCACATGCAGCAACCTCTTTTGGAAAGTAAGCTTAAAGCATTCAGTATTGGCAAGATGAGCGCTGCAAAGAGGACACTGAGCAAAAAGGAGCAAGAGGAGCTCAAGAAAAAGGTGAGCTGATGGTGGAGCTGTATACCACCCTATCACAATTATCTCATTATAATGTTATTTACAACATACCATTTGACTGCTTTGATGAAGACTTGTTTAGAAGTCTTCGCTTAATGCTTATTTATGTTTTACATAAGATCTGTTTGTATGACCTATTTCTGCTATATTGAAATGCCATCTGGATTCAGATACACCAAACAGGAGTCAGGTCTCCAAGGAACCATGTGAAACAACTGACTTAATTTAATACCCCCCCCCCCCCTTTATTGTCTCTAGTACACTAAGTGCTATTTTGCTGCGTCTGCAATGTGAATAAGACACAGCATTTCAAGAAATAAACACCACCTGTTGGGTGGACTGTTGTACCAAGTGTCTTGTGCATACATGGTATAAAGCAGGGGTGGGCAACAGGCGGCCCGTGAGCCACATGCGGCCGCGAACATCTCCTGACTGGTCTGCCGCTCGGTGCTGCTGTATGTGTGTCTGATGGCGGCTGTGTGTGCTTGCGGCATAGTCCTGTGTAGCCGACGCTCAGCCGACTACGCCACACGCACACACAGCTGCCATTGAACGCACAGATGCCGCCCCCCCCCCCCCCCCCCCACATGTCACTACAGCTGCAGCGTTAACGCCGAGAATGGGTGAATCGCCGTGACTGCATGGGCTGCAATCAGCACCATTTTTCAAGCTGGCATGCAGCTGTTTGGAATATCTAAAGAGGGACAGGTGTGTGGCATTACTAATGGGGGCAGTTGTATGGAATAACTAAGGGGGAGCTGGTGTGTGATAATGTAAGGGGCCTACTATTGTGTTGCATGATGTTTACAAGGGGTATATGGTGTGCTACAATACATTCAAAGACACCCACCCTTTTGAGTGACCACACCCCCTATTTCTAGTGTGCGGCCCTCGAATATCTGCTGGAAGTATTAACTGGCCCCCCAGCTAAAATAAATGCCCACCCCTGGTATAAATGTTAGACATGAGGACACCTCTATATATGGTCAGCTTTCATCAACCAGTTCTGTCATTCTTCAAGTGATAATCCTTCAGCTTCTACACACAGGACCTTATTCCCATCCATTCTGTCCTCCGTGCATTCGCTTGATGTCAGCTGCCTGCCCTCTCCCCGCACAGGGCGCCCGCAGTTTAGAGTCCCCATATAACGAGCGCTGGAGAAATCAGTCAATGGTCGCCGACTAATGTCTGATTTCTACCCGTCTGCAAATGGATGATTATTCTAATCATCCATTTGCAGCCGTGCGTGGGTCGTGCTTGCGGGGGGGAGCAGCCGGCACAGCGAGCGGCGTCTGATGGACTCACAAGGCTGCGAATTTCACACACAAAAACAAGTTTGTTATGATGAAATTGCATTGCCAAGGTCAAGCGGGATAACTTGTCCTGATCTGACAACACTGGAAAAAAAAATCATGTAATACTAGGAACTAGCAGTTTAGTAAATCTGGGCTTTATTCATGTAACCAAACCATCATTTCCCATACACAGGAAGATGAAAAGGCGGCTGCAGAGATCTACGAGGAATTTCTTGCTGCATTTGAAGGAGGTGACGCTAGTAAAGTGAAAACCTTTGTGCGAGGAGGGATTGTCAATGCTACAAAAGGTGTGTACTTTTCCTTGGAACTAAAACACTTCCGTACAAACAAAAGGGCTTCAGACAAAATGATGGCACCTTTTAGCGAGAATACTGTAATTCCTAGTCAGATTATGCCCCTAATGTTATTTTAGATGGTCTAATATGCCTTGGCATTTGCATTAATAAATAAAGGTATATTTGATGTGTGTGTGTATGTAATACATGGCTAGTTTATGCTTTTGTTTTTTAAGTTTGTTTTCTGTTTTAAAACAAAACTTATTAGAGTGCGATTGTTACAAAGGCTTAAAACAATCACAATGATGTTAGAAAATGCATATCTGTAGATGGACCTTAGATGCAAGCTTGGGCCACCATGCCTATGTATCTGTCGTTACTGTATAGCTGCTGTTCTATAAAAATAAGTGTTGTGATTTTCAGATAAGATACAATATGCTTCACCAGTGATACTAATAATAATGATTATTGCAGATGAGCATGACACTGATGAAAAGAAAGGCAAAATATATAAGCCTTCTTCACGGTTCTCTGAGCCCAAACCTCCACCAGCACCCGTCGAAAGACCACCTCCACCAATAATAATCATGGAACCCAAGAAACCTGTAAGAGAAAAACATTGCTTCTTTTTTTTCCTCTTTATTCTGTAGTATGTGTCAATTCAGATGTGCTCCCCTTTGTCTTATGTTCTGTTTGTCAGTTATTTAGTTTAATTTGGTACAGAAAAAAATGTACAGCCTCCAATAAAAAAAATATTGGGGTAGATTAAGGTCAACGGAATTCATGTGGTGATGTCAGGGTTTTCTCTGACCAGATAACACTAAACATACATACTAATGCTCACAATAGTGCTTGGTTAAAATAAATAAGGATTGATTAATACAACCTGCCCCTATAACTGCATCATGTACTGAAATGTAGGTCTAATATATCCACGGCATGTACAGTAGCTGTAAACACTCCTGTTGGAGTAATGCTTTGTTTGTACAAGTATACCACCATATTTTTGACTTGCATGGTGAGCACCCACATGATGTGAAGTAACCTATTTTACTTTATAATATCACTCCTGTATACTGTCCCCTAGTCCCTATTATTCCTGGAAAGACTTGTTTCACAAGTTGCAGAACATTTTTAAGTATCTTTTTTAATTACAGTGGTTTGGCAGGAAGAGCTATGTAAACTGTATAACGCATACATTGCCCAGTCTGTATGGCGTTTGTTCTCAAGCTTTCCATTGGCTTTATTTGGGTGCTCCAGTTACATCACAACTGGTAAACATAATATGGTGGCTTAAAAAGTTAGTGATACGTTGTTCTTGCTATAAATGTATGAGGTATTTTTGGTGTGTTTTGCACTGGGTAGCTTACTCTTAGGAGGGTATATTACAAACCCCATTCATTATATGTCCATAGACAACACGCTAATATTGCCCTTTTTTGGGCCGAAATTGAGCTGTTATCAGAAGAATAATACCCGATAAGTGCAGACATCAGGGCTATTTGGCTAGTTAAGTGGGTCTACTGTATATAGATAGTCCCCAGCAAACTTATTAGCATTGGTAAAAGATGCTGCTAATAGGATACCCACCTTAGTAAATACATTTTTTATGTTTTGTTTTTAATGAATCTTCTTGTACCCAAATTGCAGCATTACTCTTGTTTTTTTTTCTATTATTACTTAATAGCCGTTAAAGAAAGGGGAGAAAGAAAAGAAGAAAAGCAATTTGGAGCTATTCAAAGAAGAACTTAAGCAGTAAGTGGGTTATTGTTCTCAAGAATATATTTAAATATCGCTGTATCTATTCTGTTTCAGGAATGTACTTAACGGTACCTTAAGACTTGATTTAAGTGTGAAGTTTGTATGTTTTCCACATGTTTGTGGCGATTTCCTCCTACAAAGCAATAACAATCAGGCAGTTTAATGGTCTCTACCATACAGAAATGTGTGTGCTCTCTAGGGAATTTAGCCTGTAATCTCCTGTGGGGCAAGAGCTGGTGTTGGTGACAAACATAAGTGACAAACACTTAGCTCTATTACCCTAACATATGACATTCTATTGGATGTTTTATGGGGTATTGATTAAATGAGATAAGTCAGCAATGTGTGTGTGAAAAATTGTTCAACCCTCCTTTCATCCCGATTTATGCTCCTAGAATTTATATACATGAATTATCACATAATGTGACTTAAGTGTTATTGGGTTTTCAAACTATACCTGCATTATGAATTTGGCGTACAGAATCTTTGACATATTGTTATTGGTGCTACTTAATAAAACACAAAGCTGGTTAGTTGTTTAAGGTTTGAAACCTTACATTCCCTAAGTGGCTAACGACAATACTACATGTAAGGTTAATGATGCACTATTTTTGGGTAGTTTCCTGATTTTAATTTGTTGTAGGATTCAAGAGGAGCGGGATGAACGGCACAAAACAAAAGGCAGATTGAGCAGATTTGAACCTCCACAATCAGATGCTGAGGGACAGAGACGTCCATGTAAGAAACATTTTCATCTTTTTTATTTATTTTTTGCACTTGAAATTGTTATACAATTACTATTGTTGTGGGCACAATTTGTTTTGTTTTTGTTATTTTTTTTTAGGTTGTAGCATACATTTCCAATTTACCACAAAAAGTCTTGAGTCCTCTAAACCAGGCTTGCCAATTTCAAAGCCCTCCATGTTTTAATGCAATTTGGGCTGTGTTTTACTGCTCAATCTTCTGACTTCTAGGACGAGAGTCCGTTGATTTCTTATAAGTAGATGGAGTTACTATTTCAGCACTTATATGGGACTTTTTTCTTTGTGCCTATTACTTTGGTCAGGTTTAGCTGCTTTACGTGGCCTGACCTTCGCTGGGCGCAGGGACTATATATCCCCTATTAGGGGATATCCATTTGTTCCCCGAAAAATGTCCGGCTATCTCAATTTATGACTATTACTATTATTGTGGTATCCAATTAAAGGCTTTTTATGGCTGGAAATGGACATGCAATTGCGAGAGAACACATGGAATTGGGGATAAATTCCTGATCCCATGTATTATCACAGGTCCGGCAGCAATTTATTAAGGATTATGGCCCTTATTCTGATCGGTGCGGATATTCCCGCTTGCGTACGGGCCGCCGATGTTTATCGTCTGCGCATGTGCAGAGGTCACTCTGCGCATGTGCAGGCGATTTCGCCGCATGGATTCTTTATACGCCGCACAGGGGGCGTAGAGGGGCGTGAGGGGCTACTTATCCTCATTACCCTATGCATACGCCCCGCGTTTCATGGGCGTTCCCGTGCAAACGCGGGGCGTATGCATGGTAATGAGGCCGTGACGCGTGGGTACGGGGCGGGCATCTGACATCGCCGGATGTCAGCTGCCCGCCCCCATACAAGATTTCACACGGACAATTGTCCGTGTGGTCTTGTGTTGCGGGACCTGGTGGAGCGTGCGGCCCTGCATTCGATGTTCGGCGACCATCGAATGCAGGGGCTGCTCCCACCATGGAGGAGGCGTATCCCCGTCCACATTCATGCGGACCGCCACATATCCGCATACGGACGGAGGTGGCGATCCGTATGGAAGGCGGGGATTCGCCAAGACGGACATCACCGCATATTTCTGATCGGGCCGCACCGATCAGAATAAGGGCCTATGTTTTGCTTGCCTGAGTCATGTGAAGCATAATCCCTGATAAGTGTGGGTATCGAGAGATAAAGGCACCTCATCGGGGCTAATTGGGTAGCCCCCAAGAAACCAATTACCTGCGGTCAATGACCACAATGTGTTCATTGTTGTAAAAATAATATTTTTTTAGAGGGTGCCTTTTACCTGTGGTTATATACCCAATTGGCACTCCAATTAAGTATAAGACTTGCTCTAATAGTTTGCCATTTTCTATTGATTGGTCTTGCGTTATAAACTGCTCTGTGCTACAGAAATAATTGGAGAAGCAAAAAAAGAGGATTTATGTTCTTACTTGGTTACATACTCTCTTTGAGTCCACAGTAAACTCTGGGTATAGCCTGAAGTGAAGAATCTGGGTCACCAACAGCCATAGAGTAGTGTTCAGAGAACTGGTGTCTTCGGAACTAAACTCGCAAGCAAGGTGCATCAGGGTGGGCGCTCTGTGCCCCCTATGCACTTGAAGAAAAGGATTTCACCATGTGAGAACATAAATCCTCTTTTCTTCTTTCATCTACTAGGAGGCACTGAGAATACTGGGACCACCAACAGCTTTCCCCGTAAGGGCAATGACACCCTTGAGCTGCTCTGTAAAATGCAGGAACCAGCCACCTATGCTGGAATTCCCCTGACACATAGCAGCAGTCCTGCCATCTGTTTGGTAAACTAAGTTGACTACCTCCGGTTTTAGGGCCCATAGAGGAGTAACACTTGAATCTAGAAAGGTTCTGACCTTGGCCTTACCTTGTGGACAAAAATATGTTCTTGACCTGGAAGGTGTTGCAGAAAGGAGGAGATGCATCTTTGGCGCTGCCCCCGTAGCAACTACCTTGTCCAAATTTGGACTTAAAAGAGCCTTCCCTAAACAAGGAAAAGCTTCTAACTTTGTTAGGTTCTGTGATTCTGGTATTCTGGCTGCCATATCAGATGTCAACAACTAAGAGGTGCAGAACCGACACAACCAGTAACGCTAATGGTCTCCACACCGCCAGTGTTTAGCTATGTTTACCTGTTCCTGTTAGGGTGTGCTGTCCCTCCTAGAATTCTTCGGCATAAGTCACAGAGACAGTTTTTTATGCTAACGGTGCTGGGGTTGTTGGAGCGGCAGTGAGGGTGTCCTATAGGACACCTTACACTACCCGCTTTGTTTTTAAGAGTAAAGTAAAAAACAAAAAAATAGTAACATGGGTCCATTTTAAAAGCAGCCCCCACAAAATGATTCACACACCTGCCGGCACAAAACTGAAGCTGCCTGGCCAGTGGCTGAGGTATAGTGAAGAAGGGAGACACGAGACCCTCAAATCTCCAGGCTATACCCAGTGTTCCCTGTGCCCTCTAGGAGACGAATTAAGAAATGTTAGCTCCTAGATGATTGTTCTGTTGGTGTGCTTTCATTAATAGTTGTCTAAGGGGGAATTCCATTGCTGGCAAAAGGGGTGAATTGCCATAGCATTGAAATCCTGCTGTAATGTTGGTGGGTGGGGGGTGTTTGTCTGCAAATTCAACTGCAGACAAATCTGTTTGTCTGCAGTTGAATTTCCCTTTGTATGAGCCATTACACAGAGTTTTCGCCTGTATGAAATGGTCAACCCAGATCCTAAACTACAGGTATTCGACCCTGGTCATTTGCAGTGTCTGAGACCCGGAGTTTAAGATCTGAATTGACCCTTTCACACAAAAAAAGGACCAGTGTATTACATGAAATTCCTGGGTGGAACTGCTTCACCCGGGAATTTCAATTTCTGTGTGAAAGGGGTATTAGGAAGATAGTTTCCCTCATAACAGGGGGGAAAAAACAGAATATGAGCTCTTGGCAGTATTCTTTTCCAAGAAAGCATCCCCCCAAGCCTCCCTCTTTGCCCTTGTCTATGGGGTATATTCAATGCTCTTAACGACCAGCAGTGCCGATGGCTAGTTCTTTTTAGCAAGGTGAAAACGGCGATCAAAACGGCGGGGCTTGTCACAAATTGCAGCATGCTCGCTGCATTTGTGGTGAACCTTGCCATTTAAGGGAAACCTCACCGTCATCTGACGATGAGGATTTCCCCTGGAACATTGAATACAGCGAGCAGCCGGCGAGGGGGTTTGATGGCGAGGATGGCTTGATTTCTTCGCTACTCGCTAAAAACAAGCCATCTTCGCCACACAAACCCCCTGAATACCGCCCATTGTCTTGATGCATCACCTGCTCTGTCCTGTCAGTTTTTATCAGTTAACCATTACACGTGATATCTTTACTCAAATCTGAGCTTACAACTCTTGTAATGATTCAAGACGAGTGTCGACTGTTTTTATTCACAAAAGTTAGATGTCTGCAGTAATTTAACCCTTTGAGTGCCAATTGAATTTCTCAAAATAGGTGTGAAAATTGGCAAGTAAACGTTTTTATTCATCATAATGACCTGTAATGTTTCAGTTATATAGGAAATATAATCTTATTTTATACAACATTTTTGTATTAGAAATTATATAACAAATGTGAGCGACGCTGGCATTTTTAGCCAGTATTTTGCACATCACTCACCGATGTTGGCGTTTTTAGCCAGTATTTTGCACATCTCTCACCGATGTTGGCATTTTTAACGGATATTTTGCGCATCTCTCACAGAAGTTGTCACTCAAAGTGTTATGATGCATCGTTAATATGGGATTTATCCTACACTGGATTAAGCTATGGATTTGTATATTGATTATGGAAACCGTGATGTCTGAATTGTTATGTTTACCCAATTATTTTCTTCCTTTTTTTTTTTGTTTGCTTTTTGTGCCTTTTTTTTTTTTTTTTGATTATTAAACAGTGGATCCTCAATCAAGAAGAAACCGATCCTCTGGTGGTAACCTATTTAGTATTTTAACTTCTACTCTAGAATGTTCATTTTGAAACTTCTCATATTAACTACATTTCTCTCCCTTGTCTAGCTCTTGATGATTATGCCCCTGGGTCACATGACGTCGGAGATCCGAGTACAACTAATCTCTACCTTGGGAACATTAATCCTCAGGTAATAACCAGCTATCTGGGTCTGATGTGGACCTACTGAGCTTTTATTTATGGTCTACTGTTGAAGCACTGTTGCGGACTTCCAGCAAGAGGAGGCAGAGGGGGGGGGGGGGGTTGAGGAAACACTGCCCACACTGCCGCTGGTCCATTAGTAGGGGGAGTCGGGGGTCGGGCGCCACCCACGACCACATTCTTCTTCCTTCCTCCCTCCCTGCTAAAAAATCCGGTCGCCATGAAGTAGAATCTGGTCGCCATGGTGACCTGACCCCCGGTATTTGTAAAGCCCTGCACTAATGCATTGCCTAGAATGTGTACATTGTATTTTTTATTTGCTCAATGTGGGATAGAGATCCCGGTACTTGGCCATCACCCTCCAAGTTCAGTAACTTCGCTGTATATCTTGACAGGTGTTTTACTGATTGCTTGAAGTATACAGAATAAACTTGTTTAAGAATGAAAGTAAACCTTCTTAATTGCCTTTATAGATGAATGAAGAGATGTTGTGTCAGGAATTTGGGAGGTTTGGGCCATTGGCCAGCGTTAAAATCATGTGGCCACGAACGGATGAGGAGAGAGCAAGAGAGAGGAACTGTGGCTTTGTTGCCTTCATGAACAGACGGGATGCTGAAAGAGCATTGAAAAACTTGAATGGTGAGACTGGTTTTATTTTCTGGTTTGATAAGTATATTTTAGGGAGAATGTTTTGGTGATTTGAACCGTTTTTACCCAAAATGTACTCCTAAATACTAGATAAATTTAAACAACCCCCCAGTATAAGTAGTGTCGGGGCTTGCTTTGCCATGGCAGGTTATTTTTCTCTATGTTTGTACCCAGCTCTGCCTGCCCTTTTTTCACCATGGCACTGAATGCCTAAATGGCACGTGTTGGAGTGATAATTGGAGGAAGACAATAGGGCTCTGATTCTGGTTGACTTGGTAAACTGCGAAGATCACAACTTAGCGAGTCCCAGAGTGCCCGCACCGGTGAAAAACTGCTCCCCCACCTTCCCTCGCATGTGCTCGCAGCAGGAGAAATCATTCATCAAGTGACATCAGCCGGCCACCCCCCAGCACATTTTGTCCTGCCCGAATTTGCATGGGAACGCCCAGTGTTTCCATGTCCCAACACCGCCCCCTCCCACCTCATTGCAAGCGACCCGGTGACAGTGTAATTGCTGAGGCCGCTCGCAGTGAGGGTTTGCACATGCGTAAACCCTGACCATCAGGGCAGGGGCAGGTTTTGAGTTCACAGAGAGAACAAGAATCAGCCACTAGGTACCAACAATGTGTTCCTGATTGGTAATTGCATTATTTCAAGAATAACCAATAAGTATTATATTGTGCACTTGTAAAGTCTGCTACTTCCCAGCAGTGTCTGGGTTGGCTCTGCAGTACGTGATAGGTTCCAAACATTCATTTTCTTCTTTATCACTTGGCCGTCTTACATTATTTATGAAATGGTAAAAGGGCCATTGTAGAGACCCCATCAGTGTTTATCTAATATGTGATTCTTAGACTAACGCAGTGGTGCTCAAACGTTTTAAAATCACGGCACCTCTAGGACAAAAAAAAAAGTGTATAATTAAACAGTGTTTGTCATCCTTAGTTTTAGTTATGTGGTGAGGGACATGATTTGCTTCAGATGTCCACATGTTTTATCATTTGCAGCAACCAGCACTGGTTTTGTTTTATTAGATTGACCAGAAATCTATTGAAGTATCCCTGGACCACCAACCCGAGGCACCCCTGCAAGTGTCCTGGGGCACCCTTGGGTACCTAGGCACACAGTTTGGGAACCACTGCACTAGTGCTTCGTTTTGCTTGAAAATGGCAAAAAAAAAAAAAAAAAAAAAGAATTTAATTTAATGCCTTTTATTTTATTACAGGAAAAATGGTTATGTCTTTTGAAATGAAGCTAGGGTGGGGAAAAGCGGTACCTATCCCTCCACACCCAATATATATTCCCCCGTCTATGATGGAGCACACCCTGCCACCTCCTCCGTCTGGTCTACCTTTTAATGCCCAGCCTAGAGAGCGTCTCAAGAACCCCAATGCTCCCATGATACCACCGCCCAAAAATAAGGACGATTTTGAGAAGGTAATTAACAAAACTTAGCAATGTCTTCTCCTCATCAGTGGTGTTGGATACATATATACACTTATTTACATACATACCTATCTAAATGATATACTGTATTTCTTCTCCTGATTCATTTCCACTATGTACACTTCTAAACCTATCCAAATGTAGTTTAAACAGGTTAGTACGTGTACCCCATGTAGCCAGCCCTTTAAAACACAGAATTCTTCTTTGTATAGTCGAGTGAAAACAATATTTATGACTTTCACTGTTTTGGAAATCTGTTGCTTGCTTAATGTAGCTGTTCCATAGCTGATCGGGGAATAATCACAGTGCACTGCAGATATGTGTTTCCACAGAGTTTGGTTGCTTTTAGGTATTGTATTAGTCCCCAGATATACAGAGCTTGGTTAAAATCCTGGTACTTAAGTTTTTGCTTCAGGCTTTAAATTAAGAGCATGGTGTTTGAATATTGTTGTTAGTACGTTCTTGTTTATAAAATACAAGCACGGACACCTGTTGCTATTACATACACTACTGTTCCTTCTGCAGTAGGGGGACACAGTGAGTTATATTTTACCCATGGACAGGGCACCGGAGAAGAACAGTCTTTCTGCTTCTCTGAATTTATATTGCCATGGTTAAACATTCCCTTCTGCTCTTGTCACTTTTGAAGTGATGGGACTGCCTGCCCTATCCTGGAGAATGAGGCATGGAGGTGATTCTGCATCCCCTCGTATATGATCCCCACAGTTTGTAAAGCTGGGTACACACTAGAGCAGGGCTGGGCAACACTGGCCCTCCAGATGTTGATGAACTACACATCCCAGCATGCCTTGCATCAGTTTCAGCATGGCCACATAGCAAAACTAATGCAAAGCATCCTGGGATGTGTAGTTCATTAACATCTGGAGGGCCGGTGTTGCCCAGCCCTGCACTAGAGCGACAGGCACTCCTTCCGACATCTGAACAAATTACATTGAGTGTATTGTGTTGTGTGTACACACTGCAGTGATATTCATAGAGGAAGGACCGAACACTGTTCTGTCCTTCATTAGCAGGAATGCAGTTGTTAGGGATATCTTTAGTTTTAATGTTCTGCACATCAAACCTAGTGTGATTTTATGTGACCGAGGGAGTGTGCATATTGCCAGTACACACTGCTCATTGTGTACTCTGCTTAACCCTTTGAGTGCCAATTGAATTTGTCAAAATAGGTATGAAAATTGACAAGCAAACTATTTTATTCATCATCATGACCTGTAATGTTTCCGTTATATAGGAAATAGAATCTTTTTTTTTCACAACATTTTTTATTTGAATTTATACAACCAATGTGAGCGACGCTGGAATTTTTAGCTGATCTCACAGATAATGGCACTCAAAGGGTTAACTGAGAGCACCGTTTCAGCGGTAATACTGCTCGTATAATATACTGTGTTTTACCTTGGCCATCACCAGCAGTGAAGCCATTTTTCTTTTGCCCCAAAGCAATCATATGTTAACCAAGCTCTGTATGTGTTCCTAGCTGTGATGTTTTTTTGCCTCTGACTGCTGAGGTGAAGGTCCCCACAAGCATGTTAGACATGAGACAGTTGCCCAAAATGTCATTGGAGCATAGACTGTTGCCCATTAGTAGTATCTGAAATGTTATTGCCTTTCAATTTCCAGTGTAGTACCCATTTGCTGCCTCATGTGTATAATGTCCAGGCGTGCCAGCTGTCACCCACTTGGTGGGCACACTCTCTGTATCATGATAGTATGACTTTCCAGAAGTGCCTGCACAAATTTGTACTAGATGTTTAGTGTTTAAATGAATATGTATATATATATTTTTTTGCTTGTTACTTGTTAACAATACTCACATATTCTATGTTTATTATCTGATGTGACTTCATATACAGACTCTGTCGCAAGCCATAGTCAAAGTGGTTATCCCAACAGAAAGGTACATTTTTTTTTCTTTATTATTACTCATTTGACTTTAGAAAATACCCCCCTGAATTACAAATCATTGGTTGGTGGTCTTGAGGCGGGTGATTGGGGCTTCACTGAGCAACAGTTCATTAATGGCCATCCATTATTACTACTCTGCACAGTACATGTTGTAACTAGTCCTAATTATCCCGTAATGATTATAGTAATTGAGATCGTGCACCTCTTGAGTTCATATTTATAAATAAAGCAAGTTTACATCTGATATGGTCTTCTGGCTTCACATTTCTAGTTATTATCACAAATATAGTGTATAACATACATACATACATACATACATACATACATACATACATACATACATACATACATGTTGATCCCTTATACATAATGCTTGTGACCAGAAGCATTTTGGATAACAGATTATTCAGTCTTTTGGAATATTTATATATTTCAATGAGGTATCTTGTGCACGGGGCCCATGTGTGAAAGCGAAATGCATTTATGTTGTATTAACACATCAAACACATGAAATTCACACAAATAGATATTATTTGTGCATATAACAAGGTTTCAAACCCCTGAAACAAACTTTGTGTATTATGTCAAGCACTAAATTGGAATTCTTGCACATATTTGATGCCAGTTACATATCTTGCACATATTTGATGCCAGTTACATATCTTGCACATATTTGATGCCAGTTACATATCTTGCCCCCAGCAATGCCAGTTACATATCGTGCCCCCAGCAGTGCCAGTTACATATCGTGCCCCCAGCAGTGCCAGTTGCATATCGTGCCCCCAGCAGTGCCAGTTGCATATCGTGCCCCCAGCAGTGCCAGTTACATATCGTGCCCCCAGCAGTGCCAGTTACATATCGTGCCCCCAGCAGTGCCAGTTACCTATCGTGCCCCCAGCAGTGCACGCTACATATCGTGTCCCCCAGCAGTGCACGCTACATATCGTGTCCCCCAGCAGTGCACGCTACATATCGTGTCCCCCAGCAGTGCACGCTACATATCGTGTCCCCCAGCAGTGCGCGCTACATATCGTGCCCCCCCCAGCAGTGCGCGCTACATATCGTGCCCCCCCCAGCAGTGCCTGATACACATCGTGCCCCCAGCAGTGCCTGATACACATCGTGCCCCCAGCAGTGCCTGTTACACATCGTGCCCCCAGCAGTGCCTGTTACACATCGTGCCCCCAGCAGTGCCTGTTACACATCGTGCCCCCAGCAGTGCCTGTTACACATCGTGCCCCCAGCAGTGCCTGTTACACATCGTGCCCCCAGCAGTGCCTGTTACACATCGTGCCCCCAGCAGTGCCTGTTACACATCGTGCCCCCAGCAGTGCCTGTTACACATCGTGCCCCCAGCAGTGCCTGTTACACATCGTGCCCCCAGCAGTGCCAGTTACATATCGTGCCCCCAGCAGTGCACGCTACATATCGTGCCCCCAGCAGTGCGCGCTACATATCGTGTCCCCCCCAGCAGTGCGCGCTACATATCGTGTCCCCCCCAGCAGTGCGCGCTACATATCGTGTCCCCCCCAGCAGTGCGCGCTACACATCGTGCCCCCAGCAGTGCCTGCTACACATCGGGCCCCCAGCAGTGCCAGTTACACATCTGCAGCAGTACTTTTTGCAAAGAACCAAACATTCTTGAAACTATGGTTTTGGGAATCATTTGTATAACCGGTATCTAGATAAGGGATACTCAACCTGTGTATGAATTATAAATATAATATAATATGCACCTTTAGACCTGATGGTGAAAAAGCACTATATAAATAAATATATAATTGCCCTTCCCTTTTAAATTTTCCATAGAAAGAACATAGTGGGACCCTGTTTTAAACTCCCAATTTGTAAATCTTTTTGCTCTAACGCTCCAACCAATTACCATGTGTAAATGTAAAGAATACTTTGTGTAGCGTTAGGCCCCGGTTGCTGAGAACTAGGTCGGGGTGGAACATACACTCTTGCTCAGTGAAGTGCAGTCTTCTCTTCAAGATGAAAAATACAACCTTAAATTATTCACTCAAATTCCCATTGACCTTTGACATTGGCCTTGGTGAGCAACACCACAGCTGAACTGTCTGCGGCAGCGGGGGACCAGGAAAACATCCAGGGAAGGATTGGGAAAGTATTTTGACCAGACATTGGTACGATCGACTCCAATAAATGTGGTTGTTGTTATGATTAAAGCGCTAGACATAACTTTTGGCCAAAACGTAGCTTCCACTTTTATCAATTGTCATTTCTAGCACTTTTCAGTGTTATCCATTTGTATTATCCAAGCTTTCACCTAAAAAAAATGTAATTACCCTTTAAATATAAAACGTGATTTAGACTATAATGCAGACTTGCAGTGAAGCGTATAAATTAGCGTGGAAGAAACAATGCAAAACATTACATGGCCTCGCTTATATCTGTATCGGTGCTCCACTGGAAATTTCCCAGATTAAAGTATGCACCACTGTGCTGCACATGTGCTGCTTTTCCATAGTCGCTAATTACTTATTGTTTATTTTTATTTTTCCTTTGGTTTGGGTGTGTTCGTATTTTATATATATATAAAACCAAAGTAGGCATACATATCTTTCTAATGGGCTGTATTGGCCCTATTTCTGTTGTTGTTTTATGGGAATCTTAGATAAACCCCTTCTTTTCTATGGTAAACTCTGTGGGTGTTGGCCTGTAAAATGAAAAATAAAAAAAAAATCTTATGTATGGAAGCTAATATCCTTCTGTTATTGAAGAACTAAAGTGATTTGGGACTTCCTTAACCCTTTGAGTGCCAAGTGAATTTGTGAAAATAGGTGTGAAAATTGTGTTCATTATAAGGGTATGGATCATCGGGTTGACCTAAAGACGGTCGACAGTCATTAAATCGACACCGTTGGGTCAACATACTGCAAGATCGACGGGGGTCTAGGTCGACCTGGGACAAGGTCGACACATGCATTAGTCTAGGTCAACAGCCAAAAAGGTTGACGTGGTTTTTCACAGTTTTTTTACCCGAATGTCGACACAGCCGACATTGACAG
Source organism: Crinia signifera (assembly GCF_055691185.1). NCBI lineage: Eukaryota > Metazoa > Chordata > Amphibia > Anura > Myobatrachidae > Crinia > Crinia signifera. The sequence continues at coordinate 263,408,621 of NC_139219.1, forward strand.
TTTTAAGTGCACCTCGTCCCCTCGCATGGCATGGCTTCGGGCACACTATTTTTTATTCTCCCCCCCCCCCCCATGCCCTAGTGGATGGTAGGGCATGAAATACCGCCTGTCAGCTCAAAAAACTGTGGAAACCCCATGTTGACCTTTTGACTGTCAACCTAGACCATGTCGACCTAATGAGCTGTCGACCTTGTCCCATGTCGACCATATTTAGGTCAACCAACCGTATCCGCATTATAATGACCTGTAATATTTACCTTATATAGTAAATACAATCTTATTTTACACACCATTTTATATAACAAATGTGAGTGATGCTGGTATTTTTAGTGGATAATTATTTGGAACATCTCATAGATGTTGGCACCCAAAGGGTTAAATATTTTCCTTTTTTTTTTTTTTTTTTGAGCGATGCATTTTGTGTCCTTGTTAATAGCCAACTACAGCAATTATTGGCATTGTACATACAACCACTAAAGATCAATAAAGGGTTATGAAGACCTTCCATTCCCAACAGTATATGGAATAGTGACAGAAGGATTTTGCTTATGCGTTTCCTTTCCATCTTTCATAGGATACTTTAAGCCGTTCTTATTAAAAAGTGAGCATAGCACTTCCAATTAAACACTTATCGTGGTATAATGGTATCAATGTAGCATGGCATTTTAGCCTATAGTTGCCCTCAGTATTCATGTTGCATGACCCTATAGATAGACTTCACTTTAAGCTAGGCTATAACTTTTCTACCTTGGTTGCCAAGAAGATAATGTGTTTTTCATGCTTCAGTGGGACTGATCCTTTAGCTGCTGTAGGACCTCACTGGCCTAGCTTGCACTACATAGCCCCTTCAACGGTGCATTTACACACACTCATATGCTTCATTTCTATGTAGTATTGCAGTGTCTCTAGTTACCAGTATAGGAATTAGGTGGCGTGCAACTAGTGGGTAGGGTGTGAATACATTTTTCTTTAACTGTGCTGTCGTTGTAGGAATTTACTCGCTCTGATACATCGCATGATCGAATTTGTGGTGCGTGAAGGACCAATGTTTGAAGCGATGATCATGAACAGGGAAATCAACAACCCAATGTTCAGGTACAGATTTTAGCTCTATCTCTTCTCCCCAGTCTCCCAGGGCCTCAAAAAGATAATGCTGTGCATACTGTGTTTCTACAGCAATCATTTTTTTTTTGTAAATTTGTATTTATTAGTATAATTAATTACCATATTTATTTTTCATCCAGTAGGGGGCACAGGAGTACTATACGCTGGATATTGAGAGGGGAGGTAGCGTAGTGGGCACCATAGGGTTACAAATATGTACCCAGCATGCTCTGACCCCTCACCAGTTGTCTTTTTAGTACTTACAGGAGCAGGCACTGATTTTTGGAGGGGTTGTCTGACGCCCCTGGATACTTTTATTTTTCACTGAGCAGCGGCCGGGTACCACCCTGCACTTGTTAGCGGTAGCATGGTTCCAACCGTCTAAGAGGTTTCTGTTGCCTAGATGACTGACCTCTTTTATTCCACTACCTCCCAAAGATAGGTTAAAGTTGGAAATTCCCCCTCCGGTAGATGCACAGGGCCTAATTCTTTGTCTCCGTAAAAAGCAAAATTTGTTGTTTAGCGAGTGCTCAAATGCTGCCCCCGGCAAACGACCAAACCCCCCTCCCCCCATAAAAATATTTCTTGTTACAACGCAAGGAAATGTGTTCACAAACATCCCCTCGCATGCATCCCCTAGCAGGAGAATTCCATCTATGGTCACCAACCATAGAATAATTTCTCCTGCCTTCCAGTGTCTGAGTTAGCAGACAAATTTGAGAGAGGTCTCTGGCGGCCAGATCACCAAGATTTTACAGGAACATCTGCAAACCACAGCAGCTCTATGGCAATCTCATGCCTGGAAGATCAACTGGAAGAATCGTCTCTAAAGCCTTCCCAAGAGATTGTCCATTTGGGTGCAGTTCTAGATTTTCGTGTACATAGACCAGTGGTAGCCAACTCTAGCCCCCGAGAGCTACCAACACTTCACATTTTCCAGACAACCTAGCTGCTGCACAGCTTCACTCATTAATCACTGACACATTTTAAAAGATCCACAGATGGAGCTAAATAGCTCACTTGTGATTCTGTGAGGAGACCCGCAAAACATGCACTGTTGGTAGCTCTCGAGGACTAGGGTTGGCTACCCCAGACATAGACTGTTTCTTCCTTCAGACAAGATTCACTTTTTACAGGCCAGAATAAAGTCTCTCCTGCATCCACGCAAGGTATCTGTCTTTGCCTGCATGCAGATCCTGGGGTCGATGGTGGCCAGCTTCGACATGGTGGAATATGGGCAGTTTCATTCTCGTCAGCTTCAACTACAGATTCTTTGCCAGTGGAACAGAGATTATGCTTAGGTCCTGAGTCAGATGATTACACTGACCCGGGATGTCGGTCTCTTTCACGTGGTGGTAGAACAACCTTTTCCAGGGCCGTCCTTATCCCAAATTAGGCCCTAGTCACCACAGGTGTCATCCCAGTGTCATTGGGAATCCCTGGAAAGCCGGCTGCCAATCCATATACTGGAGCTGAGGGCAATATTTCTTGCTCTAGTCTGTGCTCAGTTCCTCATCGCAGGTCTCCCAGTAAAGGTCCAGTCAGACAATGGCACAGTTGGGAGCAGTGGCAGAAGTAACAATAAAAAGAAGTCCTAGATCTTCAGGTGGGCAAATTTTTTGGTACTTATGTAGTATCTGGGCTGCCGATTTCTAAATCGGGTACATCGCATCGCATGCGACCATCGGATGCGATGCGATGACCCGATTTTTCCATAGGAATCAATGTTAAAATGGACTGAGTCCATTTTAACATGGAATTCAATGGGAAAAAGGGGTCCTTTTCATACCCCTACTATCCAAGTGGGCATGGAGTTGGATATAAACCTGTGGCGAGCGTAGCGAGCCACCGAGCCCGAAGCGTGGCGAGCGGACACAGAATACCGTCCCCTCGCGGGGCTCGCTTCGCTCGCTACGCTCGCCACAGGTTTATATCCAACTCCATGCCCACTTGGATAGTAGGGGTATGAAAAGGACCCCTTTTTCCCATTGAATTCCATGTTAAAATGGACTCAGTCCATTTTAACATTGATTCCTATGGAAAAATCGGGTCATCGCATCCGATGGTCGCATGCGATGCGATGCGATATCGCATCGCATCTGATTGTATGCCTTAACTTAAGGCATACAATCAAAAAATCGGCAGCCCAGATACTACATAAGTACCAATTTTTTTTTACCGGCACTGTCTGCGTTGTTCATATCAGGATTTCTCAACTGCGAAGTGGACTTTCCCAATCGTTGGGACATTATCTCAGGCGAATGGGAGCTACTTGAATTCCATCCATTGGTTGACGACTCTATGGGTAGTGCTGGACATCTATCTAATGGCATTTCGGCACAACAACAAAGTCCCAAGATTCAGATCCAGGACAAGAGATCCGGAGGCCTTTCTAGTGGATGCGCTCACAACTCCGTGGCCAGTTTCCACTGGTTTATGCTTTTCCTCCATTCCAACAACTGCATCTACTTTGCAAGTTCAAGAAATTGTGGGGAACCATGATTCTAGCAGCTCCAGATTGCCCTCGCCAAAGCTAGTGCGTGGATCTACAAAGTCTCTGTCATGGCTCCTCTGAGGCTACCTCTCAGGCCAGATCTGCTGTTTTAGGGTCCTTACCATCACCCAGATCTGGGCTGTGTGGCTTTGACGGGATGGCTCTTGAAATATCTCTCAAGGGATTTTTGTCAAAAGTTATTCATACAATGCTACAAGCCAGGAAGCCCTCATCGGATATAATGTACTATCCTGTTTAGAAATATTATTTCTCTTGGTGCTTGACCAGTGGGTTCCAGCCTATAGTTTTTCACTTAGCTCGCCTGTTGGCCTTTCTTCGGGCTGGTTTAGACTTGGGCCTTCGCTTGTCTTCTTTGAAGGTACAGGTGTATGCTTTATCAATACTCTTCGAGAAGAAGTTCTATCGGACATTCGCACCTTCGTTCAAAGAGTCCTTCATGTCCAGCCATTCCCCCACTGGCTCCATGGGATCTCTCCCTGGATCTAAGGGAGTGGAGCTAAGATGGCTATCTTGGAAGGTAGCTTTTGTCTTGCCCATATTCTCTGCCCGTCGGGTGTCAGATCTTGGTACTTCATCTTAGCACTCTCACTTTCTGGTATTTCACCCTGATAGGGCTGCTGATTACCTACCTAGGGTGGTCTCCAAGTTCTATTTTAATCAGAAGATTGTGGTTCCTTCCTTCCCTGGGGCCTCAGAAACTGAGGCTTCTCTTCATGTGGTCTGAGCCTTACTCATTTATCTGCGTAGAAGTAAGACTGTTCATAAGTCTGATTCCTTATTTGTGCTCTGATTCTAATAAGAGAGGCTGACTGTACGCTAAGCCTATCTATCGGCATGTCTGCCGCCTCCCGGATGGGTTGCGGCTCATTCCACCCGATCACTAGATACTTCCTGGCCAGCTAGCCAGAGGGCATCTGCTAAATTGCTCTGTGAGGTGGCTACGTGCTCCTCACCCAGACCTTTTATCAAACAGAGGGGCAATGGCGCCTCGACATGCTGCCTTCAGAGTATACGGAAATCTGGTAAAAAAACGGAAAACTGTGTTATTTCTGCTTTAATGCATCTTGCGCATTAAGTGGTTGGTTTAAATTTCTTGCTTTACTTGTTTAGATTGTTTATTTTATTTGTTTGTCTTGATTTCTTTTTTACTACCTATGTGCCATATAGTTTAAGTTGCAATTCTGTTTTAAATCTATTTATGTAGATGGGGTATGGGGAACTTTGGAGGACCTCTGCACAAGTTGCACCCGTATGTTTACAGAATCACATATGACGTTTATAATGTAGTATACAGTAGTATAGGTTCCACAATAACAAAAAAGGTGTTTATTGAATAATTGAATAAATCACTCTTGTGGAGGTGCACCCCTGAGAGTAAAAAAGTACAGAATTTGGGAGAAAAAGAAAAAAGTACTCTCCTTTGTTTGGGGGCACGCTTATCAAAAAGAAAAAAATCTTTATGTATTGATTATTTAGTTTAAAATTTAACTTTTAATCAACAATTTTAAAAGGGCTTATTGGACAGACACACAAATACAAACTACATGCAACATAAATGAGTGGAAAAAACCACTATTGGACTCCAAAAAGTCCCTCCAGCGTTGTGTCGCTGGTAGTATTACACCACTGTGGGTGGATAATTTACCACTAATGTGGATTAAAGTGATACACTGATTTTCAAAAGAAAAATGCTAGTAGCGAAATGGGTTAATTTCAATGAATGGGTTACATCCAACAAATTGTATGGTGTGTATCCGTAAATATTATCAAATTGCAACAAAACACCATAACAAATTGTTCAGTCGGCAATAATTTGTGACAACAAACATAGAGCTCCAAATGCTATCGGTAAAGACAGGTAACGCAGCGATAGCCACAGCAAGAGAGTGATTTCTACTTCTCATCTGGCAGGGATATAGAGTTCCACGGTGGTGCACACTAAACAATAATGCTTTGTCGACCAACTGGTAATTAGCCCTAAGTCGACACCGTAAGCAGAATGTGTACTCAGCCCGTTTTAATGAAGTTATACTGGAGTAGTATAGAGGAATAGCATCTGCTGTCTTTTCCCCATTAAACAGGTGCCCTGTTGACACTGTCAGTGCAGGGTCCAGCCGTTATTTGAATGGGTGGAGATGACAGAGCTGATAAAGAGATGAGTAGGGAGTGTTGTGTCAGCGTGACAGCAAGTTGACTTATGCCTAATGGGCTAGTAGGCTGCTGCTTCCCAGTGTTAAACCATTGGTGGGAAGTGAGCGGTACTCACCATAGGCTGCGTAGAAAATAGATAGTGGAGTATCTTTTTCCACTTGTATGAAGGTATAAGGTGCCCTGTTGACTAATAGTCAGAGCAGGGTCCTGCCGAATCCCCCTTTAGTGTCAAAAATAACTCCTAGCAGAAATATGTGCATGAGATAGGAGATAGAGGGAGAGAGGTAAAGGAAAACGTCTGGGTCTGTTTTTAATAGTTATCAACTCCCATTGCTAAAAGGCATTGGTGGCAGTGATATTAAATACTATGCCTCAGACGTTTTAGAAAGGTTAGCGGGTATCCCCAATATGGCTGTAAACGAGGCCACAAGTGTTAGATCACTAACTGGCACCAATTAATCTTATGCGCTCAGCATACGTGAAGGGACATTACCGCATTACCGCAAATAAGGGGTGAGAAGAGAGGGCGCAGTGTGGCTAACACTGCTTACCTGCCGCCGGGTAGCTTCTATGTTGTCCTGGTGGATGTCTCCCGACCGGCGCTGAGTAGCGGCGTCAGGTCTCGCCGGCGCCGGATGTGGTCTGAGAGAAAAAAGAAAGAGCAGACAGCTGTTTCGCTCCGATAGCGAGCTTCGTCAGTGCTGACGTGGGTGCCGTCCGTGAGTCTATTTATTGTCCACACCATTGGCTAATTGCCTGGAGGTGTGTCACGGACAGCTATTGCGGGTTTATCCATCACTGACGAAGCTCGCTATCGGAGCGAAACAGCTGTCTGCTCTTTCTTTTTTCTCTCAGACCACATCCGGCGCCGGCGAGACCTGACGCCGCTACTCAGCGCCGGTCGGGAGACATCCACCAGGACAACATAGAAGCTACCCGGCGGCAGGTAAGCAGTGTTAGCCACACTGCGCCCTCTCTTCTCACCCCTTATTTGCGGTAATGCGGTAATGTCCCTTCACGTATGCTGAGCGCATAAGATTAATTGGTGCCAGTTAGTGATCTAACACTTGTGGCCTCGTTTACAGCCATATTGGGGATACCCGCTAACCTTTCTAAAACGTCTGAGGCATAGTATTTAATATCACTGCCACCAATGCCTTTTAGCAATGGGAGTTGATAACTATTAAAAACAGACCCAGACGTTTTCCTTTACCTCTCTCCCTCTATCTCCTATCTCATGCACATATTTCTGCTAGGAGTTATTTTTGACACTAAAGGGGGATTCGGCAGGACCCTGCTCTGACTATTAGTCAACAGGGCACCTTATACCTTCATACAAGTGGAAAAAGATACTCCACTATCTATTTTCTACGCAGCCTATGGTGAGTACCGCTCACTTCCCACCAATGGTTTAACACTGGGAAGCAGCAGCCTACTAGCCCATTAGGCATAAGTCGACTTGCTGTCACGCTGACACAACACTCCCTACTCATCTCTTTATCAGCTCTGTCATCTCCACCCATTCAAATAACGGCTGGACCCTGCACTGACAGTGTCAACAGGGCACCTGTTTAATGGGGAAAAGACAGCAGATGCTATTCCTCTATACTACTCCAGTATAACTTCATTAAAACGGGCTGAGTACACATTCTGCTTACGGTGTCGACTTAGGGCTAATTACCAGTCGGTCGACAAAGCATTATTGTTTAGTGTGCACCACCGTGGAACTCTATATCCCTGCCAGATGAGAAGTAGAAATCACTCTCTTGCTGTGGCTATCGCTGCGTTACCTGTCTTTACCGATAGCATTTGGAGCTCTATGTTTGTTGTCACAAATTATTGCCGACTGAACAATTTGTTATGGTGTTTTGTTGCAATTTGATAATATTTACGGATACACACCATACAATTTGTTGGATGTAACCCATTCATTGAAATTAACCCATTTCGCTACTAGCATTTTTCTTTTGAAAATCAGTGTATCACTTTAATCCACATTAGTGGTAAATTATCCACCCACAGTGGTGTAATACTACCAGCGACACAACGCTGGAGGGACTTTTTGGAGTCCAATAGTGGTTTTTTCCACTCATTTATGTTGCATGTAGTTTGTATTTGTGTGTCTGTCCAATAAGCCCTTTTAAAATTGTTGATTAAAAGTTAAATTTTAAACTAAATAATCAATACATAAAGATTTTTTCTTTTTGATAAGCGTGCCCCCAAACAAAGGAGAGTACTTTTTTCTTTTTCTCCCAAATTCTTAAATCTATTTATACCATGTTACCCATGTGTCTCCCTAGTGTTTTATTTCTAAACATGTTCTCATTCATGTATCTTTTGTTTTGCAGGTTCTTGTTTGAAAACCAGACACCTGCCCATGTATATTTCAGATGGAAACTTTACTCCATATTACAGGCAAGTAAATACAGCTTACATGGTGAAATCTATTTTTTTTTCTGTATATGTTTTCCCTCATTAGAAAACTCAGCTTTATTAACCACTTTATTATCTCTATTTACACCTATAAGCCATAACATGAAAACCTCTGACAGTTGAAGTGAATAACACTGTTGTTTTATAGCAATGGTGCCTGTGAAGGTGAGGGATATACACTGAGTGGCCAAATAATTATGACCACTTGACACTTATACGCAGATCGACCATTACTTCACATTGTTGCCGCTAGAGGGCGAGATAGCTATAAAAACAGAACAAGTGAAGCATCAATTGCACTGTGTTGCCTGTGAAGAAATGGGCAAAAACCATGATTTAAATGAGTTTGAATGTAGGTGCTTGAACAGTCGGAACCAGTATCAGCAAAACGGCTGCACTTGTGAAGTGTCGAGAGCAGCAGTTATTAATGTTTACAGAGAGTGGACTACCAGGCGGAAAACTGGGTCTCAACATCAGGCTTGTGGTCATCACAGGTTACTGAATGCTCGATCTGAAAGGAGACTTGCCAGAGTTGTCCAGTCCAACAGAAGAGCAACAGGATGTCAAATTGTGGTGAATCTTAATCAAGGAGCAACTGTGAAGGTCTCTGAAGGAACTGTTCGCCACACAGTATAGACTATGGAAGCTGACGACCTGTTCGAAAGCCTCTACCGTCTGTCTTGAACAAGAGCACACATCTCCAGTTCACAAAGGAGAACAAGGATTGGACAATAGATTGGAAAAAGGTCACGTGGTCCGTTGAATCGCATTTTCAATTACACCATGCAGATGGCAGGGCGCGAATATGGAGAAAACAGCACGAAAGCATGGACCCCAACTGCATTGCCGCAAACACTTCAAGCTGATGGAGGCAATATTATGGTTTGGGGGATGTCTTCTTGACATTGTATGGGTACTTTTATTGCTGTGGAACAACGCCTGAATGGCCAATGGTATTTGAATGTTATCGCAGATAGTGCTGTAAAGCTGGCATTGTCCGCAGATGGTTCGAAGAGCATGACAGAGACTTTACCTTGCTTAGTTGGCCTGCACAATCACCAGATCTCAATCCAATTGAGAATCTGTGGGATGAGATCGAACGGGCCATCAGGCAGCTGGATCCAGTACCATCAAATCTTAAGGAATTGGAAAGTGCAGTTCATCAAATATGGTCTCAAATTCCTCAGACCACCTACCAACATCTCAGAGTCTATGCCAAGAAAAATACATGCAGTATTAAGGGCAAAAGGTGGTCCAACATTGTATTGAGGGGGTGGTCAGAATAATTTGGCCACTCAGTGTATTTTAGGCAGCAAATGAACACTCTGTTTTGGTAGTTGCGATGGAAGCCTCAAAATGGGCGAGCACAAAAATCTAAGTGCCTTTGTAGTGGGCCAAATTGGGATGACTGGACAACTGGGTCAGAGCATCTCCAAAATGGCAGGTCTTGTGTTCCCCGTATGCAGTGCTTCATAGATAATGAAAGTGGTTCAAGAAGGGGCAACTGGTGAACCTATAATAGGGTCACTGGTACTCCAGACTCATACGTGGGAGTTAAGGCTAGCCCATCTTGGCCTATGCCACAGACGAGCTAATTTAGCACAAATTGCTGAAAAAGTATATGCTAGAAATTTGTAAGAACACTTGTCAGAGTGTCCATGCTGACGTCTTATATATTATATTTGTGTGTATGTATTGCGGCCAATTAAAGCTCAAACTGCTGCTTAATTTCTTTATTTAGGGAGATTCTCCAACAAAGTGGAGGACCGAAGATTTCAGAATGTTTAAGAACGGATCACTGTGGAGGCCGCCGCCATTGAATCCATACTTGCATGGCATGACTGAGGAACAGGAGACTGAGCCCTTTGTTGAAGAGTCCATCAAAAAGGGTTCTCTTAAAGAAGAGTATGTCTGTTTTCTTCTTCTTTTCTAATAACAACTTATCGAGTGGAGTACAGTTTAGAATGATGAATTTCCAGGCATGTAAAATGTTACACATTGAATACGTTTTAACCTCTTCAGTGGCAATCCTGAGAAATTTCCGGGCTGTGCCTCAGTGCCCAGTCTGGCAAGCCCGGAAATCACTGAACTCAAGCACCTTCAGCGCTGCCTGCCTCCCCCTCCTCCTCCCCCTCCCCTCCGGCTTTTGTTTTGAAATCCCTAGCGCTGGCTTATGACAAGCCGGCTCCCGGGGACGGGATGCGGGGACGCAGGTCCGGCCAGCGGGAGGCAGTGGTGGGTTTTTTCTAAAAACCCACCAAAAAAAAAAACTCGCCCAGACTTTGCATAGTGCAGCGCTATGCAAAGCAGTCCTTTAAAGCCGCTCTTCTACTGGTAATACCAGTCTCTCCAAGGCTTGATATATACTCCTTTTATTAAGAAAATTCTGAAGCACACCAAATGCTTAAAAGGCTTGATAATTCTCCCCTTGCATGAATTCCTCTTCGCTGTGGTCTACATGGGTATTCTTTTTCTAGGAGTAAAATGCTTCCTGCTGTTATTTAATGTCATCAGTTTTATTATGTTGAGGAAGTGTATAAGCTTTGCATGGTCTACGCTGCATGGCTGCAATTGTCAGTTTTGTGTTTCAGACAAAGGGACAAATTAGAGGAGGTATTACGAGGTTTAACGCCACGGAAGAATGACATTGGTGAAGCGATGGTGTTCTGTCTTAACCATGCCGAAGCAGCAGAGGAGATTGTAGACTGCATAGCAGAGTCTTTGTCTATCCTCAAAACCCCGCTCCCTAAAAAGGTATTGTTAGCAGTTTATCATTTTACATATAGCTAACTATTTTGCTGTACTTGTTGCTTTAGAGTAATGTCTGACATTATGTGTAATTCTGTTCTACAGATTGCCAGACTCTACCTGGTGTCTGATGTCTTGTATAATTCTTCAGCTAAAGTCGCCAATGCATCTTACTACAGAAAATTGTAAGTATTTCTCTTTGCAAGTAATTCTTTTACACAGAAAATAGTTAATACAGATGCACTCTATAATACTAAGCACTGACAATCATAATACTTATCCTAAACTGAAATGTAACAGAGCAATATTTAGGTGCTTTGTATAATTTTTGGCCAAAAATATGGGCCCAGCGTCTAACCTCTGGTGAATCCCGTGCCATTGACTTGGACATTGGTATTAGGGACCCACCAGATAAGGTCACCTGGTTGCGGTTGGTGGGGGCATATTTTTGTCCAAGAAGTATGCTAAGAACCTCCGTTTTGCTCTGTTTCTTTGCAGAGTTTATTATTCTGATTAGCAGTGCTATAGTTATGGTGCTAAAAAAAAAAAATAATATTAATAATAAAAATGTGTGCGTCTGCATTTTTTTTCTTTTTTATTATCTGTGTGCACAGTAGCACCTCTTATACCAGTTATGGCTAACCTTGTCACTCCAGATGTTGTTGAACTACACATCCCAGCATGCCCTGCAACAGTTTTAGCATGGCCAAATAGCAAACCTGCAGCAGGGCATGCTGGGATGTGTAGTTCAACAACATCTGGTGTGTCAAGGTTAGCCATCACTGTCTTATACTATTCCTCTATCATCAATCTGGGTATAGCCATTACATGTGTGTTTTATAGTGTGGCAAAATGAGTTTGGCACTAACTAGTTAAAAGATCACCCCCCTTTTATAATTAAGTTTGCCATACTATCCCTTGCGACTGGGACACTTATGCATTGGCGGGTACTGTAGCTGTTGACTTCAAGCCTGCATCGTCATTTATATCAGCCCCGCAAACTTGAGTACTTCAGAGGTGCTCCAGTTTACAGGTTTAGTATGGTAAGCTTAATAATAATGCCTTCCTCCTCCCACCAGATCCTCCGTTTCACTAGACACTATTGGCTGTTCTAGCCTATGGAATATACCAGTTTTCATTGCTTTATGGTTTTGGGGTATAGTCTATGTTTTGTTTAATTTAAAGCGCACTGCCTCTATCAGACATCACAATGTTACTATCTGGTGTTCCCTTTATAAAAGGCGCCCATTCGAAAAGACTGATTTATTTATTCCTCTTATAGATCACCGTGCAGTATTTTGTGTAGCAGCATATCTATATTATATCTCACTGTTGGCTTATGTCTGCCTGAGAATGTGGCGTAGTAGAGAGACACAATGCTACCACCAGCATAAGCGTTGCTTTCCATGACCTCATTTCTGTAATAGCGTCCAGTCACTTATTTCGGTCTGTGACTTGATCTCCTGGTATTTGTGATGATAAAGCTGTCACATTACATGTGAACTGGATAACCAATTCTTAATTATCATCTTCAGCTTTGAAACAAAGTTATGCCAAGTATTTGCTGATCTGAATGCTGCCTATAGAGCTATACAAGGGCATTTACAGTCAGAGAATTTTAAGGTGAGTAAATATAGTCCGTTACTATAAAAGGTCTGATTGCCTTGTGCTGATATTCTTTTACTTTTAATATAAAAAAAAAAAAGGTCTATATATTTTAGTGGTACTTGTGTAATTTCACGGCGCCGGCATGGCGCCTTGCGTCGGAGTCCCCTTGCGGGGCTCACTTCGCTCGCCCACGCTGCGGGCTCGGTGGCTCGCTACGCTCGCCACGCTATTTAAAATCAACTCCATGCCAACATGGGTAGTGGAGGTATGAACTATCCATGTTGGCATGGAGTTATGTTACTTTTTTTAAAATAGTTTGTGCCGAGTGTAGAACCCGGAAGTAGCACGGCGCCATGCTGGCGCCGTGAAACTACACAAGTACCATTTTAGTTTCTTTGAACAAGTTCACATTTAACAGCAATTGGTATTTTATTGTAAAATTATTATTATTATTATTATAATTTTATTTATAAGGCGCCACAAGTGTTTCGCAGCGCCGTACAAAGGAACAATACAGGGAGACAAAACTTGGCATAACATTGAATAAATAACAAAAATACAGTACAAATAAAGAGCACCACAGTTCAATACACATTACAGCTTAAATGTAAGTAGTGAGGACTCAATCAACATAAAACTAGAGGCTTGAGGCCAATGATGGAGATGAGTATGAAGATGGTCACTGAGTGTTGGAGTAAAGGAGAGCTGTGAGTGAAATGTGAAGAGAAGTGGGCTTTGACAACAGGAGGGAAGAGGGCCCTACTCGGAGGAGCTTACAATCTAGTAGGAAGGGGAGACAGACAGATTACAAGAGGTGCAAGCGAGGGGGTGGTGGTTAGATAGCAGGATGTAAACAGGCAAGGGGTCGGAGAACCAGCTGGTTTATGCAGTGGAAGGGTACGCTTTGATGAATAGGGGAGTTTTCAGTGCCTGTTTGAAGCTTTGCAAGGTCGGGGAGAGTCTAATGGAGCGAGGGAGTGCGTTCCACTGAAGGGGTGCAGCACGGGCAAAGTCCTGTACTCTAGCATGGGAAGCAGTGATCAGGGTGGAGGAGAGACGACAGTCGTCAGCTGACCGTAGAGGGCGGGAGGGTGTATGAATGGAGATGAGGTTAGAGATATATGGAGCAATGGAATTAGAGATGGCCCTGTATGTGAGTGTGAGGTGTTTGAAGAGGATTCTGTAGGGGAATGGAAGCCAGTGCAGATTTTGTTGAAGGGGAGTGGCAGAATTAGAGCGTCGGGAGAGGAAGATAAGCCTGGCTGCAGCATTGAGGACAGATTGGAGAGGAGCTAGTTGGGATTGAGCAAGGCCAGTGAGAAGAGCATTACAGTAGTCAAGCCGTGAGATGACTAATGAGTGGATGATCAGCTTAGTTGCACTCTGTGAGAGAAAGGGCCTGATGCGAGCAATGTTGCGTAACTGGAACCGGCAAGAATGGGCCAGGGCTTGGATGTGGGGTGCAAAGGAGAGGGAGGAGTCAAGTGACACCCAGGCAGCGGAGTTGGGGAACAGGGGAGATGATGGTGTTGTTAACAGTGATAGAGATATTAGTAGGGGGCATAGCTCTGGGTGGGGGAAAGATAATAAGTTCGGTTTTGTCCATATTCAGCTTCAGAAATCGCTCAGACATCCAGGTAGAGATGGCAGCGAGGCAGTTGCAAACTTGAGAGAAAACAGTGGGGGACAGATCAGGAGAGGAGAGGTAGATTTGGGTGTCATCTGCATATAGGTGATATTGGAAGCCAAAGGAGTTAATGAGTGCACCCAGAGAGGAGGTGTACAGAGAGAACAGAATGGGGCCAAGGACGGAACCCTGAGGGACCCCGACAGGAAGGATAGAAGGTGGTGAGGTAGAGCCAGAGGCAGAGACTGAGAAGGAACGGTTGAAGAGGTAAAATGGAATACGTTTAGGACTGGAACTTTCTTGTATATTCAGTAAGGATATTGTTAAAAGTATAGTACCCCTAATCTGAGCCACCCTAGATATCTAAGTGCAGTGTAGAAACACAACTGTAACCCAGAATAATGGGGGGAGAGAGGTCCTATAGGGTTATCGGGAAAGATACCGCTCCAGGCTTGTCGTATTCTGGATGCCGTCCACATCTTTTGACAGCCAAAGGGAGTTATGTCTCCAAAGGTAGGCCACCCCTATGGAACTTTAAAATAAGTGCCACAAAAGTGAGTGAACTTATACACCTGGGAGAAGGTACTCTGATACAAACACCATAACATTTCTAGAGAAGGAATTGTGTACTCAGGTTTTCCATGATGGAATCTTCATTATAGAGAAAAGATGATACGCATATAGAGAAACAGAAGACAAAAGCCGTAGCTCCCAAAAAGGAGAGATTGGGGGGCACAAGAGTTCAGAGAAACACATATTGTTGTCATTTTTTTACAACCACAATAAGTCTTGAAAAATATTACTGTAAGTGCCAAGGGGCCTTGGTCCTGGCAACCTGTAGGATCGTACAAGTTTTTATAGTGCTAAATCTTAGCAGTGATTGTCCAGAGAAGCTCCGAGATGAAGATGACTTGGGCTTATATGTTGAGCTATTTTAAATGCCGAAAGTGGTGGTCAACTATGATTCCAGGAAATGCACAGGATTATAATCTCCCACCTTCTCGAGTAAACCAACCAGATAAACATTACTGCAGCAGAAATGCACCCATCCTTGTCTACCAGTTTTTGTTGTGGCATGCCACCATCTGAAATGCAAGGTTAGCCATGAAGGCATGGGGCCAGCAATACCTTCCAACTTGGTAATATCTCCTCAGTTGGTTTAGGGGGAAAACAAAAAATAAGAGCTTTTGTTTAACTTGGCTAAACTAATGTGAATATGGCCATTGTCCATTCATGTTGCACTCTTAATGATGATGATGTATTGTGTAGGATCATGTTGCCCCAATGTGCAAATCTATACAAAAACCATGGTTACCATTGTGCCCTGCACCTCCTGTTTTGTCTGCCTTCTCCGTAACTTTATTCAGGATCATTTCCTGTTGCAGTGTAGGAGGGTATAGCGTTGGAGTGTTAAATGAGTAGAAATACAGATCTATTTGTTTTGTTGTGTTTACCTATTTAGCATAATCTGAATTCCTGAATACCTGGAAATATTGTTCCTCACCTGTCTATCCTAGAAGTCCCAGAATGCTTTCTTCAGCAGTTCCTTTTGTGTTCTTTCCATACAGCAACGAGTTATGGCTTGCTTCCGTGCCTGGGAAGACTGGACCATTTATCCAGAGCCCTTTTTAATCAAATTGCAAAATATTTTTCTTGGTCTTGTAAATATTGAAGAGAAAGAAATCGAGGTAACACATCATAAAATTGTAAGAAACTATGCCGCTTGCTTTCTGTATGGTAGTATGGCACACTAGTCCACAGTAGTACCTATGTTTCTGTTGTGTTGCTAGGAGGTAGTTGATGACTTGGATGGTGCCCCAATTGAAGAAGAAATTGATGGGGCTCCACTGGAAGATGTTGACGGAATTCCAATCGATGGTGTTATACTTGATGACCTGGATGGTATACCCATAAAAGTGCTTGATGATGAATTGGATGGCATTCCATGTAAGAGTTTTATCTTATTTCCGCAGTCTCATAAGCTGCATAGTGACTATTCTCTACTTTATTTATTCACTGAAACAATGTTTTTTTTTTTTTATTTATATTAAAAAGTGTACCTCGGTGATGACTCTAAAAAGAATGAGCCAATTTTTAAAGTGGCACCATCTAAATGGGAGGCTGTAAATGAATCCGAGTTGGAGTCACAAGGTGAGTAACCATGTAATTGTAAATTACATAAAAGAAAATGATTGCTGAATGAATGAATGAATATTTGAATAAGTAAGTCTTTCTTTTCCTTCAGCAATACTGGGGGCTAAGCGGCACAGTGGCACAAGTAATAATTAAATGTATAGGAAATCACGGTCTAGTTTTGATTATAGTGGATAACTTATTAAAACCTGAATGTGCAAAATTGTTGATATGTGGAACCTGTTGTACTGTTCAAAAAATATATATATATATATTATTTTATAAAATTATAAATAAAGATTGAATTTAAAAACAAAACATGTAAATGTAATAAATGCCCTGTAATTGCTGTGTACACTTGTTTTTTTTGTAGGGTGGGTTTAATGTTTCCCTGTAATGTCTGCATCGCTTTTAAATATTGACGGTACTTGTTTTCTAGCACGGCGCCCGTTGGGGTTGATCGCATGCCTTAAGTTAAGGTACTTAAGGCATGAGATCAACGCGGAGGATCTGATTTTCTGTCAATTACCAGCTTAATTTGCCGGTAAAGACAAAATCGCGTTGATAGCGTCCATCGCGGCCCATTATAAAGGGCCGCGATGCGACTGACGCGATCAACACGATTTTCCCATAGAGAACAATGTTAAATTTGTTTTAAAGTTAAAATCGCGTTGATCGCATGTCATTATAATGGCATCCGATGCGATCGACGCAATCAACCCGATTGTACATAGAGAACAATGGGAAAAGGGCCAATATGGCCAATTTCTCATTGTATATGCCCCCTAATGGGTTTTAAGTATGGTTAATGGCCCCCTATTGTTAAAGGCACCCCACTATTGACGCCAACTCGAAGCTTGGCGAGCGCAGCGGTACGCGTCCTCGGACCTTTTCATACCCCCACTATCCACGTCGGCGTGGAGTTGATTTTATATAGTGTGGCGAGAGTAGCGAGGGGATGCGTATACCTGTGAAGTTATGCGCATCCCCTCGCTGCGCTCGCCACGCTTCGGGCTCGCCACGCTTCGGGCTCGCCACACTATATGGTTGGTTGGCATGCGATCGACGCGATTTTTGCGGCCCCGATCAATACAATTAAAATCAGTGGCGCCGTGCTAGGAAACAAGTACCATATTGACACTTTATATGTGTACATTAATAGGACATTGTATGGCCATTGCATGTTTGCAATATAGAACTTGCTTTGTTTGAATATAAACAAGTGGTGTTATGTTTTTTTTTTCTCCTTTAGCTGTCACAACGTCTAAGTGGGAATTGTTTGACCAACATGAGGCTTCTGATGAGGAAGAGAATCAAAAGTAAGGACAGAGAATTAGGTCTGCATGTGTCCTCTAGGAAAATGCTCTATGTTCATACTAGTTTAAATGAAAAGGTAGCATATGACTATGGGCCTACAGCCATGTCACGTATTAATCGGTACACTTCTCTTTTAACCATGAGTGGTAGTTGCCATTTTCCCATTAATGCCACTTTTTTTTATCAAATATTTTTTTGTGAGTTGGAGCATTTCATACATAGCCAGCAATGCAACTGTGTCCCCTACTTTTGAATTTTAATTAAACTTGCACCTGAAGACTCTGATTTACCACTTTGCTTATGAAAAATATAGAATCTTATTTGGGCCACAATTCTGATTCATTGCAGCCAGGAAGAGGATAGTGAGGATGAAGACGATACACAGAGTTCTAAATCAGAGGACCAACACTACTACTCCAACCCCATTAGAGATGACCTCTCGGACTCAAAGTCCACGAAATACTCTGAAATGACGGAAGAGAAGCGCATCAAACTTCGTGAAATTGAAGTGAGTAAAAAAATGTTTTGCATATCCCCTAATTCCCATCTCTGCTCAAGCTTCTAACCACAAATTACTTTTTATTACATTTAAAATACTTCTCAACCTTCCCTCACCCAAGCTCCCAGCCACTATCAAGTCCTATACATATAAAAGACTACATGAGAACTTATTTGGTTGTGGCATAGCAAAGGATTCTCCGCTCCAATAGATAACCTTTGTACCTGGTTTTATTCATGTCATTAACTGCATACAACCTCTGAATGGAAAGAGCCTGGCTGTCCAAATACTCCCCCCCCCCCCCCCCCACTGTATGTACAATGTATTGTCAGTGTGTACCTGCGATTGTGTGTTTCCAGCCCATCTGATATGCTGCACCTCACATGGGCCTACCCTGCTGACGACTGCATGCAGGTGAATGTAGTGGGTGGCGGTATATCGCGTGGGCGTACACCAGATTGTGCAGGTGTACATACCTTACCATCGGTCCTTCTATCAGCTGGGACACATCATCCTGATGCATACCCATAGTATTTCATCAACCATTTTGCTGTGTACACACTTGTACAATCTGCATGAGATCCAGATGAGATTATAATTTAGACTATCTGCATACAATATATACAATTTAGACTATATCGTGCAGATCTGCACGATATAGTCTATGCAGCCAAGACTTTCTGGCTGCGATA
Organism: Crinia signifera; assembly: GCF_055691185.1. Lineage (NCBI taxonomy): Eukaryota > Metazoa > Chordata > Amphibia > Anura > Myobatrachidae > Crinia > Crinia signifera. Next base: position 263,427,448 of record NC_139219.1, read on the forward strand.
CGGGAGCGCGCATCGAGATCGCAAGGGATAAAACCCTTATGCTGTGTACACACTTGTATAATCTGTATGAGATCCAGATGAGATTACAATTTAGACTATCTGTATACAATTTAGACTATCTGCATACAATTTAGACTATCTGCATACAATTTAAACTATATAGTGCAGATCTGCACTATATAGACAGGGCAGCCAAGACTTTCTGGCTGAGACATGGGAGCGCGCATCTGGATCGCTTGGGATAAAACCCATGCAATCTGCATGAGATCCAGATGAGATTTTGACTATATAGTCAAAATCTCATCTGGATCTCATGTAGATTGTATAATGCTGTGTACACACTAGTACAATCTGCATAAGATCCAGATGCGATTACAATTTAGACTATCTGCATACAATTTACACTATCTGCATTCAATTTAGACTATATAGTGCAGATCTGCACTATATAGACAGGGCAGCCAAGACTTTCTGGTTAAGATATGGGAGCGCGCATCTTGAACGCATCTGGTTCGCTTGGGATAAAACCCATACAATCTGCATGAGATCCAGATAAGATTTTGACTATATAGTCAAAATCTTATCTGGATCTTATGCAGATTGTATCAGTGTGTACACAGCATTAGTGTGTACACAGCATAAGATATTAATTCATCCTTGTCTAATTTAGAAGTCATTAATGCATTTTCTTTTTGTTTTTATAAAGGTAAAAAAACTTACCACATTCACTGTAACGATTTTTTATACTGGAGATACAATACTTAGTAAAGGGATGTATAAAACTTGTACTGATTATTAGTAAATTATTTGTATACTTTGGTGGATTACTGAGCAATTTGTGCTCACACCTAACGTATGTTATTAATGATGTTTTATTCTTACTGGTTTTTTTTTATGGAGTTTTTTTTTTTCTTTCTTTTTTCCATATAGCTGAAGGTAATGAAATTCCAGGATGAAATTGAGTCTGGGAAAAGGCCGAAGAAATCTGGGCAAAGCATTCAGGAACAAGTGGAACACTATCGGATAAAGTTGCTCCAGAGGGTACAATTGATTTTGCAGTATTATTGATCTCTATTTTTTTGTTTTTTCTATGTACCCCCGTCAATATTATTTTGGCATGATATATCGACAGCTATGATGTCAACAGCACATTGTCAACCCGAGAATGCCTACACATTAGTAATATCTGTATATGTTTAGTGTCTGGGTGTCACCTAGACACTGCCGTCTGTTGGCAGCAAGTGAAACTACATCTTTCTCTCACAGAGGCAATCCTGTACAATTAGCTGCCTTATTAGCTTTCTAGGCATTTTCTTTGAGCAGGCTTACTAGTTCTTAAATATAGGATTTGACAGCAGAAAACCACTTGCCTCCTTTTTAACCTTAGAATAGCCTAAAAACCTATGAAATCATTAGTTCTTTGTAAGAATACCCTTATGTCTATCCAAAGCGTGTTTAGATTGCTCCACTGTATTAGATTGTACCACATCTGTGGGGCGGCTATTCCCGTTGTCTGCTAGCCCGTGAAGTAATTTTTCCTCACATTTCCCCTGAAAATAGATTCCTCCGGTTTCAGCATGTGTACTCGTGTCCTAATACTACTTCTCTTCCTTTGAAGAATGTCTCCCTCCTGCTCAGATGTGTCCACATACATCTAGCTCTCTCGTTCATTAAACAGCCTTTCCAGCCGTGCCATGATGCCACTCAGTAGCTGTAACTTTTTCCAGTAAAATGTGTCTTATTCGCAAAGCGATGCAAATAAGATGCACAAACAGCTTCTGCTGACTTCAAATTAACATGCGGCATGCCTATATTCCGTGTGTAACTGCAGCTGAATCTGTATACCTAATGCTAAGTTACATTGATTAGCATTTCTTATGCAGATACACACACAATACAGGGATGCTGCATATCATTTAATCGACAGAAGCAAATTATTATGCATCGCTTTGCAAATAAGATATTGCAATAGGAAAAGTTAGACACAGACACTTGGCTATTACTACAGAGTCACATGGCACTCGCACATTATGTGAGTAACGCGACTTGTAGCGCATAGAGGATAGATGTTTGTGGACACGTGTACCTTGTCTTCATTTGATTGAAAGTTTCTATAATGCCCCCCCCCCATCCTGTTTAGCTCAGCCCCATTCCCGTGTAGCTCTGCCCTCTTTTGTTCCCTGCTGCTGCTTTTTTTTCACTGGGGCAGCAGGGCTGGAGCTCCATGCATCAGGTCCACTGCCTGATCTGTCAGGGCACAGGAGCAATGGCAGCCAAATGCTGCAGGTGAAGTGACTGGAGCCGGAGAGGGTCCCGGCAGTGACTATAGGTCAATATCACTCGCGTCGTTTGTCACTGCCACACGCTGAACAATGTGCACAAGCAACCTGAGCAATATTGTCCAAATTGAGCTGCATGCCCGGTAGATACAGATGCTCGTTAACGGCGTGCATCGTTAAGGATACACACTAGCCAATATTCTTATCAATATCGCTCAGAAGCCTTTTTCTGAGTGATCTTAATAACAATATCTTCTAGTGTGTATGGGCCTTTTATATTTGTGTGTGCCTCCAGTCAATTCAATTTTGGATAGTGTAAATGTATGGGTTGAGATTTGTTGCAGCTCTTTCTTTTTAAGAATTTTTTCATTTCCCTACAGTTGTAACGCCCTTGGCTTGTAATGTACGTCACTTTGTCTGATTTATAACTGTAGATATGACCATAACGGACCCGGAAGTAATCGGTTGTCTTGGGTTGAAGTTGTGACTGTTAGCAGGGAAATTGAGGACCTCCCATTAATGTTGTTTTTTTTTTTTTTTTTATTAACCCTTTCAAGTTCAATGTCTAGTCAAGTTCAACAGTCCTAGCGCTAGTATCAGATCCAATGGTGAGCCACTTTAAAATAAGAACATTAACAATGTTCAACATTCATTATAGACCATTTGCGAATAAATAAAAAAAATTACAATTAATTTAAACCAGACTGTTTGAACTGCAAACAAAAATGTAAACTGCAAAAGGTTAATCTATATGGAAAAACATCAATGTCTGTATATGTTTTTGCTGTCATGTTCCTAAATCTATTCAGCATACATCCCATGCCTTTTGTGTTGGCTTGCATTCAGCTTGTGACACAGGTACCTGTTAGGACTGTAGAATCCTAATGACCCCATCACTGCACACTGTTCCTTTCTCCGGGGAGAATGTGCATGTGAACTTGAGTAAATGGTCCCAAGGTTCATTAGAGCATCAGATTAGCAGTTAAGTGAAACGTTCAAGACACAGTGTAGGTGTAGAGTGTCTGGAACAAAAGTTCACCTGTAGTCTCCTGCTTATCGGATAGCCGCCTGGCTTTGGGGTTTGTCCTGCCTTTCAACTTATAAAAGATTAATGATCCCACTGATAACCTATGGGAAACTAGAAGCTTTTTTTCACATTGGCCAGCTGATGCTCCCAGATAGAGATCTTCTGTCATGCAAATGTGTGTTTGGCGCAGTTGTCCTCGCTAGAATAAATTGCTCGGTGGTGAAAAACTACATTGATGGTCGGAACGTAACAATAATGGTACATTCTTATAGATCATATATATTTATTCGGTTATCCTCAGGATATAGAGAATAGAAAACAGAGGTAATCTATTTACATCTTTTGGAATTGAAAGGGTTCATGATAGAAGTTAGGCATCTTTTCTTCACTTTCTATTTTATTTACATGCTTTCAATTCAGCAATGCACAATTGCATGCAGGTGACTCCTAATTCCACAGGGTGGCAGCAGTTTGCATATAGAGGTTTACAACTGTTATTTTCTTATAGGAGAGAGAAAAGGAGCAGGAGAGAGAAAGAGACAGAGATAAGAAAGATAAAGAAAAGTTTGATTATCGATCAAAAGAAAAGAAAGACAAAGATGAAGCTACTCCAACCAGAAAAGAGAGGTGCGTTCGATCATCTCCAAACCATTCTGTTTGTATTTGTATTTTTTCAAATTGTTTATTTTTGCCCCTCCTGACATGGTAATCGGTCATAGTTCCTAAAGATCCTGCTTGGGGAAAAATAACAAGGAAGTGCCAACATTACAAGATCTGTGCAGCCTGTAGTGACTGTTTTTCTGCCCAATTTGTGGCTAAATGTATTAGTCTGAGTTCGCCCGAGGTTCGGAATGCTGGCCAAACTCAGACTTTTTTTGGTGCTTGTGTAGTTTAATGGCGCCACTTATGTAGTCAGCGTAGTGTCCCTGTCAGCATCAGCGTCGTGTTCCCACAGCCAGCGTGTAGTCAGCTTGTGTCTGCGACTGTGTGCACGTTCGCGCCTAATCAGAGCTTGCGCAGTTAGCGTGGTCAGTCAGCATTACGCAGTTAGCGTGGTCAGTCAGCATTGCGCAGTTAGCGTGGTCAGTCAGCATTACGCAGTTAGCGTGGTCAGTCAGCATTGCGCAGTTAGCGTGGTCAGTCAGCATTGCGCAGTTAGCGTGGTCAGTCAGCATTGCGCAGTTAGCGTGGTCAGTCAGCATTGCGCAGTTAGCGTGGTCAGTCAGCATCGCGCAGTTAGCGTGGTCAGTCAGCATCGCGCAGTTAGCGTGGTCAGTCAGCATCACGCAGTTAGGGTGGTCAGTCAGCATCACGCAGTTAGGGTGGTCAGTCAGCATCGCGCAGTTAGCGTGGTCAGTCAGCATCGCGCAGTTAGCGTGGTCAGTCAGCATCGCGCAGTTAGCGTGGTCAGTCAGCATCGCGCAGTTAGCGTGGTCAGTCAGCATCGCGCAGTTAGCGTGGTCAGTCAGCATCGCGCAGTTAGCGTGGTCAGTCAGCGTCGCGCAGTTAGCGTGGTCAGTCAGCGTCGCGCAGTTAGCGTGGTCAGTCAGCGTTGCGCAGTTAGCGTGGTCAGTCAGCGTTGCGCAGTTAGCGTGGTCAGTCAGCGTTGCGCAGTTAGCGTGGTCAGTCAGCGTTGCGCAGTTAGCGTGGTCAGTCAGCGTTGCGCAGTTAGCGTGGTCAGTCAGCGTTGCGCAGTTAGCGTGGTCAGTCAGCATTGCGCAGTTAGCGTGGTCAGTCAGCATTGCGCAGTTAGCGTGGTCAGTCAGCATTGCGCAGTTAGCGTGGTCAGTCAGCATTGCGCAGTTAGCGTGGTCAGTCAGCATTGCGCAGTTAGCGTGGTCAGTCAGCATTGCGCAGTTAGCGTGGTCAGTCAGCATTGCGCAGTTAGCGTGGTCAGTCAGCATCAGTCAGCATTGCGCAGTTAGCGTGGTCAGTCAGCGTTACTCAGTCAGCACAGTCAGTCAGCTTTGTGTCAGCGTTTATTACATTGTGTGGGAACCATTGACCATTTTTAACCTGCGTGACATGACAGGTGTGCATGTGTTCCTGAAACACCCCCACTATCCACGTCAGCCTGAAGCGTGGCGAGCGGACGTAGTACGCGTCCTCCCGACCTGTTCATACCCCCACTATTCACATCGGCGTGGAGTTGATTTTATAAAGTGTGGCGAGCTACCGAGCCCGAAGCGTGGTAAGTCCCGCAAGGTGGCGTGGATTACTTGACGTAAATTCCGCGGGGCTCACTACGCTCGTCAACTCCATGCCAATGTGGATAGTGTGGGTATGAACAGATCGGGAGGATTCGTACCACGTCCCCTCGCGGGGTTTGCAGCATTTATTTTTTTTCTCTTTCCCTGCATTTCTTTTCATTTGCTCCCATACATTTCCAGGTTTTTGTTCCCACCAGATAGATCAGACAGAAAAATCTGTACGTGTGTATGCACCTTTACAAGCATGATTGCAGACAATAGATTTTCTCATTCAGAGATGGTGCCTCATGTAGAGTGATAGTTTAAAGTAATCTGGTGAAATTGAAGAAAGCGCCAGTAGGAATTAAAATTCCTATTCTCTGAAAGACCTGGAATTTTTAGTCTTCGATCCATTTTTACTCCTCTGCCTCATACAGGTTGTTATACTATATAACTTTTCGGTACTTGTGTAGTTTCATGGCGCCGTGCTACTTCCGGGTGTACGCTCGCCACGAAATATGTCCAAAAAAGAAACTTAACTCCATGCCAACATGGATAGTTCATACCTCCACTATCCATGTTGGCATGGAGTTGATTTTAAATAGCGTGGCGAGCCACCGAGCCTGCAGCGTGGGCGAGCGAAGCTGGCGCCGTGAAACTACACAAGTACCAACTTTTCTTTTGAAAACCTCGACTCATAATCAGGGAGATAATGCCACTTGCGATCCGGTCGGTCAATTGATCGACCGTAATAACATCTATAGTCAATAGGTCAAACACTGTTGTTTGTCAGGCTTTAGATCGCCGTTGACATTAGTTTTTCATGTTTTTCTTTAAACCAGCTTTTTTTTTTTTACGAAGTCGGCATAGTTAGATTCTAATAGTTTGACCTTTTGTCAATGTCGACCTAAATCCTGTTGTCTTTTTTTCATGTCAACCTAAAGCCTGTCTACCTTATTACTGTAAACCTAAAGAACCACACCCAAACCACTTTCAGAGCACTCCTTTACCTTGAGTTGTCAGCGCTACAGTATATTTATTAGGATTGCAATGTCTTGGAATGGCTGAACAAGATAGCTGTCCTATGAACACACTTCTATACCAATTGTTAGAACATGAAATCACTGCCGTCGGCTTCGGGTAGGAAGTGCTGCAGCTCCTTAGTGGTTTCTGGAGCACATCCCATAACCTTCTGGTCTTTTTGAATATTTGGATGATGTCTGTGCTCTCAGATTTGTTTTTCATCAAACTGGTTATTATAGGTACCAGAATTGTTTAAACCCGCACTGATGAATGATTCCTCTTCCTTATGTTAATTAGGAAAAAGCGCCACAGCGGGTCTCCCAGTCCATCACGCAGTCTAAGCAGTAAGAGAGGCAAATCTCCTTCACCAAAATCTGAGCGCTCTGAAAGATCACACAAGGACAACTCCCGATCCAGGTCCTCTCACAAAGACTCTCCCAGAGATGTCAGTAAAAAGGCTAAAAGGTAAACTCTCATTAATGTGTCTTCAATCCTTTGCAGAGCTTGGTATAAAGGAGCAGATAAAAAAATATCCAACAGATTCACAGAGTGGAAAAGCCACTATTTTTTAAAAGTTATGAAAAATATAAAAAAAAAATTTATCCTAAAATAGTAAATCACACATATATGGTTACCTCTGTACCAGGGTGCCCTTAGGAAGCCCATACAAACTCCACACAGAAAGGGTCTTGTTGGTAATACAATCCAGAACCTCCATGCTGTGTGGCAGCAAGCTAGCCATTGCCGGTTGTAAAGCAAATTTATCTTGGATATTTATATATAATAACTGTATTGAATGATGGACCATTCTGTGTTTTATTTTTATTCTGTATCTGCTATCGTTCATTCCTCTTCTCAGAAGATGCCACTTAAATGCCTCTGACTAATAAATCATTGTTAATGTAATCTAAAACAAATGCTTCCCGTCATGGCATGTAGAGTAAAGTCTGGTCTTTGTTTTTTTTACAGGTCGCCATCTGGCTCTCGAACGCCCAAAAGATCTCGAAGATCACGGACAAGGTCACCAAAAAAATCTGTGAAAAAGCCCAGGTCCCTGTCCAGATCCCCTCACAGATCTCACAAAAAGTCAAAGAAAAGCAAACACTGACAGAACTCCCTCGTTTCTTTTTTTCCTGGTGTTTTTTTTTTTTTTAACAATGTTTTTTGTTTTTCAATGAATATGTCATTTAATATGCTTTTTTCTGTGCCTGAGGATATCAGATTTAAGAAAATAAATAAAAATGAAAAACAAGGGTAAAAATTACAAAGTCCCATAAGGCCGCATTCCTCCATTTCCTGTGAATGCATGTGTATACATATCAGTAACTGCATCTGTAGAACTTGTCACTGTTTTATATTGTAAAAAAAAATCCTGTCCACCGTGGTTATGTATTTCCTCTAAATGAACCATTTTGTGCTCTGAACTTCACATCTGTCTGTATATGATCTGCTGGCGGTAGTAAACTTTTTTTATTTTTTTTGCCTTCCCCATATCTGTTTGTTTTAGGATATTATGATGACGATAACTCATTGTTCCCATGCCCCCAACTTTTTTTCTTTTTTTTTTTTTTTTACTTTTTTTGTTTTGTAGCTTTAAATTTTTGCGTCAGGTTTCAAATAAAAAATCAACTGATTATTAACAGCTTTCTTGAGACATGGTGAGCTAAATGATGTCTCCTCTGGTGCACATCAAGATGAGTCTAGGTTTGTGTTGTACTAACAACAGCTCAATATGATCTGTATTTTTGTTCTATACTGAAGACTATCACTGCAGCAAATCTTTAAGATTGATCTGTACAAAGTAAGACTGGGCTAGCAACCCCCTAGCATCACAGCTATCTTTATGTCTGTAAGAGATCTGATCAGTGTGCGTGACTTAGTGTTTTTGCAAAGTGGATGCAATGGGAGCATAAATCCTGTAATAGCGTACCATTTGTAAATGTAAACCAAGCCATCAGGATGGTAGATTTGGGTAACTGATAAAATATAATCCATCCTCATTTAGAATATATTCTGTCTATATTCCCCTAAACAGGCAATTGTTGTGGTATTTACCACTGCAATAGTGTTCATTTACATGTAGTAACTTTTGCGGCATGGATCTTGCGAACAATACAGTGTATCCGGGAAGTATTTACAGCGCTTCACTTTTACCACATTTTGTTATGTTACAGCTTTATTCCAAAATGGAATACATTTATTTTTTCCCTCAAAATGGGTATGCTAGTCACAGAGATTGCCACAACTAGTAGCTAGGATGAACGCAGGCACATGTGTGCAGTATGTACATGTTTTGTTAACAGCTTCAACAAGGTACACTTTTTTTTTTTGTACCACCCCCTAGAAAAATAATGGGGTGCAGCATTAGGCTACATACAGTGCATTTGAAAAGTATTCACAGCGCTTGACCTTTTCCATATTTTGTCATGTTACAGCCTTATTCCAAAAAATAATAAATTGTTTTTTTTCCTCAGAATTATACGCAAAATACCCCATAAATGATAATGTGAAAAGTTTTGGGGTGTTTTTGCAATTGTATTAACTATAAAACACGAAGAAATCACATAAGTACTCACAGCTTTTGCCATGAAGCTTAAAATTGAGCTCAGGTGCATCCTGTTTCCACGAATAATCCTTGAGGCATTCCTACACCTTAATTGGAGTCAACTTGTGGAAATTTCAGTTGATTGGACATGATTTTGAAAGACACACCTGTCTATATAATGCTGTGTACACACGGGGAAATATGATTGCTGGGGATATATTGCTAGCAATATATCCCCAGCAATCATACTGCTACGGGGCGGAGGGGGAGCGCAGCAGCAGACGCTGCTGCTGTCACTTTGAACGGAGGAGGGAGGGAGCAGCCACACGGGGCTGGGGAGATCAACGCTGATCTCCCCGGCGCTGACCTCCCGGCACAGCGATCGCGGGGAAAGCCGCTGGTCGCAGGAGCATGCTCCTGCGACCAGCGACCATTAGGCAGTGCACACGGGAGCGCGCAGCTGGCGATTTATCGCCACCTGCGCTCCAAATCACTGGCAATATGGTCGCTCAGCGACCATATTCCCAGCGATTTCACACAATATTGCTCCCGTGTGTACACACCTTAAAGCACACAGGGGGAGATATATTGCTCAGTCTCTCCTTTTCATCAGCGACCACAGCCGCTAGTGCTCCCGTTTTTAGCCCCATTATAGTCGCTGATGAAAAGAAACCTCTGCCAGGGGGAGCTGCAGTGGTAATCAGCTGGTCGCAGACCAGCAATTTATAATAGGGCTGAAAACGGGAGCGCGCACCCAGTCATTTATCGCTGGGGCACACTCCCATCACTGGCAATATGGTCATCAGCGATATCAGCCCATATCGCTGCCGTGTGTACACGGCTATAGGCCCCACGTTGTAGACCACTGAGACAGGATTGTCTTGAGGCAAAAATCTTGGAAAGGATACAGAAAAATATCTGTATTGCTTTTAAGGTCTCAATGAGCCATCATCTGCAAATGGAAGAAGTTCAGAACCACCAGTACTCTTCCTAGCGCTGCCTGTTGATCTAAACCAGGCATGTCCAAACTATGGGCCTTATTCTAGTTCACTCTTTCTGACAATCCTTCTTAGATGGACAAAACCATGTGCACTGCAGGTGGGGCAGATGTTACTTGTGCAGAGAGCATTAGATTTGGGTGGGGTTTTACTTCAAAGTGAGATCTATATTGCAGTGTAAAAATAAAGCAGCCAGTATTTACCCTGCACAGAAATAAAATAACTCGTCCATATCTAATTATCTGCACATTTTACATCTGCCCCCTGCAGTGCACATGGTTTTGTCCAAAGAAGGATTTTGTCAGAAAGAGTGAACTAGAATAAGGTTGTATGGCCCTCCAGCTGTTGTGAAACTACAATTCCCACCATGCATTGCCACAGTTTTGCTATTAGGGAATGCTAAATCTATGGCAAGGCATGGTGGGATGTGTAGTTTCATAACAGCTGGAATGCCACTGTTTGGACATGCCTGGTCTAAACTGAGTAATCAGGGGAGAAGGTCCATAGTTATGGAGGTAACCAAGAACTTGATGGTCACTGTCAGCTATAGCATTCCTCTGTGAAGAGAGGAAAACCTTCAAGAAGGACAACTATTTCTGCAGCATTCCACCAATCAGGACTATATGGTAGAGTGGCCAGATGTTAGCTTAGTAAAAAGCACATGGCAGCCCATCTGGAGTTAGCCAAAATGCACCTGAAGGACACTCCTACCATGAGAAACAAAATGATCTGGTGTGATGAGACAAAAGAATGAACTCTTTGGGGTGAATGCAAGGTGTCATGTTTGGGGGAAACCAAGCACCGCTCATCACCAGGCCAATACCATTTCTACGGTGAAGCATGGTGGTGGTAGCATCATGCTGTGGGGATTTATTTTATTATTTATTTACTTACAGTTTCTTATACAGCGCAGCATATTCCGTTGCGCTTTACAATTGGAAAAGTGTCAGGAACTGGGAGATTAGTCAAAACATAGGGATAGAGGAATGCAGCAATGTACAGAGACATCCTGGATGAAAACCTGCTACAGAGTGTTCTTGACCTCAGATAGGGGTGATGGTTCATCTTTTAGCAGGACAATGACCCTAAGCACACAGCCAAGTGAATGTCCTTGAGTGGTACAACCAGAGCACAGACTTGAATCTGTTTAAATGGCTGTGTTACGGTACTTTCAATCCAACCTGATGAAGGTTGAAAGGTGGTGCAAAGACTAATGGTCAAAACTGGCCAAAGATAGTTGTGACGACATTCAAAAAGATTTAAGGCTGTAATTGCCGCCAAAGGTGCATAAACAAAGTATTGAGCAAAGGCTCTGAATATCTATGTACATGTGATTTTATAGTTTTTCATTTTTACTAAATTAGAAAAAATCTCCCCTAAAACTTTTTCCATGCTGTATTGGGGTATTGTGTGCAGAATTTTGAGTGGAAAAATGAAAATGCATCTTCCTCATTGCTGATCATGCTACAGGATCAGAACATCTGTGATCATGATTAGCCATAGACCCGGTTTGCCAACACATTTCCATCAACAATGGGATAGCTTTGTTTTGTCCTGCAGGTCTGTGGAAATTGTCCTGGAACCCACAACCTATCTGTCCTGTCCTGTAACTGGGAAAAAAATGTTCCATACACCATGCAAGTTCCTGGATGGCTGTTGCCTACTGGTTGACACTGAACATCTGCATGGGTGGCCAAACCGGTTCTTGAGATTTACTAGTTTCCAGGCCACCTAGAAGTATCTAGAAGTTTTTGGATAGGAATGATTGCAGCATATTTGAAAATGTGACCGTTGGTAATGCCTGCATCCATGCAACAGCTGGTGGTCTTAAAAATATGGACCGTAGGTAGATCTCAATAACCAGTGTGGTCAGCCCTAACACATACCTGTTTCAGGTACTTTTTTTTTAATAAAACCATTTACAAGTATCAAATTAATCAGCACAGTCTCCTGATGCTTTTTAGTACAATTGCGTTTCGACTAGGACCTATTTTTGTCAAATTAAAGTTGCCTGATTGTAGCGAGTTGCATGGGACCTGGTGGCTCACTCGTGCCAGGCATATCATGCTGCATGGTATAATGAGGCTAGAACAGAGGTTTCCGAATGAAGTCATCAAGGCAGCTGAAGGGGTAAAGTGACTAAAACCAAATGACTATGAATCAGCCATTCTCAGCTGGGAATACCAGATTGTAAATTTACTAAACAGAAAAATCTGATGATTTTGCTCAAATATAAATGAACATCAAAGTAGAACTCAGGTATGAATCAATAGACCACAGGTTCTCAAACTTGGTCCTCAGGACTCTACACAGTGGATGTTTTGCAGGTCTCAGAATCACAAGTGAAGTAATTGGCTCCATCTGTGGATCTTTTAAAATGCATCACTAAGTAATGAATGCACCTGTGACCTGGAAAATGTGAACTGTGTGGGGTCCCTGGGACCATGTTTGAGAACTCCTTCAATAGACCATTGTTCAGGTCTTTCAATAGGCACCAGACAGGCGCATAAAATAACTATCATTCGTATCAGCAACGCTGGATGATAATTCAGCACAAAATAGGAATTAAAGTGTTGGGTTACTTGTGTATTATAGCAGCGCCCCCAATGTTGGTCGTACGATGTTTTTATCGCATCGCATGCCATACACCCGATGGCATGCGATGCTACGCGATGTTTGCCCACTATACGACGATGTTAAATGCACCCCCACTCCACTATAAATGTGAACTCGAAGCGTGGCAAGCGCAGCGAGCCCGCGAAGGTCGGCGGTACGCATCCTACGACCTTTTCATACCCCCACTATCCACGTCAGCATGGAGTTGAGAATATAAAGTGTGGCGAGGGGACGCGGATACCTTCACAGGTATCCGCGTCCCCTCGCGGGCTTCACAGGTATCGCTGTGCTCGCCACACTTTATATTCTCAACTCCACGCCGACGTGGATAGTGGGGGTATGAAGAGGTCATAGGACGCGTACCGCCGCCCCTCTAGGGTTACCACCTAGGACCTTTAATTCCGGACACATGTTAATTACACAGGTTCTGTGGCAGTTTAAAATCAGGTGAAGTGGAGTCTTGAAGTCAGCCAGCCACAGAACCTGTGTAATTAATATGTGTCCAGAATTAAAGGGACTAGGTGGTAACCCTACGCCCCTCGCAGGCTCACCACGCTTCGGGTTCATGTTTATTGTATGCCATATACAATGTCATACAATTTTAAAATTGTATGACATTGTACAACATTGCGCGATATCACATCGCATACCATCGTATGCCTTTTGGTATGCGATGTGATGGGCGCCGCTATAATACACAAGTACTAAGTGTTGAAATAAAAAATGGCATGGGGTCCCACCTCCTATACATAATCAACCCGGTGTTGGTTCTAAAAATACAGGAAAAAACTTGGATAGGGTTTCTATGTGTTTCAAGTACCAGCATTGGGCTCTTAGACCAGTCCTGTTTCCAAACAGATGTACGGTTCTCTTGGGTGATATGTAATAGGATGAGAGATTCTGAAAGTGAGAGATTTGGTAAGAAATCTCCATTTTTTTTTAAAGCGGCAATCATTTACACTTCCAAATCAAACTGGTTTTGCAGTGCAAATGTCTGCCCCTTTTAAAAAACCTGGAGATTTCTTACCAAATCTCTCACTTTCTGAATCTCTCATCCTATTAAATTTCACCCCTTGTATTTTTAAAACCAGCACTGGGCTCCACTAGTCTGCAGCAATGGTACTACCCTCAAACTAATCAGTTGGGGTGTGGTGAACACCTAAATAAATGGTTCCCCCACCAGAGCACCCAAGGACCAGGGGTGAAGCCCTGTGCTATCGTTGGCACCCCTGGGCAGTGGGTGCTGGGTTGATTGTATTTAGGTGTAAATACGTAAAAATTTTACCTAGATTTACAAGTCCCAGCAAGCTACCCCTGCATGCTGGTACTTGGAGAACCACAAGTACCATCATGTCGGAATTAAAGGGCCAATTCACACCATGAAAGTAAACGTTTAATACTCATATATACTTACACACATAACTATTGCGGCACATGGCCTCTCAGTCCACTTGTACCTAAATCCAGTATAGTTCCTTCCTCTTCAGTCCAGGAAAGCATCCAAAGGGTTAAAAATAACTAACCGCAAAATACCCAATCCATCCAAACAGAAGGGAACCCATGTATTCACATAAATTCCCTTCCCCCGATTGCTGGGTTCCTGGGAGACTTCTGTTACTTAGAGGACCCATCAGCCAATAAGGGAGCACCATGTAATAACTGTCAAAGCAGACCTTTTGTGTATATTTAGAATGGTGAAAAAATACCCATTTTAACTATACATGGGAACTTTGCGTTTTGCTGTAACCAAAAGGTTTAGACCACATATTATTTTATTTATTTACATATTCTTATATAGCGCAGCATATTTCGTTGTGCTTTACAAGTGGAAACAAACATATTTGACCTAATTAACCTTTGTGGTTGCTTCATGGTTGGCTGTGTTTGACTGCCGATAAACTTGGCAGCCAAATTTAAATGACTTCACTCTTGGTAAATATAAATCCTGAGAACATGGCAGGTTAGTAAAAAAAAGCTGCGTGTTTTCACAGATTTGTTCGTAACCAGCCGAGTTGCTGAACATGCCAATCTTAGTAAATTTACTCATAACAGTCCAGGTTTTAACCCCTTCCCGACATTTGACGTACATTTACATCATGGTCGGGATGTACTTCCCGACACATGACGTAAATGTACGTCATGACTTCAAAGTGTCACCGCGTCTAGAGACGCGGTGACAGAGGGACGATGTCTGCTGTCCCTGACAGCAGACATCTTCCCTCATTGCCCAGGGGGGGCAGCGATGCACCCCGCCATGGGCGATCGCTGCGATTGGCTGTTCAAACGTGAACAGCCAAAAGCAGCGTTTACTGTGTGATGTGCATAATTTTGACTCTGCTGCCCCCTAGTGTCCAAAAAAATTAAAAGCAGGTTGAAATAATGATGTAATAATAAAGTATGGATATGGTCTTTGTTAGTTATTAACTATTTTGAGTGGTATGATTATTTGTTTCACAAGCAGAAAATGTAACATTTTGCAAATTGCAAAATGTTCAATTTTTTTACGACATTTTGGTATTTTTCACAAAAAAAAAAACTGTATCGACCAAAATTTTTCACTAACTTAAAGTACAATGTGTCACGGGAAAACAATCTCAAAATCACTGGGATAAGTAAAAGCAAAAAAAAGTTATCCCCACTTAAGTGATACCTGTCAGATTTGAAAAAAAAGGCCTCTGTCAGGAAGGCAAAAACATGCTGCGTCGGTAAGGGGTTAAACATATCCACACAGCACAGATGGATAAATCAAATTGACTGAGGTATCTATTAAGTAACCTGTGACCAAGCATGTTTATACTTAAAACTTGGTGAATTAGGTTGCCTTGGGAACTGCATTTGGGAAACTCTGGACTAGATGTTTCAGAACACATCTGTACTCTTGGAGTTGGCTTATTCTAGTTACATTACTTTTCAATGTTTACTAATGACATCGTAATTTTGAGGAAATCCTTAAGAAGCGGTTTTGTTGATTTGTGATTATATGGTATCTTCCTTTTAGTGTGTCTGATTTTAGTCTGTAGAAAGATCAAACACAGATGTTGTGCATACATTAAAGGGGTGGACATGGTGCGATTTTTGCTAGTGAATGATTTTGACTATATGCGCTGGAGATCTTTTCTATGGTCACTATGATAGGAAGCAGTATGAAATCCCGGCGTTCAAAATCCCGACGCCGGAATCCCGACCGCCGAAATCCCGACAAGGGGGGGACGTGGATCGACACCCCCCCCCCCCTTGCGGGCTCGCTGCGCTCGCCACGCAGCGGGCCCGGTGCCTCGCTACGCTCGGCACACTAATTTATTCTCCCTTCCAGGGGTGTCGTGGACACCCCAGGAGGGAGAAAGTGTCGGGATTTCGGCGGTCGGGATTTCGGCGGTCGGGATTCCGGCGTCGGGATTTTAACTGCATCCCCTATGATAGTCTATGACTGGGGTAGCCAACTCCAATCCTCGAGAGCAACCAACAGTTAATGTTTTCCAGATCTCCTCACAGAATCACATGTGAAGTAATTAGCTCCACCTGGGGGTGTGGGGGGGTGGTATAAGTAAATGTTTAGAATTGACACGTAGCCTTCCTCTGGTACAAAGATCAAGTGTTCAGGTAGCATTTGTTGGCAATGTACACCATGTACACTCAGGTCAAAAGCATCCAAAATGAATTGCATTGACAATAATGAACTTGGATCTGGATAATGACCAGATTTTGATTGCATGGTTTGGAAAGACCAGGCATTTTCTGGACCCAAAACATGCTGAGGTATTATGCCAAGTGCCAAATATCATAGCATGTCTTTTCAGGTGTAAATGTTAACGTCCCTAGTAAAACGGATCTATTAAGCAAAAGAGATTTGAAGTTAGTGGTCCTTAAACCCCTCCAGTAACATCCAAGAGGTTTCCAGTGTAAAACAGACAGCCAGCATCAGAGCTCCGGTGTGCTCGCACGTTTGCGGGTGCGCGCATTCAAAATCGTGTTCGCGCGCATGGTCGTGCAAGAGGGGGGGAGGGTTGCGGGATCTACCTCTCTGCTGGCTGTCTGTGTCTCTCTCGGTCCTCATGTGTCACATGATCATGTCTTTCCTGTCACAACACCAGGCTCCATGTGTGACCTCCTCTCATGTGGGGAGGAGTTCAGCATGTAGTAGCTTCCTATTGGAAGCTGCTACTGCCCATCGTACAGAGGCCTGAAAACTCCTCCCCCACTTGGGTTGCCAGTACATGGAGCGATGACAGCAATAGCTTCCAACAGGAAGCCATTCTGTGCCAATCGCCAGGGCTACAGTGCTTCCATGGGCTGCTGCCTGTGCAGCCCAGCAGAAGCAAATCCTCTGCAGTGAGCATGCCCAGACTTCAGCGAGTCACTCAGGGAGATACAGCTGAAGGAAGGTATGGATTGCACCAGAGAGGTGCATGGAAGTTTATTTTAATTTTATAATATTTGAGCCTCTGTGAATAATATTGATTTAAACTATTATTTATGTGTAGATCTTTAACAGGAGTATACATTTCTGTAGTTTAATATTAAGGTTATTCAAAGTATGTATTTTGCTCTGTACCTGTGTTTGTGTGCATATGGGTACATACATCATTTGTTTACAGTATAAGCACAAAAACACTGGTACAGAGCAATCACAATCAAGGTTACTTTATTCCATAGATTAATGCTGCTTTCCCACTGCAGACCAGTACTGGTAATCTTAAATGGTATTTAAAATGGTATTAGCATTCCCACTGCAGCAGATTACCGTTTTAAATACCATTTAAGTACCATTCCCATTGCAGTGAACCGTGTAAAATGTAGAGTGCCTAACCCCCCCCCCCCCAGTGTAAAGAGTGCCTAACCCCCCCCCCCCAGTGTAAAGAGTGCCTAATCCCTCCCCCCCCCACCCCAAGTGTAAAGAGTGCCTAACCCCCCATACCTGCCCTGTGCCCCACCTCCCTTCCCCTTGCACTTACCTGCACGGGGATGCAGGGCAGTGGGGAGGCAGCGGGGGTCCATGCAGGGTCCAGGCAGTCCCAGTGCCTGATGAGAACTAATAGTTCTCACTTTGCGCATATGTAATGAATGCACGTGCATACTAAGGAGCCGTTCATTACATATGCGCATATGTAATGAGCGGCTCTTTATTATGCACGTGCACTCATTACACATGCACAAAGTGAGAACTACTAGGTCTCATCAGGCAATGGGACTGCCTGGAGGCTAAATAACGTTTAAGAGGCATTCCCACTGCCTCTTAAACGTTATTTTAATGTGTAGGACTCTGCTTTAAAAACGGGTTGAAATACCATTTAGCTTTAAACGGTATTTCAACTCTGGCACTTTCCCACTGCAGCCTTAAACGGTAAATTGCACTGAAAATCGGCAATTTACCGTTTTTTAGCTGCAGTGGGAAAGGGCATTAAGGTGATTTAAAGTAGATTTTCTGTATGTTGTGTTCCATTTGCAATAAACAGTACCCAGACAATTGCAGCCCCCCTTTAGTCTAAAGGCAGGAGCCGCCACTGCGTTGCACATAATATTCTTACAACAAGAGATGCTTAATTAATTTGTCACCTTGGCTCTGCCCCCAGAGATGCATATACACTTTGGCATTGTGTAATTGTGTACATCCAGTGTAAATTTTACATTGCAATATATATACTGCTAGCCTTAAGATCACCTAAAGATTTATTGTACAATCTGGCTGGTTGGAACAAAAATCTGGTAATGTATCTGTGCAAATGTCAATTGACATTTTCTCTAAAGTGCCAGAAAACTGACACAAATGATAGTTCACACGAATTGGTTACATTTATTTATTTACAGTTTCTTATATCAAAAGGTTTAAACAATTTGATTGACCATTTTTGTCTGTCTTAAGTATTTGAGAGCAAATGATCAATTGTCATTTGCATGTTTTACCAGGTTTTTGTTACAATGAGCCCTGTCGAATAAATAATTTTTAGGCATATGGTCAGTCCTAGTTTCAGACCAATAGACTTGCTCAGAAATGTAATATAGGTCAGCACACATGCTGGGACATTACTAATTACATAGGTCAGACCATAGAAACATAGAATTTGATGGCAGATAAGAACCATTTGTCCCAACTAGTCTGCCCCTTTTTTATCCTTCAGGTAATCTCAACCCTTTTTGATCCTTATTTCTTTGTAAGGATATTCATATGCCTATCCCAAGCATGTTTAAATTGTTCTACTGTCTTAGCCTCTACCACCACTGATGGGAGGCTATTCCGCTTATCCACTACCCTTTCTGTGAAGTAATTATTTCTAACATTTCCCCTGAACCTTCCTCCCTCCAGTTTCAGTGCATGTCCTCGTGTTCTATTACTTCTTTTCCTTTAAAGAAAATTTCCCTCCTGTACAATGCTAAAACCCTTCATCATGAGGTCCCCCCTAAATTTAAATCATTGATTTCATAAAGTCATCAACAAGTAGTTTAGCACTTTTCTATTATTAAGATTACACAAAAAGTGTTATAAAACCCTTCCAAATAAAAATTTTTTGTGTGAAAACCTGGTCATACATCAAAGATGGATTGGGGCAAATTGACCATTTTGTTATGATTGCCCCAAACCATTGCTGATAGACAGTGTGGGCTTCCACACTTGACAATTGTGATTTAAAAGAAGTGATCGCAATCATCATTGCTCATTGACCAACATATTGGACAATCAGCAATGGATTGGATGTTGCTATGTAATTGCTAATGTATGGTGGTCACTCTTTTCTGTGACTGATTTGAAAATTGTACAATTCTTCCATTGCTGACAATAACTGCTATAGAGATTACAATTAGAAAATAAAGAAGAAAATAGACCTTATTTAGAAGGTGAATATGTAAAACAAATAAAACAAAAAGTGTGCAGAAGACAGGGTGAATACCACACACCAAGAAATCCATACAATGCGATGCGATTATAAATTGTATCAGCACCCTAATGGGTGGTTACAATGGTTAAATGCACCCCCACGCCACCCCCAAGTATAAACGTGAACCCGAAGCATGGCGAGCGCAGCGAGCCCGCGAGGGGCGGCGGTACGCGTCCTACGACCTTTTCATATCCCCACTATCCACGTCGGCGTGGAGTTGAGAATAGAAAGTGTGGCGAGCGCAGCGAGCCACCGAGCCCGAAGCGCTCGCCACGCGAGGGGACGCGGATACCTGTGAAGGTATCCGCGTCCCCTCGCCACACTTTCTATTCTCAACTCCACGCCGACGTGGATAGTGGGGATATGAAAAGGTCGTAGGACGCGTACCGCCGCCCCTCGCGGGCTCGCTGCGCTCGCCATGCTTCGGGTTCATGTTTATACTTGGGCTGGCGTGGGGGTGCATTTAACCATTGTAACCACCCATTAGGGTGCTTATACAATTTTTAATCGCATCGCATTGTATGGCATTGTATGCCATATACAATGGCATACAATTTTAAAATTGTATGCCATTGTACAACATCGGCCGATATCGCGTCGCATCGCATACCATCGCATGCGATATGGTCTGCGATGCGATGGGCGCCGTGCTAGTACACAAATACCTAAAAACCTTCCCCCCACTTACCCAATGACTACTAAGGCTAAACCAGTGGTTCTCAACCTTGGTCCTTCGGACCCCCCAACAGTTTACGTTTTCCAGGTCACCCTGCAGGTGCACAGGTGAACTCATTATTCACTGACACATTTTAAATGATCCACAGGTGGAGCTAATTGCTTTAATTGTGATTCTGTGTGGAGACCTGGAAAACATGCACTGTTGGGGGGTCCTGAGGACCGAGGTTGATAACCACTGGGTTAAACTGTACTTTAAAACCTAAATAATTAAAGGAAATATATATAACGTAACAGTCAAATCTAAAACAGTACTGGAGTATACCTTAGAGCAGCGGTTCCCAACCCGTGGTACGCGTACCACGGGGGGTACGCGCTGATCTCCCAGGGGGTACGCGACGCCGATGGTGGTAATGGCGGCGGCGTGACCCGTCACATACGCCGGGTCACGCCGCCGCGGCTGGAAGAACCCCATGGTCATGCGCAGACGCGCTGTGAGGAGACCGCCGCGCCTGTATTCCATTCGCCGCAGCGGGAAGGACCCCCGGAGCATGCGCACTCGCGCTGGAAGGAGACCGCCGCGCCTGGACTAAAGACGCCGCGCCTGGAAGGACCCCCGGAGCAGCGCAGACTTGGAGAAGGACACCGCCCTGCCGCCGCGCCTGGAAGGAAGGACGCCATCGCCATCGCTGGATGTGAGGATTTATGCCAGGTGAGTATTCATCTTTAATCATGGCAGGGGGGATGTCGGGTAGGGGTGCCTTCTCCCTCCCTTATTGACTATGCTGGACGTGAATTAAAAATAACCAGATATAAACTGTGGGGGCATACTTGTTACTGGCACTGTGGGGCATTGTTGGCACTGTGAGGCATTGTTGGCACTGTGGGGCATACTTGTTACTGGCACTGTGGGGCATTGCTGGCACTGTGGGGCATTGCTGGCACTGTGGGGCATACTTGTTAGTGGCACTGTGGGGCGTTACTGGCACTGTGGGGCATTGCTGGCACTGTGGGGCATTGCTGGCACTGTGAGGCATTGTTGGCACTGTGGGGCATACTTGTTACTGGCACTGTGGGGCATTGCTGGCACTGTGGGGCATTGCTGGCACTGTGGGGCATACTTGTTGCTGACACTGTGGGGCGTTGCTGGCACTGTGGGGCGTTGCTGGCACTGTGGGGCGTTGCTGGCACTGTGGGGCATACTTGTTGCTGGCACTGTGGGGCATTGCTGGCACTGTGGGGCATACTTGTTACTGGCACTGTGGGGCAATGCTGGCACTGTGGGGCATACTTGTTGCTGGCACTATGGGGGTATACTTGTTGCTGGCACTGTAGGGGCATTGTTGGCACTGTGGGCACATACCCAGTACCATGGGGTCATACCTGGCACCGTGGTGGCATTCCCGTTTCTGGCACTGTGCGGGCATACCTGGCACCATTGGAGCATATGTGTATCTGGCACTTTTGGGGGCATATGTGTATCTGGCACTATTGGAAGGCTAACGTGATCCGTTGGAATGTCTGTTGCTTCAGTAATAGAGATTTGACAAGGTTCTGTTATTTTATATGCCCTCCGCAGAATGGGCTGAGCTTATATTGTGGCCAAGTGGTTGCACTTTTTTTTTCCCGTCATTGCCAGTATGACTTGCCCCTGTTAAGCCACACCCCTTTTTAGGCCACGCCCCCTGAAAATTTCACGAGGGGGTACTCCTAAATGAAAAGCCTAATCAAGGGGTACGGGAGACAAAAAAGGTTGGGAACCACTGCCTTAGAGGGACAAAAACTCCATTACAAACTGCAGTAACATAAAAGTTTTAATATATCCTTTCTGGTATGCATCCATAATGCAAACTTTTCTTTCTCCTTGATCTATTAATTATATTGGCCCCTGATATATTTATACATGTTAAGCATGTCTCCCCTTAAACGTCTCTTTTCTAGCATAAAAAATCCCAAATTGTCTAATCTGTCTCCATAATTCTATTTCTCCAACCCTTTTATTAGCTTTGTTGCTCATCTTTGGCGTTCCACAATGTCTTTTTTTGTGGTGAGGAGACCAGAATTGTACTAATGTATCATCAGCCCCTGCCCCCCGCAGCTTTTGCGTCCAGGAGAGATGAGGGCATGCCGTGCGGCCATGTCCACGACTCGTACATGCTGCAATCAGCGGGGCCTTTGAGTGTAGTGGGGGCGCACGCGTGCACAAATGCCAGGGCTGATTAGGAGGCCCAGTCCATTTCTTTCTGCAGCACTGTGTGTACTCTCCGCACCACCCTAGTTATGGCCCTGACTGACAGTTAAGCATACTTGCCTACTTTTAAAAACTAGTTTCAGGGAGATTATAGTTGGTAGTAGAATTTTACACAGCGCCCTACTGGGTGGGTGTGTCATGTTCCACCCAAAGGGCGTGTCTAGTTCCATATATGGAGAGATTGTGAAAAGAGTTTGTGAACGTGACACCTAGAAGTGTAGGTGTGTACAGCTTCATTTGGGAGAAATCGTTTAAAATAACTTATATACAAATGTAGATGAGCCCCAAAGCCGTTAGTAAGAGCTACTATACTTGGTAAAGTGCTGGGAAATGGCGCTGATAATTCAATGTAAATGTATCTGTCTCTTTCCTTTTTTCCCCAAAAATGTAACAGTGTAAAGTGGGATAGGTGAAATGAGGGAGATTGCTAGACTAATGAGGGAGAGATTGCTGCAACAACAGAAAATGATCTGTATGAAAATAAGCACATGATTAGCAACCACTACTATGTCTGGTTGTGATCAGTGTGTTTGCGTTTCATGTGTTAAAATGTATGCCTGTTTGAATAGAAGCAACATTAGTGTGTATGTAAGTGTGAGGTAATGCTAGAGAGAATCAGCAGAGGCATTATGGGTCAATGGATATGAAAGCTTTCATTTACTTCTTTGTCAAGTAGCCAACAAAGCATTTATCTGTCCTTGTCTCCCTTGGGATTAAGAAATTAATCTTTTAGGACACATGTCCCCTCTGGCATGTCATGTTTCTAAGTGACAAATCATACACTCTTTCACTGCTATAATTTTTTCTCATGTATGTTTGTGATTGTCAGAAATATTGTTTGTAGGATAATCAAAATGGTGTCACATGTCTGTTTGCAAGGCACATATACATGAGTTATGAGCACTAGCTTTCTGGTCAGCATGAAGGGACTCTACTAGGGAGGCCAATCCCAGGCCATTTTTTAAATCCTGGGTTTCGGGATTGAAGGACTGTCATCCCGGCCAAATCCGGATCCTGGAATTGGCCTCCTGATATGCCCAATCCTGCATTTTTTTACCTTTCTGGCCACAGGAGAGGTGAGTGAGCAGGAGCATGGAGACACTGCTGGCAGCCGGACTCTGTACATGGGAGGAGGCGGGGGAGCAGGCAAGGTGACTGCGGTGCGCCATGGAGGATGCGGGAGAGCAAGCAAGGTGACTGTGGAGGGCGTGTTCGGTGGGCCAGGGAGGAGGTGGGGGAGCAGGCAAGGTGATTGTGGTGCGCCATGGAGGAGGCGGGAGAGCAAGCAAGGTGACTGTGGCGGGCGTGTTCGGTGGGCCAGGGAGGAGGCGCGGAAGCAGACGAGGTGACTTCGGCGGGCCGGGGATGAGGCGGCTTACTCCAGAGTCTGGGCAGACACGGTGGCATGGAACCCCAGGATGGCTGTGCAGCCTTACCTCTAACATCACGCTGCGCAGCCACGCAACCTTGTTGCCAGGCAGCACCTGAGCTGAGCGCTGCATGCGCTCAGTGCTGAATGGGGGATGCATTCGCATTTTGATCCCGTAATCACGGGATTAGATCCCATAATCCCGGGATTCAAATCCCAGCCATATTGCCTTAAATCCCGGGATTCCTGCCGATCTCGATCCTGGGATTGGCATCCGTAGACTCCACCAACATTGGAACCATTACACTAATCAACATGTCCTCTGAGTGGCCCCATGGGTATGGCAGCACTGTGAGGATAGTAATAATACTCCTTCTCCAGTGGGGTAAATAGGTACTAGAGCTCTTAGTTATAGGCTTGGGGCCATACCTTTACTTCACACACCACTAACTTCAGCATTAGGATGGGGCATTTTGTTAATTTGTAAGGTCAAAAACACTGGTCATGTAAGCGTGTCCATATTCCCCTCCCAAATTGCACCTGAAGGGAGCGCAGGCAGCCAAAGATGGCGCCCGGAGCGGCATAGGGGGGCGGGGCTGTTGCGGACGGAGGACCGAACGGCGGGAAGCTAGGGGGGGTAGGCAGGTATGCCGACCCCCATTTCACACCTGGCACGCTGGCCAGCCAGTCAGGGGGAGCGGGGGGGAGCCTGGCCGGGAAGGGGTTAAATGCCCGAGCCGGCGGGGGAGGCAGCATTCCTCCACAGAGCACGGCCGAGCAACAGATCCAGATCCCCAGCAGCAGCAGCACCGCATTCCCGGCAGCAGCAGCAACCAGCTCCGATCAGAGGCAGAGCAAAGGGAACACGGAGGCAATTCCAGCTTACCTGCCCAGCAGCATCCAGTCACCCGGCGGCACATCTTCGTCCTCTCTGCCCAGGACTTCGCAGGGGCTTGCTAGGCAACAGCATTATACAGCCAGCAGCCTTAAGGGTCCGGAAGAGCAGCCACATCCAGGTATCGCAAGGCAGCATGGAGACCCCAGCACCCAGACCGTCCAGAAGCAGGAAGCAGCCCAAGCGTTTCAGGCAGGAAACGGGGGAGGAGCTCAGCAGCAAGGGAGACCAGAGAGCTGCTAGTCGGAAGCAGCAGCAGCAGCAAAAAGGTACACGGCAGGGGGGTGCGCCACCTGGTGGCCGCAATGCAGCAAAGCGGCCAGCAGGAGCACTGGAAAATAATGCTCAAGCACCAAGCCCTGTGCCCAACAGTGTGATTGCCACAATTGATAACGACGTGCCGGCAGTGGCAGAATCGGACAGGCCGGAGTCCGACGGCGGGTCACAATTACCGGGCATCACCTCACACTTGGCCAGCCCCAGCTTACCTCTCACACAGCAGTGGCATCGCATCCGCAGCACATCCGAGGAACGAGCAGCGTGGGTGCAGCAGGCAGCAACGCAGCTATATGCGGCCTTGGCGCAGCCCACCACCACCACAGCCGCATCCTCATCACACCACGACAGGGGGTCGCCACCTTTCCTGCGCATGGCAGGGAGGGACCGGTCACATCAGCGCCAGTCCCCCGCGGCATCACCAACAAGGAGCAGGCATCATCACCACAGGTCCCGCACTGAGCGGACCGGCCGTCGTAGCTGCAGTTGCACACGGCGGCCAGAAAGGCGGGAGCGCACTTGCCACCGCGAAGAGCAGGATTTCCTGCGCGGGGGGAGGGGGGCCAGCAGAAGCCGGCAGAGTCCACAAAGTTCCCACGGCAGCAATCATACACGCAGGTACCACGGGTCAGAGCACCGTTTTAACCCCCGCATGTCACCGCAGAGGAGAAGAAGCCCATATTACAGCACACCAAGAAGGTACCATGACAGGCACTCAAGCAGAAGAGAGCGAGGCCAGCAGCAAAGCACGGGCTCCGCTATGGTCGGCGTGGCTTCTACATTCACGCCCCAGCAGGCGCAACTCGCTCAGTCACCTCCTTGCGCTCTGTCCGGCGCAGGTGACGGGGGACGCGAGAAGAACATTCCAGCTATCAACACAGGAGCGGAGCAGACGGTGCATGGGATTGGTAAGACAAATGTCACAAACGATAACCAGCATAGCATGTGTAGTACACCAGGAAATGTATGCAATAGCCAGAATGCTAGCAATGCTGTAGATGATGTTGTTTCACAGAATGTATGTATTACACCAGGGAGGGCTCAGGGAGTTAGCAATGCCACGGGTGATGTCATAGGGGCAACGGGTACGGTTTTGCCAAGTACAAGTATTACACCGGGAGGGGGCCCACACACCAGCAGCGTGTCACAGGGGGACCTTGATTTAATGGAGGGCCCCGCAGAGTCAGACGAGGACGAGGCGTGCAGGGTTTTAAGGGAACAATTGAGGGCCGCAGTAGCCAAATGGAAAAGCAAGATGGGTAACATCCCAGGGGCGGACGCGGTCAGGGAACAATTGGGCGGGATACAGCCGGATAAGGTGGCATCTTTTGTGCAATGCAACACCGCCATGGGATACGCATTTGGGTCAGTAGCGGCACACTTGCCAGCCGTGACCAGGAAGGAGATAGAAAAAGGGGCTTTTATAGATATATGTTCGTTAACAGCAGCAGGGCTAGGGGATAAGGAGAAGGCCAAGCCAAAAGGGGGGACACAGGGCGATAGCTACAAAACTATTGAGCATTGGCTTAGTGGCATGTTCGCCTACACAGCGTGCTATACGGAGGCCTACCCCGAGGCATGGCTAGGCCTATCACGATACACGGATTTCGTCTACAACGCATACAAGGAGCAAGGGGGCTCAGTATGGCGTAGATATGACGAAGACTTCAGGGTGAAGGCTGCGGGCAGGAAGCCCATAGATTTCGGCACTAGGGACGTAGACCTATGGCTTAAGGCGCAGTCAGCAGGCCTAGCAGAAAAGGCAGCAGCTCCGCAAAGGGTAGCCGCAGGGAGGCCTAGCACGCAGAAGCAAGACCTTAAATGTTGGGCATTTAATGACATGCGCTGCACCCGCACTCAGTGCAAATTCAAACACGCATGCAGCACATGTGGCGCTAACCACGCAGCTAAAGAATGCACCAGGCAAGGGGGTAATTACAAGAAAAAAGTACCCACAGTGCCAGGACCTAACAAAAGCAGTTAGTCCTGTCAACCTTGACAGGATTCTGGCGTGGCTAGCCAGATATCCTAAAAGGGGGGAAGCCAAAATGCTGCGGGAGGGTTTCAGGGAGGTTTTCAAAATTCCAATCACGAGGGAGGTCGCACCCACGGGCAGCTCAGCAAACCTAAAGTCCATTAGGGAGCAGCCGGGTTTGGTGCGCGAGAAGATTACTAAGGAACTGGCACTGGGAAGGATGGCAGGGCCATTCCTAGCCCCGCCAGTTCCAAGGCTAATCATATCACCTTTGGGGCTGGTCCCAAAGAAGGCAGCGGGTAAGTTTAGGCTCATTCAGCACCTGTCACCCCCCGAAGGGGGCTCAGTGAATGACGCTTTAAACAAGGAGGAATGTTCTGTGCAATACCAGTCTTTTGACTCCGCAGTCAAGATGATACGGGCACAGGGCCGGGGAGCACTGATGGCAAAGTTAGACATCGAGTCAGCTTTTAGGTTGCTTCCCCTGCATCCGGAGAGCTTTAGCCTTATGGGCCTAAACTTTGACGGATACTTCTTCATAGACAAATGTTTGCCTATGGGCTGTGCAATATCATGCGCCTTCTTCGAGGCGTTCAGCACTTTCTTGCAGTGGTGCTGGCAGGAGCGCACAGGGTCAGGGGCGATAGCACACTACCTGGACGATTTTCTGGTGGCAGGGCCGCCAGGGTCGCCACGATGCGGGTACTTTCTAGGTGAACTACAGGCAATGCTGGAGGATTTCAGCGTGCCTATCGCGCCAGAAAAGACAGAGGGGCCCAAAGCAGTCCTATCTTACTTGGGCATAGAAATCGATACAATCAGGCAGGAGTGCAGGCTCCCAGGGGATAAAGTTGAAAAGCTGGGTAGGGAGGTGGGGAATTGCATCAGGGCTAAAAAGGTGACCCTGGGTCACCTGCAGTCCCTGTTGGGAAGCCTCAATTTTGCATGCAGAGTGATCCCCATGGGCAGGATATTCAAGAGGCGTTTGGAGCAAGCCACCGCTGGCGTCGCAAAGAAACACCACTTTGTGCGCATTACTAAGGAACTCAGGGAGGACCTGCAGGTATGGGCAGAATTCCTACGGAATTTCAACGGCGTGCGAGTTTGGCCCGACGAGTTTCGGCCCAATCACGCGATGCAGTTATTTACAGACGCTGCCGGGGCCACAGGCTTCGGGGCATACTGGCAAGGGGAGTGGTGCGCCCAGACGTGGCCGCCCGCATGGGAAGCCATAGGCCTAACTAGGAACTTGGCGGCATTAGAGTTATTCCCAATAGTGGTAGCAATTACCATTTGGGGAGAGCGGCTTGCCAATAGACAGATTCAGTTTTGGTGCGACAACCTGGGGGTTGTTCAAGCGGTGAACAGCCAGCGGGCGTCGTCCCCGCCAGTCGTCCGGCTGCTGAGACGGTTGGTAGCAGAAAGCCTGCGGTACAACATTACATTCAGGGCAAGGCATGTGCCAGGGGTTGAGAACGGGATAGCCGACGCACTGTCCAGGCAAAATTGGGAGGCATTCAGGGCAGCAGCACCCCAAGCCAGCCTAACAGGCCTAACATGCCCCTCCTGTCTCTGGCAGGTTGCCAACCCGAGCTAGAAAATCTGGTGGAGCGGTCACTGGCACCAAGAACATGGAAGGCATACAAGGCCGCCTGGGAAAGCTGGCAACAATTCCAAGCGGCGGTAAGCTGCAGGGGTCAAACGGTCCCGCAACGGATCTTGGGATTCTTAGCAAAATTAAGGAGAGAGGGGGCATCCAAGGCCAAGGCTAGCGCCTTGTTGGCGGGCATAGCTTTCTTCCAGAAACTGGCGGGCGAGAAGGACGAGATAAAGTCTTTCATGGTACAGACAATTATGAGAAGTTGGGCAAGGGCAGAAGTTAGGAGACCCGACCCAAGGGAGCCAATCACGCTGGAAAGGTTAAGGACCCTCCTGCGCCACGTCCCCACAATATGCAGGGATCAGGGCGAAGCAAGGTTGTTGCGAGCGGCATTCGCAATGGCTTTTAGCGGGGCATTTCGCATTAGCGAACTCGTTGCGAGAGCTAAGCTCTCGGCGGGAGATGGCCTGCGGTACGGGAACGTGGCGGTAACCAGCAACGCGGTGCTGTGTAAAGTGCATAGATCCAAAACGGATCAAGAGGGTAAGGGAAACTGGGTACAGCTGTGCAGACACAGCGAGGCATTGACATGCCCGGTAGCAGCCGTGCGGGACTATTTGGAAGTCAGGCCAGAATGCGGGGAGCAATTCTTGGTACACGGCAACGGGTCACCGCTTACAAAGTACCAGTTTGCAGCAATTCTGAGGAAGTGTGTGGCGGCCAGCGGCTGGGAAGCCGGAAAGTTTAGCACGCACTCATTTAGAATCGGCGCAGCAACATCAGCTGCCGGGGCAGGCCGGGTGCCAGACGAAATTAGGGCTATAGGCAGATGGAGGTCAGATCGCTACAAACTTTATGTTAGGCCAGTCACGAGCAATGCAACAGCAAATTAACATCGCCACCCTCCTCCCCCTTTTCCACAGGGCCCAAAGAGGCAAGGCGCATATGGATCGTGGGCCATTCCTACATACATTGGGCGGAAGTCAGGGCCGCGGTCAGACCATATGGCCGGCAGCTAGGGCTGCCAAGGGAGTTCGGCCGAATCTCCTGGTTCGGAAAAAAAGGGATGAGATGGGGTGAGCTCAGGGAAGTGCTCTTGCGCGCGGAGAGAACTACGGGCCACCCAGAAGTGTTGGTCATACATTTGGGGGGCAATGACTTGGGCAAAATACAGTCCCTGGACTTTAAAAGAGTAATAAAGGACGACCTAACATGGGTGAAAGGGCGCTGGCCCGAATTGCGCATTATATGGTCCAGCATCATTCCCAGGCTAGCCTGGCGGGGGGCGCGCAACGGGGCGGCAGTGGAAAGGACCAGGAAGAAAATTAACGTAGCAGTCGGGAGATGCGTCGAGGCCTTAGGGGGAGTCGTCATACGACACCCGGATATAAACCAGAAGATGGCGGGTTTATACAGGGGCGATGGGGTGCACTTGTCAGAGGTCGGCATAGACCTGTTCAACAATGCACTGCAGGAGGCGCTGGAGTCATGAGCTAAGGGCAGATGGCAGGGTGGGGTTTTTCGGCCCAGGCAGGTCAGGGGGGCCTCAGTGGCGGGAAGAAGCGGTGCGCAAGGCATCGGGACAGGAGGAGCCAGCTGAGGTTCGCAGATTCACCCTCGGTCGGGCCGCATGCCAGGCTCTAGC
The DNA here is from genome assembly GCF_055691185.1 of Crinia signifera. Classification (NCBI taxonomy): domain Eukaryota; kingdom Metazoa; phylum Chordata; class Amphibia; order Anura; family Myobatrachidae; genus Crinia; species Crinia signifera. The sequence goes on from NC_139219.1 coordinate 263,457,683, forward strand.
TATCGACGGCAGGCCGTCCGGCTGCGCGCCAGGCAGGGGGTGATCTGCAGGGGCTGGCCCACAGGGGGGGCATAGCCAAGGGCCTACAGCGTAGGCAGGGGGCACGCCCCTACATCATAAATCAATGAAGGTCATTGATCGGGAGCTTGCCTTGCCCACCGTTCTCTGTCCCTACCCTGCCAGGGGCGGATTGGACCACCGGGAAACCGGGCCATTTCCCGGTGGGCCGGCCCCTAATAGTCACTAAAAGGCCGCTCACCCCATTGGCGGGGCCGCAGACCGCCATCTCTGCGGTTAACGGGCGGCCGTGGCCGCAGCACTGTGCCCCAAACAAATATGGCTGCGGGCAGCCTCGGCTATTACAGAAATAAAAATGGCCGCGGGAGTGCTGGTGCGCATGTGCGACCGCACGCAGCTGCTCCCGCGGTTCTGTGTGTGGCAAGCACTCACGTGTGAGGATGGTTGCGCAGGGAGGCTCTCTCCCTGCTGTACATCCCCGGCCGCTTCTGTCCTCAGACTCTGTAGCTGCCGGCTGCCAGTACACTGTCACACTACATTAGAGGCAGCAGCGCCGGCAGCACAGAGCTCTCTCCCTGGCTTCCAACCCACTTTCATGTGTCATCAGTCATGACAGCAGGGACTGGAAAGGGGGCGGAGCAACACGGAGTTGAGGGGCGGGGCTACACGAGTGGAAGGGGGCGGAGCTACACGGGAGCACACATCTAATGAAAGGAAGAAGTAGATGAAGTGCCAGCCAGCTTGATTTTAAGGTAACTAAAGTGTGAGAGAGAGGTTCATACTGTGAGGCATATGTATAATGGACATCACGGTGTGGGCATATGTATAATGGGCATCAGGGTGTGCGTCATATGTATAATGGGCATCACGGCGTGTGGCATATGTATAATGGAGCATCACGGTGTGGCATATGTATAATGGGCATCACAGTGTGCGGCATATGTATAATGGGCATCACGGCGTGTGGCATATGTATAATGGAGTATCACGGTGTGTGGCATATGTATAATGGACATCTCTGTGTGGGGCATATGTATAATAGACATCACGGTGTGGGGCATATGTATAATGGACATCACGGTGTGGGCATATGTATAATGGGCATCAGGGTGTGCGGCATATGTATAATGGGCATCACGGCGTGTGGCATATGTATAATGGAGCATCTCGGTGTGGCATATGTATAATGGGCATCACAGTGTGCGGCATATGTATAATGGGCATCACGGCGTGTGGCATATGTATAATGGAGTATCACGGTGTGTGGCATATGTATAATGGACATCACGGTGTGAGGCATATGTATAATGGGCATCACGTGTGTGTGGCATATGTATAATGGGCATCACGGTGTGCGGCACAAGTATAATGGGCATCACGGTGTGCGGCATATGTATAATGGCATCAGGGTGTGCGGCATATGTATAATGGGCATCACGGTGTGCGACATATGTATAATGGCATCAGGGTGTGCGACATATGTATAATGGCATCAGGGTGTGCGGCATATGTATAATGGCATCAGGGTGTGCGGCATATGTATAATGGCATCAGGGTGTGCGGCATATGTATAATGGCATCAGGGTGTGCGGCATATGTATAATGGCATCAGGGTGTGCGGCATATGTATAATGGGCATCACGGTGTGCGGCATATGTATAATGGGCATCACGGTGTGCGGCATATGTATAATGGGCATCACGGTGTGTGACATATGTATAATGGCATCACGGTGTGTGGCATATGTATAATGGAGCATCACGGTGTGCGGCATATGTATAATGGAGTATCATGGTGTGTGGCACATGTATAATGGGCATCACGGTGTGCGGCACAAGTATAATGGGCATCACGGTGTGCAGCATATGTATAATGGCATCAGGGTGTGCGGCATATGTATAATGGGCATCACGGTGTGAGGCATATGTGTAATGGGCATCACGGTGTGTGGCATATGTATAATGGGCATCACGGTGTGTGGCATATGTATAATGGGCATCACGGTGTGAGGCATATGTATAATGGCATCACGGTGTGTGGCATATGTATAATGGGCATCACGGTGTGCGGCATATGTATAATGGCATCAGGGTGTGCGGCATATGTATAATGGGCATCACGGTGTGAGGCATATGTATAATGGGCATCACGGTGTGAGGCATATGTATAATGGGCATCACGGTGTGCGGCATATGTATAATGGGCATCACGGTGTGCGGCATATGTATAATGGGCATCACGGTGTGCAGCATATGTATAATGGCATCAGGGTGTGCGGCATATGTATAATGGCATCAGGGTGTGCGGCATATCTATAATGGGCATCAGGGTGTGCGGCATATGTATAATGGGCATCACGGTGTGCGGCATATGTATAATGGCATCAGGATGTGTGGCATATGTATAATGGGCATCACGGTGTATGGCATATCTATAATGGGCATCACTGTCTCCTCCACCACTTTGTGACTCCCCTCCCTGCATCCCCTGCCACTCTGCATCCCCCCTCCTACCCTGCATCCTGTGCCACCATGCCCCCTCACACTCTGCGTCCTGTGCCACCCTGTGTAAGTCCTCACTCCCTTCGTTCTCAGCCACTCTGCATCTCCCCTCCCAGCATTCTACGGCACCCTCCATCCCCCCCTCCCTCCCTGCATCCTCTTCCACCCTGCCACTCTACTGTGTTGGGAGACCCCCTGTCACCCCCCCCCCATCTCTATCTCCCCAGCCCCACAGGCTGTAGAATAAACGCTGTACGCATGCGCCTATTCTGCAGCCTGAGGGGCTGGGGACATAGCCAGCAGCTAAGAGAGCCACTAGCCATGCCCTCACAGCGGCAAAAATTGGGCGTGGCCTTGTTGGAATAGGCCACACCCCCATATTGATAGGCCACACCCCCTAAAAATTCGGGCGCGCCTCCGGCGCGCAACAACACTCCCCCCCCCCCCCCCCCCCCCCCCCCCCCTCTTAGGGCTGCTTCAAGATTTTTCCCGGGCTGGTTTTAATTCCCAATCCGCCCCTGTACCCTGCAATATGTATTTAGAGGTATTAATAAACTGTGGCCAATGATTCAATCCCACGTACTGTCTCTGAGCATGATTTTGGTTGGGGGGTTGAGAGGGAGGTCACACGAAGGACACAGCACACAGCCCTCGCACCCTTATGATGCTGAGCAGCACACTCCTCCCAGGTCTCCCAGCACCACAGTGACCCGACATTAGACTCTCCAGCATTAGACTGGGTGCCAGGCTTCAGAGCTGATAAACATAACTCACAGATTGAGGCTGATTTACTGGTTAGTAAACAGGGAAACACATCCCCATGCCTCCACTAAAATGGCTACGTGTTCTCCATACTTACAGTAGCTGCTGCTTTGATACTTGCCCCCAGAAAATCAGTTCCATCTCATACTGTATATTTCACAATGTGATGTTCCATGATACATATTTAGTGTGAAGGCTATTTGTTCCAAACTCGTGAGACCTCTCACCTCTTTTATAGATGTCCCTTTTACTAGAAACCCTGTGTTTACACTATGGTTAGTAATCCCAACTTCCAGCAATGGAAACAGAATTACCTTTTTGATCTCGGAGGAGTTATTCTTCAATTTACTAAAATACTAAGACTAGGTATTGTGCTGCAGATCTAGTGGGGACCTCACATGTTAAATTATGGATAACTGGAGTAGGGATGTGCCTCAGGTTACCTCACTGGAATTTTTGTTGCATACATGTAGTAAGCTCTAAGATTCTTGCGCTGCTCCAGGCTACAAGAGGTCCTCATTTAGGGCGGGATGCTGTAACATCCACGCCCCCTGTCCGCCGCACATCGCCGGCTACCGCAGACCTAATTATCGCATATGCTCTAACACAGGCATTCCCAACCACGGTCCTCAAGGCACACCAACAGTGCAGGTTTTAGTGATATCCAGGCTTCAGCACAGACAGTTTAATCAGAATCCCTCAGATACTAATTAAGTCACCTGTGCTCAAGCCTGGATACCTACAAAACCTGCACTGTTGGTGTGCCTTGAGGACCGTGGTTGGGAATGCCCGCTCTAACATATGCGATAATTATGGCAAAGGACAGCTCCTGCATTAAGAGATGTCCTTTGCGATCTTGCCGGCGATGTGCTGCGGGTCCCGGCGGCTTCCCCCTCCCTCCATTACCCGGGGCTGCTGCTGCATGCGTGTGTGGGCTCTCCTCCTCCTCTCTGCACCCGGAAGAGGATACAGTGCAGGGAGGAGGAGGTCACAGGTCCAGGCAGCACAGCGCTGTGCTGCCTGGACACAGGTGAGGGGGGTGTCAGCGCGAGGCGGCGGGGGTCCATTCGGGGCGGCGTGGGTGCATTAAGAAGCCCATAGGCTTCTATGAGGTATCACCAGCTTTTGCTGGCAATACCCCCGGGTCTTGCTGTATAGCAAAATGTGGTAAAAACCCTGATAACGGGGTTTTTACTGCATTCCTGCTTTAGAGAATCTCCCCCTTAAACTGTTAGTAGGGTTTACATATCCCAGACTCGTAAGAGAAGTTGGGTTATTGTTTAAACTGCAAGCTCTCAATTGCCATTGTTTTTTAATACATTTTGGGCCTGCCCCAAGATTAAAAAGTCTTGCACTTTATTAATTGTATTTTTCCCCTACATCTTTATAGTGACCCATTGGCCTTATTATGTGCAATGCATCTCACCACAGCCAGCAGCGAGATGCAGTAGTCATTTAAGCCAGCAAGTTAGTAAGAAAATAGCAGTATCTGCAAAGCTGTAAAATCAGATCACATGCAGAGAAAACACCGCAGAGGACATTTCTTTGTCCTGGCTTTAAGTACAATAAAGTGGGATTACTTGAAAGCACCGGTGCATGACATGGAAATTTATGGAAAAAAGTTCTATACCCTGAGACAATATAATGGACACAGGAGCATTAGCCTGTGATTAAACCACAATCACAGGGATCCAGGTAATACAAACCGGGGGAATCTCAGAGGAATAAACATGAACACATAGATCATTTGGTTTGGAGGGCGATTCTCTAAGACAGAAATGCGGTAAAAACCCTGTTATCGGGGTTTTTACCGCATTTCTGTATGCTCTAACCCCCCTTCGCAGTGGCAGCGCTGCGGAGGGAATCGCCAGCAAAAGCTGGCGATTCCCTGCAGAAGCCTATGGGCTTCTTACCGCAGCGCTGTTTGAGGGATCCATCACGGATCCCTCCCAGCCTGCCCTGCAGCCGGAGCGTCACTCTGCGCATGTGCAGATGGACTCCCGGGTCACAGACCCAGAAGTCCAGTGCCGGCGCCGCATCGCAAGGGACAGCTCTTATCGCAAGAGCTGTCCCTTGCGTTAATAACGGCATATGTTAGAACATATGCTGTTATTAATAATGCGGTGGCCGGCGAAGGGGGGCGAACAGGGCTGCGGATGTTACAACATCCTGGTCAGGCACATTCATGGACACATGGCTTTGGACAAGTGCCCTTAACACCACTTGAATTCTTCTTGGCATAGATTCTACTAACTGCAGGTTCGTTTTGTTGTGAAAATGAGTCAGAATTGTAATAAACAGCATTTACATAATGTTACTTCCATAAGCCTGAGGATCTATGACCATGCAACAAGGATCCAAGCTTCCATGTTGTTCTCCATATCATCACCATCTGCATGGTGTAATAGAAAACAGCATTAGTCAGGACATGTGACCTGTTGTTGATCAAACTGGGGGTGTTTTGCACTGTTTGAAGCAGACAGCAATGGTGTACCGGCAGGCCATTTACTTTTGTAGTACTTACGACTGATGTTGTTGAGAGGCCCTCTGAATTTTGATGCCCTGTTCGCAGAGCCGAATTTCTGTACTGTACTATATTCCATTTTAAATAGAGTGTAAATGGACAGGACATGCAGATACTGCCCCTATAAACTGTCCTACTTAGTAAACATTATTGTTGTGCCTAGGGGCGTCCTCATACCTAAATCCGCCCCTGCCTGTTCGACTGAAAGAGTCTGTTCACTCTCTGATCTGCTGGAGCATCCAGTAAGCCATTTATGAAGAAAGGTCTGCGCTCAGATGCAGTCTGTATTCCCCCCCCCCCCCCCCCTCACCCCCCTCACTGTTTTTTCAGGCCAGTAGTCTACTGCACATGTGCCGATCTCCAGGAAAATGGAGCAGGCGCCATTTTCTCAGTGTTTCCTGTATTGCGCATGTGCAGATCTCCAGATCTCTTGCGACTGTGCTATGTTCCGAGTAATACCTGCAGTCCCGATGGAGAGGTAAGTATTTTGAATGGGCGCAGGGTGTGCAGTGTGGGTGGTCTGGCTCCAGTGGCCTGTGTTTACCATACACCGTGAACCTATTACACTAGGGAAAACAACTTTTGGTGACAGAGCTTTTTGAGGTATTTTGTTGTCGTAGATTTTGAAAATGACCTTAGTTTTTATCCATCAGTTTGCTTATCAAGATATTTCATATATCCATACAAATATTTACATATATACATATTGTATTATGCATGTAATGAAGGAGAATCAAATGAAGGTACAAAGACCAATTCCAAGAAGCCTACAACACAAACAACAAAATTAAGTTTCTTCATAGAGGCATATTGCTGAAATCATGGACTAAAAGTAATAGGGTGCGATTTTTTGAGATGTGCGATTGTTTGGTCAAAAACTGCAAAAAACGCTCGATTTACAAAAATTGCACATGTAATAGGGTGTGATTTGCAGTAAAAATTGCACATTTTACCATGATCAATATGACTGGATATGGAGAGAGGGAGGGAGCTGTGAAGACAGAGGGCTGTATTCAATGAGAATATTGACACTAGCCACTGCCCGCCGTGTTCCGGAGCCTTGCTGTCCCCCCTATTCAACGTCGCAGGGGCTCGCTGCCCCTGACGGCGAGTGTGAACCCCTGTGGCGGACGCCGCAGGGAGCCTGAGGACGGCACCAGGCAGAGAGATGGAAATCTCCCTGCCTGCCCCAGAACCTATGTGGGGGGAGGTGGGCTCCCCGGGAGCCAGGCAGCACAGGCTGCCCCCCAGGAGAGCAACAGGGGACCAGGTATTCACTGCACCCGATCGTGCATATGTAATGATCGGGTGCAGTGAATATATGAATATCTAATGAGCGGCTCTCGGCTCCCGGCCCCCTGCTGGCTGCTCTGTGTAAAAAAAAATATATATATTTTTTAATTAAATATATATTCATGTGCTATAAGCACATGAATAAAAATAGCATGCCCCTTCACAGAATAAAATTCCTGATTTTTTTACACCAAATGTAAAACAACAACAACTTTATTTTAAAAGTTCACTTTCCACTTCACCTTGAAAAGATGGTGATTTGCTACACGGTGAGAAACGGCGAAAATCACTTAGAAAGACGGCGAGATGTGCACGTTGAATAGTGTGATTCACTTTCTGACACAAAAAAAATCACAAATTCACCGTGAAACAGGGCAAATTATCCTCATTGAATACTGCCTAGAGACTGGAGGTAGGAGCTAGGGGTGGGGTGGAGAGTTTGTGGACAAAAAAACAGTCATAAATATGTGGGTAAAAATGACTGGAGTTGCCCCGCATAAAATGTGCTTTTATGGTGGTTCCCACCATAGGAGCCCATATCAGGGGCGGATCCAGGAGAAAATGACAGGGGGGGGGGGGGGGGCAACAAGATAGGGGAGGGGGGTGTTAGTGGTGCCAGTGGGGGGAGGGGGAGGGGGAGAGAGAGAGAGAGAGAGAGAGAGAGAGAGAGAGAGAGAGAGAGAGAGAAAAACCTACCTTGGCATTTAAAGTACACAGGCCCACATTGGCGTCAATAGTGAAGGATGTAATTGTGCATGCGCTAGGTGCCGGGATTGGAGCTGTCACTCCCAGCCACCGCATGCGTTCCGGATGCCGCTCTCCTCCGACTCGCTGTCCCCTTGCGCAGCGGCCTGGCAGTCCAACCTCGCCACTGTGTCCTGCTGCTGCAGCACTCCTCTCTCACCACACAGCCCAGACTGCCCTTTTTCCTCCTCTTCCTCCCTACGGTGAGTCACTTCCCTTCCTCCTCTGCCAATCCGGACTCCTTGTCCCGCCCTCTGCTGTGGACCTGCCGATCAAAGGTCCACAGGGGTATTACAATTCTCCCCGCGCACGCACGCCTGCACAAAACCGGCCCACAAGGCCATCGGCCCTTCTGGCATTTGCCAGAAGTGCCAGATGGCCAGTCCGGCCCTGCACCTATAACCCTGCACCTCTTTTTCCACATACCCTGTCTATCTTGCAACTCTATGTCCCCCTGCACCTCTCCATCCCCCGTCCCTCCTGCACCTCTCGGTGCTTCTGTCGCCCTGCACCACTGTATCATACTCAAATAAAAAATACATATAGATCATATAAAAAAAAATCGGCCTCTTTTCTAACGTCTAGCAGCAGGTGAAAGATGCGGTGGGCAGCATGTAGCAGGCGAGCGGCAGGCACCGACAGACAGTGGGGTGTGCAGACGAGGGAGGTGAAGTCCAGTGCTAGCAGCTGTGTCTGGGCCCCTGTCTCGACCAGTGACCACTGTGCTCCCGCGACCATCGCCCTGTACGCATATGGTCATAGGTGATTTCAGCTGAAAACACCCCCTGTGTACAGGGCTTTAGTTTCAGCATGTAAAAGGCCCTAATAGATCAGACACCACAATTCCCTGGCCCATCCAAACAGATTTGTTGATTGGCGTCCTTCGATGTTTAGCAATCCATTGGGAAGGCGGCAAATTATGCATGTTAAAAATGCCGAAAATGTTTGGGGGCTGGGATTTTTTTATATACATATTCCTGATTCTCTGGCACCTCTCCTCCCCACCAGGACCCCTTTTCCTTAAAATTTTTATCTTACTGTTGTCAATGCAACCCCCCTCTGCACAAAATCTTTAGAATGTGACCTTTTTCTTTACATGAGGCTACTAACACTTCTGCCATGCCCCTGTCCTATACCACCTTGATTATTGCACATTACTATTTTTTGGTTGTCTGCTCTCCCAACTTTCCTCTTGTCATCTCTTGTTGAATGTCTGTTACCAACAGGGTGGGAGAAGCAGTGGAGGATTTACTAACAGATGGATTAAGATGAGGAGGTAGAATACAGTTACTTCTCATGTACACACTGTGAATGGTAGATGTATAGTACAGAAAGGGTATAACATGTTAAACTGAATAGTATTAAAAACTTACAGCGTGAATGATGTAGACAGCAGGAAAGATGTGAATAAGGGGACTGGCCACCAAGGTAAGTTTGGTTGCAGGATGGAGCTCTGGGGTGAAAGATGGCAGTGGGAGTGGCACAGATGGGCAGTGGAGCATGCAGACGAGGCAGGTCAAGCCGCGCTGGGACCCTCTCATTCTTCAGCCTGCACGCCAGCCACAGGCTGCAGCTTCATAGTCACACACTAAACCGCCGCAGCCCAGCGCCGGCAGCTTTGACAGCTGCCACATTGAGGAGAGCATTGCCGCGGCTCCCAGATATTTTAAATCTCGTGCTGCCGCGGCCGTGAACCAGCCGGGGCTTGCTCGTGGTCCAGGAGCCAATCAGGAGTGGTGACTTCTGATTGGCTGCCAGCAAGCTCCGATTGGCTCGCGGACCCGGCATGCGGCCGCGGCAGCGCGAGTTTTAAAATACCAGGGAGTCGGGACGGATTCAGTATTGAATCCCGGCGGTCGGGATCCCGGCGTTCAGAATCCCGACAGCCAAAATCCCGACAAGGGGGGGACGTGGATCGCCCCCCCTTGCGGGCTCGCTGCGCTCGCCACGCAGCGGGCCCGGTGCCTCGCTACGCTCGGCACACTAATTTATTCTCCCTCCAGGGGTGTCGTGGACACCCCAGGAGGGAGAATGTGTCGGGATTTCGGCGGTCGGGATTCCGGCGTCGGGATTCTGAACGCCGGGATCCCGACCGCCGGGATTTTAACTGCATCCCAGTCGGGACATAGGGCTGCTGCAATAGTGTTCTCAATGTGAATACAGCCGGGCAGCACACCACTCTCTGCCCGGCTGTGAAATCTTCTTTTCGGTGGCGGCAGCTCAACTATAAAAAAAAAATTGTCAGAAATGACAGGGGTGGCACGTGCCCGGGTGCCCCCCCCCTAAATCCGCCCATGGCCCATGTTATAAGAATACCAGTAGCTCCTATGATGGGAATCTGCAAATCAGCCTAATCGCAAAGTTATTAGGGGGTCACCTCCTTTGTAGTTTCCTTCAATTAACTTTGCGTTTAGGTTCCCATCATATGAGCCCTGGTTATTCTCATAACATGGTGGTCTATGGTGGAAACTGCCATAGAAGCCTATGTTATTTTCATAATTCCAGACACCATGTACCGATATACATGTCCTTCATAGCTGTCCGTTTCATTTTAAACCATTCCTGGGTCTGATCCTTTTCCACCTGTTAGTGAATCCCACTTGGGCACCAGTGCTACACCTGAGATAAATGAAACTGTGCAACATGGTATCTCTGCCACTCATTTGCTTGTTGATGTCACTGCTAACCTCAGTGGTGCTGAGAGGAGAGAAGCGGGTACTATTTACCCGGCCCTAGGCTTCTTGGATGGTCCGGTAAGGTCCTGGATCCTGCTATACACCTGTCAAGTTGCAGGGGAACTTTGTGAAATGAGAGGACTGAATGCTGCAGCAGCCTCTCTCCCCAGCACAGCAAATGGTGCAACCTGCTGTGTGCTGCACTGGGGAGATATGCAGAAGCAGTCAGCCAGTCCTCTCTCCCCTGCATGATGAGCAGGAGAAGTGATCGCACCTACTCTGCTTCACCACTTCCTCCTCCTCCACTGCCACCTATTACTACACCAGGGACTGGCGCCTTCCTGTGCAGAAGGACGCACATACATATCCCTGGCGGGGCAGGGGATTGTCCTCACCACATTCCACCCCACTTTCTACACCCCCACCCAGTACTTTGGCCAGCAAGTTTGTCGGCGCCCATGGTCAACCTCAAAGTAAAGTAACTTACATCCAAGAAGTAATATGTATTTCTCGCCTTTGACATACTGTAATACCCCTTTCACATCGCACTTTTAAAACGGTATATTGCCGTTTTTTTTCCATTTTAAAACGTTTAAGGCTGCAATGTGAATGTGCCAGAGTTGATTTACCGGTTAAAGTTAACCGGTATTTCAACACGGTTAAAAAGCAGAGTCCTACACGGTTCAAAGCCGTTTTTTTGGCAGTTTGAACAGCTCTATTTCAATGGCTTGAAACGTGTCCCTTGGGGTTAAATGGGTTGAATGTTTGAATGGTATTAAATGATTTTTAAAACGGTTTTCACCTGCAATGTGAAAGGTCTCAAGGCTCAGACCCGTTTTAAAGTCCCATTTAAGAATACCGTGTCATTACCCATTTCTGCAATTTGAAAGCAGTATTAGAGAGAGAACAGAATTTTCCATCCCACTGTACAGTACTCGTGAATAAGGGTTTTTGTAAGTACAGTAACTGCCCCACCTGGGCAACACCATGTTGCACTGCAGGTGGGGGAGATTTGAAATTTGCGGAGGACTAGGTCCAAACTAGAGATGCTTGTGGCCCCCTGCTTTGGTTTTGGCAAAACCACCCTCAAGTGGTTTTGTTTGGATTTGGTTTTTCATTCAGTTTTTTTTAAATCAATAAAGGTCAATAAACACTTATAAAAATCATTAAAAACAGCTAAATCTGAATTTTGAATTAACAACAAACCTGAGCAGGACTCCGAACTGGGTCTCGATTCGACTTGGAACCCCTAATTTCAAATGTGTTCGTATTTAAGGAAAACCGAACCATACTGTACATCTCCAGTCCAAACTTAAATCTATATTGCAGTGTAGAAATATAGCTGTCTGGTGTTTGTGGCTACATGCAAAAGTAGCCAGTATTTACTCTGCATGGAAAAATTCTAAATATATTAGTATCCCAGGCTTGCTCAATTTTGCTTTGCTTTCATCTCAGAATCAGGCCCATGGCATGTTTATATAATAAAGAGAAACCATACTTTTTTTACATATATTCTGTAATGCACAAAATGTTATTATAGCTTTCGTTCTGAAATCAGAATCTGCAGAACTACAGGAAATAAAAATGGTGTCAGGGCACAGAGCCTTATGGGTATATATACGAGTTAATATGTGTAGACAACAACATTACAAAGAAATAAAAAGCATTAGAACCAGGGAATTTAATCATTATATGCTTCAGGGTAGGTAAAGATCAGTTCATTTGAACCTTCTAGAAAATTGATACATTTTTCCTCCACAGAATCATAATCATGTTCCATGAGTTAATGAGCCTAAAACAGTTACTTAGTAGCATAGTTGCCTACTTTGATGGTTTCCTCTCTGGAAAATTCCCCGAAAGGAGACTCTCAGCGGCTCAAGATCAACATAGGCAAAATGTAGACACAAGCAAAAAGTCAAAATGTCAATGGTCGACACATGATCAGGTTAACATGAGTATTTTCAATTCTTTTGTTTCTTTGGACTTTCTGCTTTACCAACCATGTGGACTCTGATTAGCAATGTTATAATGTGGCACATACAGCAGCAGTGGAGCGATGCACCTAGGGAATCCACATGCTCAGGGGTTGCTTTGACACCTAGAAAATTTGATAAACTCATGTAGATCTTTTACATGTTATCCTTTTGCTTATGTCGACCTTTTGTTCTCCTTGTGTATGTTAAACTTTTTATGTAGACCTTATGACTGTTGACCTTTTGTACCATAACCCTTACTCATTATGCCCTTACATATTGTGCTACACATACAAGTGTCCTTATACACATTATGCAAACATAGTATTGTCCCTTACACATTGTGCCCTTAAAAATTATTTCCTCCTCCCCCCACCCCCTGCAAGCCAACACTCATCCATCAGCTCTCCTCATACCTCAAGCCCAGCAGGCATGCAGACAGGTAGTGGTTTTTCTGACAGGAGCAAGTGTTGTAGAAATGTTGAATCCCTGAATCCTCTCTCTCTTTCCTGACTCATGGCTCCACTGCCTCCCTCTTCTGTGGTGCTGTACAGCCAATGGCCCTTGTCCAATGGCTGCTCTGGAGTCTATCCAACTAGAATCTAAGGGGTTTATTTAAGATGGGAGTTTGGTAACAACATTCCGTCTTCAATATAACTCCCATCTTAGTAAATAAACCCCTAAGACTTTATTATTGTTGATTTTTCCCATAAGTCTTCCTTATATCAGATTTAAGAACACATTTCTACATTTTTAGAACTTAGGGCCTTATTCTAGTTCACTCTTTCTGACAAGATCCTTCTTAGATGGACAACACCATGTGCACTGCAGGTGGGGTAGATGTAACTTGTGCAGAGAGAATTAGATTTGGGTGGGGTTTTACTTCAAAGTGAGATCTATATTGCAGTGTAAAAATAAAGCAGCCAGTATTTACCCTGCACAGAAACAAAATAACTCCCCCAAATCTAACTCTCTCTGCACAAGTTACATCTGCCCCCTTGCAGTGCACATGGTTTTGTCCATCTAAGAAGGATTTTGTCAGAAAGAGTGAATTAGAATAAGGCCCTTAGTCCCTATTATTATCAATTCCTGTCATTAATTGTTAATAAGAAGTATCAACAAATGTAACAAAATGCCTGCCGGATTCTCAGAAGCACACCAGTTGGAGGTCGGTCCCGGATGCAGTAAATCTGGTTAGCTCCTACTTTCAGGACCTCAGGAATGTTAAGAAGAGGTATTGGGACATCAAACTTGACCCGAAATTTAAGATGACTGAAGAGCGTTGCAAGGGTCACTGGACAGGAGGCAGACAAGCTGCACTGGTCCACTTCACAGAGTTTAAAGAGGAGTTGTAGGAGACAATATCTCTGGAAGAATATTCCAAGGAGTGCATGTAGTGGTCACAGACTGTCCAGCATCTCCACCTTGTCCTGGTGATTCAATTTGAAAATGTTCCCTTTTAACGGTAACAACCTATATTGTGTGCTATGCAGTAGCGTAACAATGGAGGGTGCAAGGGGTGTAATTGTTATGGGGCCCTGCGGCTTGGGGGACCCAGCAGGCAATCCCCGCCACAGTAATTTTAGTTCCTGTGTGGGAGAGGAGGATGGAGGCCAGGATGCACACACACAAATAGGTAACCTGATAAGATTTCAGCGCCCCACCCCACTACATTTCAAGTGTCAGCCCGAGGACCCTCCTTCACCCCTGCAGGTGACAGCCTGTCTGCTCCCCCTGCTCCACCCTGTGCCACCAGTACCCCACTGCCATTGCAAGTTACAGCCTGCCACCTGCTCCCTCCCATGCCTGCGGACCCCTCACCCCTGCAGGTATCAGTCTACCCCTCCACTCCCTCCTGTACCTGACACCACCACCCCCCCCCCCCCCTTCCTTGCAGGTGACAGCCTGCTCCCTCCTGTGCCACCAATCCCCTCCCGCCACTGCAGGTCACCGCATGCCCCTTGCACCATCCTGTGCCTGTGAACCCCCCTACAGGTGACAGCCTGCACCCCCCCTGTTCAGCCCCCCCAGTTGATAGCATGCTCCCTTCTGTGCCTGTGACACCACCTCGTCCCTTGAATCGGGCCCTATGTTCGTCTTTATAGCAATATTTTGTATCTGACTTTCTAACTAGGATTCCATTACATTGGCCGAGTTGTATCTTTGGGCAAAACATCTGGATCTGACTTATTATCGCACGCTCTTATACAGAGCCAAAACCATATGTCTTTTAATGAACTTGTACGCTAATACATTGCCTGACTGCAAAATGTGCAACGTTTGCGGCAGATTCATACCCGTTCATAATAGGCCAAATTGGCAGGTGGCGTTTACCTGTTCGCTAAACTGTGAACATACTCAGCCTAGCGAACTGGTCTGAATCAGGCCCCAAATTATCATCCAATACATCCCGCCCCTAGTCTTACAGATATGATTATTTTAAGCCCTATCTTCAACCATAACATAATAAAAAATAAAAGAGATTGTAGTGTCAGATTTACTGGCAATGGATTTCCCGGATGTTAAACCTAAATAGAAAATGTATTAACATATTCCATTGGTACCATCTACCCTTCTACTGGCTGACAGTAATTACTAAATTATGCCTTGGGGGGAGGGCTTATCGTGATGTCATTTCATACCTGATACAGCATGCTTCGGCAATCCTGCTAATTACAGCCCTCAATCAGTGCAGCTCCGCCCAAATATCCCTGGGGCAGCTTCCCACCCCTGTTAGTATATCTCAGCCCCTATTCTCATGACTGCAGGGCTGCACTGAGAAGTCTAAAAAATAAACTAAAACATTTTATATTAATTTATGCAATATAATAAACAGCAGAACATCCATTATATACAAGAACTTATGTTCTATTAACTTTATATGGTATTTGTCTTATCTTGTGGCTGGTCTGAGCCTAGCACATATTTACCTTCTCACAATCACTGAGGTGGGGTGATGTTAGTTAGTGCTTCATAGCATAGCAGCTACAAGGAACACTAATACCCCTTTCACACCAGAAAATGCAGGGACGTACCCAGGAATACAGGTCAGGGATCATGCAGGCATATTCCGGGTCCCTGCATGAGGGGGAGAGTTAGTGCAGGCGGCGGGAGGCGGGGTGAGTTGGATGATGTTGGTGGGGCCAGCCTGGGATTGGCTCGGAGCTGTGCTTGGGATGCAGGGGGTGTGCGAGCGCCTGGGATTGATCCGGACCGGAACCTGCCCCCCCACAGGCATGACCTACAGGACCAGCACCCGTCCCACCCCCACACGGACGGAGTCCATGTGGACACCGGAGCCTGCCTCCAGGCACCAGGTCCGTCCCTCCTCCTGGTTGGACACCGGGGCACTGGCTCCAGCCCCTGGCCGCTCTGCTGCCGCTGCTATCTCTTCTTCCTGCCAGAAGAGACTGGGGCACACGCCGTCCCCAGCACTCATGCGGCGACATACTCAATGGCGTAGAGCATGCGTTGCTTACTTCCAGCACCGTGGCCAGTAACAGAAAGCCGGGATGCCTGGTAAGTACCTTTCACACCAGCCTGTAGTCCGGGAAGGGCTGGCCATGATGCTGGAAGTGAGCGACGCACGATCTGCGCCACTGAGGAAGCAACCCTGCTAGCTATTTGAAATCCCGGCAAATTGTTCCCGAGAATTTGGCCCAGGAACCTTTCACACCAGCACTAGTCGTGGGTTGTTTCACACTAGCCTGGGAATTTAGGCTGGTGTGAAAGGTGTATAAGGGGCCGATTCAGTCCGTTCCTATGGGTCCAAATTCAGCCCCATTTTCAATGGTGAAAGGTCTACGCATGTGCGAATATGCGCATGTGCAGACCCCCTGTGCGAATGACTTCGTGAGTATCATACTCGCCGAGGCACTCACACAGGGGGGAGGCTGCAGGGGAATGCCCAGCATTTTATGGGTGTACCCAGGGCCACCATTAGGGGGTACTGTGAGGCCTAGAGGCCGGAGCCCGCCCACCGGGACAGCATCTGTCACCTCTGTCTTCCCAGCTCCAGGCAGCTTGTCCGTCCCCTCTCTGTTTGATGCTGTATGAGGGGGCAGAGGAAGTTCCGCCTGTACCTGCTATCTTTATCGGGCCACAGCAGCGCACAGCATTTGCTCCCTGGATCTTCACATGCCAAGCGCCCCACCCCCAATACTTTTTGAATGTGCTTCCCACCCGGCTCCCCAGGGGTTCCCTATGTAAAGCTGACCTTGATGGTGAGTGGCAGGAAGGGGGCCATCGGCTTGCGGTGAATGCTGCAGCAGATCCTGAAAGAAATGCGCTCACTACCCAGGTGCAGGCTGTAAAAGGGTGTGTGTATGTAAGGTAAGAATGAAATAGGGTGTGTGGGGGTGAGTACAATAATCATCGATGGTGGGGAGTGGCAGGGAGGGGGCCATCGGCGGCGTGCGAGGGAATGTGTTCTCATACACATTCCCTCACATGAAGGGGGGGGGGTAGGCATTTTGCGGGAGGCCAGCTGACAGCCGTCATCCCATTTGGTGAGAGTGAAGTGGAAGCGGCCAGCTGTGGAAGTGGGGGGGGGGGGGGGGATATGTTTAGGCAATAGTGGGGGGACTTAGGTTTAGGCTGTGGGGAGGGAAAGGTTAGGGTCAGGCTGCAAGGAGGAGGGGGTTAGAGTTAGGCACATCAAAGAGGGGGATGGGCTGAGGGTTAGGTTTAGGTGGTGGGGTGCGGGGGTTAGGTTTATGCAACAGCGAGGAGAGTTAGGGTCAGACTGTGGGGCAGGAGGGTCAGACTGTGGGGCAGGAGGGTTAGGCTGCGGGGCAGAAGGGTTAGGCTGCCGGGCAGGAGTGTTAGGCTGCGGGCAGGAGGGTTAGGCTGTTTTGATTACGTGTACTCTGTAACTAGGCGCTGCAGAACCCTTGTGGCACCATATAAATAAAGGATGGTAATAATAATAATAATAATTGTGTGCGTTTCAATTTGTATCTGTGTCTTCTTTCAATAAAAACAGAATAAAAAAAAAAAAAATAATAATAATAAGGGTAAGTATACTTCCCTGGCCCCTGTCACAATTCCCTTTTTTGGGATGCCGCCATTTTCTAACTGCCAGCATCCTGATCGCTGGTCATCCATATGTATAACGTTTGTGTACTCCTGTGACTATCTTGTCATTCCTTAACCCAAGAAACACAGAAAAGAGAAACTGCAGATATTACTGGAATGTGCCTTGTATAGCTATAACAGGTCAGGGGACAAAAAGTGATGAGACGCCATTATTTTGTGGGAAAAAGACACAGGCGGAAACGGCCCCTGGTGAGGGCCTCTATATTTGGATGCAGTAATTAGGTATGCTGCTGCAACATCATAGTGAGGAATGTAACATGCTTACATGTCTGTGATCGCTGGAACAAACGGGAAAAGTAAATGCTCAATATTTATTTAGGAACTGAGAGCATTCCTATGTGTGATTGCTGCCAGCTCCTTCCACAGACTACAGGACACTCAGATTGCATTGTTAGTGAAATCAGGAAGGGCAGTGCAGACTTAATGGCATTTTGTAGCCGAGGTAGCTTAGAAAATTAATGACAAACACATTATACTTGCATACTGGCTGCTTGGTTTGAATTTTTGTCACAGCGGGTTCAATTGCCACATTTTAATCATGTTCAGTCCTGCCTATGCCCCCCAGCCTTCACCTGCTGCATTATCTATAAGTGCAAGTAGGGGCACCAGAACCTTTATAGGTTGGGGGAAGAGGGACAAAATATAATTTTAGTTTGGCACCCCTGAGTTGCTGTATGATGCCCCTCCTGTGCAATGCCTCACAACAAAACAAACAAAAACATAGGGCAATGTGCCACCATTCCCAGCTGCTTCATGTCCTCAGGCACCGATCCAATACCCTACAGATTGATAGCAGGGTATGAGGTCTGGGGATAATCAGATGGATGTGTACAGCCTCAACAGGGAACTTTTGGAATAGGGTTGCCCGCTTCCGCACCCAGCCTTTCCTGCCTCCCTTCCTCCCTGCCCATTTTCTCATACCACCTTCCTCACTACCCATCTTCTCATACCACCTTCCTCACTGCCCATTCTCTCATACCCCCTTTCTCATTGCCCATCCTCTCATAAGCTCTTTCTCATTGCCAATCCTCTCACACCCTCTTTCCTCACTGCCCAGCCTCTCATATTCCCCTTTCTTGCTGCCTAGACTCTCATATCCCCTTTTCTCACAGCCCAGCCCCTCGTTCCTCCCCTCCTCACTGAACAGTCTCACATGGCTGCTTTACTCTCTGTCCAGTCTCTCATGCACCCCTTCCTTGCTGGCCAGCCTCTAATATCCCCCTTTCTCACTGGCCATCCTCTCATGTCCCCCTTTCCTCACTGCCCAGTCTCTCATGTCCCCCTTCCTCTGGCCAGCCACCTCAGCCTTCTCCTCTCATCGTAACCTTCTGTCAAGTTTACAGTACCCCCTCTACATTCAGCCCAACTACAATGTGCCCTGCATATGCCAGTCATCTACATATGCCCTATAGCCCTCTTTGCAATGACACATGTCTTCCCCTCTGTTCGTCTGCTGATCCCCTTCCTTCTATGTTCTTTCTATTTATACCAAGCTGCCTCATCCCCTCCTATGTCCCCCACTGGGTGTCCTCTCCTCCTTGGGTCTCCTTACTTGCCTATCCTGATACAGCTGGTCCATGAATCAGGTGCAAGTGGTGGGGGCCATGCTAATGCCATGGGAAGCACTTTCACATTGGGAAGGTTGGCCTGTCAACAAGAAGGCAGCAGCCAGAGCAAGATCTCCTCTCTCTCTTCCTCTGTATCTCACCCACCACCAGGATTGGTCCTCCTCCACTCCCTACCACATTCTCCTCCTCTTATTACATGCAGGAAGTGCAGATGGGTTTGCCACCTATTTCATAAGGGCTCTCAATGGGCCCCTTGGCAGCCATCAGCCCTAGGCCTATGTTTCCTTGGCCCTTTCTTGGCTGGTAGGCACCTAAAACATTCTATAGTTACGCCACTGCACTTTACCGTCCACCACTCCTCTGCTCCAGGATATCAGGAGCTCTCTCAAATTAACCTCCCTAATACAAGTACAAGGGCATAACTACCATAGATGCATCTGCTATGGGGCCCACAGTCGGGGGGGGGGGGATCTTCCCTGATAAAGTTGCATGCTCAATATAGATTTTTACCCATTGAATGGTACATATGGGACCTTACAAACAGTTCTTATGGGCAGTGGCACAGAGAGAGGAGGATGGGTACTCTTTTTCAGGCTCAGGTCAGTTTGAGGGGTCCAGTGAGGTCTTGGGTCCCACTACCTCCTCCTCTGCTACAGAGAGCTGGGCAGGGAGAGGGAAAAATAACTGCCACTGCAGCAGCCTCTCTCCCCTGCCCAACAAATACTGCTTAGTGCTGTGTGCTAAGCTGGGGAGAGAGGCAACTGCATCAGCAGCCTGTCCTCTCTCTCTCTCTGTGTAGGTGGGTGATCAAAAGTAT
This sequence comes from Crinia signifera, assembly GCF_055691185.1. Classification (NCBI taxonomy): domain Eukaryota; kingdom Metazoa; phylum Chordata; class Amphibia; order Anura; family Myobatrachidae; genus Crinia; species Crinia signifera. The sequence continues at coordinate 263,477,655 of NC_139219.1, forward strand.
TTTTTTTTTTTTTTTTTACAGGAGGAGGTCTACCCATGTCTCCATGCCAATGGAGATTGGCCACGTCCCCTCATTTACCAGGGTCATGCAGAACTGTCAGCACCTCTGGCTATGGGGCCCACAAACATATAGTCATGCCTCTATATGCCTCTGATGCCAGAGAGAGATAACGGTAAGAGGAATAATGTATTTCCTTTCTCTGATCTATATTGCCATAAGGATATAATGGGGCAAATTTATTGAGCTGGTGGATTTATAAAACGATGATATTCGGTTAGTTTGCCAGCCACCTATACTGTATATTAAAAGCAGAAGGAACACAGTGCACTTTTTTCCACAGTCAATGTGGGCTGTGTTGACATTCGGGACAAAAAACCCATCAACCATCATGCATGTCGACCTAGTGGTGTCAATCTAGTGACCGCATACCCTTTAGGGTTAGGTGGCGAAACGTCTGCATGCCATTTACATACAACATACCTGTGCTCTGGGTGACCTTCTGGGTGGTGTGCAAATTGTGACAGTTATTTACAGCCGCCAGGCAGTCAGTAGCAGATGACTGACCTGGCGGCTGCATGATGCTTTGTTATCACTGCTGAGTCAGTTAATAGCTGTTGACTGTCCAGTAGCTATAACAAAAGCGGCTTGCAGTCGCCTGGTCATCCACTACTGACTATAAAGTACAAATCTTCTGCGCTCCACCCCTAGGTCAATGATGGACTGAGAGATGTAGTTGGTTTAAAAAAACCCCTTATTTAAGTGCACATAAAATTGCTGACAAGTGTCAGAAATATGCAGAAAAATGTCTAGCACGATTGTGATGGAGGGTATGCGCTCCAAGTCTTAGTCACGATGCTGTGACTGTTGATGGTCTGCTGTTAGAGGTCAGGGCTGGCCTATCCCAGTTCTCTGCTGAAGTGTTCCCCCCAAGGCTCTCTAACTCCATCAGTTTAAGGTGGTATACTTGTTGGACGGTCGTTAGTCTGCTAAATTGTGGGGTTCAGTCAGTAGGTGGGGAGGTCAGGACCGTTGTTAACAGTGAGGGGTGTTGTTGCCCAAATCCAGTTCCTAGTTCAGGTATCTGGGTATGGGTGAGTCTGTGCCAGGGGCAAGAGTGGGGGCAAGACTGGCGGGGGCAGATACAGTACGTTGGTGGGTGGTGAGCGTCTGTGCTGGGTGGCACCGGAGGACGGCGTCCCTTACCTCGGGTGGTGCACCCGCACTTCTTGCGTCTGGGTCCCTCGTCGCCGGTGGCTTGCTTCTTGTGCTGGGGAGCTCCGGGCGGCTCCTGCAGCTCTCGCTCCACTGTGCTTCTACGCTGGCTGGTGTTACTTCCGGGTCGGACGATCTCGCGTGATCTTGTCCGCCGGGAGCACACCAAACCAACGGAGCTCCGTGCGCTCGACTCCGAGATGTGGAGGAGACTTGAAGGAAAGTGAGTGATTGCTGGCTGAGTGTCTCAAATGTCTCCAACGCGTTTCGGCCCGGGGGCCTTCTTCTAACAACACCCCTCACTGTTAACAACGGTCCTGACCTCCCCACCTACTGACTGAACTCCACAATTTAGCAGACCAATGACCGTCCAACAAGTATACCACCTTAAACTGACGGAGTTAGAAAGCCTTGGGGGGAACACTTCAGCAGAGAACTGGGATAGGCCAGCCCTGACCTCTAACAGCAGACCATCAACAGTCACAGCATTGTGACTAAGACTTGGAGCGCATACCCTCCATCACAATCGTGCTAGACATTTTTCTGCATATTTCTGACACTTATCAGCAATTTTATGTGCACTTAAATAAAGTTTTTTTTTAAACCAACTACATCTCTCAGTCCATCATTGACCTAGGGGTGGAGCGCAGAAAGTTGTACTTTATTGCCTATCTCCGCAGACTGATCATCTGCATTTTCTCAGCAGCTAACCCCGCACAAACGCACTTGGTGCGCATATTCACAACCTACCTCTATCCACTACTGACTGCCTGGTGGCGGCTACAGGCTGGGAGGGAGAAGAGGAGCCATGGACAGGTATGCGGGTGGGCTGATGTCATGACATCCACTGCTTCAGGACGTCACACTGGACCCACCCCGCATTTGATGTCACATGCTAGACCCCCCACAGTGGGCCTTTATCCACCCAGTCTGACACTGCAGCCACCTACTAAGTATCAGAATCACTTTATTGCCAAGTATATCAATGTACAGCATTCATAATACACAGGGAATTTGTTTCCGATAACCAGTAGTAGGAATACTATGGGATATTGAATTCTAAGAGGGAGAAATGGGTAAAATGTTCTGCCCAGCAAACCTTTGCCTGATTGAAAGCAGGGGCACATCAGCTAGTTTTTATTAAAACATAAATCTGTATTAATGGCAAAACACTTCAAGTTTTCCTTTAATAGCGTTATTATTTTAAAACAGTTCAGAAAAAGCACCAAAAGTCAGCAGTTTAATACATTTACCTCCAAAATCCACACATCTTGCTCACTGAGGGCCAGATGTATTAAGCTTCAAAAGTGATAAAATGGAGTGATAAACAGCCAGCCAATCAGCTCCTACCTGCCATGTCACAGGCTGGTTTGAAAAATAACAGGTAGGAGCTGATTGGCTGGCTGTTTATCACTCTCCATTTTATCACTTTTGAAGCTTGATACATCTGGCCCTGAGAGTGATGCATTCCATCATCATTCTATCATGGGACTCTCATAATAAGACATATACTTCCCATATACCTCCCAATTTTGTGTAGCCCACCAAAACACTGATGACCTGTTGATGCATGAACTCCACAAGTTCTGAAGGTGTCTTGTGGTATCTGGCACTAAGACAACAAGATGTTAGCAACAGATCCCTGTCTTGTAAGTTGCAAGATGGGACCACCATGGTTCAAGCTTCTTTTTCTAGCACAAACCGCAGATGCTCAAACCAATTGAGATCTGGGGAATTTGGAGGCCAAGTCAACGCCTTGCACTCTTTATCATTTCCCTCCCAACCATTTCTGAACAATTTGTTGCATTTTGGAAGTGTACATCAACCAGCAGAAAGAGGTCACGTCCATCAATGAAGGTACTTTCAGCAGTAGCCGGGGGCATTCTGACTGGTTTGTGGCTATATAGACCCATACGTAGCAAGTTCCACTGTATAACCTGATACCTTTCTATCATAGTCAGCATTAACTTTTTCAGCAATTTCTGCTACAATTACTCTTCTGAGGGATGGTATCAGATGGACTAGCTTTCACTTCTCATGCGCATCAATGATCCATGGGTGCTAATGACCATTTCACTGGTTTACTGGTTGTCCTATCTTGGACCACTTTTGAAAGTACAGCAATACCGTCGTGGGAGCAATTCACAAGACCAGACATTTTGGAGATGGTCTATCTTAGTCATCACAATCTGGCCCTTGTTAAAGTAGCTCAGTTCCTTACACTTGCCGATTTTTCCTGCTTTTAACTCATTAATATCTAAGAACTGTCTGTTCACTTGCTTACTAATTAGTACCTGAGTGATTCTGATTAAACCATCTGTGCTGAAGCCTGGATATCACTAAAACCTGCACTGTTGGTGTGCCTTGAGGACCATGGTTGGGAAAGCCTGTTCTAGAGGGTGCTAAATAAATAAGAAGTAGATTCTGATTGGTTGCCCATAGCAACATCACATGTAAAGTAGATTACTCGTCTTAGTAAATTTCCCCCATAGTTTTTTCCCCGCAGACTTTGTACTAGAAGCTGCTGCCACTGGCCCTGCACAATAGTTCCATTCTGCCCTTATACTGTACTTCATGTTGTGGCCACAGCTGTAGTAAAATTGTCTAATTGTATAAAAGATACTGTACATGCTTTGTGCTTCTGGTTGGGGGTTCTCTGGGTGGCTGGCATCTGCTCATGCATTTGCTTATGTTGTCACAATGACATCACCATTCCCTTATTATGTAATGGTAACACTGGAACCTGAAAAAAAAAATTCTGAGTGAAATGATGAAACAGACAAAAACATGATAATGAACAATTGAAAAGTTCTAATCTGTTTATTATTAATTAGTGACTTAATAACAACTCTCAGGCTTTATCATCTAATGCAGGCATGTCCAAACTATGGCCCTCCAGCTGTTGTGAAACTACAAGTCCCATCATGCCTTGTAACAGGTTTGCTATTATGTAATGCTAAAACTATGGCAAGGCATGCTGGGATGTGTAGTTTCACAACAGCTGGAGCGCCATAGTTTGGACATGCCTGCTCTAATGGAATAAAGACACGAACAGCAACATCTTGGCAAAAGGTCACAGCTTTTATAAATTGGTAACTATATTTATTTATTTATTAACAGTTTCTTATATAGCGCATACATATTCCGCAGCGCTTTACAGAGAATATTTGAACAGTCACATCAGTCCCTGCCACAGTGGAGCTTACAATCTATATTCCCTACCACATGTACACGGATACACATTCTAGGGTATAACTGTTGGGAGCCAATTAACCTGCCAGTATATTTTTGGTTTGTGGGAGGAAATCAGAGTTCCCGGAGGAAACCCACGCAAGTACGGGGAGAATATACAAACTCTGCACAGTGAGAGGCATGGTCAGAATCGAACCCATGACCTCAGCGCTGTGAGGCAGTAATGCTAACCATTATACCATCCATACTATAGGATAAGCTGCAGGTATCATAGAGGGTGCTACAGGCCTTTGTGCCAGATGCACTAAGCTTCAAAAGTGATAAAATGGAGAGTGATAAACTGCTAGCCAATCAGCTCCGGCCTGACATTTTTCAAATACAGTCTGTGACATGGCAGGTAGGAGCTGATTGGCTGGCTGTTTATCACTCTCCATTTTATCACTTTTGAAGCTTGGTGCATCTGGCCCAGTATCTCTAGCCTTTCAAACAGTGATGACTAATATATGCCCCCTAGATGCACTTGCATTGTATCACCTTCCTTGTCTTGAGCACAGTCCAAACACCTCCATAAAAATAGCCCAGGTATCCTTTGTATAAGGCAAGACAAGCTCACCAAACATCAAAGAGTCACTGCTTCACGTCACAATAGGCTCCCGAGGTGTAGTGCCTTCATGCCTATTTGTGGAGGCCCCACTACAAAAACACTATAGTTGACCTAAAACAGTATTTACATTGCTTATTTGTCATCTGAATAAAAAAATAGCCCAGTCCCACGTGGGATCTTGTATACATTTTGATTAGGGTGTCGGGTATGATATTCTGGCTGTCACCCTCCCTATAGTCACTTTACCAGCAGTGGAATGCTGATGGTCAAAATCCCAATAAATGTTGGTGAATATTCTAACCCTTACCAACCCCTTCCGCAGCCTATCCCTAACTGTTGCCTCCCTCAAAGTAACCCTAAGGGTCCCCCCCCCCAACAGCCTATCCTTATCCCTAACCCTAATACTTACTGCTGAGATTCCACAGCTGGTATTGTGCCCAACAGGATAGTGAGTGTCAAGATCGTAACTACATACCCCCTGTCACAAACTTGGGGTGCACTACCACTCGGGGATTGGCTAGACCTGACACAGGGGCGCGGAGTCTAACCGTGACGGGGGTTTTCTGCCAGTGACCCCTCCAAGCGGGATATGGGCTTCTGCGGCACCCGACACGTCGGTCGCGGCCCCCTGGTCAGGTTCCCCGTATGAGTGGTGGTAGCTTGTGGAATATGGAGCGTGGTCGTCAAGCCGGGTCAGTAACAGGTGAGCAGATACGGTACCAAGGAATGCAGCACACAGGGAGCGGGCAGGAGAATGATAACAGAACTACCCAAGGTCATACACTGGATGTCACGGATGTAGTACATAGGGAGCAGGCAGGAGAATAGTCAGGAGAATAGCCGGAATCATACACTGGTAAACACTGGGTACGGTACACGAGGATCAGGCAGGAGAGTGGTCAGGAGTCAGTATCTGGTGATCAGGAACACAGTAAAGTACAAGGGACGCTGGAGCAGGTTGTGAGCCTATACTCTGGCAGCTTCTTTCTGCCAGAGGCTGCCTTTTATAGGAAGCACAGGAAACTCACAGGTGAACTAATCAACGGGCTGAGCATGCTCAGTTTACACTGAACTCTCCTGCAGGAGAGAGTTACCAGGTGTTACTAATTAGCTGAGCTCAGATCTCACAGCACAGTTCAACTATACAGAGCTTGTCAGCAGCAAGGACTCCTCCAGGTGCTGTAATTAGCAAAGCTCAGGCCACACAGAACTTCCTTGCAGCATGGAGCAGGCTGAACAGACAGGAGAAGCCACAAACCAGGTAAGAAACAAACAATAACTGAATGTTGTGACATTACCCTCCCCTCTAGGGGTGGGCTCCGAACACCCCACATGGATACTTTCAAGGTCGCCTGCGGTACTTCTTTTTCTTAGAAGAACACTTAGATCCCTTCAAGGCTGGTGACACCTCTGGCTCTTCAAAATGGGCTCTGGCCAACACTAGACCACCCAAAAAAGGAGCAGCATCGTGTTCAGAATCATAATCTGAGTTGGAGTCTAGTTCTGGGGTGCAAATCAAAGATTTTTTAGCGGATGATTCTTTGAGACCATGAAGTGCTAAAGAGCCGACATGGATGTCCCTAACTATTGAGTTCTTCGATTCAGATCTTGGCAAAAATTTTTAACTCTAGTACTCTTGGTATGCCGTCTAGATGACCCATGGTTTTGAAGAGGCATAGGCAGACTTTTAGCCAAGAAGGATGAAGGAGTCTTAGATTCAAATTTCTCGATCACAGCCCTGGAGAATGATATCAGATCTTGCAGTCGAGGATCATTGGCTTCAACAAGTGGATTGACCCATTTTACCTCTCGGATGTCCGGTACAGTAGGGATCGGCACACTAGAATTTTCTTTGTGGCTGACATGTTTAGGCCCAGGGGTCATGGAAGTAATAGACTCAGGCCCGGAGACCACGGAGGCAATGGAGGCAGGCCCGGAGGTCATGGAGGAGGGCCCGGAGGCCATGGAAGCAAACCTGGAGACCATGGGGCCAGGCACGGAGGTCAAGGAAGCAGATCCTGAGACCACTGAGGCAGACCCGGAGGCCACGGAGTCTGGCCCGGAGGCCACGGAGACTGGCCCGGAGGCCACGGAGACTGGCCCGGAGGCCACGGCACATAGGTCCTCATGCCCGGAGGCAAGGGCAGATGGGTCCTCATGCCCGGAGGCAAGGGCAGATGGGTCCTCATGCCCGGAGGCAAGGGCAGATAGATCTCTACCAGGAGTGACTGGCTCGGGACCCCCACCTGGGGTGACTGGCTCGGGACCCCCACCTGGGGTGACTGGCTCGGGACCCCCACCTGGGGTGACTGGCTCGGGACCCCCACCTGGGGTGACTGGCTCGGAACCCCCACCTGGGGCGACTGACTCGGAACCCCCACCTGGGGCGACTGACTCGGAACCCCCTTCTGGGGCGATTGACTCGGAACCCCCTTCTGGGGCGATTGACTCGGAACCCCCTTCTGGGGGGATATATAGAGCCCCTTCTTGAGGCAAAGTGCTCAGTGGCCTAACCTGGGAAGCCACACTCAGAGACCCTTCCTGGGGTGTGGCTACCAGAGGATCCTTTTGGGGTGCAACTCTCGGAGATTCCTCTTGGGGTAGTGTACTCAGAGGCCCTTTTTGGGGTACCACTTTCAGAGACCCCTCTTGGGGTGCAGTGCTCGGGAAACCCTCCTGGGGCGCAATGCTCAAAGACCCTGTTTGGGGTGTGGTACTCTGAGACCCTGCTTGGAGTCTGACAGTCTGAGACCCCTCCTGGTGCACGACACTCTGAACCCCGTTCTGCGGCTTGAGAATTTGAGAACCCTCCTGGGAAATTACCCTCCGAGACCCCTTCTGAGGAAAAAGACTCTGTACCCCTTCTTGGGGCTCGCCATTCTGAGACCCCTCTTGGAACTCGACACTGTGAGAGTCCACTTCGGGTGAAACACTTTGATGCCCCTCTTCGGGCAAGACACTAGGAAGCCCTTCCTTGTGCAAGACACTAGGAAGCTCCTCCTGGAGCACAATAATCGGAAGCCCCTCCTGGAGCACAATACTCGGAAGCCCCTCCTTGGTCTGGACTAACAGAACCCCCTTCTGGGGCTGGCTGGACAGAACCCCATCTTTGGGTTTAATACTCGGACTCCCCACCTGGGGCTTGTGACCATGAACTCCCTCCTGGGGCTGAATGGACAGGACTCCCTTCTGGGGTTGGACTGATGGGACCCCCTCTTGGGGTTGGACTGATGGGACCCCCTCTTGGGGTTGGACACCCGGACTCCCCTCTCGGAACTTGACACTCGGGTTCGCTTCTTGCGGCTTGACCGAAAATTTACTGCTTTTAGGTAAAAAGATTTTAGTTCTTGGACCCCAGTGATAGCCATGAAACTCTTCCTGAGTGGGCACAGAAGCAATAACCTTATTCCTGGCCTCTCGGAGGGAGCAATCCCCAATCAAATGGTCCTGGCCTCCACAATAAAAACATAAATTTAAGGACATGCGTCGCTGGCGTTCCTCACCTGACAACTGGGGACGAGGCCGACTCACGTACTTGTCCTTTAAGGGCACAGATGTATTTGCCAATGGGGTACCCGGAGTGGAATCTGAGGGTCTCGCAAGCACCAAACCCAGAGTAGACTTGCCGAGCAGTTTAGTGACAAGGGTGAGGACATTAGACAGCAGCTCCTGTAACTGCTGTATTAGCAGGCGAGGCACCCTAATAGATTCTGGATCAGAAATCACTGGTGTTGGAGAGGGTGGAGCGAGGTCCATTTGCTGCTGCAGAGCTTGCAAGCTTTGCATAATCAGAGCTTGGTCCTGTTCTTGTTTGTTAACCCTGGCCAGCAGGAGTTCCAGGAGTTCTTTATGAGATAGACCACTAGCAGGTTCCATATTCCAATTATTGGCCAGAGTATTCTGTCACAAACTTGGGGTGCACTACCACTCGGGGATTGGCTAGACCTGACACAGGGGCGCGGAGTCTAACCGTGCCGGGGGTTTTCTGCCAGTGACCCCTCCAAGCGGGATATGGGCTTCTGCGGCACCCGACACGTCGGTCGCGGCCCCCTGGTCAGGTTCCCCGTATGAGTGGTGGTAGCTTGTGGAATATGGAGCGTGGTCAGTAACAGGTGTCAGTAACAGGTGAGCAGATACGGTACCAAGGAATGCAGCACACAGGGAGCGGGCAGGAGAATGATAACAGAACTAGCCAAGGTCATACACTGGATGTCACGGATGTAGTACACAGGGAGCAGGCAGGAGAATAGCCGGAATCATACACTGGTAAACACTGGGTACGGTACACGAGGATCAGGCAGGAGAGTGGTCAGGAGGCAGGCTGAGGTCATACACAGGTAACCCACGATTCACGGTACACAGGGATTAAGCCGAAGGATAGTCAGGAAACAAGCCGAAGTCAGTATCTGGTGATCAGGAACACAGTAAAGTACAAGGGACGCTGGAGCAGGTTGTGAGCCTATACTCTGGCAGCTTCTTTCTGCCAGAGGCTGCCTTTTATAGGAAGCACAGGGAACTCACAGGTGAACTAATCAATGGGCTGAGCATGCTCAGTTTACACTGAACTCTCCTGCAGGAGAGAGTTACCAGGTGTTACTAATTAGCTGAGCTCAGATCTCACAGCACAGTTCAACTATACAGAGCTTGTCAGCAGCAAGGACTCCTCCAGGTGCTGTAATTAGCAAAGCTCAGGCCACACAGAACTTCCTTGCAGCATGGAGCAGGCTGAACAGACAGGAGAAGCTACAAACCAGGTAAGAAACAAACAATAACTGAATGTTGTGACACCCCCTAGGCCAGTGGTTCCCTAACTTTCTTGAACCATGGCACACTAGAGTCTCAGCATTTTTTCAAGGCACCTTAGTCCAAAAGTTTCTCATTGATACATTTAATATATATATATATATATATATATATATATATATATATATATATATATATATATATATATATATATATAAATATATATATAGTGTGTGGGGTTGTTGTGCCGGCACTCGACTCCTGGTCAGGTTTTAACGTGCCCGGTGCCTCCAAAGTTGAAGCCGCCGCAGCGGGTCCAAATCATATAGAACAAAGGGAAGTGGCACTCGGGTCTAGGATAAATGATGACGCGTAGCCGATTTAACGGTTGACGTTTCAGCCCTTTATTCGGGCTTTTCTCAAAACAGCTTACATGGAGAAAACATGTACACTCACCTCAATAAGTAGAGCTGTATCACCAATCTGTGTAGGGACAGCGGCGTATACGAACGGCCGCTGTCCCTACACAGATTGGTGATACAGCTCTACTTATTGAGGTGAGTGTACATGTTTTCTCCATGTAAGCTGTTTTGAGAAAAGCCCGAATAAAGGGCTGAAACGTCAACCGTTAAATCGGCTACGCGTCATCATTTATCCTAGACCCGAGTGCCACTTCCCTTTGTTATATATATATATATATATATATATATATATATATATATATATATATATATATATATATATATATATATATATATATATTAAAATAAGTAGCTTAGGTTCTGTTTTGTGATGCTGGACGTTGGTTCTAATTGTCCATACATTTTAAGATCAGCATCAGAGTTGCCTATAACTTTAACCATATACTGTATAATTTTTTGGGTCCTGGACCATCAACACAAAGCACCCCTGCAAGCAGAGCCATCCCTAGCCAATATGATGCCCTAGGCAAGATTTTGTTTGGTGCCCCCTAGCAGCGGCGTTAGTTCTACTCTGCACTTCTGACCCGTTATACCCGCAACTACATTATTGACCCCTCTATAATCATCACTACATTATTGACCCCTCTACATATCCGCCACTACACTACCCAAAGTCGACATGGGGTTAGGTCGACAGGGTCATTAGATCGACACAAGCCTTAGAAATCGACCTGCGACCTTCCGCCTCGCCATGCAGACACCTCTATCTGTCAATCAGGCAGAGGCATTCACAATTTATTTAATTTCATTTATTTCCAGTGACTTATAGCGGCAGCATATTCAGTTGCGCTTTACAATTGAAAACAACAGTGATTAGGCCCTGGAGGAGGGCCCTGCTCGCAAGCTTACAATCTATAGGGATAATAGGAGGGATACATAAGGATAGAATTCCATAGCATGGCAGTCCCACCAGATTACAAGACAGTCCTGATGGGATGCAATTATATATGAATGTGAGGTTCTGGAACAATACTCAGTGGCGTAACTATAGCACCGCAGCCCCCACGGTCGCGGGGGGGGGGGGGGCGCTGTGAATATGGGGGCGCCGGGGGGCTGCGGTGCTATAGTAATCCCCCCGCCCCCCATCCCCCGCAGGCTTACCTGTCCACGCGTCCCGGCTCCCCTTCTGGCTTCAATCAATGCTATGGAGACGGACCACGATAAAATGGCCGCCCCATAAAGCAGACTGTTCTCTGAAACTGTCTGCGGTATGGGGGCGGCCATTTTATCGTGGTCCATCTGCATAGAATTAATTGAAGCCAGGAGGGGAGCCGGGACGCGCGGACAGGTAAGCATGCAGCAATGGGGGGAGGAGGCACGGGGGGGGGGGCACGGGCGGACCGACGGGTGGGGAGAGGGGGGGCGCCCCCCCATTAACGGCAGGGGGCGCCCCAAACAAAGCTACGCCACTGACAATACTGCAATGTTATCACAGGACCCGTCCTGTGCATTTGCAGTTTCTCGATAACAGGGACACTGCGCGATTGATTGCTTAAGCGATCACCAATGAATAGGGGGACAGCGAGGATGTGATGTTAGAACTGTGGCTGCTCAGTTTATCGTGAGTGTAAATTCTCCTGTTTACAAAAGTGCCATCTGCAGCAAATGTAAGCTCAAGGGGTGCACATATACCTATCGTTACCTATGCTTATCACTCCCTCCCCCATATACTCACCCCTTATACACTGTATACCTTTCACCCCCCGCAATGCTTATATACTATATTCCTATACCCCCATGCCACATCCCTTATTTCTCTATACTTATTAACCCACACACCCTTGATATATTGTATACTTATACTATACACCTCTTATATACCATATACCTATCACTCCTACACACCCCTTATAAACCATGTACTTGTAACCCCCACACACCCCCCTTATATAGTATGTACCCTTCACACCTCACACACCCCTTATATACTATATATACCCTGCACCTTTGACACACCCTTCATATATTTAAAGCATGAGGCCATGCACTTTAAAATTACAATTTGAGGGCTTTTGGTGTGGCTGGAGGATGTTCCTACCTGGCTGCTGTAGCAGGAGGCAGTGGCACCATAAAACTGACTGCGCCCTGTGCTCAGTGCTGTCCCTCCTCCAGTTCTCCCAGCACGCACTGCAGTGGATGGCAGAGGCGGGACAGACAGTGTGTCAGTGTGAGCCGGCCGCGTCACTGCCGCAGATCATGTAGCAAGGACCAGCACATACATTCAAATAATTCAGCTATTTATTCAATAATAAAGAATAGAAAAAACATTAAAATTGGTCATAAGGCCATTAGGTACTTATCCACGGGCAGCAGCTAAAGACAGCCATGACATCCGTGAACCGATCAACATCCTGACAGCCCGTTTCGGTGCCCATGTAGCTTTCTCAGATTTGTTCAGGGCTGTCAGGGTGTTGATCCCTATGGATGTGCTGGTCCTTGCTACATGATCGTCCTTTGGATTTATATACAGTATGTGGCCATGTGATTTTACATATACATTTCAAATATAAAGTGAGTGCTGAAGGGATAATGATTAATATATAAAGCAAAGAATAGGAAACGGTAAGAAAGAAAATGCACATGTAGGAGAAAAATATGTTTTAAAAATGTTTACACTTTTCTCTGAGAGTATTCTGAGTCCGTGGGTGTTGGAACCTATACTCTCCCTACCTCTAGCGCCAAACACCATCGGACAGTGTGGAGGAAAGTAGATAGATAGGCTGGAGATTCTCACTGTTCTCCAGAACCATCCACAGGGCAAGCCCACAATAGATAGAGGTAGGGAGAGTATATGTTCCAACACCCACAGACTCACAATACTCTCAATACTCTCAGAGAAGAGTGTAAACATTTTTAGAACCATTTTTTTCCTAAAGCTACAGTTGAATTTTCTTTCTGTTTCCTAATCTTTCCATTATACATAATAATCATTATCCCTTTAGCACGCAGCGCACATTACAATTATAGATTATAGATTCCAAATCATCCAAGCAGGTGACAGCCTCTCCCTCACTGCGTGTGCCTCACTCCCTCACAGTGCTACCCGGGTACTGTGCAATCTCCTCCCCTCAGTGCTGCTCCCGAGTCCAGGCCGCCAGAGACGTGATAAGGTCCACACGCAGGCGCTGCATGTTTCCTGTTCCCCCAGCACAGCTAGTGACGGGTGTCTGCGGCAGCAGCAATTGACGGAGCCCGGCCAGCAGGGTGGTGGTGGTGTGGGGGGGGTTACGAGTCCACGCAGCACCCACTTTGTGTTGGCGTTTCTGCGATGGAATCTACCAATGATGTATGCAGCGGTCAGCTTCACATAAAAGATGGTCACAGGTGTTACCTTGCAATCAGATAGGATGAGTCTTTTAAAGGTATAACTTCTTTATGTATAACTGAGTAACAGGATCAATATAACATTACATAACATCAGCATTCAGTGGTATCTTGTTCACACAAGATGTCTGCTACATGTGCTTCTCCATTCCTCTTGAATCTGTTTCTGGTCATGGATACATAATCTTGTAGCTTGTCAAATACTTCATCTTTGCTTCTTATAAGATAAGTGACTGTGAACCTGGAATAGTCATCAGTAAATGTCAGCATGTACCTTTTGCCTCCCGATATGCATATTTTTATAGGTCCGCATACATCACTGTGTACAAGATCTAATGGTTTTGAAGCTCTGCTTTCACTTTTCTTTGGAATTGTCATCCTTGTTGCTTTTGCTTTTATACAACACTGGCATGTCATCATTTCTGAACAGTTTGACACTGCGAGGTCCTTTGCTAGGTCTCTTCTCTGCATTTCCTTTATGCAATCTGGGTGTCTGTGTCCCAATCTTCTGTGCCACTTGTGAATGCAGTCTGCGTGTTTCTGTGTACTTAGCTTTACTTGCTGTGCTGCAATATCTAAGCAATATAAGTGTTCTTTTATTCTGGCTGTGGCTAGTGTTTCTCTTCCATTTTGGATAAGACCCTTGTTATTCTGGAATTTTACAGTAAGTCCTTTTTCTGCTAAATTCTTTACTGACAATAGCGCCCCTTCTAGCTTAGGAACGTATAGTACATCTGTTATTGGTATCTGTGTGTAGTTGCCATTACTCTTGGAGCATAGGAATTGACCTTTCCCTTTACCTTCTGCAATGATGTTTGTTCCATCTGCCAGGTAGATAGTTTCCTTATGGTTCAAATCAAGTTCAGTGAAGAAGTCCTTGTTATTTGTCATATGACTAGTTGCTCCTGAATCTACATACCATTTGTCTGACAATTGGGTTACTGTTGCTTTAAATGTCCCATTCCAGTTATGTACACTTGTTTCTGTGAGTGTGGCTTTGGCTCTTTGTTTGTGAAATCTTTCAGGTGGTCTGTGCTGTTCTGATTTCCATATGGTACAATCTTTCCTTAAATGACCCAATTTCCTACATCTGAAGCATGCTCTTGCTTCCTTAGTGTGTGGCTTAGTGTCCACCATTTTAAGCGCTTTCTCTGTATCACTTTCAGTATTTAACTCTGTAAGCTCCTTTCTGCGCTGATACTCCTCTATGAGCCTGTTCTTCACAAAGTCTAGTGTGATTTCTGCTTCAGGTCTCGTTTCTAGTGCATTCATTAGAGCACTGTATGTGTCTGGTAAACTGCACAGTAAAATAGCTACTATATGGTTGTTTTTAATTTCTTCTCCCATTGATCTGAGCTTTGTAGTTATCTCTAGTAGTGCATTAATGTGTTCTTGCATTGTCTTGTCTTTGTTAAATCTCATCTGGTATAACTTTCTTAATAGGAATAGTTTGCTGTTCAAACTTGATCTTTCATGCACTCTCTGCAAAGCTGTCCACATGTCTCTAGCTGTATGTTCATCACGGATGTGAATAAGTTGATCATCCTCCACTAGTAAGCTTATGGTTGCTCTAGCCTGTCTGTCCTTCTTATTCCACTGCTGATCCTCTCCTGCAGGTCTGTCTGCACTTATGACTTCCCATAAACAGGGCCAGTGCAAGGCACCGGAGCGCCCCAGGCGAGTCGGGGTGGGGGCGCCCCGGTGCCGGGGGGAGGGAGGGGGTCGGGTGGTACCTGTGTAAAAAAATTGCTGCCCCGGCGTCCCTGCAGTGCTGGGGCGGTCAGGGATGTCCGTGCCGTAGGGGTACCTGCGGCGCCGTCATGTGTATAAAGCTGGCTGCGGCCGGCAGGGTCCCTGTAGTGAATAGCAAATAACTAGCGCTTCCCGCGCCGCCGCATGCATAGCGCTAGTTATTTGCTATTCACTACAGGGACCCCGCCGGCCGCAGCCAGCTTTATACACATGACGGCGCCGCAGGAACCCCTACGGCACAGACACCCCTGACCGCCCCAGCACTGCAGGGACGCCGGGGCAGCAATTTTTTTACACAGTTCGCTGGGGGTGAGGGGCGAACTGCCGCCCTCCAGGTGCCGGCGCCCTAGGCAAATGCCTAGAGCTGCCTAGTGGTGGCGCCGGCCCTGCCCATAAATCATCCCTTGTTAACAGCATTTCTACTTTAAACTTCCATGTCTGATAGTTTTCATTAGAAAGCTTGCTTGCAGCTAGTCTGAGATCTGTGTAATTAGCCATATCCCCTTTTGCATGAATCTTTCTATTCTTCTGTAGTATTAAACTTGTTTGTACTCACAGTTTTCCTCAGAGATTCTCCCAGGTGATTCTTGTGTATTTTTACACAGTCTGCTGTCAGCGTCTGCTGGGACTTGTAGTGCTGCGCCTTCTCTGACTTGCAATACACTCCGGATTTCTTTTATCTTGTATATGCTTCAGCTTGTGTTGACTCCAGTCTGGGCCCATAACCTGTTGGCGTTTCTGCGATGGAATCTACCAATAATGTATGCAGCGGTCAGCTTCACATAAAAGATGGTCACAGGTGTTACCTTGCGATCAGATAGGATGAGTCTTGTAAAGGTATAACTTCTTTATGTATAACTGAGTAACAGGACCAATGTAACATTACATAACATCAGCATTCAGTGGTATCTTGTTCACACAAGATGTCTGCTACATGTGCTTCTCCATTCCTCTTCTTAAGACAACAACAAACAGGAAACATCAGAGAGATACAGGAATATAACAGCAGACAAACAATACATATGACAGTACATCGCCATCTACTGTCCCTCCAGTGTACATACACATGTATATGCATATGAGTGAAACCCACAGTCTGTTGCACATATTCCAACACTTTGTGCCGCACCCACATTGTGACGCCACTGATGCCGAGCAAAGCTGCTGCCCCTAAGCATAGACTGCTGCCCTAGTCAATTGCCTAGTATGTCTATGCCTAGGGCCGGCACTGACAGATCGCTCAGTACACAATGCTGATACATCGCTGTTTGCTGAGCGATCTTGCTGTGCGTTCTAGGTGATCTAGCATCGCTCAGAACGCTCAGCTGCATCTCCCCATGTGCAGGTCCCTTTACTCTCTCTGTACGTTACATCTACCCCACCTGCAGTGCAACATGGTTTTGGCCATTTGATAAAAATGTGGCTTTGCAATCAAGTCTGAATTAGGCCCATACTTGTTTTCGCTTCTAACATTCATACATTTCACAATATTTTGTTGAGGTTTCTGTCATTTGGTTACAAAAGTCTAATATCACAACACTCGAGACATAAAAGAATTATAAATAACAAGGCGTGGTACGGCTTTATTATGTTGTTGTGAGTCTACAGCTGAATCTATACGAAGGTAGTACAATGCACTGAAATTCTTACTTTCAGGACATCCGCTGTAGCAGAATGGCTTCTTTTGTAAAACAGCATAATTATATTTAAAACTGAAGTAAAGTCCTCTCAAATCTGACATTGTATTCATATTTAGTCATGCCATGTAAAATAATCTACCAGAGCTTTTTAAACAAATCACACGCTATTCCCAGGTTTGTAATTCACAAAACAGATATGACTCTGCAGCCCGTGACATATGTACACCCACCCACCATGTAATTATTATGAATCATGTGCTAAAAGCTTATAATCTTCTTTTTTACAGACATTCTTGCAATATTTTGTACACATCTCTCATATCGCTAAGGGAAAAAAAGTCTAAATGAAGGCAGCCCAAAAGATTTTTAATATAGATTGCTATAAATTAAATAAAATAAAAAAAAAATTGACCTTTGACATCTCTTCCTGAATAGAATTTAATGAAATGCAAAACTATTTTTGAAGATTTTTTTTTTCTCTATGCAATATTTGTTTTTGAACTTTTTTTTTCTAAAGTCTATCCAGTGGAATTATTAAACAATGTGCAGATATATATATAATGAATAGAATGAAAAGGATGAGAAGAAGCAAAATGCAAGGTAAAAGAGTGTAATAAAGGGATGTGGTATGACTGGCCAACGGTCGGATCCCGATGGTCAGTGTACCGACATCGGAATCCCGGACGCCAGTACTTAACATGTATAGTTTGGAGCAGAGAAGGGAAAGGGGGGACATGATAGAAATCTTCAAATATATCAAGGGTTTTAACATAGTACAGGAGGGAAATGTTCTTCAAAGGAAAAGATGTAATAGAACACGAGGCCATGCACTGAAACTGGAGGGAGGGAGGTTCAGGGGAAATGTTAGAAAGAATTACTTCACAGAAAGGGTAGTGGATAAGTGGAATAGCCTCCCATCAGAGGTGGTAGAGGCTAAGACAGTAGAACAATTTAAAAACATGCTTGGGATAGGCATATGAATATCCTTACAAAGAAATAAGGATTAAAAAGGGTTGAGATTACCTGAAGGATAAAAAAGGGGCAGACTAGATGGGCCAAATGGTTCTAATCTGCCGTCAAATTCTATGTTTCTATGTTACTCCGAAAAAAGGGGGGGGGGGGGGGCGAGAGCAAAAAAGCCCCTTGCGGGCTCACTGTGCTTGCCACGCTTCAGGCTCAGACCCCCATGAGGAAGAACAGCCCCTGTTGGTCGGTATCCTGACTGTTGGGCAGTCATTCGGCACCTGAATAAAGATGGACCTTTATTCTATATTGATTCTAAATAGGAGTGTATTTGATTTTAAACATAGTATCAAAGGGGCAGATGTATTAAGCCTTAAAAAGAGATAAATGCAAGGGTGATAAGGAGAGATAAACGTCCAGCCAATCACCTGCCAACTGACTTTTTTCAAACACAGCCTGTGACATGGCAGTTAGCAGGTGATTGGCTGGACGTTTATCTCATCTTATCACGCTTGGATTTATCTCTTGTTAAAGCTTAATACATAAGGTGGGGTGAGGCGGGTAAGGCACAGCCTTTCCTGTCATACTAACGTATATGCTGGAGTTTTAAATTTATAAAGTATGTCAAAAATACAAAGAATATATCAAACTATTCTTATTTTTTTTTATTCTAATAATTTTTATAGTCAAAACTCTGGATTGAAAAGTCTATGGCAGGTGAGGCAGTGCCTCACCTGGTTACCTTTTCTACACATCGCTTATCAAAACTCATCGAATCTCCTGCAGTGTATACTGCTGCACATGTATATAATGCCGGCATGTACCCCTGGGATTATATATTGTGTGCAAATCTGGCTCTGGTACTTGCCAAGGACTCCTTAGCCATTTACCTCACCACACTTCCCTGCCCCAAAGTATTAAATAGTTAAAGAGTCCATCAGGATAATAACTGAATGCCCTTGATAGCATTTGCAACTCCGTACATGGGGAATCAAATATCAAAATACCTATCAGTTTCAGAATCCAGAATCCTATCAGGATTGTACTTCCTGCTGATAGCAATTATCTTCGGAGTCTGTCTATGGCAGGAAGTTTTCTATTTTATATGGTTCTACTTCCCCTTGCTCTTCATATTTGCAGCTAGTCCACCCTGAATTAGTGATTGCAGAGAAACATCTGATGGTGCTTCACCTGTTAGCCACTGCAAAGCAATGAGCCAGCTACTGTGCTTGTGATTTCTAAGAGCCCCGCCAAGGAGAGCAAACCATCTTAACATATGGGATCACTGGGCAGCTGCTCAGGGCCACACCTTTGATAAAGCTGCTGTAGCAGCGAAACGCGTCAGGAGTGCTGTTGCCCTATTCTTCCACCATCATCATTTGGGATTGCAGTCCGGACCAGCCCAGGAAAACCATCTGCTGATACCATCAAATTGGATCACTTGGAAACCGCTTATCTACCACACTGCCCCACATTTCAACACCCAGGTACCTGAGGACTTTACCATCTGTCCTTCATCTGTCTAGTGGATTTCGGTGATTTGTGCCATTCTGGGCCGACCACGTGGACACCAGGACACTTATAATATAGCGTGTGGAGCGGTAAATATACTATCTACAATTTGTCATATCTGGGTATACTAGGAACGGACTCTCCTAAATCACCACATTGTGGAATCAGGGCATCAATTTTTGCAAATTTTATGCTATTTTTTTTTTTTTTTAATATGTATACATTTGTCTATATTATTGTTTTTATTTCAGTAAAGTATATTGTGTAAAGATCATCCAATTTGTTTATTTTCAATTTTGAGCGCTGCTACCCCCCCTTCTTTTTCCTTTTTTGTACATTTACACAGGCCTAACTAACCTGTTTATTGAGCAGCTGCTGAGAAGCCACTCCTACCAAGCGCCCCTCAGATCCCTCCCCTACCACTGGGGCGGGTTCACCCCATTTTTTCAGGGCCACAAGAGGCTAGTGATCTTCAAGCAAGTGCAGGTAAGGCTGGGGGCATATGTCCTCTGGGCTGGTGCTTCCGGAGCTCCTGTGGAGGCAGGTAGAAAATGCTGCCTTGCTTCATTGACTGTGAATTACACCGTGTTTTCAGGCAGCATTCTCTACCTTCCTCATAGCCTGCAGCCAGCCAGTGTATAGCTGTCAGCATTCTGATTGGTAGATTCCTGGAGATTCCACCAATCCGTGTTCTTACAGACACTCTCTGTATGGAAGCATTTAGACTGCAGGAGGTGAAAGTTATTTTCATTTATTCCCATGAATGGGTGAATAGTACATTGTTTTGTACACGGCCTACAATACTGTTAAGACAGCCCTGCCCAGATTAAGGCAGGTAAAATCAACTCCATCCTTTGAGAAATCACCTCTTGCTCGGGGGCTTATTCAGACCTGATCACAGCCCTGCGGTGTCAAAAGGCGGCCAATTATCGATCTACTGGGCATGCATATGGATCGTAGCACGTATGCGCAAGGCCAAACAGTGAAAAAATCCAGCATATTTTCTGATTACAAGACTTTCACAAGTAGATTGACAGGAAGCTGGCATCTGGGGGTGGTAATCTGACATTTTCTGGGAGTGTGGGCCTGGATAGGCATTTTAGGTAGGGTGTGTGATGGCAGCTCTGGGCTAGATCCGTTTGTGTCTATTGCACAGACAGGCGTATGTTCTGGGTTACACTCAGTCTGCACAGACTGGGGAAATCATTCGATATTGAGTGAGTTGCGAATGGATTTGAAACTGAACACCGATCGGCATGATTTTCCCAAGCCATTGGCAGGCTTACACAGAGGGGGTGTTCACTCTGACAGGGAGGCAGCTATCTGATTGCAGGGCTCTGATAAATTGCCCTGCTGCAATCAGGTCTAAATATCCCCCTAGATCCATCACCCATCACTATTAGTAAAAAGAGTCTTCAAATTCCTCTCTTCCTCTTCAATCTCCTTCAATCTGACCCCTTGATTAAATTTTCTTCCAAGTTTTCCTCCCCCAAGGCTAGCCTGCACCCATATCATCTCTTCCACTTATCCATACCCACTGTCTAGTTCTAATTATGAGGATTAAGAAGTCTACACATATTTTATTTTATTTATTGATGAATATTTCTGCACTGCAATAGGTCCTGCCTCCTAAATACCAAATAGAAAGGGAGGGTTTCATGGAAGAGGGGGGGGGGGGGGGGGGGAGATGAAACAATGAAATACAGTAGTGAGACAGAGAGAGGGTGTCAGGGAGACAAAGAGCGAAAGGGATGAGATGAGTGAGAGGGCATCAGGGAGAGATAGATAGAAAAAGGATAGAGAGAGTCGGGGAGCATGAGACAGAGAATGGGGGAGTATGCAGGCGAGAGAACGGTGGGAAACCAGCCCAGAGCTCAGAGCCCCATACATTGTTATATGCCTCAGAGATCCATCATACCCCTTTTTATGCCTGAAGGTTACTCAGATGACGTGATACATTGGAATTAAACTCTGTATAGCTTTACTAGAACCATGCTTGATACTATGCACATAGAATAGAACTGGTGTTTGCTGATTCTTTATCTACGAGCATATGATCATCCACCTTGCAAACAATATCAAGCTTCAACATCTTATTATCTTCATAGTGTCGCATGTATATTGTTTAATATCCAGGAAGTTTCCTTGCTATTTTGATCAACAGTTATTTAGCTTTTCTTGAGAGATCCATTGTGTAAACCTGATGGCTTCCGATGGCAGGGAGCCACTGCTGGCAGGGAGTTGACTAGCTTGAGCTCTATAAAAGAATACATTGAAAGTCATGGGAGCAACTCTTAAGGACTGGTAGTTAATTCAGTATGACCTCTCCAAACCTCCACAGTGTTATCTTCAGTAACAAACCCAACAAAATATATTATTGCTATAACTCCTCATAGGCTCTGCGCATTTTTCCTACCTCTTGGTTTTTCAGATATCCCAATATCCCTAAACATGCAGCACCGCATAACTACTACAGGTATATGGCAGGTGGAATACAGGTCTAACCAGTGCTATTTTTCAGCAGGAACCAGCAGGAACTCAGTTCCTGAGCCTCTAATTAAATATGACATCATCAGGAAGTGGGTTCCTGAACCTGCTCTGGGCCAAAATGTACTTTCCATAAAATAGGTTTTATTTTAAAGTCCCGGTACTTTTTTCCTAGCACGGCGCCCGTCGTGGGTCATCGCATACCTTAAGTTAAGGTATGCGATGGACGCAACCGACGCGATTTTAGGGCTATTTTTAGCCTTTTCCCCGACAATTAAAAAATTGCGTCCATCGCATGCCTTAACTTAAGGTGTACGATGCGACCGACCAACGCGATTTAACATTGAATGCATTGTATTCAATGTTAAATTCCTATGTAAAATCGGGTCCATTGCATTATAATGGCATACAATGCGACCGATGCGATGGACCCGATTTTACATAGGGAACAATGTTAAATGGACTCGATTTTTGATTGTATACCCTCCCTGAAGGGTAATTTGTATGTAAAATGCCCCCCCCATCGTTAACGCCACCCCACGATGAACGCCAACCCGAAGCGCGGCGAACACAGCGAGCCCGCGAGGGGCGGCGGTACGCATCCTCCGACCTTTTCATACCCCCACTATCCACGTCGGCATGGAGTTGATTTTATATAGTGTGGCGAGGCAGCGAGCCCCGCGAGGGGACGTGTAATACCTGTGAAGTTATGCGCGTCCCCTTGCAGGGCTCGCTGCGCTCGCCACGCTTCGGGCTCGGTGGCTCGCTGCGCTCGCCACACTATATAAAATCAACTCCACGCCGACGTGGATAGTGGGGGTATGAAAAGGTCGGAGGACGCGTACCGCCGCCCCTCGCGGGCTCGCAGCGCTCGCCACGCTTCGGGTTGGCGTTAATCCTGGGGTGGCGTTAACAATGGGGGGGGGGGGGGGCATTTGACCCATCAGGAGGGGGATACAATGAAAATTGGGGTCTGGGGGGCATTTAACATTGGGGCCAATGTAAAATCGGGTCTCAGGGACGCGATTTTTTAGGTCCCGATGGATACAATTTTTATCGCTGGCGCCGTGCTAGGAAACAAGTACCATAGTCCCCAGTGAATGCCTTTGTTTCGAAGTACAATATATACATCTCTATCTATCTATCTATCTATCTATCTATCTATCTATCTATCTATCTATCTATCTATCTATCTATCTATCTATCTATCTATCTATCTATCTATCTATATGTTTTACTTTGATGTCTGAGTCCCATGTTACAAACTAACTCTCTCACTTACCCTTCTCTACCCCTCCATTCTTACTTTTTCACTTGATTTCTTTATGTCAGCATTGGATTGTCTTGATAACTGATATTGTTTTATTCATTGACTATTTTCTCATCCTTTTGGAATTGTTTTTTTTTTCATTAATTGATCTGTTTATATGTTCATCACACCTATCATTTTCATCTTCTGTACATTATGGTCCTAATTCAGGCTGGCTTGCAAAAGCAAAATCTCTCATTGACAAAATCATGTGCAGGTGGGGCTGATGTAACATGTGCAGAGAGAGAGAGTTTGATTTGGTGGGGTTAATTTAAACTGAAATCTAAACTGCAGTGTAAAAATAAAGCAGCCAGTATTTACCCTGCACAGAAACAAAATAACTCACCCAAATGTAACTCTCTCTGCACCTGTTACAGCAGCCCCACCTGCAGTGTACATGGTTTTGCCTATTAAAGAAGGAGTTTGCTTTTGCAAAGTGCAAACCAACCTGAATCAACTCTATGTGTAGTTTAAACCCTTTATTACAAAGAATTGAAAGAAAGACCAAATAAAGGACACCTTGACTAGCAATATGTAGCTCAGGTGGATTATGTTCTTTCACTAGCCAGACTGGAGATCAGTGCCATGGAGCCTGAGTGTCTGCGGGATGTAGAGTACAGACATTCCTCATTTAACGACCTACCTGTTTATCAACCGCTCAGACTTATGACCCGGCCTTCTTTTATCAACCGCACTGCGATTGCACAGACTTACAACTCCGTGTTACGGATTTGGGTGTTACCCACGGATGAAGTCCGGAGACAGGGACGTGAGGATGCTGGTGTGGTGCTGCAGGAGGCAGGGAGCTGGAGATCAGGCGTGAGCCCGTAGCTGGGACCGCTGTTTAGGACGGCCACAGCGAAACCTACACTAACTCTGTTGAGTCCCCCGGGCAGATGGAATACCCCTGCGGTAGTGCTAGGCTTCGCCTGTAGCCGCCGCGTTCGAAAGAGCCAGTTACGCCGGCTCTGACCCCGATGCAGCCAGGTGTTACGTGGAGACAAGGGGTGAGCGATCGCCAGGGGGTATCTCAAGAGGCAGCTCTAACTAACGGGCCTAACTGAAAAAGAACCCCTATCTAACCGGCACCAGGCCAAGGACGGGACAACGCGACCGAGTCGCAAACCCAACAGGAGATAGGGAATCCTCAGAACCAAGAAAACAGAAAACGGATATTCCCCAAAACCGGATGCAGAGAGGAAAGGGGAAACCCCTACCTGACGGAGACTAAGGAACAAGATAGGGGGAAAAATAGAAGACAAGAATAAACCGTAACCTGACAACAAGAGAAAACAGTCCCGCGGAGGGGAACGGCCACGGCGGGCCACAACAGAGATGAAAGAAGAACCGGGGCTCCACAGGAGCACTTACGTGACCCACGAAGAGAGGGAGAAGGTGGAATTCACGTGGACTCCGTCCCGGGACAGGAACACTGAACGCAGGAGTGAGGAGACGCCGACACAGAAGACGTCGACACAGGGAACACAGAAGATGCTGACACTGAAGACACTGACGCAGGAGATACAGGAGGCGCTGACACTGAAGACACTGACGCAGGAGACACAGGAGGCGCTGACACGGAAGATGCTGACGCAGGAGACAACTGGAGCCACAGGGAGAAACCCAAACACTCCAGGGACCAAGGTAGCATATAGAACGCTAAATGCAGGGCTGCAAGAAGCTGAGCTGCAGAGGATATCCTGGGATCCAGACAGGAGACCGAAACAAAGGACCAGACAGAAGTTCCCTGCACATGCAGCAGGAACTTTAACCAGGAAGCTGACAGGAACTGAAGCTGACAGGAAATGAGCTATCACTGGCACAGATTCCCAGGAGAGCATGGCTTATAAAGCCCTCAGGTGATTCCAGCAAGTGCTTGATTAGCTTAATGTCTCACAGCCTAGTGAATAAATTAAGCTCCCAGAACACAAAGCTGTAATGGCAACAGACCTGCCACTGGAGGCCACCAGTGAGCAAAAATGCCAAACAGACAGAAACTGGTTCCTGACACTCCGCCCTTGCGTCCCACCGACCCATTCGTACTTACGACCCGCCCACACTGGGGATAGGCAGTGAGTGACAGTAGGGAGAGGCAGTAGGTGACAGGCAGTAGGTGTAACTGGGGTAAGACAGTGTATGACACTGGGGAGAGGCAGTGAGTGACAGTAGGGAGAGGCAGTAGGTGACAGGCAGTAGGTGTAACTGGGGTGAGACAGTGTATGAGACTGGGGATAGGCAGTGGGCAACAGTAGGGAGAGGCAGTAGGTGACAGGCAGTAGGTGTAACTGGGGTGAGACAATATATGACACTGGGGAGAGGCAGTGGGTGACAGTAGGGAGAGGCAGTGAGTGACAAGCATTTAGTGACACTGAGGTATTGGGGGAGAGGAAGACAGGGAGAGGTAGAGGGTGACATGGATAGGGAGAGGGAGTGGGTGACAAGGAGAGTTTAAGGAGTCGCCCAATGTGGTCCTTTGATAAAGCTGCATAGCAGTGAAATGCTGCACTCTGCTTGGACCACACTGGGCGATTCCTCCTGGATTTCATTGCCGACTTGGATAGCCATAACACTACAGACTACCTCCTGGACATTGCCGACTTGGACATTGCCGACTTGGATAGCCATAACACCACAGACTACCACTCCATCTGGACCAACCGTGCCTATCATGAGGAATTTCCTGTTCATAGAGGACTTTTACAGAATTTCTGCTGCACTCCTCCATCGGTCTAGGTCGTTGGTGTGATTCATATTGACTGTCTATGAGGACTTCCATCCACTAGAATTGTACAAAATCCAACCAGGTGATTTAATAGGAACACGCAATCATGCACCAGATTGTATTGTGGCAATGTATGTGGATATTCTATTGTGTATTTTTCCTACTTATGTAAGATTATTATATTGTGAATCTCTGTACAGACGAACCCACTCTCTTAATACTCACTGGGCCTGATTCTGGTTGACACGGTAATCTGCGAAGAATGTAGTTTACCGAGTCCAAGAGTGCCCAGCCAGCTGAAAAAATTACCCCACCCCCTCCCGCTGCCGTATCCCCTTGCAAGCATAAGACTGACTTATATTTGCTGGGGGGGGGGGGGGGGGGGGGATGGCTGACTAGAATAAGAGCCATTGAGCGCAGCTATATCTTTCATTTTTTATTCTATGTTTATCTAGTCAGGACTGACTATCCCTTTTTAGAATACTGAATAAGTCTATACTATAATTCAATACTAATTATTTTCTTTGCTCCCATAACACTGCAGTGTAGAGCAGGATCACTGAAGTACTTTTTTATATTAACTAAAACAATCATGTCGACAATGGTTCTCAATATGTTTTTTTGTAGCCCATTTCCATTATTTGTACACCCAACCTTTGTTACTAAATAAAATAAATGTTCTATAAACAGGATTATGCCTATGGCAATAACTACTAACCAGTAGCTGGGAGCGAGTATAGTGCAATGACAACATAAGTGTACACACTGTTTCTTTGTATTTTAAATGCTTTTGCTGTCATCCGCTAACAATATATCATTCTTACTGTCATTGTACCAATTCCACAATTTTATGTTTTATATCATAGGTGCCTAATGTTGCGTACGCACTTTGCAATATTTGAAACAATATCGCTCACTTTGACCCATCTGACCCAGTGTGTACGGCAGTGATTTTCAACCTTTTTACCAAAGGCACACCATGAGAACCCCACAGGGCAAAACACATTGGCCCGCACAGGAAAAAAAAAACCTATAGACCCCCATATAAAAAACAATAACACTGGTCCCCACAGGTAACACAACTAAAATACATTGTCCCTTTACATGAAAAGAAGAGACCAGTAAATATCAGTTGAACTGGTGGTGGCTGTAAACTGGTTTGGGCATCTCTAGATCTGGGGGCACACTTGACAACAGCTCAAGGCACACTAGTGGTTGAAAAACACTGGTGTACGATATGAATGGTGCGCACTCCTGCGGGTCATCAATATTAGCTGTATGAAGCGCTCATATATTAAGCGTAGCCCCCTGGTTGCGCAACTTAGATGCAAAGCCAGTAGCCAGGCACTCAATGTCACATAGCAACAAATAAGGCCAACAGGATACTAGTATGTATAAAAAGGGTCATGGAAACTAGGGACTCAAACATAATTATGCCGCTGTACAAAGCATTGGTTAGACCGCACCTTGAATATGGTACAAATAAGAATCATAATCTGTCCTTAAAAATATAAGTATTCACTACATATAACAAGGGATAAGCTAATAAAACCAAGGTTGAACACGATGGACGTGAGTCTTTATTCAGCCTTAACTACTATATAACTATGTAACGTCTGCATTGTGCCTCCTCAATGCTGTGTCCTGCCCCAAAAATGCTGCATTGCCACCTCCACTGGCAAGATTAGCACAAATTGCATGATAGAGATTTTGGTACTTGTGTATTATAGCGGCGCCCCCGATGTTGGTCGTGCGATGTTTTTTTCGCATCGCATGCCATACACCCGATGGCATGCGATGCGATGCGACGCGATTTTACACCACTATTCGATAAAAAATGGTACAAGCACCCTAATGGGTGGTTTTAAGCACCCTAATGGGTGCTTACAATGTAAAATGCACCCCCACGCCACCCCCACTATAAACGTGAACCCGAAGCGTGGCGAGCGCAGAGAGCCCGCGAGGGGCAGCGGTACGCATCCTACGACCTTTTCATACCCCCACTATCCACGTCGGCGTGGAGTTGATAGTATATAGTGTGGCGAGCGCAGCGAGCCACCGAGCCCGAAGCCCCGTGAGGGGACGTGTATACCTGCGCTCGCCACACTTTATAAAGTCAACTCCACGCCGACGTGGATAGTGGGGGTATGAAAAGGTCGTAGGACGCATACCGCCGCCCCTCGCGGGCTCGCTGCGCTCGCCACGCTTCGGGTTCACGTTTATAGTGGGGGGTGAAGTGGGGGTGCATTTTACATTGCAAGCACCCATTAGGGTGCTTATAAAAATTTTTATCGCATCCCATCGCATTGTATGGCATTGTATGCCATATGCAATGTCATACAATTTTAAAATTGTATTCCATTGTACAACATGCCTAATGGTATGCGATGCGATGGGCGCCGCTATAATACACAAGTACCGAGATTTTTGTTGATCTGTGTAAATAGGAGCTGAATTAGGCCCGTGGAGGGAATTGTCTAGTGCTTATGCACCTTTAGACCCCAAAAAAACAACTCACAGTTAAAAAGCCAAACACAACAGCAAACCGCGGTTTGCCAAAAAAAAAAAATGCAAACAGGAGATATAAAATTCACAGTGATGTAATGAAGGCTTTTTGGGACCTCAGGGGTAGATTTATGAAGCAGTGATAAGGGAGGAGAAGTGATAAAGTGCCTGGCACTTTGGCCCTTATTCTGATCGGTGCGGATTGCGGTGCGGTGCGATGGTTGTCGACTGCGCATGTGCAGAGGTCACTCTGCGCATGTGCAAGCGGTTTCGCCGAACGTATTCTTTAGCCGCCGCACAGGGGGCGGAGAGGGGCGTGAAGGGCTACTTAGCCTCATTACCCTATGCATACGCCCCGCGTTTCATGGGCGTTCCCATGCAAACGCAGGGCGTATGCATGGTAATGAAGCCGTGACGCATGTGTAGGGGGCGGGCATCTGACATCGCCGGATGTCAGCTGCCCGCCCCCATACATGATTTCATACGGACAAGTGTCCGTGTGGTCTAGGGTGGCGGGCGCTGGTGGAGCGTGCGGCCCTGCATTCGATGTTCGGCGACCATTGAATGCAGGGGCTGCTCCCAAGATGGAGGAGGCGTATCCCCGTCCACTTTCATGCGGACCGCCACATATCCGCGTACGGACGGAGGTGGCGATCCGTATGGAAGGCGGGGATTCGCCTGCACGGTCCTGGCCGCATATTCTGATCGGGCCGCACCGATCAGAATAAGGGCCTTTATCACTGGCCAATCAGCTTCTGACTGTTAAGTTACAGGCTGGGTTTTAATAGGAGCTGATTGGCCGGTGATAAATTACCAGGCACTGTATCACTTCTCCTCCCTTATCACTGCTTCATAAATCTACCCCTCAGTGTGGAGGTGTGTAAATAAATAAATGTAGAGACTCAGGATGACCAGACAGCTGAGGATAATCAAAAAGAAAGTTACTTTCAATAACTTAGAAATTAGAACATGCATTCCCCACCTCGGTCCCCAAGGCACATTAACAGTCCAGGTTTAGTAATATCCATGTTTGAGCACAGGTGACAATCAGGAATTTTGATATAACCATTTATGCTATAGCCTGGACATCACTAAAACCTGCACTGTTAGCGTGTCTTGGGGTGATTCTGATTTAATCGGTCCCCCGCACATTCGCACGGAGGACCGATTTTTGGCGACTGTGCATGAACATAGTTATTTATGTGCACAGCAGTCTGGGTGGGGGCGTGGAGCGGCTGGCTGGGGATTCACCCCTTGGTAATGCCCAACGTTTCATGGGTGTTCCCATGAAAATGCTGGGTGTTCCCATGTAAATTCCCTAATGACGCAGGTGCGGGGGGTTGGCAGCTGACGTCAGCTGTCTGCCCACTTCTCACACAGGATGCTCGGAGATCTGAGACACCACAGAGGTCTCTCAGATCTGCGACCGCTAGAGAAATCATTTGCCGACCATCGAATGATACCCAAGGCTGCAAGTGGTCGATTATGATCCTCTCCCGCCGCTCTACCTCCGCCTCCCCCCTCTGTCTATCTCTTCACTGGCTCCCCATTCCTTTCAGAGTTCTCTTTAAACTCCTCACCACCACCTACAAGGCTCTCTCCTCCTCCACAGCTCCCTACCTCTCTTCACTGATCTCTATCCACACTCCCTTCCGTCCTCTTTGCTCCATCGCTGACTGCCGACTGACCTCTCACCTAATCACCTCCTCCCACTCCCGTGTCCAAGATTTCTCTCGCGCTGCCCCCCTGCACTGGAACAACCTCCCGCCACCCATCAGGCTTTCTGATTCCCTTACCTCCTTCAAGCGCTCCCTCAAAACCCACTTTTTTCGACTAGCCTATCCCTCCTCCTAACCTCTTTTGATCCTCCTATCCTGCCTCCGTTCCCCTCCGTTCCTACTTATCCTATTGTATTTCGTTCGTCCACCCACCTATTTTTAGTATGTTAACTCTTATGAGCAGGGCCCTCCTTCCTCACGTACTCACCCTACCTCATTACCTCACCTGTGCTCCTGTCCTGTTCTTCCCTTCCTCTACTTCATCTTCGGTCTCCTTGACTATTTTGACACCTACTTCTGAACTGATGCTGATTTTAGTTCTACCAGCTATACCCCTATTTATACTGTATCTTTCTACACACCCTGTACGTTACCTTGTAATTTTTTTTTTTTTT
The DNA here is from genome assembly GCF_055691185.1 of Crinia signifera. Lineage (NCBI taxonomy): Eukaryota > Metazoa > Chordata > Amphibia > Anura > Myobatrachidae > Crinia > Crinia signifera. The sequence goes on from NC_139219.1 coordinate 263,508,275, forward strand.
GCTATGTACGGCGCTGCGGACACTTTGTGGCGCCTTATAAATAAACGTACTACTACTACTACTACTTATGTAAATAATCCATTCACAGCTGTGCGAGGGATCGCGGCGTGCAAGGGGGGACGGGCATCTGTGCGGGCAGCGTTTGGGGGACTCACAAGGTTGCGAATCAACCAGAATAAGGTCCCTTGTGGACCGAGCTTGGGAATGCCTGAGTTAGAACATACATTGACAGCTTATTTAACACTTGTGTAACAAATTCCAGAGCCTTTCCTATAAAAGCAAACAGTACATGACTGAGCTCCCTGTGTGTTTCTATCCATTACACCTACACAATAGTACACATGGGCTGTATGCAGAAATATTCTGGAGCAGACACAAAAGCTGCACAAAACGTACTTCAGCAACATTCTGTTTTGTGCTGCTCTGTTTTTCTCCCACACTCCAAAAAATCACAAGCCCTCTGATATCTGCTGCAGACCCTCCTGCCGTCGCTAAACCGCACCACATGTGATACTGGCATTTCTTTTCACTGACCTGGAAATGTTACAGGACGCTGCTCTTGGGTGCCATCACCCTTACCACTCTCCTTACCACTGCCATCACCCTTACCACTCTCCTTACCGCTGCCATCACCCATACCACTCTCCTTACCGCTGCCATCACCCTTACCACTCTCCTTACCGCTGCCATCACCCTTACCACTCCATACTGCCTCTCATCCCTGCTGCCGCTGGAGACCTGCTGGGTATACAGTCACTAGGTCGACATAGGAAAGGTCGACATACATTTAGTTAACCACTGAAGGTCAACAGGGCTTAGGTCGACACCTTCAAATGGTCAACGTGGCTTTAGGTCGACAGGGTCATAAGGTTGACACATGCATTAGGTCGACAACGGAAGTCAAGAGGTCGACACAGGTTTATCATTCTTTTTGAGCCGACAGGCGGTATTTCATGCCCTACCATTCTAGGGCATTAAAGGGAGATTATAATAGTGTGCCGAGCATAGGGAGGCACCTAGCCCGAAGCAAGGGGAATGCAGTGCACTTTTTCTGTGTCCATGTCGACTGTGATGTCAATCTAATGCATGTATTGACCTTATGACCCTTTTGACCTAAAGCCATGTTGTCCTTTTGAAGGTGTTGACCCAATGACCCATATCCAACCTGCTGGAGCCCTGGTAAGATTTTCGCTGTAAATAACCTTGTATAGTGCTTATCTGACTCTGAATCACCCCGCTGTCTCTGTCCCTATGTCACCCTGCTGTCACTGTCCCTGCGTCACCCTGCTGTCACTGTCCCTGTGTCACCCCGCTGTCACTGTCCCTGCGTCACCCCGCTGTCACTGTCCCTGCGTCACCCCGCTGTCACTGTCCCTGCATCACCCTGCTGTCACTGTCCCTGCGTCACCCTGCCATCACTGTCCCTGCGGCACCCTGCTGTCACTGTCCCTGCGTTCCCACTGTGTGGCATAATGTGAATTTTGGCTCATTTTCACTCATTCCGTGTGGTATAATGTGTAAGGGGCAAGTATAAAGTGGTATACTTTTTTTTTTACATAATGTGTATAAGGGGTATATGGTGTGGTACATAACACTCAAGGACAGCACCATTTTGAGAGGGCAACAATCCCCTTCGCATAACTACATCTTTCACTTTCAATACCCCCACATCAAAATTTCCACTTAGGCCACTGTGCATGTAACTATATATATGTGTGTGTGTGTGTGTGTTTTGTGTGCCTGTGCGCGTAGGTGTATATATGTGTGTAGATGCAAAAAAAGGGGTATTTACCAAAACCAGTAAATGAACTGGGCGCTGATGTGAGGTGTTTTCATTTATGTATAGGGGGAAGCAGCTACTAGTGAGTGAACCACTAGAATTTACTAACACAACAACAAGAAAAATGGCAGCGCTATGATAAAATTGGTCATATGGGATTGCCTGTTATTTCACTATTTATTAATACACAATATATACATTAAAAAATAAATGTTTAACATGAAAAGTACATTGTACCCTCCCCTGGTGGCTGGCGTCTTTTTTAAGGGTCAGTCCTCCTTGAAATAGGACAAGTTTTGACAATTGGGCAATGGGTAAAGTTTGTGAGAAATGAATGGATTGGATCTCACCACTTGAAACTTGGGATTCTTTCCGGGCTTGGGTTCGTGGTCCTCACTATTTCTGCGGGAATGTTGAATTGATGTAATGCACAACCGCTGGAGGATGGTCAAGAACCTTGTGGAGCTTCCCAGTTTGTGGTATCCAGATAAGTTCCTTTTCTCAAAAAGTTGACAGCATTGCCAGGTAAATTGGAATGTTTTCTTCGGAGGCCGCCAGTGAGGAATAGTGGATCCTTAATCCTTAGAAGTGTACCAGGGGGGGAGTACAGTGGCCCACCGATGCGTTTTGCTGAGTGTTCAGCTTTTTCAAGGTGATCACCTTGAAAAAAGCTGAACACTCAGCGAACCGCGTCGGCCATGGACCCAAGCCCGGAAAGAATCCCAAGTTTCAAGTGGTGAGATCCAATCCATTAATTTCTCACAAACTTTACCCATTGCCCAATTGTCAAAATTTGTCCCATTTCAAGGAGGACTGACCCTTAAAAAAGACGCCAGCCACCAGGGGAGGGTACATTGTACTTTTATTTTTTAATGTATATATTGTGTATTAATAAATAATGAAATAACAGGCAATCCCATATGTCCAATTTTATCATAGCACTGCCATTTTTCTTGTTGTTGTATATATGTGTGTGTGGGTATATATGTATGAATCTGTATACAAAGTGCTATGATGTAGCAGCAGCTCCTGTTTCTCATGCCATGTTTCATTGTGCTTTATCTGCACTGATAATTTACTAAGATGGGAGTTGCTATGAGCATAGCAATCATATTCTATTATCTTCTAGAAGGTGCTAAATAAAAAGTAGATTGTGATTGGTTGCCCCTAGCAACATCTCATCTGAAATAGAACTTAGTAATTAAACCCCTATGGCTCACTCCTGTCCCTGCCCCCTAATATGTATATCATTTTTTCCGCCATGGCCCTTTCATTGCCCCCTTTTTGGTTTGCTGACTGCCCTCTGCACTGCTTTCTCTCTTTGGCTCTCCTATTGTTTCTTAAAAATGTATGTTATATTGTGTGAGCCTTGTTGGAGATTCCACTCTACACTCTGGTCATCCTAAGTCTCTTAGACTGTAGACAGGAAGAGAGCATAGAAACTTTGGGCCTGATTATAGTTATAGACGCCGCCCCACCAAATACACCCCCCCCCCCCCCAGAGCCGGCCTTAGGCATAGGCAAACTAGGCAATTGCCTAGGGCATTTGGAATGCCTAGGGGCATCAGCAGCTTCTGCTGATTAAAATGATATGCAGCATGCCTATATTCTGTGTGTGAGTGAGGCTGTATCTGCATATGAAATAGTGTATTCATGGAAGTCACTGTAACATAGCATTCTGTTTGCAGGTACAGCCACCGTCATACACAGAATATAGGCATGCCGCATATCATTTTAATCATCGGAATCTCCTTGTGTGTCCTGATCATAACAATGCAAATAAGACGAAATTTCAGCAAAAAAAGGCACCCAACGTTAGCAGAACTGGCCAGGAACTGCATGGCTTATTGAGTATAAGAAAACATCTGTATCCAGGCAGAAGCAGAGGTCACAGTGTTAGCGGCTGTGCGAGTGCTGTCTGCGGGTGGGTTGGTTTTGCAATAGTGTCAGCATATGTGTAAGGGGCATTATGTGTGTCATGTATAAATGCATTAATAATGGGCGACATATGTGTAACAGGCATTATGTGTGTCATGTGTATAAGGGCATTAATAATGTGTGACATGTGTAAGGGGCATTGTGTGTGTCATGTATAAATGCATTAATAATGTTCGACATGTGTAACAGGCATTATGTGTGTCATGTGTATAAGGGCATTAATAATGTGTGACATATGTGTAAGGGGCATTATGTGTGTCATGTATAAATGCATTAATAATGTGCGACATGTGTAACAGGCATTATGTGTGTCATGTGTATAAGTGCATTTATAATGTGCAACATATGTGTAAGGGGCATTATGTGTGTCATTATGTGTATGAAGGGCATTAATATAGGTTGGCATAATGTGTAAGGGGCATTATGGTTATAAGGACATTAATAATGTGTGTCATGTGTAAGGGGCATTACTGTGTGGTATTATCAGGGGTACAGAGAGAAAGGGATAGGGGGTACAAATTACCCAGGCCAAAGTCTGATGGAAGGGCCCAGTGGGGGCCCCGGGCCCCCATCCCTTCAGTGACAGCAGCAGCTGCAGCTCTTCTCCTCTGCCCAGCACACACTGCTTTGTGCTGGGTTGCAGTGTGGCCATGGAGGTGCTTAAAATACAATATTTTCTCAGAATTTTTTTCTAAGAGAATAATCATTGGGCCTTATTCGAGTTCACTCTTTCTGACAAAATCCTTCTTAGATGGACAAAACCATGTGCACTGCAGGGGGGCAGATGTAACATGTACAGATAGAAATAGATTTGGTGATTTTTTGGTGATTCTTTGCAGGGTAAATACTGGCTGCTTTATTTTAACACTGCAATATAGATCTCACTTTGAAGTAAAACCCCAACCAAATCTAATTAGATCTGCACAAGTTACATCTGCCCCCCTGCAGTGCACATGGTTTTGTCCATCTAAGAAGGATTTTGTCTGAAAGAGTGAACTCGAATAAGGCCCATGTGAGGAGTAATGTATATAAGGTAAAGTGGTACTACTGTGTGATGTAACGTGAATAAAGGACACTATCGCATGATATAATGTGAATAAAGTTGCACTACTGTGTGTCATAATTTGAATTGGGGGTACTATTGTGTGGCCATGCCCCTTCCCAGCAAGAACACCCCCCTTTTGGGCTGCGCACCGAATTTGTGCACTTTTGTTTCTATTTAAAATATTGCGGGTAGGAGCACCAATATGATGACTGCTATGATGAGGGTTGATGGTGCTGGGAAAGGGGAGCAGGGTCAGAGGCGGAATTAGTGGCGCTGCTAGGGGGCACCAGCCAAAATCTTGCCTAGGGCATAATTTAGGCTAGGGCCGGCTCTGCCCCCCCCCCACCGATTCCCCTCGCTACCATGTGAGGGGATGTGTAATAAAGAACACATCCCCTCGCCTGCAGGAGAAATCATTTGATGGTCGCCGAATCATCGAATGATTTCTCCTGGCTTTGCAAATAGACATCAGTAGGAACTGACTTTAATTTGTGAGCATGGGACGAAGACAGGGCGGACAGCTGACATCCTGCGATGTTAGTCGCTCACCGCCGGCCCACATTGTCCCGAATGCGCACCCATTTGAACGCCCAGCGTTTTCATGGGGACGCCCATAAACTTCTGGGCGTTCCAATAGGCGACCCCCGTCCCTGCCACCGTCCACTCCTGATCCTTGCAAGTCGCCAATGCCATTCGCATAGGGGAACTGCACATGCGCATAATATACCATGTGCATGTGGAGAGCCCCAATCATTGGAATGGGGCAGAATTCACCTTTATGTGACAAATGGGTTATAGGGCTGCACCCGTCTAACATTTTATTAGATTGCTCATACAGCAATCTAAATAGTCACTCAAATTACAAGGGGTGTGTAATAAATGTCTGTATATGCAGTGTATAGTTAGAGTAGACACAATGGGTGTATTCAGTTGTTTTTCCCCAGAATTTCTGATCGCTATCCCTGGCTGTGGTGACCTGAAATACACAAATGTATGTCTAAACATGAGCGCGATATGCTCAAAAAAATAGATCAAATGAATATCACCCCACACTCTCCCATCATTTTAAACAGGAGATCGAGCACTATATAACAATTGAATACTACCCAATCTGTCTGATTGTGAATTGTAATCTTTGACTTTAGTTCTCGTGAAATATCAAGGCACAGAACTGTATATTTCTAGTAAGCAGCACTGCACACGAAGAAGTCAGTATGTTCTCTTAAGGCCCCCATACACTAGCCGATTTTGGTCAGATTTCAGCCAGATCAGTCGGATCTGGCCGAAATCGGACCAAAATCGGCTAGTTTTGACGTCCCCTCAGATCCAATGCGCGGTCCCGTGCGCATCGGATCTGCGTCGGGTGGTCGGACCTGCTGCACGTCCGACCACCCGACTTGGGACCTACTAGTGGGGCGGCGAGGCGGTAGAGGGAGCAGGGGGGGCTGGGGACGCTGCGGGGGACACAGGCGGCATAGAGCCGGGCAGGGGGAGCCGGCGGGAGCTGTCAGTATTGAATAAAAAAAAGCCCATACAATGCATGGGCGGTCTGTGATTGGCTGAGCGCTCTCTCAGCCAGTCAGCAATTGGCTGAGAGAGCGCTCAGCCAATCACAGGCTGCCCATTCATTGTATAGGCTTTTTTTTTCTAGCACTGACAGCTCCCGCCGGCTCCCCCTGCCCGGCTCTATGCCGCCTGTGTCCCCCGCAGTGTCCCCAGCCCCCCCTGCTCCCTCTACCGCCTCGCCGCACAGACACTGTCCCCAGCAGCGGGGGACACAGACGTGTCCCCCGCAGCGTCCCCAGCCCCCCCTGCTCCCTCTACCGCCTCGCCGCACAGACGCTGTCCCCCGCAGCGTCCCCAGCAGCGGGGGACACAGACGTGTCCCCCGCAGCGTCCCCAGCCCCCCCTGCTCCCTCTACCGCCTCGCCGCACAGACGCTGTCCCCCGCAGCGTCCCCAGCAGCGGGGGACACAGAGGTGTCCCCCGCAGCGTCCCCAGCCCCCCTGCTCCCATAAGCTCCCACCTCTGTAGCCCCCAACCCCTGCTCCCCGGGTTTTTTACATGTGATAAATCGAGACGATTTATCACATGTAAAAAATGGCACATCAAGTGCCAATCTAATCAAGGTCCCCCGGGGAGCAGCCGGTGAAGCTCAGGGGGAAGTCGGGGGCGACTTGTCCTAAGGACAAGTCGCCCTAGTGTATGGGGGTCTTAACTTCACAAACTTATGATTGAGGGCCAGATTCTCTAAGCTTCAAAAGTGATAAAATCCAGAGTGATAAACAGCCAGCCAATCAGCTCCTACCTGCCATGTCACAGGCTGTGTTTGAAAAATGTCAGGCAGTAGCTGATTAGCTGGCTTTTTATCACTCTTTATTTTATCACTTTTGAAGCTTAGAGTATCTGGCCCTATAAGTGTTGCCTGCAACAGTAAGGTGCACATACACTAGTAAGATTTATGGTACTTGTGTATTTTGGCGGCGCCCGTCGCGGGCATCGTGTGCCTTAACTTTAAGGCACACGACGCGACGCGATGGACGCGATTTCTCCATAGGCTTCAATGTTAAAATATTTTTAACATTGAACCCGATGGAGAAATCGGGTCCATCGCGTCGCGTCGTGTGCCTTAAAGTTAAGGCACACGACGCGACCGACGCGACCGACACGATTTCTCCATAGGCTTCAATGTTAAAATATTTTTAACATTGAAATACTGTCGGGCGCGTCGGACTTGTGCCATTATAATGGCACAAGATCAAATGTAGTTGATAAAGTCCATCTAACATAGAAAACAATGGGAAATGGGCCAATATGGCCCATTTCTCATTGTATATGGCCCCGTCATGTCCAAATATAAATGGCCCCCATTGTCAGCGGCACCCCAGTATTGACGCCAACCCGAAGCGTGGTGAGCGTAGCGAGCCCGCGAGGGGCGGCGGTACGCGTCCTACGACCTTTTCATACCCCTACTATCCACGTCGGCGTGGAGTTGAGAATAGAATAGTGTGGCGAGCGCAGCGAGCCACCGAGCCCGAAGCGTGGCGAGCGCAGCGAGCCCCGCGCGGGGACGCGGATACCTTCACAGGTATCCGCGTCCCCACGCGGGCTTCACAGGTGTCCGCGTCCCCACGCGGGGCTCGCTGCGCTCGCTACGCTTCGGGCTCGGTGGCTCGCTGCGCTCGCCACACTATTCTATTCTCAACTCCACGCCGACGTGGATAGTAGGGGTATGAAAAGGTCGGAGGACGCGCACCGCCGCCCCTCGCGGGCTCGCTGCGCTCGCCACGCTTCGGGTTGACGTCAATACTGGGGTGCCGCTCACAATGGGGGGGCAGTTATATTTGGACATGACGGGGACATATACAATGAGAAATGGGCCATATTGGCCCATTTCCCATTTTATTCCATGTAAAATGGACTTTATCAAGTCCATCTTATCTTGTGCCATTATAATGGCACAAGACCGACGCGACCGACACAATTTCAATGTTTAAATATTTTAACATTGAAGCCTATGGAGAAATCGCGTACATCGCGTCGGTCGCGTCGTGTGCCATGTTAATGCACACGACGCGACGCGATGGACGCGATGAACCCGATTTTTCACACACGATGGACGCGATCCTCATCGTAGGCGCCGCCAAAATACACAAGTACCAGATTTATCTTCAGATCTGGCTGGTTGGAACAAAAACATGGTTATGGATGAGTGACAGTTTGTCAGTTTTCCAGCATTTACAAGCAAATGGTCAACTGTCATTTGCTCTCATCCATAACCATGTTTTTGTTCCAACCAGACAGATCTGCAGATAAATCTGTGTGTATGGCCACCTTTAGAGAGTTTTGACCGACTACAAGTTGCTTTTGAGGAGAAAGCACGGTCCTGAACCACAAAGTTTAAGTGATTTCCAGAATTTCAGTGCAGGAGACGGTCCCTGGTAGTTGAGGAATACTAGTGTCCACCATCACTAAGGACAACATTGCTGCCTTGTGGGCGCCATAGTTGGGATGACACCAGGGTACTTGTGGCTCAGTTAAAGAATCTCATTGAGATCCATCTGCTTTATTCACCTTAAAAAGTTTTGATTGAGCAAAGTACAATGACTGCCCCATTGGCCGAATTGAGAGCAGTAGGAGGTTCAGATGTCTTGGTACCACAATATGCTGGCCAGGTTTGATGGCAGTCTCTTAAACTATTTCTGGGCCAATGAATCCTGGATCTGCATTTTCAACCAGATATCAGACAACAGTGGGCCCAGTGGACTCCAGACTGGTTAGTCATGTAGCTACCGTACCATACCACTCATGGAACAGTGCAATGTTAATGGGGACTGGTACGGCAATCAATGCCTGCAGCAAGTGCTGGAAACCATTTCCATGCCCTGCCCAAGAACCCACGCTTGTGGTATCCTTCTCCATCAAATCCATGAAAGTGGTGGGTTTTCTGGCCCATGAATGCATCCAGAAGCTTGGTTTTCCACCGTATAGTTCAGACTTGGCCTCCTGCAACTTTGTGTTCCCATAAATCAAGCACAGGATGCGTTGGATTTGTTTTGATTTACCAGACGCTACAATGGAGACCTTCATCCCGCATGCAGGAAAATACCAGCTTCAGAGTGGTCCAGCAGCTTCAACAAAGGGTTTAAGCACCAGCAACTTTGCAGAGACTCCTAATTGGAAAAAAATAGAATGTTAACTTTGTAAATATAATACTTTTTCTGTAGCAGGAAACTTATTGCACGTCCCTTGTAGCTATTCTTCTTCATGACATGGATTCAATAAGGTGCTGAAAACATTCCTCAGAGATTCTGTGAAATTATGACACAACAGCGTGTGCAGTAATGAGCAGGTGTACAGGCACGGACAGTGGACACGGTCTGTACATAATATGGTGATTTAAGTGATTTGTAAAGATTAAAAGTGTTTAAAAGTATATCATTAAACTGTATACAGTATATAATTAATGTGTTAGCAGAAGTATTTACGCTTAATTGACAACTATTGCCTAATGGCCATGACTTAAAACTCAACATATCAGTTAGATGTGGTCACCCATGTCCTATTTATTCTAAACTGGGTGTTAAAACCAAATAAGCAATATACTTGTATCTCCTGCAGGGATAATTAAGAGCCTAATTAAGACCCACTCAGTTTCCTGAGAATTTGGTGCAGGAACTGATGCGGGTCTGCACATCCGTATGGGTGAAAATATGCATGGGCAGACAGACGAAGGTGGGAAGGGTGCAAATAATGGGCTGGGGCATTGGATGGCTGACGTCACATGACGTAACCCCCCCCCCCCCCCCCGAATTCAGCCATGTCCAGGAGAGAGGGGGGCATCACACACCGCTATTCCCCTCTCTCCAAGCCGGGAGAGGCAGCGCACGCACACAACCTTTGTGCACAAATGCCATGGCCGTTTGGTGACACTCAATGGTCCAACCTCAGTGTACAGTATACCTCCAGTATTGCAGGCCTATAGAATCCTATAGGGCCTGCTGTGCTGGAGACTCCAAATCTTGGAAGTGCAGCTACAGACCAACAGCAGCATCAAGCATCCTGGACCAGCAGGGTGAGCCGGCCTGGTAGAGGGGGTGGGACCGACCCAGAGGCAATCTTTCCTGCTATCTAGGTGGGCCAATCTGCCCCCACTCCTGGTAACTTCTCTAGGTTACTCCTTCAATTCTGGTCTGGTCCCATGATCTGCATAGAAAAACAACTGAAATACTTTCCCTGTGTAAAACAAACTTTTTTTTACCCAATAACAGGCTATTTGTCAGCATATAGATTACTGTCTATCTGTTCAATATTTAACTTAATCTGTCAACATGCTACTTACATAGCATGAATGGATTAACTGCAAAATACCCTCTTTATGGTAGGAATTATCTTAAACCATACTGTTGATGACGTGGGTGATCCCCTACCACTAGATAATGCTATCGTTCAGGGTTTGCCATTCAGACTACTAGATGCAGGTGGAAGATGGCTCAATATATAATTTTCAGAATTTGCTTGCACTGTCATTTTGTCAATCCCTTCATCTGTGCTAAGCTGCTTAGTATGGGAGGGCATGTCAGTGATTTTCTATGCCTGTGTGGCAGATTAATTTTCTGCATCTGCTCAATCACAAATTATGCATCCTAAAGAACTGGTAGTGAGAGGTGACACTACGGATACAGGCTGTTCATGTGTAGTATTTGGGAGGTTGAAAGTACAAGTGTTTACCTCCTTGGTTGCTCGTTTCACCATTCTGGGGAAATATACTGTTCCCTGAAACATTTTACTCTACCCATTCTCCTTATTACTTCATTATAATTATTACCACATCTTACTTTCTCTAGCATAGCTCCCATGTATCCCATAGTGCTCTACAATCAGAGTATTGTGGTATGGTTCATCATTTACTTTGCCAGTAGAGATTGTAATCTAATTTCTCTTCAAAAGTCAGATTACTTACTGAACCTATGGACAAGGGACGCCAAGCCTGCAACATTTTGTTCAAACCAAGTACTTGGGGATTGAAAACATCTCTATCCCAGTATTCCCAGGATATCTGGGACTGAGATCATCATGGACAGGGCTGGTGCAAGGTTTTTATGCACCCTAGACATGACTAATAAACTAATGCCCCCCACCCCAAAACCCACTTTGCAGTCCCTTATGGTAAAAGCCTGGAGGTTGCGTCTTAGATGTTGTCTGCATTAAATTCAGTAAGGAAGGCTCTCATGTAAGAGACATCATTCATTGTGTTATATGCAGATACTGGTGCCTTACACAGCTGCCTAATGGATCCGCTGGCCCTGAAAATGGCCTAGCCCTACAGGTAAAATATGAATCTTTTATACCCAACCTCCCCTCCCCCAGGAATAAAATGAAATTAATGTACAGTACATGCCCAGCCAGCCCAGCTCCACACACTAAGAAGAAACAAATTCCAGTTGAAGAAGAGTATGTCTGCAGCAGGACACACAGCCTCGGTTCAACAATCTGACAGTCCACTGAGCACATCAACACATTTCGTAAGAGCAGTGTGTAGGCAGGACACGGGGCGGATCCAAGCTTTTCTTCGGGGGGGGGGGGGGGGGCACACACTGGCACACTGACACACACTGGCCGCTCCGGGCTCCCGGGAGGTTGTGTGCTGCGGCACCCTGGCTGACACTCCGCACTCGTGTGCTGTGCATACTTCCTAGGGGGGCGATTACCCACTTCGCTCCCCTCTATATCCGCGCCTGGCAGGACACTAACAGAGCAGCACTGAAAAGCAGTGATAGTCCTACTCCAGCCGCAGGTGTGGCTCCACCAGACAATGACAGTGTCATGACTAATGTGCATACACACGGTGAGATTTTGGCTGTGTATGATTTTGACTATGTGATTTCTCTTGAACTCCCCAGAGCCCAGAACCAATGTTAACCTGAATGGCCAATGGGGAGGTTGTCCAGCACTTTACGTCACAATGAGGGGTGGGACCGAAGTGTGATGTTATGACGTGATGTACGTCATGACATAATACAGTGTGTTCGATGCACGCTACGATATCAGCCAATATCATGGGCAAGATGTAATAATGTGCGTTACCCAGGAGTCACTCGGCAGCTGCACAGACCGAGGCAAATTCGTGTGCGGGCGCCAACGTCATGCACCTGCCCAGAGCAGGCAGGGGAACGCTTGCGATCACAGACCCCAACCACCACCAGAGGGGCCAATTTCGGACCTGTGCGAACAGAGTGATGTGTGCTAAGCTATCTGTGCTAACTAGATTGCTCAGCACAAGTTTGTGCTGAGCATCACCCTGTGTGCATGGGGATTTATAGCCTGCGCTGGACAGACTGTTATAGAATTTCTATGAGTCTGCTTGTATTTTTAAAGTGGCATTTACAAGGCTATTACATGTTCCCCAATTAGTGCCAGTGCTACAGATTTGTATAGATACAGTGCTTATGATTGTCTGGTGTACCACTAGCATCATTATGATTGCATAGTATCACATGCCCCACCTAAGTTCAGCCAAGCATATTCTATCTTTTGTCATTTCTCATTGTCATATTATTATCATAAAAAAAAAGAAAAGTTTGTCACTCCGTAGTGCACCATGGAGAATCATGTCAGTCCTAAAATATAACCTTTATTGGGAATCAAGATAAAATGCGGAGTATAAAAGAACACACATACTGTACATATACATAAATGGGACAAAACACCATAAATTGTTAAAAAGACTGTGCGTGCGCTTCCGTGCACTCAATCTATTAGTGTAATGTATTGGAGTTACAGTCGGCTCTTAGATATTATCCAATTAATTAATTATAATTATATGCTTCCCAGCCGGTTATTGGATATGTATTATTATCATCTACTCATTGATCTCTTTATTAGTCAGTGTCTCATTGGTATTTCTATTTATGTTTCTGTGTTTTGTTGAAACAATTAGGCAACATTTGTTGCATTTGTACAAAAGAGAAGAAAAATACCCTGTATTATGTGTCAGCAGTGGAAGTGTCAATCACTGCACATGTCAATTAAAAAGAAACATGTTGCAAATGATATCCTCTGTCAATGTTATATAGATTAGGTCACAGCGTCCCATGCATTCTATTATAAAGATTTATTGGCAATCATATGCTTTTAATAGGTTGTGGGACACACACACACACACACACACACACACACACACTGTTCACTATAACAGAGAATAAGACAAATCTCTAGATCATTTATTAGAACTAATGAGTTCCGTTGTAGCTGAACTGCTTATGCTGAAAGGCTGTGCACTCAGCTGAGCTTACAGTGTTTGTGTGTCACCCCGTGTTGATACGGCAGGACACACTTTCGGTCTATCTGTAACTGACAGACACAGCACATACAGGGATATTGCATACAAGTACTGACTGGAGTTATGAGAGGTTTGCTCTTATAAGAGCATTTTGTCAGAGACACTAAAGTATATTCTGAAGAAGTAAGACCCTCACACAGAGGGAGTACACCGGAAGCCGCCGCATACAGTCTGTGCACCGACGTACTCTCCACTATCGCTTCATCAGGGCAACGAATCGATAGTGGAACATACGTTGGTGCACAGATCTATTGCTCTTGTGCGACAGACCAACCACCCCAAACTCTGCTCTGCAGATGATACACAACTATACATGTCCTTTGCTTCAGGTACTGAGAACCCAATAACAACCCTAAATGGCTGTCTAGCTGAGCTCCAGGAGTGGATGAGTGCCAATTGGCTGCGTCTGAACCCTGATAAATCAGAGGTGCTTATTATAGGTCACAGGACAAGACTGCAGAAGAGCCAACCAACAGGATTTCAAAACACGGAACACGTGCAGAATCTTGCTGTTGTCCTGGATAGTGGCCCGACACTTAAATATCAGGTATCAGCCACAATTTAATCCTCATTCTATCATATAAGGAATATAGCCAGAATCAAGCACTTGATTCCCTCAGAAGATCTGCCTAAAGTCATCAATGCATTTGTATAATCGTGCCTTGACTACTGCAATGCCCTCTACTTCGGTCTCCCATCAAAAGAATTGCACCGCTTGCATATGGTACAAAATACAGCTGCCAGGCTATTAACCAATCAGCTCAGTGACAGCCACATAACACCCACTCTGTACTCCCTTCACTGGCTACCTATAAGATGGTGAATAACTTTCAAGATTGGCTTACTGACTTTCAAAGCTCTACATGACCAGGGCCCCAGGTATCTGAAGCAGCTTCTGATCCCTTGTTGTCCCTCTCGATTACTGTAAATGGTTGATAAAGGACTACTGACATCACCCAGAATTTCTCTGAATTCATCTGGGGGTTGAGCTTTCAGCGCTGTGGCTGCAACTCTATGGAACTCACTTCCCTGCTCAGTTCGAGAAGCTTCCACTCTGGAAACATTCAAAAATAGACTCAAGACTTTCCTGTTAACCCAAGCATTTCACTAATGTCCCTTGTTAAAATTGTTTTGTATTTTGTGCTGTAAAAGGTTAATGCATGCACTTTGAGTCCTATTAGGAGAAAAGTGCTATATAAATAACATTATTATTATTATTATTATGTCCAGGTCTGCATAGCCTGCATTTGGGAGAACACATCCTCCCGGAATAGTGCCTGTGTGAGATCAGCTATAAGTGTATCACCTGGATGCTTCCCAGACTAATGCTAAATGGCATTAATAATTGTAGCCCAAGGACTACTTTAAGCATCATTAAGTGCTGCTTGCAGATGCATAGTCTAATGCCCGTGCATGTACAGTGACAATCAGCAACCCTACACTTTGCAGGGATGGGCTGCTACTGCAATATGTGGCTTTAAGGAACTATAATTATAAGGGATAAATGAAGATATATATATATATATATATATATATGTATATATATATATATATATATATATGTATATATGTATGAAAGTTTCAGACTGAAAGGAAACCCTATATATTCTGTATAATTTTAGAAAATGTAGAATATACTGTATCTCAAAATCTCTACAGCTGGGCATACACAGTCATAAACTGCTGAATTGTACCCTTAGATGTGATGGATCCACACAGTGATATATGTCACAGTATATGAATGAAATCTGCATTCCTCCCAGACAGGGGCAGATTAACAATGGGGTGGATGGAGCTACGGTAGGCAACCCTTACCCAGCTTAAGAATTAGGGCTAAAAATGCCTTGTGTGTAAGAGCCTTTAGTCAAGGGTGATCAACCTGTCACAGGTGGCCCACCACTGGTGCATACCTCCCAACATGGCCCTCTCTAGGAGTCTCTGGACTTCCCTGTTAATGTATGATTGCCAGCACCTGTGTTGAACAGGACAATTGACAATAAAGTTATTTGAACACAGGTGATGGTGAACATAATAGGAGGAAAGTGCATGAGCAGCGCAGTTTGTCCCTCCTGGAGAGGATCGTGTTGGGAGGTATGCTCCACCAATCTTTGCCCAGATAATTGCACAATCACAGAATCACACACAGCTGATGTTCAGCTAAGTACCCGAACACCTCATTACTATAGAAGACCTGTGTGGCGTAATATGAACCTTTTATTTCTCTGCAAATTTTAACTTTTTAAGCCACATGTTGTGTAAAAACAATTGCTACTCTTAAGGTGCGTACACAATGGTCGATATATCGGGCATTCGATTGAACACTCGATATATAGATGCACCATCAGTCAGTGTGTATCATCGGTATATCTGTGAATGACGTTGTTAACAGATATGTTGCGTCAGCTGCGCAACACAGCCGATGCCCGATATATCTAAAGATCATCATACAGGCGTGCCGGGAGCCTCTGATGATTGACTGGTCAATGCAAATGCGCCCCCCAATTTATGATGTCAGGCCTGACAGATCAGGCATTTGGATATGGAGAACACGCTGATGGATCAGTGTGTAGATATATCTGCAGAAAGATTGATCTGCAGATATATCTATTAGGGTGTACCCAGCTTTATCCACGTGTCTTATTACATCAATTTGTGCAGTAAATGTTTATACATTTAACCCAATTTGTTAATTCACATGTAAGGGTAAAATACCTGCATACAGCCAGAGCTGGGATAATGCACAGTACTTATGCTGCAATAAAGCTGGATACACACAAAACATTTTCTTTCAAATCTCATGCCTCCCAACTGTCCCTCTTTCAGCGGGAATGTCCCGGTTTTCTGGGACGTTTCCGGGGCCGCCAGTGTCCCACAGTGGGGGCAGTTGGAAGTACCCCCAACCTGAAGAGAATAGATGCTGTGCGCATGCGCACAGCGTCTATTTAGCGCTGCTGAGGGAAGGAAAATGGGGGCGTGACCTTAGGAAGCAACACCCCACGAGGCCACGCACTTTTCTGAGTCCACTCCCCCTTTTCGTATGAAATCTGTCTATTGATGTTTAATGTATGGGAGCAAAGTACAATCACCCATTCACTCTCAAATGCTCAACAATGTTAAATAATGAATGTTTGGCTAAATTTGTTAAATCAAACAGCTTTAAGCAATGTATCTGAATGAATTTGGGCTGTTTTGAAATGTTTGGGAGCAAATATTTAATTTAACCCCTTGAGTGGTGGGATTTGCTGCGGCAGGACAAACCTATCAGGGTAGGTTTGTCCTGCCCCAGCAAAACCCACTACAGGAATTTGGAAGCCCCCCTCCCTCACCTCTGATCCGGCGTTAGTACGCCGGAGCTGCTGCTGCTGCCCCCGCTGCCTTAGCCGGCCGCCTGTCAGATTCAGCAGTGACGTCGGCGGCAGGCTGGGTGATGTTCGCGGCGGCTCAGGAGCACTCGGGTGCCTGAGCGCTCCCGAGTGCCCCCGAGCCGCGCCGACCATTCCCGAGCCTGCCACCGACGTCACTGTAAAATGAGTTACAGGCGGCTGGAGGGCGGGTTAGGGGAGCTCCGGCGTTCCGATCGCCGGAGCAAAGGTGATGGGGGGACTGCAGGTTTGTGGCGGGGAGTAGGCACTAGAGGTGCTGCGCCAGTGGTGCACACCTGGACACCACTGGCACGCACCTATTTTATATTAGTGGTATGCCCGGAGATTTTCCGGGACAGCCCGCTGCGGCAGCGCAGCTGAGCCCGGAAAATCTCTGGGCGTACCACTCAAGGGGTTAATGCTTACGTACATTAAAAGATTATTCTAAAACCTCAGATAATTTGGTCAGAAAAATGTTTTGGTGTGTACCCAGCTTATCAGGAAATTTTACGACACACAGATAAGGGGTGCAGGATGGCCTCCTGACAGTTGGGATTCTGGCGGTCATTAGACCAACGTTGGAATCCTGATTGACAGGGGCTATTTTCTCCATAGAGATAGAATAGAATCTGTGGCAAGTGCAGCCAGCTACAGAGCCCGCATCTAGTCAAAATTGTATGAAAAATCAGTCAAAATCTCAGTGTTTCCCCTACTACCGATGCGCGACCCTTGGTGTCTGTACCCTATGGATAAATAGAAAATTTTGACTATGTCATTTGTAACAGTAGTTGCTGTAATCACCCCCACCGGCAATGAGTTCAAGAATTCTAATAGTGAAGAATCCTCGGTACTTATGTAATATCTGGACTCCCGTTATGAGACCGCGTCCCCTCGCGGGGCTCGCTGCGCTCACCCCGCTTTGGGCACGGTGGCTCGCTGCGCTCGCCACACTATATAAAATCAACTCCATGCGTAGTTGGATAGTAGGGGTATGAAAAAATGGGGTGCATTTAACATGGGAGTCCAGATAATACATAAGTACCGAATCCTCTTCTTAATTCAGTACGGAATTTATTTTCCTCGAGCCTCAGTACATGCCCGCGTGTCCTAAGTATAGGCCTTTTAGTGAACAAATCATCTCCCAGTTCCATATGATTCCCAATCCTGTATTTGAACATACTAACATATCACCTCTCAACCTCTGTTTCTCCAGTGAAAACATATTCAGCCTGGTTAACCTATCTTTGATAGATTCAAGACATTTTACTATAGCTTAGTCGCCCTTCTCTGTACCTGTTCCAATTCATTTATGTCCTTTTTTAGGTGCGGTGCCCAGAACTGAACACAATATTTCAAGTGTGGTCTCACTAATGCCTTTTAAAGAGGCACTATCACATTGGCATCCCTTGAATCCTTACCACTTTTAATGCATGTCAGTGTCCGGTTTGCTTTTACTGCTGCACTTAAGCAGGGTGCACCATTACCCAATTTTTCATCTATGATGACCCCCAGCAGAATTCCCTATAATAACTACATTTAGCCTATAAGTAGCTTATTCATTTTTGTTCCCATAATGAATTACTTTAAATTTTTCAACCTTAATCTGTTTTTTCCACCTTTCCAGTTTATTTAAGTCACTTTGTAGTGTTTTCACATCCTTTCCTTAGTTAATTTCCTTACTCAATTTTGTGTCATCCGCAAATATTGCAATTTTACTCACTATGTCACTTTCTATATCATTAATGAATATATTAAACAATGTGGGTCCCAATATTGAACCTTGGGGGACTCCACTTTGGACCTTACCCCAGCTGGAATGTATGCCATTTACCACCACTCTCTGTCCCCAATTGTGCAACCAGTTTTTAATCCAATTACAAATTTTATCTCCTAACCCTAAATTAGCTAGTTTCATTAATAACCTTTTATAAGGCACCATGTCAAAAGCTTTAGCGAAATCAAGCAGTATTACATCAACAGATTTCCATAAGTCTAGCCCCCTACTGACTTCCTCATAGAAGCTAATTAAATTAGTCTAACATGATAAATTTTTGATGAACCCTTACTTATCACTTTCTCCTGTTCTAAGAAATTTTGGATACTATCTCTTATTATTCCTTCTAATATTTCCCCCACAATGGATGTAAGGCTGACCGGTCTATAATTTTCAGGGTTTGTTTTGCTACCTTTCTTCCATATTGGTACTACGTTAGCTATAGTATGCGCCAGTCCCTTGGTATCGGCCCGAGTTTATTGATTCCTTGAATATCAGATATAATGGTAGTACTATGACAGAACTCAATTATTTTAGTATCCTAGGGTGTATTTCTACTGTACTACCGTAACACTCAGCATTAAAAGTCATAAGGATATTTAAATAATAAGAATAAACATAATGGCAAATGTCTCTGATGGAAATGGATTTTATTCAGAATTTAAATATGTTCCTTATTATCCTTAACCGTTTGAGTGGCAACATCTTTGTGAGAGATATGCAAAATATCTGCTAAAAATGCCAACATTGCTCACATTTGTTATACAATGTTGTTAATAAAAAATGTTGTGTAAAACAACTTTAGGAAGCTGTAGGAAGATTTATATTTGTTTTATTTTTATTATTTAAAAAAAAAATGTTAACACAAAAAAACATGGATGCTGAGAGGAGAAGGAATACATAAAATATGTCAATGAAAATAAATATAAAACAAAATGCACATGGGCGTGCAGAGAAAGAGATTTCAGGGCCCAGTAAAAAGGGGGTTATTCTGATTCACTCGGAAAGACACAATCACTCTCTAATGGACAAAACAATGTGCACTGCAGGTGGAGCTGATGTAACATGTGCAGAGAGAGTTAGATTTGGGTGATGGGTGTACTTCAAACTGATATCTATATTACAGTGTAAAAATAAAGCAGCCAGTGTTTACCCTGCACAGAAACAATAAAACACTCAAATCTAACTCTTTCTCAGGGCCGGATTAAATGGGGCAAATGGGGTCAGTACCACTGGGCCCCCCTCTAGCTATGGCCCCCCTGTGGTTGGCATGTTTTTTTTTTGTTTTTTTTTAGCTAAAGGTTTTGTGCATGGGAGTGGGGTAGTGCTGCAGCTTCACCTATCTGACAATGATTAATGGTGCTGAGCATCGGGTGCCAAGGCACACTGACTGCACAAGTGTGCAGTGCATTACTGGGAGTTGACTAAGTCCCATGACACTTTGCACAAGAGGGCACAGGCTGAGAGGTTTGTGCTGAGCTCTGATTGCTGGAGCTCATTACATGCTTCTTAGGTCCATGGAGGACAGCAGCAGAGGCCTAGTCATGGGAGTTTTTTTAATCAGAGGCAGCAGTGAACCTGTGAGGTCTCCCACAGTCCTACAGAATAAGGTGCAGAGGGACAAACAGGCTTTTCATATGTGTATATATATATATATATATATATCAGGGACGTGCAGTCAGGGGAGGCAGGGGAGGCAGTGCCTCCCCTGTCATTAATGACAAACATAATAAAATAATATAAAGAAAATACTTATGACACATATTATGTGTCATAAGTATATGCTTTATATCATCCTATTCATTTTTACACCATGCTTTTCTTTTTTAAATTGATTTCGGAGGCACTGGGAGCAGTGCCGCCGACTATCAATGTTCAGGTTCCAGAGGAGGAGGCGGGCAGGGGGCGGGGCCAAGGAGCAGGCTGAAAAATCCCATTAAAAAAACCTGTATAGGCGGCATCTATAGCGGTGCCTCAGTGACAGGGGGTGCTTTCTGCCTATATTAGAGCACGCCCCTGTCACTGAGGCACCGCTATGATTGGTGTCACTCTGCTGCCAGTCAGCGCAGCAGAAGAAATCCAGCTGCTCCCTCCGCACCGCACACCCCCTCCACCGCCTTCCCCACACCAAGAACCTCTCTGCACCCTAGGGACCCCACCCCACCCCTCTCCTTCCCTACCCGGCGGTTGCACCCTACCGACCCCCCCCCTCTCCTTCCCTACCCGGCGGCTGCACCCTACCGACCCCGCACCGCCCCCGCCCCCCCTCTCCTTCCCTACCCGGCGGCTGCACAGACGGACACACCGGCTCCTTCCCGGCGGGTGCGTGATAGACTTTGCATGCACCTTCCTCTCCGGCCGGATCTCTGCACCCCAGCTCCGTCCACGCTCTCAACCCCGTAGACGCCATGCCCGGAGCCTGAGGGTAAGTGGTAGCCCCAGGGCAGGGACAAGGCATACGGGAGACTAAGAGGCGGGGAGGCAGTAGCTGAGGGGATGCAGGTGCCAGGCACCACATGTCTGCAAGTTTGATCCCCGCTGCTGCTGAGTGAGAGCCGGGGAGCAGTCAGTGTGGATATATGTAAGGTGCATTATGTGTGGGCATTTAATCATTTGGGGCATAAGTGTACTGTTTTGTTCTGTTGTTAAAATTATTGTCTTTGGCTGCACCCCCTCTGAGATCTATAATTGACAAATATCTCGTTTGGGGCCACTTGGGTGCTGTAGCACCAGCTTGTGCGGATTTATCCCCCTCCCCTTATCCCTAAAAACTTTCATAAGTGTACTGTGCATTATGTGTGGGCATTAATCATGTGGGGCATAAATGTACTGTCCATTATGTATGGGCATTAATCATGTGTGGGCATAAGTGTATGGTGCATTATGTGTGGGCATTAATCATGTGGGGCATAAGTGTACTGTGCATTATGTGTGGGCATTAATCATGTGGGGCAAATGTGTACGGTGCATTATGTGTATATGGGCATTAATCATGTGGGGCATAAGTGTACGGTGCATTATGTGTGGGCATTAATCATGTGGGGCAAATGTGTACTGTGCATTATGTGTGGGCATTAATCATGTGGGGCAAATGTGTACTGTGCATTATGTGTGGGCATTAATCATGTGGGGCATATGTGTACAGTGCATTATGTGTATATGGGCATTAATCATGTGGGGCATAAGTGTACTGTGCATTATGTGTATATGGGCATTAATCATGTGGGGCATATGTGTACGGTGCATTATGTGTGGGCATTAATCATGTGGGGCATATGTGTACGGTGCATTGTGTATATGGGCATTAATCATGTGGGGCATATGTGTACGGTGCATTATGTGTGGGCATTAATCATGTGGGGCATATGTGTACGGTGCATTGTGTATATGGGCATTAATCATGTGGGGCATATGTGTACGGTGCATTATGTGTGGGCATTAATCATGTGGGGAATATGTGTATGGTGCATTATGTGTATATGGGCATTAATCATGTGGGGCATAAGTGTACGGTGCATTATGTGTGGGCATTAATCATGTGGGACATATGTGTACGGTGCATTATGTGTATATGGAGGTTGAGCGCAGTGGCAGGTGCAGGATATGCAGCTGCTATGGCACCCTTGATGTTTGTAGGACCTGCTGCTCCCCTGCACCAAGTCATTCTGCTGCCAGTGCCTCACCAACCACTGTCCTCACCGCACGTCACTGATATATATATATATATATATATATATATATATATATATATATATATATATATCCCCTGCAGTTACCCATTGACCAAGTTTATACTGCCTTTACTCTGTGTTTTGACAGTGTAATATTCTCCCATGCAGTTTGCGGCCAGTAATGACAAGTGCAAGGGGGCCCCCCTGTCTAGAGTGCCCTGGGCCCCCCGAAGGCTTAATCTGGCACTGCTCTTTCTGCACATGCTACATCAGCCCCACCTGCAGTGAATATGGTTTTGTCCATTAGAGAGTAATTGTGCCTTTCCGAGGGAATCAGAATAACCCCAAAAGTCCAATCTCAGGCAGCACAGTACCATTCTGCAGGAGAGATTCATGTTACTGCAGATGCAGGAACAAGGCTTCCTAAAGTAACCTGTCCCTGCGAACTACTTAGCAAGGGTTCTGCGCATGTGCAGTTAGCGCAGGCAACCCGCTAACTGCACCGGCAGTGCAGCAAGTAGCCTATAGGCTACAATGGGCTACCGCCATCTCAGAATAGCGGTAGCCATGGGACCTGATGCAATGCTACCTGACAGCTTACTTGACATTTTCAAGTCCAGAATGTAAAATGAGAGAGAAAGTACCAACCAATCATCTTCAGTTAGAAGCCGATTGGTTGTACTCTCTCTCCAAGATACATCTCCCCTTTATAACAGCACAAAAGTAGGAAATTACAGAAACATTATATACAGTACCCAGGGGCGGGCTGGGCCGGGGGGCAGGGTGCCATGTGCCCCCCAGGCCGCTCAATCTATTGTGTGCGGGCCGCCTGTTTGTTTCTGAGGCTGCTGCAGCCAGGGCTAACCAGTCTCCGACTGGTCTTCAGAAACATGGCCGCCGGCCTCCTGCACTGAGGATGTGACGTCTAGTGCAGGAGGCCGCTCAGAGAGTGGCTTTGGACTCTCTGAGGAGCTCAGACCTCTGAGGCTGCCAGCAGCTGCTGCGCCTGTATCACACTGCAATACAGGCAGCAGCGTGGACAGCACAGAGGATTCCTTCCTGCTCCTGGTCAGCGTCCCTATAGGGATCGAAAAAGGGGCGGGGCTAACGTCCGGGGGTGCGGAGCTACATGACTGTGAAGGAGATGATGAGCTGCCAGCCTGAAGTGCCCTGAACCAGTTAAGAAAAATGTGAGTGTACTTTAACTGGTGTGGGATTGTGTACATATGTATAATCAGCGCTACTAGTGTCGGTAATTGGTGTAGACATATGTACAGGCAGCGTTACTAGTGTCGGCAACTGGTGTGAGCATATGTATAATCAGCGCTACTAGTGTCAGCAACTGATGTGGGCATGTGTACAAGCAGCGCTACTAGTGTCGGCAACTGGTGTGGGCATATGTACATGCAGCGCTACTAGCGTCGGCAACTGGTGTGGCATATGTATAATCAGCGCTACTAGTGTCGGCAACTGGTGTGGATATATGTACAGGCAGCGTTACTAGTGTCGACAACTGGTGTGGGCATATGTATAATCAGCGCTACTAGTGTCGTCAACTGGTGTGGGCATATGTACAGGCAGCTTTACTAGTGTCGGCAACTGGTGTGGGCAAATATATAATCAGTGCTACTAGTGTCAGCAACTGGTGTGGACATATGTACAGGCAGCGTTACTAGTGTCGGCAACTGGTGTGGACATATGTACAGGCAGCGTTACTAGTGTCGGCAACTGGTGGGGGCATATGTATAGGCAGCACTACTGCTGTTGCGTCTGGTGTTGGTGTGGGTGTTACGTATAAGCAGCACTACTACTGTCAGAAACTGGTGCGGTTGTTATGTATAGGCAACGCTACTATTGTCGGCAACTGGTGTGGTTGTTATGTATAGGCAACGCTACTATTGTCGGAAACTGGTGTGGGTGTTACGTATAAGCAGTGCTACTACTGTCGGCAACTGATGTGGACGTTATGTACAATATAAGTTGCGCTGCTACTGTCGGTAACTGTGTGCGATATATATATATATAGCGCTACTACTGTCGGTAACCCTGGGCCATTATCTAGTCATATGCAGGTGTACTCGGGGCATTGCGTGGAGCATAATGTGTGTCGTAATATCATATGGGCATTATGGTGTGCGGCATATTGTGTAAGGGGCATTCTGCTGTGTGGCATAATACATAATGGGCATTACTGTGTGTGGTATAATGTGTTATGGGCATTACGATGTTATTAGTACTTTTATAGGGCCACAACTCTTCCCCATGAAGTATTGCTCCTACATTTTTTATAGGAAATATAATCTTTTTTTGGTACTCTTTACCTAGAACGGCGCCAGCGATTGAAATCGCGGTCGTCGTGGGTAAAAATCGCGGTAATCGCGGGCATCGCGGGTAAATCGGGATGACCGCGATGCCCGCGATGACCGCGATCACCGCGATTTTCCCATAGGGAACAATGTTAAAACGGCAGATTGACCGCGATTTTACTGTTAAATGCCTCAATGGACCCGATTTGGGGCCAAAAAGGCCAAATTAACCCTTAAATGTCCCCCCAAATTTTTAACGCCACCCCACGATCCACGCCAACCCGAAGCGTGGCGAGCGCAGCGAGCCCGCGAGGGGCGGCGGTACGCGTCCTCCGACCTTTTCATGCCCTACTATCCACTAGGGCGTGGTGTGAGAATATAATAGTGTGGCGAGCGCAGCGAGCCACCGAGCCCGAAGCGTGGCGAGCGCAGCGAGCCCCGCAAGGGGACGCGGATACCTTCACAGGTAGACGCGTCCCCTCGCGGGCTTCACAGGTGTCCGCCTCGCCACGGACACCTGTGAAGGCCGCGAGGGGACGCGCATAACTGTGAAGGTATCCGCGTCCCCTCGCGGGGCTCGCTGCGCTCGCCACGCTTCGGGCTCGGTGGCTCGCCACACTATTATATTCTCACACCACGCCCTAGTGGATAGTAGGGCATGAAAAGGTCGGAGGACGCGTACCGCCGCCCCTCGCGGGCTCGCTGCGCTCGCCACGCTTCGGGTTGGCGTGGATCGTGGGGTGGCGTTAAAAATTTGGGGGGACATTTAAGGGTTAATGGGCTCTGTGGCCCATTTAACATTGATTCCTATGGCCAAATCGGGTGGATTGAGGCATTTAACAGTAAAATCGGGTCCATCGCGCCTTTTAACATTGATTCCTATGGGAAATCGGGAGCATCGCGTCGTGGGCATCGCGGGTACATTTATGGCCGGCCGCGACGCGACCGACACGATTTTCATGTTTAACATTGGTTTCAATGGGAAATCGCGGGCATCGCGTCGGTCGCGTCGCGGCCATACATAAATGTACCCGCGATGCCCGCGACGGGCGCCCTTCTAGGTAAAGAGTACCCTTTTTTTATACAACATGTTTTTTAACAAAATTGTATAACAATTGTGAGCGACGCTGGCATTTTTAGCAGATATTTTGTAATCTCTCACAAAGATGTTGCCAGTCAAAGGGTTAAGGATAAAAAGAAACATATTTAAATTCTGAATAAAACCATTACCATCAGAGACATTTTCCATTATGTTTATTCTTATTTTTAAAATATCCTTATGACTTTTAACGTTTAGTGTTACAGTAGTAACCAGGATTTGTATACTGCTCATCTGATCTTTCAATGCATATTCGATTCGGACACTGCCCTCTGCTGACAATACTAACTTACTGCGATTTACTCATCTCAAACTGAGGGTGACATTTAATAGGATGCGATTTTTAGTAAGGTTCTGAAATTGCACCATATCACCTGTTTTCAAGTTGCAAATTTTTTGAAGAAATATATTATTTAATGTAATTTAGTCATGAAAAATGCAATGTGATGCAATAAAGTGCAATTTTTTCATGCAAATTAATGCATATGTGCATTTCGTGGAAAAAAAACAAAAGAAAAAATGGCGTGGAGGTCCCCCTCCTGAGCCCCCAGGCTCAAAGAACAGTTCCTGGTTTTAGGAGGAACTGAAACTGAGGATTTCTGAAACCAGCACCAGGCTCAAGGGCCGTTTCTGGTTCCCAAAATATGGGGAACAAAATGAGTAGGGGTCCCCTGTATTTTGGCAACCAGCACTGGGACCAAACAGCCAACAGGGTAATGCCACAGCTGGGGGAAAATTTTCATGGAAGTTCCCCCCGGCCAAAGCATTCATCCGTGTGGCTTATCAACTCAGGCAGGGATCCTGGAGGAGTGGGGACTTCCCCAATAAAGGGGTATCCCGCCTCCAGAGTTAACCCTGCCCAGGCTGAAGCCTGGGGATGTCACTGGTGCCCCAGGGGTGTGGGCACTGGGCTGATGGTTGTGTAGAAATAGATAAAACTATTTTACAATATTGGTGAACCACAAGTCCCAGCATGCGTGGCATTAAAGAGTCCACTGGGTCTTGTAGTTCTACAGAAATGGAAATAGTTGAAAAAAACACACACACATAAGAAAAGTAAAGTTTTATTACAAGCTACAATCACACATACAATAGGTACCTATAGGGTCCACCATCGGTCGGTCCTCTTCTCCAGTAGTATACATGGGTACCTGCTGAAAGAAGAAAGAAATTATACTCGCATGCATTCAGGTGCCGAACGCTCTGGCTCCATGTACCCACAGCTGCATACAAAATGAGATTGTTTACAATCTCGGCTCCTCCTACATAAAGGGGGGGGGGGGGTTAGGCCTGCCCTTCAGCCAATCAGGAGCAGCCATTGGCTGTGGGGGGCCCATTAATACCCCGCATGCCGGGACTTGTGGTTCACCAAGTCCCAGCATGTGAGGGAGGCCTGTTGGGACTTGTAGTTCGACTGTAAAAAGCTATTTTTAAAAAACTTTATTTTACACGTATCCAGCACCTAGGGACACCAGGGACAGCCCCGGGCTTCAGCCATGGACGGGTGAAGCCTGGGGCGGACCACTTTATTGAGGGTGTCCAGAATCTCCCAGGTACCCCGTCCAGGGCTGGCCAGCGACGGTGAGCATGGTACGGCCGGGGGACCTTATGTAAAAAGTGTCCCTCAGTTGTGGCATGACACTGCGGGCTGTTGGACACAGATGCTGGTTCCAAAATATGGGGGAACCCCAGTTTTTTTCCCCAGTACTTTTGGAACCAGGTCGAGCTCAATGAGCTACTTACTAAATACCTCATACTTTGATGTCTAAAAAAAAATCGCACATGTCTAAAAAAATCGCACATTATCATTATTACAAATCACACATGTCTAAAAATCGCACACTTTCGTTTCTAAAAATCGCACTTTTTCCTTATTGAAAAATCACACTTTTTCCTTATTAAAAATTGCACTAAATTGCATGTGATTTAGTGCGATTTTAAAACATGACTAAAAATCACCCCAATTACATTTCGCCCAAGGACCGGTTCTTTGAGCCCGGGGCTGGTTATGCTCAGGAGGGGGGATCCCACACTGTTTTTTATTTTATTTTTTACTTCTACACATTTGTTTTGGACAGAACCATGCATAGATCGCACTGCTCTGTGCATGATTCTGTCAAACTTGGCATGTTCAACTTGGTCTATTTGTTTTGCAATTTTTGGTAACATTTAAATATGCATTCTTTTAAATTTGCGAGTTGTATACTTTAAAATGAGAAAACATCTGGATGCGAATTGAAGTATGAGAAAAAATTGACAGGTCAATATGTGCGATTCTCACGGCACAAAGTGCAATTCGCATCCTATTAAATGTGCGATTATCAGGAGACGTGAAAATTCAGCTGTTTTTTTACTAATAATCGCGAAAGTCTAAATATCTCCTCCTATTGAATGTCACCCTGAATCTCTTCAACAATATAAATTATACAACTGCTTCCACGCCAAGAGCAGGATGTACTAACCTTCTTTCTAAACATCACATTGATTGTAAGTAAGATTAGCGGCTTTTGAGGAGCACAGTAGCAATACCTAGGGGGGTATTCAATGCTGCAGCGAGCGGCCGGCGAGGGGGTTAAACAGAGAGGATTGCAGAAAACCAGCGATCCTCGCTGTTTAAACCCCTGCGCCGACCGCTCTATTCAACGTTCTCGGGAAATCCTCGCCGTGACAGGACGGCGAGAATTCCCCAAAACCGCGAGACCCGCGGCTACTGCAGAAAACTCGCAGTTTTTAGCCGCGAGTCTCGCTGCTTCTGGAGCCACATACGGCAATTCCCCCTCGCTCAAAAAACGGAGCGAGGGGGAATTGGCGTATGCGGAGGGTGTGTTGAATGCTGTCAGGGTGAGTGGTGACAGCGAGCAGGAAGACCTGCTCGCTGTCACCACTCGCAAACAGCATTGAATACCTGCCCTAGTGTTGCATTTTATATTGTTTCTAATCACATATGTACTAACACAGGACAGCTCTCCCCATAAGAGCTATTATTTGCGATCGCATTGGTGACTGGAATTCCAGGTTTATGAGCTGGGAGTCAGTATGCACATGTGCAGAGTGATGCTGCTACCACAGGTGGTGAACGCTATAGCTGGTGTTACCCTCCATATCAGGGAGCATTTCAAATGCGTCAAAAACTCTGAAAACTGTGTTTTTATCACATTTCTGAAGAACCTACAGTATAAACTCCACGGTAATAGGGTCCTTAACCCCAGAATGTGAGGCAATACTGCTACCTCGAGTCTACAGTTTATACAAGCCGCATAAACCAACCATCCTGCTTGCCGTACTGTACCAGAAAATCATGCATGCATGACTCCATGCTCAAAATTGACATCACTATCCGTTACTTGCAAGAATTTTTTTAACTGTTGCCACCAAATGCGGCCTAAACAACGTCAACAATAATACAGTATTATTCTGTTTATAGCCTGAATAAGCAACTTTCACAACTTCAGCACCTTCTGCACTATATCTCCTACATAGCTCACGTGTCATGTCCAGTAACAACTATTACTATACTATGCCCATTAATTCTGCACATTTTATCTACGTCTCATGATCTCGTAGTCACCACTTCATTAATCTTTATGACTGCTCCCAGCATGGCCCATTCCCTCTATCATATTAAACTCCATCGTGGCAGTTAAAATCCCAGACAATCCCAGAAATAAAGCCTGTGTTATACATATGCTAATATACAGCCCTTAGGACATGTGAGAAAACAGTGCACATGATAATTGCTACAATTACATTGTGTTTCATCTGTATCTCCAGTTTTATACGGCCACATGGGAGTTGATTCGTGTACACTGTTTGTAGTCTTGCCATCTTCTGCTACATCTTCATTAACTAATAAAAGTAAGCCAGTTGTTACCGGGTATAAATTAATAGCTAATATTAAAACTAGCAAACTTGAAGAGTTGTGTAACTCAAAGGTCTATTTATGTACAATTACTGAAATGGTCCGTTGAATATTATTCCTTATTGCCACTACTGACAGTGGAAAGAGGTGAAGGTCCTTTGTTTTTATTTTTGTCTTTCAATAAACTCAGAGTAGAGCAATGCATCCAATAACAATCTCTCCCGACAAAAGTCATCACCGGTGTTTCATAACCTCAGTCTTAAAGGCAAACCACCAGTCCAGGTTTTAAGGCTTCCTTGCTTGAGTACATATGGTTCAATCAAAATTACTGATGTACTAATTCAAGTGCTCAAGTATATGCAGGGTGGTTCCAGGGCCGATAACAGAAAACTTGGGTGCCTGTATACTAATACCCCACCCCCCACTTACATATAATGCCCACTTTAGTGCTCACTCACCACACTGGCTGGGTTTTGCTGCTGCTGGTCACTTTTAATTGAGGATAGCGGAGCACAGGCTTCTCCCACCCCTCCGGCGGCCATTTCAGATATGTTGCCAGCTGGTGAGCCAATCGGTGTATCACTCATCATTATTAGCTGTTGTACAGTGCACAAACGCTACTTCCAAGATCAGATTTATTACATTTATCCTCCTTTAGTGACTAAACTGCAACCTGATTTGTATGACATTACATTTAAAAGTATAATTAATTATTGCTACTGAGGAAAATCAGAACGTTTGTGTCAGTGGGCGGGATCCAGGAAACATCTCATTTGCATCCCGCCACTCTCCGCATGCATATCAGCATTTCGTAGCACCTCATGCATTAAGAATATATTTAAAAAAAAACAGCTCTGGTGGTAAGAGCTGCGATGATAGAACTTCTGGGATTAGGACCTGGGGTCCTATATGTGCACGTATTAGATGCAAACCTTCCATCCATCCTGATTACAGTGGGACAGTCTCACTAATTGAACACTGTCCTACTGTCCCATCCATGGGTCGCATTGTCAGTTGGGAGAGCTGGTGATCACTAATTAGCTGCTGTGTGCATCTATCAATGCATGAAGGGGAGACGGGGGCGGCCTAACTGGGCACATCCCCAAATTATGAAAATGGGGAAAGGGGATGTAATGTTCGGCCACACTCCTAAATCAGAGCCCCCAAGCTCACCCCCACCAAAGGCCCGCTTACTTTTTTGCCACGGCTGCTTGGTCTCTCTTATGAAGCGTATAAAGTTGGCAGATATGCAGATGATGTTGCGTTGCGTGATGCAAAGGGTGCTGGGAGGTATCTGGGGCTTGGTGCATACAAAGCATTTTCTTAGGTTTGGCCGCATATTTTAGCTTCCTGCATCTCGCCCAGTAGGAGTTTGACAACTCTTCATTGCTGACTGCAGGTAAATTAATGAAAATTTCTCCTGTGTTACAAAGTATTTTATGTGTATTTTATTATTGAAATAACTCTTTCAGGATGGGGGAATCATTGTTATATAAATATAGTTAATGCCCCAAAGAAAATACTTTGTAATATGAATCTGGCAATGCACAGCAAAGCAATTCACTGCTGGTCTATAAATCTGTTGATACAAGAAGAAATAAAGAACTACAAGTGCAGCTACAACTGCTGTACGGGGAGTGTGGAAAGCCCCCAAATAAACAAAAATAAACACTTGGGTTTGACTGAAGAATGGACACTACCTAAGGCCTATAAATCTGTGCAAGAAGTTCACACAATTCCACTGTTTCTGCCAACATTACATCTATTTTGGAAGAAAAAGGATATCCTGGGGTAATGTCAGCTTTTGTAGCAGTAGATTTATGATATAAAGCAGGGACACTGTACAGCCGTGGTGGCCACCTCTAGCTCCCCCAAAGGGCATTTGTCAATCGCAGTATAATCGCATTGTATGTGCAGTCTACATATGACTCAGGTTTGTGAACATTAGCATTGCGTTCACAAGTGATTTAGGCCCATAGTTTAATATTGGCAATATTTTATAATACAGCAGAACAACTGCTAGAACCTCACTGAGCTGCTGTGAGTAGGCCTGAATGAGGGCCTCTGTAGGGCCGGATTTCAGGGTTTCGGCCACACCAAGGCACCCCATTATTGCCCGCCCCCATACTCACAAGAGAGAGAGAGAGAGAAAGAGAGATGCCTTCTTTCTTCTCCGGGTGAGCGGTAGCCTTAAGCTGTATGCATGACTTCCGCCTCCCCCGGGACTTCCAGACATCTTCTGTCTTCAGGACCTGTTCATCTCTCCTCCTCTGGCGATGGACTGCCTCTCCGGCCTTGCGCTGGCTAATATTAGGGGAGGCAGCAGCCAAGCAAAAGGAGCTCAATGGCCACCGTCCACCAAATGAAGAAAGATGACACTGTTGAAGCTCCGGATGGGTGAATGTTCAGGAGTTCTAGCTGGTGTGCCACTCCCATGCCCGTGCCTCACGGACCTAATGGAAAATCCAACACTGAGCCTTGGTCTGTGGTTAGCAAAGGAATATTGTAATTAGTCAACGCTTTTACAGTACATATATCACCTTTTCAACATCCATAGCTGAACAAATGTAACAATATCCTGTGTTAGCAATTAACTGCCCATGCATACAAGTCCTGTGTTACTAGTTTCAAATGCCCACATAAATAGGCAACCCCCTGTTTCTGTATTAGCATTTTACTCATATTCTCATTGCAGCAGGTCGTCCTGCAGTGACATATACAGCAAAGCAGCCACTGCCTGCTGGGGTCTCAGAGTGACCAGGCTCATCGGCAGGGTATACACAGTAAAGGTTAACATGCAGTGGGTCGACCACTAAAGGTCAACCTAAGCCATGTCGATTTTCAATGGTCGTCCCAATGCATGTCAACATTAAGTTGGTTGACACAATGACCCATACCTATCAGCAGGTTGGCTCTCAAAAATGTTAACTGCAGCAGACAGCATAATCAATGTAAAGGTGCCCACACACGCACCGATCCCGGCGTGCGTTGTGGGCTTAACTAGCACACATAGCATCGCATTGTATGCCTTGTGCATACGATGTGCATGCGATGCGATGCTATGCTAGAAAAAGCTAGTACAAAAAGTATGTGCAGCACATACTTTTTGTATTGTGCGATGAGGTGCCGCGGGAGCGCGCACCCCATCGTATAGCATCGCACCGCCGGGATCGGTGCGTGTGTGGGCACCTTAAGAGCTTTGAAGCTAGCAACACTATCGTACAGGGATTACAATCAGCAAAAGATAGTATCACGAAGTGAAAGGAGTAAAGCACCAGCCCAGAGACAGATTAATCATCATGTACAAAACAGTGTTGAAATGTGTTCACAAATAAAAAAAACTCATAGACATGGAGGCAGGACGGCCACATCGCGCCACCCCCCCCCCCCGTGGAGCCGGTGAGCGTCGGCGCCCCCCTTGCTCCAGGGGGGGGTTGTGCGCGCGATGTGGCTGCCCGGCCGCCGTGCTGCTCCGGGCGAGGGTTATGGGGAGTGCGATGGTGCCGGCGCACTGCTCGGGGGGTGGAGGTTCCGCTTTGCGCTCACCGTGCTGCCTGGGGGGGGGGGGGGGGGCGGGTTGCCGTGTTGCTCGGGGGGGGGGGGGGGTCTGCGATGTGGCCGCCCTGCCTCCGTGGCTATGCTGCTCACTCCGGCTCTCCTCTGCTGCTGCGGTACCTTTCCTGCTGCTGCTGGACTGCAGCTCACTACCGCCCTCCAGTGGCCGGCACCCAAGGCAAATGCCTAAACCTGCTTAGTGGTGGCGCCGGCCCTGCATGGAGGCATTATGTTTCAATCCAGCCTTGTATTTCTATCTATATCCTAATGTTTTTTTCTATGATAGCCAGCCCCAGCCCTCCTACAACCATTTTCCAGAAAAATAGCAGCTGGTTATTTTCACATCCCCCCAAGTAGGTTTACACCCTAATATGAGGAACTAAATTGCAGCACACACCTGCAGCAATCTTACCCGTTTAGCCATAGGCCCCCAAGCCACAAAGCAAATCTGTCACCATATCTTTTACTGTGTTCTCCTAAAAAAACAGTGTACAGTAGGTGAATTGCAATGTATGCAGAGCAGAAATTACTCAGCACCATCACACATCAGCCTGGCCTGGGTGAGGGGGGAGTGGAAGGCGCGCTCAGCATCCAGTGGGAACTCAGAGACCCCGCCCCCTCTTCCCAATCCTATGCATAAGCAGTGGCAGCAGCAGGGGCAGTGGGAGCGGGCTACCTATACATACACGGGCTGGGGGCGTGTCCTGTGGAGTGGCAGCCGGCTCCTCCAGTCAGGCAGAAGATGGGATATAAGCAAGCATCGATATCTCCATACTGTGCTGCTGAGCAGAAGAGGAGCATCGCTGAACTGGCTCTGTCTGCATTCTCCCATCAGAAGCAGCAGCAGCAGCAGCAGCAGCAGGCTCAGCCATCACCCGGACGGAGGCGGGTGTTTGCTTCCTTTAAAAAGCTTTAATGCTCAGTCCTGATTTGGGCAGCAGCAGTAGTCCCGTGCATGCATGCAGTGATCCGGACACCCGGCGGCGGGCGATGCTATGCTACATTGCTGCAGTGTGAGCCAAAGACGATCCGGGAGAAGTTTGCGCTGCTCCCGCCCCGACCCCCCTGCAGCTGCCTCCGAATGAGCCCTGCACGGCGGTGAGATGCTGCTGCCGGCCGCCGGGGAGGGCAGAGGCTGCTGCAGCTGGGCTGTGCGATGCGGTGCAGCGGCGTGGGCTCCGGGGAAGCGGCCCCCAACCTGATCCCAGAAGTTTTCTGATCGCCCGCCGCAGCCGCCGGGTCCCCCTCTCCGGACAGACCGCTCTCCGCTGCTGCCTTCCCCCAGGATGAAGGTGTTCCGCAGGAAGGCGCTGCTGCTGTGCCTGGGCTACGTGCTGCTGCTGGTGCTCACCATGCTC
This sequence comes from Crinia signifera, assembly GCF_055691185.1. NCBI lineage: Eukaryota > Metazoa > Chordata > Amphibia > Anura > Myobatrachidae > Crinia > Crinia signifera. The sequence goes on from NC_139219.1 coordinate 263,542,864, forward strand.
AACCTCCTGGACAAGTGGCACAAGGAGCCGCAGCAGTGCAGCGAGCAGGGGCGCTACACCCCGTACCAGGCGCGCTCGGACCTCCGCTACCTCTACCGGCCCTCTCCCCCCCGCAAGCGGCAGCTGGTCTACGTCTTCACCACCTGGAGGTCCGGCTCCTCTTTTTTCGGGGAGCTCTTCAACCAGAATCCGGACGTTTTCTTCTTGTACGAGCCGGTGTGGCACGTGTGGCAGAAGCTGTACCCTGGGGATGCCATGTCGCTCCAGGGGGCCGCCCGGGACCTCCTCAGCGCCCTCTACCGGTGTGACCTGTCTGCCCTGCAGCTCTACAACACGGCCGGGGCCAAGAACATCAGCACATTGGGTATCTTCGGGGCCTCCACCAACAAGGTCATCTGCTCCTCCCCTCTGTGCTCGGCCTACAAGAAGGAGGTGGTGGGGCTGGTGGACGATAAGGTTTGTAAGAAGTGCCCTCCACAGAGCCTGGCTCTCCTGGAGGAAGAGTGCCACAAGTACAACACCATTGTCATCAAGGGGGTGAGGATCTTTGACATCAACGTTCTAGCCCCACTCATGGTGGACCCATCCCTGGACCTGAAGGTCATTCATTTGGTCAGGGACCCCAGGGCAGTGGCCAACTCCAGGATTAAGTCTAGGCATGGACTGATCCGGGAGAGCCTACAGGTGGTTCGCAGTAGGGACCCCCGGATTCGCAGAGTTCCCTTTATAGACCCTGGGCATAAACTCAACAAGAAAGATGGTTCGGATTACCATGCTATTGGTGCCATGGAGGTGATCTGCAGCAGCATGGGCAAGACTCTGAGGACTGCTCTAAACCCACCCAGCTGGCTGAAAGGTAACTACATGGTAGTTAGGTATGAGGACTTGGTGGTGGATCCCATTAAGACCCTGAGGCAGGTGTATGGGTTTGTGAACCTCTCAGTGAGTCCTGAGATAGAGAAGTTCTCACTGAACATGACTAGTGGTTCGGGCTACTCCTCTAAACCCTTTGTGGTGTCTGCCCGCAATGCCACCCAGGCTGTTAGTGCTTGGAGGACATTACTGACTTTCCTGCAGATAAAGCAGGTAGAAGAATACTGTCAGGTACCAATGGAACTCTTAGGTTACCAAACAGTGGGAAGTCAAGAAGAAGTAAAAGACCTTAGCAAGACATTGCTTAAGAAGCCCATGTTGTGAGGACAATCTCTTGGGTTGGTCGACATGTTGCCTGCAAAACTAAACTTCTCATCTACTGTACCAAATTTTTCCAAGTGTTACTCTGGATTGTATCCTGGTAAACCCATCTGTCCTACTTGATATGACCTGACAACTTACTGTATCCATGCAAAGCATAAAATCTGTGGGCATTTTAAGGTACTTTTGCTTGCAATGTAGTTAACTTATTCTGAGACACTATGACAGGTCATGTTGAGGATAACCATACTGCAGGGCAGGTGATTTAATCAATCAGTGGCTTAGCATTCTCGCTCCCGCACCAGATGGTCAGAAAGATTTATCCTTTATAGTGGGCCTTAAGGAATGTTTGAATTTTATTGTTTGGGATCCATAAAATGACCCTCTGATCCATTAATGACGATTACCTTTTGGCAGCCAAACATTTGCACTATTTCGAGTAGCTGATAAGAAATAAGGTGGCTTAAAATTGAATCATGTTTATACTGTTTCACTTTGTTGATATAGTTTTCAGATCTCATTGGCTACAGCTTCTCTGTTAAAATGTTGTTGACAAACATGACTGGAGAAAAAAAATCCTTCACACTTCCCATGGCATGCTTATTGCAGTGGCCCATTAATACTGTACAGAGTACCCATTGGGAGAAACGGTAAATGTTAAAGTGCTGTTAATAAAAACCAAAATAATAAGTTAATTTAATTTGGTTGAGTCTTTTATTTCATTGTATATTGAGATGTGTCAAAGTTGCATGAAGCTGAACCACGCTGTACTAAATCTATTTTACAGGTTTATTTAAAAAAGAAAAAAAAAAACCTTGCTGTGTAAACATCCATCCGGATTACATTGAATATTAATGATCAAGGATTTCAAACACTAACTCCTTTTTCTTCTCAGTTATAAAAGTCTGTAATTGTTTGAAGCCCCCTGACACCCCCCCCCCCCCCCCCACACACACAATCCTCCCTTCTTTTGCAAGTGATGTCCGTAGGGACTATAATACTGTGTAACAATGTAACGCCCCTTACAAAAGAGTGACATTTTATTCATGCAACAAAACTCATGCATGTATTTTGCTAGTTAACCCTTTCAGTGCCGACATCTGTGAGGTGTTCAAAATATCAGCCAAAAATCCCAGCATCGCTCACATTTAATATATTTTTATTTATTTCACTTCATATATAAGGTAATCATTACAGGTCATTATGATGATTAAAAATGTTTGGCAAGTTTCACACCTATTTTGACAAGTTCACTTGGCACTCAAAGGATTAAACATTAATCCCTTTTTTTGTTTGTTTTGGATTGTTAATTTGATGCAGTGTATTATGTTAGTGGTCACAATTTTAATGACTTGTTTTTTTTTCTTCTTATTATTTGGTACAGTATTCCAATGTAGTAACTAATAAAGTATGTACAGTCTTAAGATGCTAATCAACCATGGCATGCATTACTACAGATTTGTTTTAATTGAGTTGTCCTGTCATTGGGATGTGATGGATTTCTCTAGAAATCTGACACTGTGCAGTGAGCAATGTCTGGCTTGTGCTATAAATGAATGAACAGAGCTGTTATTATACTCAATGTCATGTCCACCTGGATAGTGCTTTATATGTATTCGGTCTGTTATACAGGATGCTTCTGGTTATTCCTAAATATACTTTTAATATTCCTATAACATGGCTAATTACAATGATAAAATGTGCCACCTCATCCACTGCATTGCCCCTGTCCTTCCGCTTCAATGTGACTGGAGATCAGTTTCCCAACTTTGGTCCTCAATGCATATCAACAGCCATGTTTTATTGACATCCATGATGGAGCACAGATGGTTAAATTAAAATACCCAAGGTACTATCTAAATCAGTGACTGAGAACCTTGGCACTCCAGCTGAACTAAACATCCCAGCATGCCCAGCAATAGTTTTTGCATGGCCAAATAGCAAAACTGTTGCTGGGATTTTATAGTTAAACAACAGCAGGAGTGCCAAGGTTCTCTATCACTGATCTAAATTGTCTATGCTCAAGTATGCTATATTTAAAACCTGTACTGTTAGTTTACCTTTCTGGCACATGAGGGCATATGTACGAATTAATGTACGAATTAATGTATCTTTTTCCGCATTATCGCTGTGAAGCAGGTACACATGACTGCTAAATGTATTAATAGGTCTGGTGCTGATAAGGTAGTGTGGTATCGCACCTCACTGTTTTTTTACCGGCACCCGCTGTTGTACTGTATCATTCCCAACAGCTCATGAGTCTTCAGTACTGATGCATGCGCAGTCTGAAGGTGCCCACAGATGCTACAATTGTACTGTGCTATGCGTTTTTGACTGTACAATGGTTCTATACAATTTTTCTTCCAGCTTGCGATGCAATGTGCACTTGGATGCATGCGATGCGATGAACCCATGTTTGTAATGTTACATTTCAGATGTAGTCTAAAAAGTACGTGCAGCACGTACTTTTTTAGACCTACAATATCGGGCCCCCGGGAACGGGCATCGCATCGCACAAGCCCATAAACACCATCCAATAATTGTACATAAGATGCGTTTTGTGCTTAAAAAGTACAAAACGCATTTGATTATTGTAGCCTCTCTGGGCACCTTGAGTCAATCTCCTGGGGCAACACCGTCTGAGTCCTGGCACATGCACAGATGCTTTGTAAGTCTAAATAAAGCTGTGTTAAAACCACACAAAAGTAAACTTTGGGCAAGGAGCCGTAACGCCAGGCAGAGCCTGGCGACGAGGCCAAAGAAGTGATATAATCCAGCAGATGATACATTTGGGTAAGTACAAAAGGGCGATAGTGCTAAGTCTAATTTGTTAGCGCTGAAAATGCTATGTGCTAACCGGTAAAGGCTGCTTCATACATTAAATGGAAGCGGTAAATGCCAAACTTCATACATCTGCCTCATGGTTTGGAACACAGCTATAGAAGGTTTTGTTTGATAATCATGTCTCCGAATTATAGACGATTATGTATGTAGTATGTATGCATACTGTCATATCTTTCATGTGGTTTCTGTTTGAAAGATAATGGGCCAGATGCCATAAGCTTCAAAAGGGATAAAATGGAGAGTGATAAACAGCCACCCAATCAGATCCTGCTTGACATTTTTCAAACCGTCTGTGACATGGCAGGTAGGAGCTGATTGGCTGTTTATCACTCTCCATTTTATCATTTTTTAAGCTTAGTGCATCTGGCCCCCTATCTGAAGCCGTAATAGCTACTGGCATAGTTTTTGCTATATAACCCAATGGTTTCCAAACTTTTCTGAATCATGGCACCCTAGAGAATCAGAATTTTTTTCACGGTACTCCTAGGCCATAGAACAAAAGAACATATAAACACAATCTACCTATTTTTTTTTTACATGTCATCTTTCGGTTCAGTTACATGGTGAGGGAGAATATTTGTTTGTTTGTCCACATATTTTATAATTGGCAGCCACCAGCACTGGTTTTGTCTATCACATTGACCATAAATAATTTTAATTGGTCCTGGACCACCAACCCATGGCACCCCTATAAGTGTCCTGAGCAGTGGTGGTACAGCGTACTGCTGAAACATTGTGCTAGTACCCTGTACCTCCATAACAAATGACCTGGAAGCACTCACTGCACATGCGGAATTGTTGGGGGGTGGGGGGGGGGGATTGCATTCAGGGAAGACGTCAGAGCTGGCCCCCACTACCCATAACCCCACGGTGGCTGGCTCTGTACAGTGCACGCTGTCAGGGGAGCATCTGAGAGAACAGAGAGTGGGCAGCCAGCACTTCTCTTCCCTGAGGCTGGCCCCGCCCACCACACTGAGGGCTCCATGCATAGCCCTACTCTCCCTGCAGTATGCTGTCTGCCCCCATCACACTGCCACAAGGCCTGCTGTCTGCACATGCATGGAAGAAGAAACAATGTTGGATGAGTGCTGTATGTACTGAGAGAGGGGGGGATGTGCATAATGTGGTACTACTGGGTGTAATATGGGGATAGGGGGTGCTGTGTATAATGTGCTATAGTGCTCTGTGTACTTGAGGGAGGGGTGCTGTGTATAATGTGTAACTGGGTATAATATGGGGTTGGGGAATGCTGTGTGCAATATGGTAAAGTGCTCTGTACTGGATGTTAAATGGGGGATACGGGGCTGTGGATATAATGTGCTGGGTGTAATATGGGGATGGGGGCTGTGTATAATGTACTCTGTGTACTAGATGTTATATGATGGGGGTATGGTGGCTGTGTATAATGTCCTGTGGGGGAGAGGGTAAGTATACTGGTCACATGTATTGGGTGTGATATGGGGAAAGGGGCTGTCTAATGTAACATAACAGTGGTGCGTGTACTGGTATATGTACGTTTGTGTGTACATATAGGAAGAGGGTCTATTTTCTCAGATGTCCTGGGATATAGTCCCAAAACTCAACATTTAGGGGTTAAATAATTAACAGGTTAAGGGGCTGTAAATGTGGTTGTGCCCCTTTTTTCATGTAGCCACTCCCCCTTGTCATATGGCCACACCCATTTTCATTGCACACACTACCGCTAAGACATTTTTTGTACTTTCAAGACTGGTCCCGAGGTACCCTAGAGCGCTACGGCACACCGTTTGGGAACCAATGCCTTAACCTATAATGATTGACTCCTGAGTGGTGTCTCCTTTTATATTTATACATTATCTAGATTAGTCTTTACCTCTTTATGTTCTTGGTTTTCGATTGGCTCATGTTTATTTAAATGCAGCATCTTCAAACACTCTTGGCAGTTTAGAAGTGTAATACATATTGTGCTGTGACACAGAAATATGCAGCCTACTGTACTTATGTGCAAGTTCTCAGTGAGAACTGGGATTCTAGTTTAAGTGCTGGAGACTTGGTTTGTGTTGGATATAATATGGCAAGGATGCTTAATTGCATTTGTTGTGATTCTAGTCTAGTTGACTCCTCCATAAATCCTTGGGTTTATTGCATAATAAAACTATCCCTTCCTCTATGTAAAGTCTAATATATCATTTTATTTATATCTAGGAACACAACTGAATCTTATAATTATAAAGATTTGCTAGTTTCTACATAAACACAATCCAGGATCCCAATGTAAATATAGTACTATGATGCCTTTTTTTATTACGTACAGATTGAGGTTTTGGGCTGCTCCTCGCTACTCTGTATGTAATTATGTCTTGGAAGAAGTAGACATAATTTTTAAAGGAAGTTTACAGTGATATGGAGGATGGGAGGTGGCTCGTGCTGTAATTGTCCCCAGCTGCAAACAATATTCTGCCGTTTACCCCCTCCCCACCCTTATCTCCGGTTATATGCTAAGCAGGGTGGGTACGTGGTGCTAGATTTCAGAGCCAACTGCATGTATCACTAGCATTTCCCTGATTTTGTAGGAAGAGTTCAATAATGCATTTTCCTCTAAATATTTTGGTTAGATATGTTTACTGTGGAACACTGTCACTCTTAAAGAAAGTAATCAAAAATAATTTAATAAAATAGAAAAATACTACATAAGAAGTCTGGAACAATGTTCAGGCTACAGCAAATATCTGCAGCTGTGTAGTACTTATTGCGGTGAAACATTTATTAACCGTTTCGTATATAGCGCACTTATACCCGATATTACATTGTACAGGCACCCTGATACCTGATTACAATGTTAAATGCCCCCCCAGACCCGATTTTTAATTGTACACCCACCCTGATGGGTGATTAGTATGTGAAATCCCCCCCCCCCATTGTTAATGCCACCCCAGTATCAACGCCAACCCGATGCGTGGCGAGCAGCGGCGGTACGCGTCCTCCGACCTTTTCATACCCCCACTATCCATTTCGGCGTGGAGTTGATTTTATATAGTGTGGCGAGCCACCGAGCCCGAAGTGTGGTGAGCGGACGCGTATTACTTCACATGTATTTCGCGGGGCTCGCCAGGCTTCGGGCTCACTGCGCTCGCCACACTATATAAAATCAACTCCATGCCGACGTGTATAGTGGGTGTATGAAAAGGTCGGAGGACGCGTACCGCCTCCACTCGGCACGCTTCGGGTTCGCGTTGATAGTGGGGTGGCGTTAACAATGGGGGACCATTTAACATAGTAATCACCCATCAGGGTGGGTGTACAATCAAAAATCGGGTCTGGGGGGGGGGGGGGGGGGCATTTAACATAGGAATCAGGCATCTGGGTGCCTGTACGATTAAAAATCGGGTCGCATCGCATGCGATATGATTGTACGCGATTTTTTAACGCGCGATGAAAAAATCGGGCGCCCAGATAATACACAAGTACCGGGGTTTATTTTCTCATTTGCCAATTACAATAGTCTATGAATGCTGCCGGTGAGGTCACAACGGGACAGCTTGTTCTAGCAGATACGGTTTTACCTATAGTTGGTATGCTTTTTGTATTTTGTGGTGGAACCACAATGGAATTAATGTTGTGTGGTTCAATTTCTGTCCCATTGAACAGTCCTCATGTGCATACAGTATTCTATACACAGAAATATATAAATGTTAACCACAGGGGGTAACTGCATTCTTTCAAGCAGGCATAGCTAACATGTGGCTGTCCAGCTGTTGTGAAATGACACGCCCGAGTATGCCCTGACACAGGTTTAGCATTCCCTAATAGTAAAACTTGCAGGGCATGCTGGTACATGTAGTCTCAGAACAACAGGAGAGCCACTGGTTGGCCAGGCTTGCTATTAAATGTGGCTGCTCGGTCTAGTATATAAAAGCTGTTTTCTTTTCACATCTTAATCTACTTATGCCCACATGCCTTTTCCTGCATTACCATTACTGTCTGCTTTGTTTTATTAAACACAATATTAAGTTTCAAGATAAGTGGTGGTTTAGTTTATGCTGTATGCCTTTACCCATTTGCAAGGCTGCTGCAAAGCCTTTATGGTGCTACATAAATAATAACTAGCATGGGGGGTCTCGCCTCCTGCCCCATTTCTCTAATGCCAGATGCAACATCTTTTGTCTGGCTTGCAGCCACTCCCCCCCCCCCCCCCCCGTCTCTGTTGCTGCATGCTCCAACTTCCACTACAGATGTTGGCTCTTGAGACAGTTCAACCACAATTATTATCAAAAATGCTAAAATGAGTTTTCAGTACTATTGAAAAGAAGCATCCTAAATAATTGTACACATAGTAGTAATATGAGGAGTGCAATAGGTTTTTGGATGCACAAAAGGTATTTACAAACCCAAGTGTGCAGTACATGCCAGAGAAGTCTATGCAAAGTTGCAAGCGATTTAAGCAGCTGAACCAGTCACAGTGCATTCTCCTACATCTACATACATCATACAAGCCGCAATGTGCCATGCAGAGCAAGATGGCAGTTTTTACTTTTTAAAAATTAAAATCGGCATTGTTGAAAACACGCTTAATTGATGAATATGTGGGAATTTAGGACAATTCACGGCTGTTCCGACTGTCAAACAGTTCTGACAGTTGGAAGATTGAATTCTGATGGTCGAATTCCTGTATGTCGGAAAAGTACGATATTCTGACTATCGGAAAAGTTGACAGTCCGAATCAAGATAAAATTTGGTATGACACTTCAATATTGTGTACACAGTAGAATAGATGCGAGGTTGTACTGGGCCCCCTTGTCTGCTAGTCATGAGATGCATTTTCAGATAAAATACCTGCGAAAGATGCTCCATGTTAAACGATTCTCACATGGCCTGGCGTGCGAAGAAGCTTGGCGTAACTACTGCAAAGAGTATGAGGACGAAGCTGTATTTCTTCAACATGCTAGGTAAAGGTCATCACTGCCTATTCTGCGGACTCAAAATCAATTTCATGCATTTTTATTTGTTGGCACACGAACTAGTAGGGCGCGAGATCTAACTGGGGTCCACTGGGTCAACTGGTTGGTCTTTAGTAAAAACGAATTTCAGGATTCATGGTTACTGATTGTCTCCCAGAGTGTAAGTGACTGCATCAATCCTGACCAGCATGTTGCAGCACCATGTCACCCAAGCCACCTCCTGTACTTGAGTCATCTGATGAGATGCCTATCTCCTTCTCTAGCAGGTCCACGGTGACCCTGATTCACAGCAACAACGTTGTCCTTGGTTATGGTGGACACAGGTTCTCCACAGTGCTACTAGTATTGTAGGGACAGTCTCCCACACTGCAATTCTGCATACCACTTAAGCACAGGGGTTTGGGATGATGCGTCCTCTCCGAAAACAACCGTCGTTTAAAACCATCTTGCTGTCGCTCTTGTAGTTGTAAAATAATCATGGCTCTCCAGTGGCCTCTGTGGACATTCATAAAGTGAAGGAAATAAGCACACTGACTTTGTGTACGCTGCTACTTATATACTGTTCTGTGCCTGGCATTTTACAGAAACTTTAGTCTGATTACAGTTCACAACCATACAGTCATATTTTGTCTTACCTACCTATGCACTGAAACTAATTGCACACCTCTCATATGTCTCTAAAATAATCACACCTATTAAAGGGTAAACAAGTTAAAAAAAATGTTTAGATTTGCCACAAAGCTATAAAGAGAGCATGCTAACCCTTGTCAATATTGGTTTTTCAATAGGGTTTGTTTGAGGAATCACAAATACCCATTTTACACCAGTTTTCTGTGTCTGGTCTGGAATTTGCCTGGTCTGGTCTGGTCTGGTCCTGATAATTCCAAGCTCAGCGCAGTTTATGGTTCACTGTTTGGAGATGACTGCTCTCCCGATGTGAATGGGCACTTCGTTGGATGACCCGAGTTACCTGTTGACACTGATTTGTCCAATAATAATTGGGAGTCCAATTTTGAAGATGGTTTTTGAGGTGTGCAAGAGTCTGTTGGTACCAACCAAAATATTCTGTGTTTGGTTTTATGTTATGTAACAGTTATTTACTAGCATGCTAATCATGAACAGGTGAATACACCTTCCCTATCACTGAGGGTATATAAACCCATACATTGGGCTTTGAACACACACCTTAAAAAAAAGCTGTTTGCACAGCGAAATGCGTCGGTGATTAGGTGCTATTTGTTTGAGTCACCCATAATCCTTGCCTCAGTTGACGACATAGGAGTCCCACTTCTTCCATTTCTGTTATTGTGCATTTGGGAACCCATCCTCACTATTTGGGCATGCAGTGAGACCGGCCTGCTGCCACCCCACTAGAAGAACTCCACCTCGCCCCCAACTTGAGGAATCTACAAATGTGTTGGGACCAACAGACTATTGCACACCTCAATAACCATCTTCAAAATTGGACTCCCAATTAATATTGGACACATCAGGATCAGAAGGCACTGGTGACTATAAACCTACAAATGCACCATTATTACTTTCAACCAACTCTTTTTATTTTGTTCTAACACTAATATGCTATTATTTAGCATGCTTTCCATGTAATTTGGTTGTTTTTTTATATACCAATGTTTATTAAATATGTATTTATTTTAAATATAATGTACACAGTTTTCATTGTGTAAGCGCAGCGTACCCCCCCTTTTTCTTGTTCCACTTTATTGCTAAAAAAGGGCTGGACACCCCTTTCATTTTGCTGCTGCTCGAGTAAAACCACTCTCTTTCATCCAGCGCCCTAACGATATCTAAATATCTTACCTTTGCTACCTGTTGACACTGTCACATAACCCTGCATGCTACCCAGGTTGGTTTCAGAGGTCAGGGCATCAGATTACTGTACCAAGCTGTGACCCAGGTAAACGCAACAATAACGAAAGTCTAAAGGACTGTGCAAAAGGGGGATAATGGAGCAATATATTGGTTTTCAGTTCACCAATAAGGTAACTTATTATCCTGAAAGATCTAAAAATATTTTTGTCTTTTTCGCATCTAGATATAGGGCCTAATTCAGTCTGGAGTGCTAAATTGAGAAATCTCACTCCAGTTGAATAGCAAATGGCTGTGCGTGCGCAGTAATTGCATTGTGCATGCGTGGCTAAAATTTGCCAATTATTCTGCAAATGCGTTCTGCTTCAATGCAATCACATTTTGATTGACAAGAGATCAGCATTTAAGAAGAAGAAAAATGGCGTTTTGTGGGTGTGTTTCTGAAAACGGAGTGCTTTTCAGTTGGATCTCTGACGTCAGTGATGACCACTTTCAGCCTGTTGCTTTATCAGAATTGTGGAAGGCATTGAATGGCGTAGATGAAAAGTATTATTTTATGTTCTGTTTTTTTGCAATTGGATCTACGTATGCATCATGTTTTGCGATGGGTATTGTTTTTTTTATCTGGGCGGCAACTATTTGATCGGGGGGATCCACCCCCTCATCTGTCCATGCACAATAAAAAATCTACCACCACTTTCAAATGGTGCCACCTCTCCCTCTGTTCTTCTCAGTTCACCCTCCCCTAAGTTCTTTAGTATGTAAGCTCTCTCACCGGCTCTTTCCATTTGGTTTCCACTTACAACACCCATGCCACCTGTGCTCCTTGCCTTTTTTTGTCTCCAAGTCCCCTTCAGCCATAGATACTGTGTGCTCTCTTTTCCATTGGGTTAAGGCTCTTTGATTGCCAAACCGGCTTTCTCTAATGGTGACTAAAGTTGCCCATACATTTGGGGGAGCAATCTCCCTGCCATTTCGACCAACTGAATGTGCCGATCAGTGCCTAGCGATGATCGGCGAGCCATCGGGGGATTGTGGAAATTAAGCATGTAGAAAAATACCCGATACTGGGGATCAGGGTAAAACGACTTGTATAATATTGCACTATAATCCTTTGATGTATATTTATGTCTAGGAATGAATGGAGCCATTTCTTAGATTCTGACAGCGTACATTAGATTTAATCCCAAGGTTGCGCCGTTTAATCTGGTTCTTTAGCTGCAATTAAATTATAACTCTTTGATCCAACCACAGTTTGTAGCTTGGTCATTTGTAGTTCAGCATCAAAGATTTCCTGCGCCGAGAATGCAAGACCCCTACTCCCGTAAATGTAATTTCCTATCCCACAATTACAGTTTACGTTATACTGACTTTGGGTGCACCACCAGCACAATAGATTATGATACATTATTGTATCTGCATAACGTATAACTGTTTGTATCAGATCTATGCTGGATAATAGTTGTTATCTTAAATATCCTGTGCAAAACCCAAAAAACCCAAAAATTCTCTATTAAGGCCCCTACTTCCGCCTACAGATTACTGTATTTCCATAAATCTAAATAATACATACAGCATGTTATGCAGTGTTATATTGTTTCCTGACACTTCTTTGCTGTCCGCCTTGTGCGTGACTCTTTTCTCTAACCTGCATTTCTGTGAGCCTGATATAAATGCACCATTACATTATACTGCTTAAGTCTGTAATAATGAAATTCAAAACTAAGTTAATTCATTAGCACCAGAAGATATTTGTGTTTGAGTTGGCAAGAATGGCAGTACAACAGATGTGATGTTTTTTCCATTCTGCATATTCAGAGATGCTAAAACATGCAAAAATAAAGCCAGTAATGTTACTGCTGGTTTTGATAACAATGTTTATCTTTTGCTAAATCTCTTCTAAACTTCAGTATTAAGGGATTATTGCTGCAGAGGGTTTGACAGACAATATGGCAAAAATGCTTGCTTATCATTTTTCCCTTCCGCATAAGAAGCAGTATTGTTCCCACAACCCCATATAGTGTCCATATAATCCAGGACAGGTGTTGTTGCTGAATTACTAACCGAGCTTGATCTTATGCATGTATATTGTAGCTAGCAAGGGGTCTTGGGAGAAGGAATTACTATGCGATGCTCAACAGTGTTTATTAGTATGGAGGTCTGACAATATGACCTTTAATATACATTGCCACAAGCTATATCTTCCATTGATGGTTTGTACCACATCATAGACTCTTATTGTGATACAGGGGGTCATATTTGGTTCTTGAACCTCAAAGACTCAATTTGCAGCTCTGTTTATAGGTAAATTCCTATACATTTTCACGAGGTTGAAAAAAAGACATCAGTCCATCAAGTTAAAACCTATATAGGGTCTCCTGCGGTGCACAGCTTTTATCGGTTTCAATCCTTTCTTAACCCTTTGTGTGCCAATGGATTTTGTCAAAATGGGTGTGCAAATTGTCAAGCATTTTTATTAACCATAATGACCTGTAATGTTTACCTTAAATAGGAAATATAATCTTTTTCACACATTTTTTTAATTTGAATTTATATAACAAACGTGTGTGATGCTCACATTTTTAGCAGATCGATTGAGCATCCCTCACAGAGATGTTGGCACTCAAAGGGTTAAACATAAATTGAGTCATCACAACCTTCTCAGGCAGTCCATCCATATCTCAATTGCTTTTACTGTAAAGATAACCTTCCTTCACTGAATATGAAACCTCTCCATGTCAGGAGCCATGTATTGTGGCTCAGTCCTGTCATGTCTGTTCTGTGTTGTTTTTCAGTCTGTTTTTGGCATTGGACTCTCTGTTGGCCTCTGGTGGTGAGTCTGTGCCATTACAGCTCAATCTTCGGTGAGCTTAATTATGCACAAGCCTGGGAGGTATGACCTCATTATCCCTGCTTGGGAGTTGGGCTGGATCTTTCACAGGTGTCTTGATCACCTGAGCCCTTTGTAAGGCATTCTCCCCAGCACTGCCCTGCTGGTGATAGTTTCCTGCTCCTGTTGCAGGGAGCTGCAGTCCTTTGCTTCCTGCTGGTCATCTGTCAGTTAATTGCTTCCAGCAGTGTGTCCTGGCCGTGCTGCAGTCCTGTTCTTGTCCTGATCTTGTCCTGGTCCTGTCCTGGTCAGAATTCCTGTCTTGTCCAGTCCTGCCAGTCGTTCCCATCCTGCACTCTTCCATCTGGTGCAGCTGGGTGTCATGGTCCTGTGGCTGTGTGTCCAGTTCAGGTCTTGTAAGTACTCCAGTGAAGCCTGGTTCTGTTCTTTAGTGCAGCCCTGTTTCCTTTGTTACTTTATATTTCCCTTGGTCTGGCTCTTCCAGGTGTGGAGAGGCCCAGGTTAGTGGGTATACGCTTGTTTTGGGGTACCGTGTGTTTGTGTACTCTATTTACTTTGGCATGTTTTAGGTTGGAGCAGGGCCGGACTGGCCATCTGGCCCTTCTGGCAAATGCCAGAAGGGCCGATGGCCTTGTGGGACGATTTTCTGCCTAGCGCCGGGCAGCCGTGTCATTAGCATAATGACCTCATGACACGACCGCCGGACCGCCTCCCTCCAGTCTGAGCAGCACTAATTAACATGCTTCCGCTGCCCCCGGAAAGCCATCAGCATCCCCCAGCACAGGCAGGGGCAGAACTGCCGGAGACATTTGCCGCTGGACTCCAGGCTGAAGCGGTGAGCGCGGAACTGCACCCTTGTTCTCCAAGTGAGTACAGCACACAAAGTTTTCCTATTCACACCCCCGTCTGTCCGCCCGAGTCCCCGCGCACCAAAACATTTGATGTCTTGCCGTTCTCTGCAGCACTCCGCAGCTTCGCATCCTCCTGGCTCCCGGCTCGGGCCGCGGCAGTGTTAAGGTGAGGACTGCTGGGGGGGGAGGTCAAAACACCCCCACTGATGTGCTGACCCTTCAAATGTGTGATGCATGGATGTAATCTTTGGTGCAAAAAAGGTCTAAATTCATCTGTCTCTCTCCCCCCTCCCTCTCTCTCTCCCCCCTCTCTGTCTCTCTCTCTCTCTCCTTCTCTCTCTCCTTATCTCTCTCTCTCGCTCTCCTTCCCTCCCCCTCTCTCTCTCCTTCCCTATCTCTCTCTTCTTCCCTCTCTTTGTTTATGGACACAAGTTTTTCATTCGCATAGATTCAGGCTGTTGAGATATTTAAAAAAATCCAGCTATTTACTGTAATGTATTTAGTTTAGTTCCAATTTCTGTTTATATACCAAACCTTGAAATGTTTTTATCATATATATATATATATATATATATATATATATATATATATATACACAGTATATCTCCTATATATTTGGCTACATCTGTCACTCAAAGTGGGTGTCTGTGTCTATAACGCTCTGTTCCTGGACTTTCCTCTTAATGTGTGATTGCCTTCATCTGTGCTGAACACCTTTCTGAGAAATTAACCTGTTTAAAACAGGTGATGGCAATCATACATTAAGGGGAAGTCTAGAAACAGAGCATTGTGTCCCTCCTGGAGAGGGTCATGTTGGGAGGTATGTGACAGAGAACCAGCCCAGTGAGCCCACAGACAGTGCCAGACACCCACTGCCTTCCCATGTTGCCCAGCACTGCTACTCCACAGCCACCAGGTGAGCGCCCCCCTCCCGCGATTTGCGGCAAAACCTCCCCCCCCCTCCCGCGATTCGCGGCAAAAACACCCGCTCCCCCGCGACCCCCCCTACCGCGATCCGCAGCAAAAACACCCCCGCGACCCCCCCTCCCGCGATTCGCTGCAAAAAGACCCCCCCCACGACCCCTCCCGCAATTCGCGGCATAACCACCACCCCGCGACCCCCCCTCCCGCGAATCGCGGCAAACCCTCCCCCGTGACCCCCCCCCCCCGATTCGCGGAAAAAACACCCCCCCCGCGACCTCCCTCCCGCGATTCGCGGCAAAAAGAACCCCCCCGCGACCCCCCCTTGCACGATTCGCGGCACTCCCCCCCCGCAATTCGCAGCAGCCCCAGGATTAAATGGCACATGCAAAACACTGACATGGCTATGGTCGACAATGAAAAAGGTTGACATGAGTTTTTGAAGATTTATTTTTAATTTTTTTAATTTTTTCATATTCATTGTCATGTGTCGACATGGACACCAATGAAGTGGCACACTTATGTCAACATTTACATGTGTTGACCTTTCTGTGTTGATTTTTTCTTGTGGCGATTCGCGTCACACCCCCCCGCAACCCCCACTCCCGCGATTCGCGGCACCCCCCATGACCCCCCACCTCCCGCAATTCGTGGCAACCCCCCACGGAACCCCTGTGAACCCCGCCCTCCCGCGATTCGCGGCACCCACCCCCGCGACCCCCCCTCCCGCAATTCGCGGCACCCCCCCCCGTGATTCGCGGCAGCTCCAGAATTAAATTGCACATGGAAAACACTGACATGGCTATGGTCGACAATAAAAAGGTTGACATGAGTTTTTGAAGGTTTTTTGTCATTTTTTGAATATTTTCATATTCATTCTCATGTGTCGACATGGACACCAATGAAGTGCCACACTTATGTCAACATTTACATGTGTTGACCTTTCTGTGTTGATTTTTTTCTTGTGGCGATTCGCGTCACACCCCCCGCAACCCCCCCTCCGGCGATTTGCGGCACCCCCCCGCGACCCCCCCCCCCCTCCCGCAATTCGCGGCAACCCCCCGCCGGAACCCCCATGAACCCCGCTCTCCCGCGATTCGCGGCACCCACCCCCCGCAACCCCCCCTCCCGCAAATCTTGGCACCCCCCGCGATTCGCGGCAGCCCCAGGATTAAATGGCACATGCAAAACACTGGCACGGCTATGGTCGACAATAAAAAAGGTTGACATGAGTTTTTGAAGATTTATTTCATTTTTTGAATGTTTTCATATTCATTGTCATGTGTCAACATGGACACCAATGAAGTGGCACACTTATGTCAACATTTACATGTGTTGACCTTTCTGTGTTGATTTTTTCTTGTGGCGATTCGCGTCACACCCCCCCCCGCGATTCCCGGCACCCCACCTCCCGCAATTCGCGGCAACCCCCCACCGGAACCCCTGTGAACCCCGCCCTCCCGCGATTCGCGGCACCCAACCCCGCGACCCCCCCCTCCCGCAATTCGCGGCACCCCCCGTGATTCGCGGCAGCTCCAGAATTAAATTGCACATGGAAAACACTGACATGGCTATGGTCGACAATGAAAAAGGTTGACATGAGGTTTTTTTTTCATTTTTTGAATATTTTCATATTCATTCTCATGTGTCGACATGGACACCAATGAAGTGCCACACTTATGTCAACATTTACATGTGTTGACCTTTCTGTGTTGATTTTTTCTTGTGGCGATTGGCGTCACACCCCCCCCCCCACCCCCCCGCAACCCCCACTCCCGCGATTCACGGCACACACACACCCCCCGCGATTCTCGGCACCCCACCCGGTGACCCCCCCTACCATGATTCGCCGCAACCCCCGCAACCCCCCTCCCGCGATTTGCGGCAACCCACCCCGCGACCCCCCTCCCGCGATTCTCTGCAATCCCTCCCCTCCCGCGATTCGGGCAGGGCATCTTTCATACAATTCTAACCATATTTCTCATATACAAACGTTCACAAATTAAGGGGGCGCAGCCCCTTACGACGGTGTGAAGAGCGCCCGTAGGGCGCGATGAATCACCTAGTATATATATATACACAGTATATATATTCTGTGTGTTCCCACTGATACCAAGCACTCACTCATGGCTATATTAGGTGTGTCCCATAATGTGTCATGGGCATAGTGGATTGTGTAATATTCTGTAATAAGCAGTACAGTGTGTTCCATAATGTGTAATAGGCATAATGGATTGTGTCATAGTGTGTAATGGGCATCACGGTGTGTTCCATAATGTGTAATGGGCATTACGGTGTGTCAGATAATGTGTAATGGGCATTACGGTGTGTTCCATAATGTGTAATGGGCGTAATGGTGTGTTCCATAATGTGTAATGGGCATTACGGTGTGTTCCATAATGTGTAATGGGCATAATGCTGTGTTCCATAATGTGTAATGGGCATAATGCTGTGTTCCATAATGTGTAATGGGCATTACGGTGTGTTCCATAATGTGTAATGGGCATTACGGTGTGTTCCATAATGTGTAATGGGCATTACGGTGTGTTCCATAATGTGTAATGGGCATTACAGTGTGTTCTATAGTGTGTAATGGGCATAATGGATTGTGTAATATTCTGTAATGGGCAGTACGGTGTGTTCCATAATGTGTAATGGGTAACGCCTACTTTTCTGAGGCCACGCCCATTTTCAGCATGCAGCTTTGCCGCGCAAGGGTCCCGCCTCCTGCAAGTGGGCCTGTGTGCTCAAAAATGCCAGGGCCGATTTCTGGTCCCAGTCCGGCCCTGGGTTGGAGGAACCCCGGTTCTGTTGTGTCCGGTGTTTGCGACTGGGACGCACTCCCTGTCCTTGGCCTGGTGCCACTAGGCAGGGTGTTCCTCCCAGATAGCGCCAGTTAGATCTCCTCTTGGCACTACCTCTGACGGTCGCCATAGTCTTGTCACCACTTAAAACCTGGTTGCATTGGGATTGGAGTGGGCCTACAGTAACTCGCTCCTTCGAACGCGGCAACTACAGGAGAAGCCTAGCTACCCGCAAACTACAGTCACCTGCCAGAGGAGGTCAATAGAGTCAGTGTAGGGTGCGCCGTGGCCTTCCTAAACAGCGGTTCCGGCTGTGGGTTCACACCCAAAACCATATCACCCCACTAACCTTAGGGGGTGAAAACGCGTCCTGTGTACAGTCCTTGATGTAAATGGTTCGCCTGTATTGGCCTTTAATGTATTTGCATTGGGATGGCATCCCTAATTTAAACAAAAACTCCCACATACTTGGTGCATCGGGTGGTGCGGCTGGGGAGCGGGCCAGACGGAGCAGCTGGGAAGCGGGGTGGGTGGTGCGGGGATTGGCCACCCTACTTTCCATGTAATAATCATGTCTCCTCTTAGGCTCCTCTTTTCTAAAGCAAACCTGCCTAAACTGGCGAGGCTTTCCTCATAACCCAATGACTCCATTGATTGTGTTGCTCTTTATGTCTTTTTTAAGGAGCGGTGCCCAGAACTGTACACTGTGTTCTAGTTGAGGCCGTACAAACAATTTATACAGCGGCAAGATTTCACTGTGTTCCCTTGCATCTATGCCCCATTTTATGCATGCTAATACTTAAGTGGCCCTTGCTGCTGCTGTTGCTTGACAAGTCTACTGTCAATAATCACCTTCAAATTCTTCTCTAGTAACAATTCTCCTACATTTACCCCATTTAATTTATAGATTGCATGCTTGTTTTTGGTCCCTATATGCATAACCTTACATTTATCTATGTAAGTGATGACTAACCTTGACACTCAAGCTGTTGTTGAACTACACATCACAGCATACTCTGCTACATTTTTCCAATTGGCCATGTTAAAACTGATGCAGGGCATGCTGGGATGTGTAGTTCAACAACAGCTAAAGTGTCAAGGTTAGCCATCAGTGATCTATCTTAAGCCTCATATTCCATTTTGCTGCCCAATCCTCCAGTTTATTCAAGTCGCTCTGTAGAGAGGCTACATCCTGCTCTGATTGGTACAATCTTGATGATAGGACAAGGAGTAGAATATTGATTACACATATAAACACAGAACAAAACTGATCACAAGTAAAACTGCAGCTATAGATTTGAAGCAAGGTTTGTTGCAAATTTCAGACCAAGTAAAAGGCACTTTTGATTTTGCATTAACATTGCTGTTGCCTTGCTATTAAGTAAAAGATGTTAATAAATAATTCAGTGTACAGAGCAGGCAAAATTACACAATGACCATGCTGAATACAGCTGTGCTAGTGAAATAAAAGGTTAATCAATCCCTTGCAGAGGTTATTTATGTCTATTATGATGTTATGTCCTTTGTCTAAATCAGGGGAACCAAACTTGTCCTCTCCCAACAGATCATGTTTTCAGGCAACCTGTGGATCTATAGTAGTAATGAACGCAGCACGTTAGTAATGACTACAGCTGTGCACCAGCTAGGTGGTTTGGAACACGTGGACCATTGGTATATCTTGTGGGCCGGTTTGGCCAGCCCTGGTCTACATAAAAATCACTGTTAAAAAAACAAAAACAAAAATGCAGTTCATGTATTGGCCAGCTGTTTAGCTGCAGAGAGCTATGCGTCCCCAATATATAAATCATGAGTTTACATGTAAAGCATTCTTCTGCGTCATTAGCTTTTTTTTTTTCTTTCAGATTTTCAATTATGCAGTCAAGTTTTCACATGATCTGATTCACATAACCCACAAGAATGGCCCAATTGTTCAAAAGCTTTCAGGAACTTGCTATTGGTATGCTTCATTTTAAATGTATACTTACCAATTATTTGCTTTGAAACTGCTATATGGAAACTATGTAATAGATATTTCTCTACTCAGCCTGGCCCAATGCTCTACACCAGAGTTTCCTCTACCTCCCCATGGCAGCCACTAATGGGTTAAGTGCCGTAGGGTAGTATACTGGAAAGGAAACACAAAAAAGAACACTGGCCCCTATATGAGCTCCTCCTACATAGGTATCAGTGTCTTGGGCGGAGAAAGAATCCGCATCTTTAGAAGAACTCTGCAAAGCCGCCTGCTGGTCCACAATCCACACATTCACAAAACATTATAGAGTGGATGTGGCGGCATCAGAATTTTTCAGATGCAAAATTTGGCAGGAAGGTAGTGCCGTTGTTTATAAAAAAAAAAGAAATCTGGTACGTATTAAGGAGGTGAAGTAACCTGTATCCTTGTGTACTATATCCCACCCAGTGAATAAAACTGCTTGGGTATTACCCATTAGTGGCTGTCATGGGGAGGTAGAGGATAGTGCAAATTCTTACCTGTTCATATGCTTTCCTCTACTCCACCATGGCAGCGTAGTTCCCTTCCCATTGATATGTGTATTATTATGTGAGTAAAAGCTTTATAACCAAGACTCTGATACCTATGTAGGAGGAGCTTATATAGGGGCCAGTGTTCTTTTTTTGTGTTTCCTTTCCAGTATACTACCCTATGGGACTTAACCCATTAGTGGCTGCCATGGTGGAGTAGAGGAAAGCATATTAACAGGTAAGAATCTATACTTTCATTGCTATTATGGACCAGGTTTTAAGGATAGCCATGTTTGAACATAGATGACTCAATCATACCTCCCAACTTTAAGAGACGGTGAAGCTGGACCTGGCAAGCCAGTGCCCAAAACGGTGTGAGGCCTCAGATGGAGGGACATGGCGTTACATCACAACCCGTGCATTAACATTTTGGGGGGTGGCCAGTGCCACTGAGCAGTTTCCGGCTCCCCTCCCTGCTCAGTGATAACTGGCTACATTGCAGAGCAGTGGTGATCACCAAACTCCCTTAACCTTGCCCCCTACTCACAGGACACTATGAACTGTTAAGGGCGCCATACACAATGCGATTTGGCCCCGATTTCACCCGATCCAGTGAATTTGGACCAAATCGCAGGTTTTGACACCCGGTCCGACCCGATGCGCGGTCCCGTGCGCATCAGGTCAGAGTCGGGACGTCGGACCGGCTGCACATAAGATAAATCTTATGTGCAGCCGTGGGGACTCTGAGGACGCCGGCGAGGGAGGGGGGCGGCAGGGGGAGCCGGAGCAGGCAGCTGTCATGCTCCGCCCGGGTAGGGGGGGGGGACAAGCCGCTAGTAGTGCGGACGCTGCGGGGGACACAGGCGGCAGTGACATAGAGCCGGGCGGGGGGAGCCGGGAGCTGTCAGAACTGAAAAAAAAGCCCATACAATGAATGGGCAGCCTGTGATTGGCTGAGCGCTCTCTCAGCCTGTCAGCAATTGGCTGAGAGAGTGCTCAGCCAATCACAGGCAGCCCATTCATTGTATGGGCTTTTTTTTTTTTCAGTACTGACAGCTCCTGGCTCCCCCCGCCTGGCTCTATGTTACTGCCGCCTATGTCCCCTGCAGCGTCCGCACTACTAGCAGTGTGTGTCCATCCCCCCAGCCGCCTTGCAGCATCCCCCGCCCGCCACCTCGATGTCCCCGGCCCCCCTGCTCGCTCCACATTGCAG
This sequence comes from Crinia signifera, assembly GCF_055691185.1. Lineage (NCBI taxonomy): Eukaryota > Metazoa > Chordata > Amphibia > Anura > Myobatrachidae > Crinia > Crinia signifera. The sequence continues at coordinate 263,564,790 of NC_139219.1, forward strand.
CTCCCCGGGAGTTGTAAATGATACATCACATGCGATGTATCATTTGCAAAACTTGGCACATCAAGTGCCAAATCGTGTGTCCCCCTCTCGGGGAGCTGCAGGGGGAAATAAGGTCCTTAGGACAAGTCGGACTAATGTATGGGGGCCTTTAGAGGAACAGCAGGACAGTGTCCAAATAGAGGGACTGTCCCATTTTAATTAGGACTGTTTTGAGGAATGGCTTAAATAGTACCTCATGGCAATTTGATTTAATCATCACTCAAGTGAAGATATCCATACAACATGGACTGTAATGGTGGAGTTTGGGAACCTGCTGTATACTGAAGCTTAAAAGAATTTTAGACAGAATATTTTGTACTTGTTTAGTTTCACGGCGGCAGCACGAGAACGCTCTAGCTAGGAATCTTGGCAGCTCGCCAGCTGCCTGTACGTTATCAGCGTCCTACGCTGACTCCTCCAAGGCAGCCCAGCGCTGGTACTCCTAAGCTCCTGTGAAGCCTAGTGAGAGTCTCTCACACAGCGCTTGTGCCCGCATGATATCCTCTCTCCTGTGGAGAGGGGATCATGCGGGCCCCGGCAGAGAGGGGCTCCATCTTTGTGATACGTAGGAGCGTCCTACACTCTCCAGCAATGAGACTCCTGCGTCTGAGCAGCGTGTGCCTCTCCTGTCCAAAGAGCGGGTGCGGACGCAATTGCGTATCGTGCACAATGAAGGAGGCATTTGCAAGTGAGCCATGTTACATACTGGTAAATGCCTCCATTTCATACCCCCACTATCCACGCCATCCCGAAGCGTGGTGAGCAGACGCATTACGCGTCCTCCTGACATTTTCATACCCCCACCATCCACGTCGGCATGAAGTTGATTTTATATAGTGTGGTGAGCGCAGCGAGCCACGGAGCCCGAAGCGTGGCGAGGGGATGCGTAATACATGTGAAGTTATCCGCGTCCACTCGCTACGCTCGCCACACTATATAAAATCAACTCAATGTGGATGGTGGGGGTATGAAAAGGTTGGGAGGACGCGTACCGCTGTGCTCGAAACGCTTCGGGATGGTGTGGATGGTGGGGGTGTTTCAGGAACACATTTAAACTTGCAATATCATACATCTGAGCAATAGCTACTGAGAGGTCAGAGACAGGAGGGTATCATTGCATTGCTGCTGGAGCGTCTGAGGCTGCCTTGCTGCTGGAGCGTCTGAGATGTCTTTCATCTTTGGAATTAAAACAGTCAGTCTGTCAAAAGGTAGGGGTGTATTCCTGATAAAATTGGCAAATTAACCCTTTGTGTCCTGCTAGGTAATGTAATTTTTCTTATTGACTTCGGAAATGTACCCTCTTTTGTGTCCTGTGGCAAATATCTGCTACCAGAATAATTGGAGGATCTTGATGGGGGGCTGGTGGAGGGAGAGTCTGGACCAACAGACTGCCAGTAGCTAAATCTGGTCTGTTTGTGAGCTACATATGCAATAAAAAAATAGAATTTTGAATCTAGATTTTTGATTGGACAACCCAATTGTTTCTATATGCCCATTCTGAATCCAATCTCAAGCTTTACAGCTTGCTACCTTACTAAAGTCTATATAAGCTATATATATATGGTCCCATCTTTATCTGTTACTTTAGCCACCCAGTCAAAAAAAGTCAGTAAGATTAGTTTGGTAAGATATCCCCTTCACACTAAATCCATGCTGTGTGGGATCCTGTAAGTTGCTCGATTTTATAATATTCCATGATTTTAAATAGTTTTTCCACTATTTTCCATACTACTGATCTAAGGCTCAATTTTGCTTGCTGTTATGTTTGCAGTGGTACTACATTTGCACTTTTCCAGTCCTTTGGAATTACTCCTGCAGCTAGTGACTAGATTAATAAATACAGTGTGTGACATTCTATGGATTGACATAAATGTGCATGTTTTTATAGCGCACCACATCGCCGCTATTCGCCCTTTTTGAAATCGCATTTTTTTTGTAATAATTCGCATATTTAATGTGATGCGCTTTTGAGGCTGAAAAGTGCGAAGTGGTGCGATTTGCGGCGAAGTGGTGCGATTTTAAGTAACAAAGTGCAATTTCTTCCGCCGGTCATGTGCGAGTTTTGGACCAACCGGAGTGCGATTTACAAAACTGTCTCCGCATGACTAAAAACCCCCCAACCTATTGGCCCACCTCTGTCCCCTCCATTATGCATCACACCCCCTATATAAAGGGGCATTGGCGCCATTTCACTCTTTGATAGGAAGTAAGGAGCATGGAGAGGAGCAGTGGCAGAGTGAGGAGTGGCAGAGTGAGTGAGGAGTGGCAGAGTGAGGAGTGGCAGAGGGAGCAGTGGCAGAGGGAGCAGTGGCAGCAGCCAGCCAAGTGGGAGAGCCAGCAGTGTGGCAGGCAGCATGGCCACAGCAAGGCCAGCCCCAGACCAGGCCCTGGCCGTCCAGCCCCAGCAGGAGGAGGTGGAGGATCCGCTGGCATCCCCATCCTATAGCCAAGACCTTGACCATACCCCACAGCAGCTGCAGGAGGGCCACATGTCAGAGGTGGAGGAAGATGGAGGTGTGGAGGAGGAAGACACTGGCATGGAGGAGGAGGGGTACATGGCTGGAGTAGAAAATTAGGAGGAGGAGGAGGAGGAGGAGGTAGAAGCTGGCCGCACAAAAAGTGGCCGAAAGGAAAATGCTGCACTTGTCCGGGCTATCATGCCTGTATTTGACCGTTTACTTGGGAAAACTCACCACAAGACCACTGCACAGCGCAAAAGGGCTATGAGGAAGGACATCACCCAGGCGGTGAACGCTGTAAGTCAGCACAAGCGCCTGGTCAGAAATGTCAAGAAGAGATTCAATGACATCAAAAGGCAGCTGAAAAGTAAAATGGCCATGGAGTTGGAGGAGGCCACCAAGACTGGCGGAGGAAGCCCCACCACTGTGTGCTACACATCGTATGAGGTGAAGTTGAAGCGCATCATACCCCCTGAGGTCCTGCCTGGCATGCACGTGGCAGATACCGATAGGCCGCAAACGCCATCCAGAGCTGGTAAGTGTGACCACATGCAATCCTAAACAAACATGGCAATGTTTTCTAACTGTATTCTTCACTTGAATTGTTATGCTAAGTAAAGTGTTGCTGTGGAACTACATAGCCCAGCAAGGTCATGCACAAGAAATTGCCTGCTCCTACTTTAAAATTGCTCATAATGCTGGGCCTTGTAGTTCCACAACTGCTCATATTGATCAACACTGTAACATTCTTTCTAGCAGCCTAACATGTATGTGGCCAAAAACACAGAGGTGTACTGGTGGTTTAGCTGCCATGCCTACATACCACAGATTATCCAATAGTTGTCATGTGTACACTAGTTTAATTATAATCTAACAAAATAATCTTGGAAAAAAAAAAAATTTAATGTGGGGAATAAATAATGCCGTCCTTATCCAAAGGAAGTATTGTCCATTATTGTCATTTGAATGCATGTTTGCTGAAAATGCTTATCCATTGCAAGGTACATAATGGCTGCCCATCTTTCCTTGCACAGATTGTCCATCCCGAAGTGCTGCGGCATCCAAGAAAAGAAGGCCCGTTGCTGCTGAATCTGTGGAAGCAGGTAAATGAACAAAAAACACGCCATTACACATACAGTACACACACCCATGTCACATCAACAATATCTCACACTACATTCATCTCCTGCTGCTACATTGCAACGGAAATGAATGTAATCTGAGCTAGACATGTGACTTATTATTAATGTCAATGTTACATGCTGTATCGGGGTACATGTTTAAGTACATAACACCCCTAGGTATGTGCGTCCAGCATCTCAAGCCCTTTCTAAAACAGTACAGAAGAGAGTCTGGCCTATATATGCATCTGTACTTACCTCTTCATCTGTATCCACAGGTACTATACAACTAGGGACAGACCAAACAGATTCTTCAATGATGGTGTTAGACGAAATGGACATCATTCTTGAACCCGTGGAGACCTTTGCGGCAGAGGAAGAAATACAGACCTCATCACAGAGTGATCTTCCCCCAAGTGGGGTGTCTCCCAACCCACCCCCACCCACCAACACACCCCATACAGCAGCTTCTGCTTCCCAAGTAGCTAACTCCTTGGTCAATTTCAAGGACAAACAAATAGAATTCATGGCCTCCCAAAGCCTGCAAATAGGTAACATCCAGGGGTACATGCGTGACACGTTTCTTCAATTATGAAAAATTGCACGTAGTGTACGGGTAGGTGTAGGCACTCATGTGCGCATTGCTAATAGCATTGACACCGGTTTTGCAGATCTAACTTCTGCTGTAAGGGAACAGAATAGCCATATTGGCAGCCTTGCGCAAAGTATAAAAGCAACGGGGCTGCGCTTTGCAAAATAGTAAACAATTTATTAAAACATAAAATACATGTTAAAAAACTTTTGTATTATATTAGTGGCCACTGTGACTATGATACACCTCCTGAGGAAGCCGCTGACGTGAGTAGGCGGAGAAACACGTAGAGGGCTACAGGGACACTCGTGGCTACTGGTGACAAGCCTGGAGGGAGCACAATACGCTTTAAAACGACCGCAGTGTACTGCTAAAGAATTGGTCATCACGGACTCCCAGGTACCAAGAAGCCGGATCCCCATGTGTCAGCTACCAAGAGACCACAATAAGGGCCTTATTCTGCTTGGAGCGTCCGGGCCGTACGCGTACGTCCCGGGGTTTTTTACGATCTGCGCATGTGCAGATACGCTAATGCGCCGGCGCGAACACTCCACAACGCTTACGGCCGGGGTCTCAACGTGCGAAAAAACCTGTACGCGAGCGTACGGGTAATGGGGCGGCATAGGGGCGTGTTGATGGGAGCGGCCGAAATAATGAGGGAAAATGGGCGTAAATATGGGCGTACACGGGGGTGTGCACCCAAAATGAGCGGTGCTACTACCGCACGATCGACTAAGGCACCGTTCGTTTCGGACGCCAAACAGGCGGCCGCCAACCGCCAGCTAAAACCACCCCTACAGATACCGCATGCCAGCGTGCGCCTGAGTTGGCTAATTAACGCTGATTACTACTCAAACACATACACCTGAATGTAATAAGCAATGCTGCAGTCTATTAACTACAAACCATGATTTCACTGCCTGCAAGCCACACATGCAGCACGCAAACACATTGGAAGCTTATGTTTCTATACTTCTCCACATTTAAAGGTTTGTTTAATTTAAGGTAAGAATCTTTTTATACGCTAAGGTAGGTATTTGCTAAACAGACACATTCACTACCTGCTTTCATAGACTTTACGCAGTAGCACACTCAATCTACACAAGTCGACATGTGTCAACGTGTTCACTCTAATACTAACATAGGTTTTGTATTTAGGATACAATAACATAAACCACATCTAACACCTACAAACGATGTTTCAGCAATGTTTGAAGCCCATGACCACTATTTTCCACACAATCTTTGTATAGTACCCAAAATTATGACCTGTACCACTATCTCATCTGCTATGATTTGGATTTCACTACACTCTGGATGTAAGATGCCACCAATCACATTATTGCACTCTCATCTCTCTAACAAAGGATTCCTACATCTGCTTATGACACTGTCAAATCATATATATTTTAAAAGTTATGCATGTTTGTTCACAAGCTAATTTATCATGTTTGGCCCATTCACACATCTTTTTTTAGGGAGGACACATATGAATTCCTACACAAATGTACCTTTTCACCCTTGTTTGTCTGCCTCACCCACTCCATGAGGAAAGCATTGTTCTGGACCTGCTTTTACCTACTACTGTAGGAGCTACCTCACCTGCACACAAACTGCTTTCTCACCTATTAAGTTGCTCTGCACATGTGCTGACACAAACTAATTAGCAGGGAAAAGTTGGATAGGAACATGGGAATGGCCATGGAGAGGGTTACACATGGGAAACTTCCACCACACTTCAACAAATGTTCAAAAATACCCTGGTCAGTAAGTACACATAAATCTAGTATTTGTTTCACACAAGAAATGACACATACCACAATTTTGATTTAATTTGTAAAATAAATTTATTTGCTGTTCAGCATCACAGCTTGACACTTTAATGTGAGAAATCAAAAAAACAAATAAAATAGACACACAAATAATAAAACAGCCAGAACAAGAGGTTGCATATCTCCAAACATGTGTTACCCTGCAAATGCAATGGTGAAAGAAATGGGGACACCAGAATACGTACTGCAACAACCAGGGTGAATACTAAGCAAGATACACACCACCAAAAAAAAATATCCTGCATTTGTAGAGGTCAAAATACGAACTTTCATGCCCATGGCACGCAAATGGATCGATGGGCAACTCAGGAAGCGGATGTCCAGTGCAATTTAAACCTTTGGCCTCCAACCACAGAGGAAGTGAACCAGGTCTCATTTGGGCCCTTTTTTGCCCCTTTTAGATGGGGCCTTGGGGACAGGGGCCTTTGGGTCAGCTGGCTTTCGGCGTCTTCCCCTAGTCGCCACAGGAGGGTCAGCCGAGGTGGAAGGTTGGGGAGCAGCTTGGGGTGGGGCAGCAGATGGGGGATTGTCCCTTAGGGACCTGGCGGTGGACAGCTGCTCCGCAATAAGTTCATTCTGGCGGCTGAGGTGTTGGCCAATGCTTAGCATGCCAGCCGCCAGAGTTTCATTAATGCGTTTCAACGCCTCAACCTGCAGCTGGTTTGTGGCCTTCCACTCCGCCAGAAAATCCGCCACCTGCTGCTGACGGATCGCAGCATCCACCCCTTGCTGCTCGATCCTGTCCAGCGTCACCAACAGGCTCTCACTCAATGTCTCCTGTGGCTGGGGCTGGGGGCGACATCTTGCTGGAGGCTGGACCACCTGCTCCACCTGTGGCTCTGCAGAGGAAGATGCTGCCGGTACATCCTGACTTTCTGCTTCTGCTAGGATAAGAATTGAAAACAATGTCACCATCACATACGCAATAAAAAATATCTTTCTAAATACAATGCATTACTGTGACTTACCATCAAAAGCAGCAGCAAAGACCTCCGCCGGGAGCTCACTGTCCATATTGGAGATCCCCCTGATCTCCCCCACATCGATGACATCACAGGAGTCCAGCTCCAGGGGGGTAAACTCCAAATGGTCAGGCATAGGACCGCTCCCGGTGGACATGCTGTGGTTGTACCGGTCAGTCATCTTCCTCTTCAGGGCACTTTTGAAGTCAGTCCACCTACAAGTTTAAAAATACAAATATCACCATGAGATATGTGCACCACTGTGCTACGTGTAGGGTTACCACCTAGTCCCTTTAATTCCGGACACATGTTACTTACACAGGTTCTGTGGCAGTTTAAAATTAGGTGAAGTGGAGTCTTGAAGTCAGCCAGCCACAGAACCTGTGTAATTAATATGTGTCCGGAATTAAAGGGACTAGGTGGTACCCGTAGCTACGTGACATTTCCTAGTGTGGGTGATCTTCTGTTTTTTTGCCATGTGTGGCCAAATAATTCTTTGATGGACAAAACCATGTGCACTGCAGGTGAGGCAGGTGTAAAACCCCACCCAAATCGGATTATCTCTGCACAAGTAACACCTGCCTCACCTGCAGTGCACATGGTTTTGTCCATCTAAGAAATATTTGGCCAGAAAGAGTGAACTAGAATAAGGGCCTCAGTTCCTGCTGGAGACTGCTGAAAAATTGCCCTGACAAACACACTAACCTTTTCTTCACCGCGTCCCAAGTTCTGACCACTGGTGCCACCTGGTTCACTTCCTCTGTGATCTTGTCCCAAAGGTTTCGCCTTGCACTGGCACCCGGCCTCCTGGTTGCCAATTCAATCCATTCGCGTGCCCTGGGCACGAGAATTCGCATTTCGGCCTCTACAAATGCAGGGTTTCTCCTTCTGGTGGTGGTATCCTGCTCAGTCATCACCCTAGATGTTGCAGCACGTTTTCTGGTGGCCCCAGTTCTCTCACCATGCACCTGCTGGGTCACACCTGTTTGGAGAGATGCAACCTCTTGTTCTGGCTGGTTGCTTGGCCCTTGTGGAGCTGGTGGAGGTTCACCAGGGCCTGTTACTGAGGGGCCCGCTTGATCTTGCAGGCGACTCCTCTCTTGGGCCCTCCTTCTCCGCTCCTCTTCCCTCTTCTGTAATGCTTGAAGCAGGGATTCGGCTTGTGCTCTCTGCAGAGCGTCCTCTGCTGCTGAATCGTCAGAGTCAGACATGTTTGCAGCAATTGTGGGCTGCATCTGACTGAATATTTATATGTTAATCTCCCGCCACGAACAAGGGGGCGTATATATTTTCCCGCAAGGTAGATGCAAATTTACGCCGATATTTCCCGCCGATAATTGCCGCTTAAATTACGCAGGTCTCAATGCACCTGATCAATCACCCGTATATGTATATACACAGGTTGTGGAGCATTGTGGGCTACATCGTGAAATGTGTGCACCTGTCATTCCAATGATGAGTGTTGTCAGCTGGTATCTGTTGGAGTTCGTGTATGCTTTGTAAGTCACATTTCAAAACATCACGTTATCATGCTTGCCTTGCATATGTAATGTGTATGAAATTGTCATACAGCAACATGTTGCATTGTGGCCCTTTAGGCAGCGTAGTTATAAGTAGAGGGTTGCGTGTATTATTTTCCGCCTACTGTATATACAGTACTCCTCTCCATGCATATCGGTGTATCGTGCCCCCTTTAAGCAGCGTAGTTATAAGTAGAGGGTTGCGTGTATTAATTTCCGCTCACTGTAAATACAGTACTTCTCTCTTCATTGAATGCATGCTGTTGGTTGTGGTGTGTGTATATCGGAACGGTCCGCGTAAGTTTCTATTCGCATCCAGTTTGTTAATGTAAGAAGGATTAATAAAGTTAATACCAAACAAACAATTTTTTACACCAATCAGCAAGCACCAAAAGTGATATATGTACCTGCAATTAATAACTGCGCCATTGCCACCATGACTTCAACCAGGGCTAGGGCGTTTTCTACCCAGGAGCTATTGGCCTTGGTTGAGGTCATGGACCGCCGCCTGGGGCCCAGGGGCCCTTATGTTTCTAACAGGGAAAAGCGGCGGGCATACAATGCTGCCCGGCGGCTAATTTTCGCCAGGACCGGCGTAGATAGGAGCCTGGCTCAACTGGAGCGGCGCTGGTCGGACCTGCACCGGCGGCAGCCAGTGTTGCTCAGCACACTTCGCCGCCATATTGCCCGATGTAAGTTTTTATTTACTAGTATGCCTGCGTTATTTTGCAAATGTTTTCTGTACTTTTTATAAATGTGTCCCTGAGTATGTGGGTGTATATGGGTGTATATGGGGGTGTATATGGGTGTATAGGGGGTGTATATGGGGGTGTATATGGGTGTATATGGGTGTATATGGGGGTGTATATGGGTGTATAGGGGGTGTATATGGGTGTATAGGGGGTGTATATGGGTGTATAGGGGGGTGTATAGGGGGGGTTTAAGGAGTTGATCAGTTTTTGGGTGTAGGATATCAAATAGTTTGCATGATAAATGTCTGAAATTTCACAGCAATGATAATTTGGAAGGTTATGAGCATGACTAATGTGAATTTTTCTTTCCCCCTTTTTTATGAAACCCAATCTTCGATTTCTATGCCATCAACATGAACATTTCAGCACGGGCAAGGGCACGCATTGAAGCCCGGGAGCAGGCAGCCCGGGACCAGGCAGCCGAGGAGGAGGAGGAAGAGGAGGAGGAAGAAGAGGAGGAGGAGGAAGAGGAAGAGGAGGAGGAAGAGGAGGAGGAGGAGGAGGAGGAGGAAGAAGAGGAGGAGGAAGAAGAGGAGGAGGAAGAAGAGGAGACCCAGGGTGCAGTTTGCACCCACACAATTTCCCCATCCCCCACCCCCTCCCCAACCCCCACCCCCTCCACAACCCCCCCCCCTCCACAACCCCCCCCCTCCACAACCCCCACCCCCTCCACAACCCCCACCACCCCCTCCCCACCCCATTTCCAACCCCCCTACACCTCTCCACCACCCACCCCCAAACCTCTCCACTCCCCAGTCACACCCACTACCTCGGTCCAAACACCAGGACCATCCTCCTTGCTACTGCCCCCCCCAACCACTCCACAGCCAACCAGCGGCGCCCAGGATGGCTCAAGTAGCCGTAAGTAAATAATGTGTCTAATGTTGACCTACACATTTCTACACATAAACAATCACAACAACCACATATGTGTATCCAACATCAACATTAGTTGCAACATATCACTGCAGGCCGACCATGAGGTGTGTCCTGTCCTTCTCCAGGAACAAGGGTCCCCTTGGTGGTTTTTTTGAGTGTGGCCATGCCTCACCCCTTGAATAATTGACATAACAGTACATCCAATGAGATATCCGACATTAGTGGTGTGGTAGTTATGTGGCTCCAGGTGTTGGGTAACTCCAGTTCCCAGCATGATGTGCAACACAGGGCCAGATTATAATGGAGGCACAAGGGGTCAGTGCCCCTGGGACCCCCTCTAGCTAGGGGCCCCCTGTGGTTGTCATTTTTTTTTTTAAAAAGAAAATGTTTAAGTTATGTTGTTTTTTTTTAGCTAAATGTTTTGTGCATGGGTGGGGTAGTGCTGCAGCTTCACCTATCTGCCAATGTGACAATGATTTATGGTGCTGAGCATCGGGAGGCAAGGCACACTGATTGCACAAGTGTGCAGTGCATTTCTGTGAGTTGACTAAGTCCCATGACACTTTGCACCAGAGGACAGAGGCTGAGAAGTTTGTGCTGAGCTCTGATTGGTGGAGCTCATTACATACTTCTCAGGTCCATGGAGAACAGCAGCAGCAGCTTAGTCATAGGAGGGTTTTTAATCAGAGGCAGCACTAGGACTGTGAGGTCTCCTCCAGAGTAAGGGGCAGAGGGACAAACACAGGCTTTTCATGTGGTGTGTGTGTATATATATATATATGGTGTCTATTATTATTCCGAGTGCCGCCAACCCCCTGTCTATATATATATATATATATATATATATATATATATATATATATATATATATATCCCCTGCAGGTAACCATTGACCAAGTTTATTCTGCCTTTACTCTGTGTTTTGACAGTATAATATTCGCCCATGCAGTGTGCGGCCAGTAATGACAAGTGCAAGGGGGCCCCCCGCTCTAAAGTACCCCGGGCCCCCCAAAGGCTTAATCTGCCACTGGTGCAACTTAAATGTAGAGATTGTTTTGGTAATAGTGTGTGAGGCCATGCGGATGCATGCTTTACAAACATAGCTGTAGGCCTATAATTTGTACAGCAATGTCCTAAATTTAAAATAGTAAGGAGTGCTTAAGCCACAACAATGTCATAACCCTTAAATAGCACAGGCTAATTGTGAGGTTAGAGGAGAGTCCCCCAAAACCAAAGTACCAATTGGGATACAGCATACATTCATTGATGAAGGAGTAATTGAATTAATGTTATTTACTATGTACAGTATGTGCGTGTTAACATATTTTTTTTTAGTACTGTGTTTACAGCAGACCCATCTTCAATGTAGTTTCTAAATGTATGTGGCCTTCACACATAACTCTGAACTTTTTATTATGTACAAATACAACAAACATTTGTGTATGTTATATATTAATTTTTTTTTTTTATCCCTTCACTACAGACACTGAACAGCACCAGGAGGAGGTCGCCAGAATCATGAGGGAAATGTTCCTGACCCTCCTCTATTTATTTATTCTTTTTGGGCAACTGGAGGCCCTCATTTAATTTATTTTTATCCCCCCCCCCCCCCTTATTATGTTTGTTACAAATAAAAGTTTCGATTATGTTATAAATTGCCTGTGTTTTTACTAATAAATATGTTAGAGGGCTTGTAAGGGTAGGTACATACAGATGTGTACTGTACGTTATACTTGTAATTTGAGGTGAGGGGTAATGATTGATGTGTGAATGTGTGTGCTTTTGAGTAAAATAACACATAGTGAAAATGCATGAATGTTTAATGTTGTTCGATTAAAACATCACACATAACATCAGGGTAGGTATACATGTTACACATTTTGGACAAAGTAATTACGTACATAATTTAGTACATATACAGAAACACCAACATAACTTGATTTAAAAGTAACAGCAATATGGGGACACATAGATAGTGATTAAAATGCCACATTAGAACATAACAAATATACATGTAATGTGGGTTAAAATGTAGTTTTATTAGGTCTTTATTAAGGTAGACAATTGAGTTAATAGAAAACAATAAGTGAATAACAAAGAGATTAATTAATCAATTGTCAGATTAGTAGTTGAGAGGCAAGATTTGCAGGTCCATATATGTGAAGGGTATGCCAGCGTGCACGGACGTACGCTCACTCTCACGAGCGGTGACATAAGCTGAGTTTTCCATTGAAAACAATAGGGACCCGTCCGTGCAAACTGGCGTACGCTCAGATCGCCGCAAGAAGGCGGTGGGGAGACGGAGGAAAGACGGCCGTAGACGGCGCCGTACGCTCAGTTGTACGCCTGTTGTCTGAGTGCAAGGGCTGGCCCGTCCGCGTACGTTGCCGTACGCTCATTTGTACGGCACTCCCCTTCTATGGTATTTCTGCCCGTACGTAAGCGGCTGATTTGTGGGTGGACTTAACCCTAACGGCCGCGTACGGCTAGCGTGCGGTAATTGTGAACGTACGCACGTTTGGCCGCTCCGATCAGAATAAGGCCCTAAGAGTGAGTTTTAAACCACTAACCATGTGCACATGAGTGGGGGACAATTGTATACTATAACAGTGTGAAACATTGGAAAGCATACTAACCGGTTTACTAACGGACTAATACAAATTAACATCACAATAACAAGCGCTGTGAGAGCATTTATTTGTTATATGTATGTCCGTCTTGTCTGTCACAGTGGCCACTAATATATCACAAAAGTTTTTTAACATGTATTTTATGTTTTAATAAATTGTTTACTATTTTGCAAAGCGCAGCCCCGTTGCTTTTGTCCTTCTGGTTTCCTATTTTCAAAGGGGTTTGGTAATCCCCCTTTATTGGGAGCTGCTGCAGTGCAAAATATCAATCAGCGCTCAAACTTTTCTCCAGTTTTCTTTTTTGCACAAAGTATAGCTGTACTAAGCCAATCATGCACAGCGCAGACCAATGCCTTAATAGGTATGCAGGCCCAACTACAGCAGCTGGAAGCCAATGTCGGAGGTGGCGCAGCATCAACTCTGAGTAGTGTATCTAGCACCCCAATAAGTGGCTCCCCCACTTCCCCACCCCGTCGGAGTATTAGGACCCGTGGTGGGCTGGGTGCAGGTTCTAGAAGTGGTGTAGGGTTGCCTGATGCTGGGAGAAGATAGCTCATATTTTTGATAGTTTGGTAATATGCAATACATCTTGTTACATCCCCTGACAGTTTTTATGTTTCACTTGCAAAAATGCAGATTGCTTCTGACATAGTAGACTGCAGTAAAAATGTCTTACCGCATACCATTGTGTCTGTGTATTATTTTTAAAACAATTGTTGTGTGAATTATGACATAGTGTAATGGTATATGACAATGGGATTGCTGTAAAGTAGTGTGGGGTAACTCCTGGCCCGTCAAAGGTTGTGGAACTACATATTCCAGCAAGCTCTGACACTCATGGTTTGGACTGTAATGGTTATAGTGTGTCAGGGCATGCTGGCACGTGTAGTTCCACAACACCAGTGAGCCATGTTTTCCAGCAAACGTAATTCATACATGTATCAAATGTACTTACAAGCTTGATACCAGCAAGGGATAGGTCAGCACCACCAGCTGCATCCGTTGGGCTCTGTGTATTAGGCTAAATGTGGGTGGAAACAGATGGTATTGGTCAATAAATTGTTTATGAGTACACTTACAGCACAGGTACATTTTGGAGTACAGGGCACATGTGCTTACCAGAAAAGTAACGGCTGATGATGTGTGTGCGCACCAGATTCCCCCTCTGCGTACCCCTCACTACCCGAGGTGTGGTAGGTTGGGCTTCCTGCACAACTGCTGCATGTTCCTCCTCCACATAGGCAGGTTGGGACAGGGCTATGTTGTGCAACATGCAGCAAGCCTGGATGATCATCACTACTTTGGCAGGGTGGTAAAGCAGCGTACCCGATGATCTGTCCAAACACCGGAATCTACTCTTCAAAACGCCAAATGTGCGCTCCACCACATTGCGGGTTACAATATGGGCTTCATTATACCGGTGCTGTGCAGGGCCCTCTGGGGAGCGCAAAGGTGTCATGAGCCAGGAAACACACCCATATCCTGAGTCACCTAAAACACAGATAGGAAGTGATTGCCTTATATGGTAAGGTATGTGTTTCTTTCAAACAGGACACACTGTTAGAAGAACAATATGCTTGTGAAACAGGAAACACACACATTAGGGCAGGTACAAATAAGGACAGACAGGGTAATATGTAAAAAGGTACTTACCTAGTAGCCAGCCCTCTGGCATTTGGTGGTCGGTAAATCGGTTCCAGAGGGCTGAGTGTCTCAGAATATAGGCGTCATGGCAGTTCCCAGGAAAGCCTGCAACAACACTCAGGATTTTCAGGTGAGCATTGGATACAACCTGCAGGGAGTGCCGCCCACGCCTGTTGACGTAGACGTGGCCCCGCACGTGCGGTGCCCTAATCCCAATGTGTGTGCAGTCTATAGCTCCCAGCATGTGAGGGAATGCTGAGAAAGCGCCTTAGCACCACTACATGCTGAGGGAAGCTGACCAACTTGAGGTAACCTGAGTACACAGAGGGGGGAGACCCCACTGAGGAAACCTGTGTACCCCCACTTGGTCATAGGTATATAGAGCTGGGCAGCAGCGGTCCCGTAGGGTTGAATCAGAGAGCACAGGTCTGACTTCCCACAATACCTTGAGGGCCCACCTATTACAGATGGCAGCTGGTATACTGGATGGTGACGAGTAACAGATGAGGGAGACCTCACTGCGAGAATTCATCATTCCCAGCATACTATAGGTATATAAAGTTGGTGAACTGTCACCTTTGAGTCAACAATTTTCCTACTTTTTTCAGCTTTCTCTTCTTTTCTTTTCTTGTCTTTCCCTTATCTCTTTCTCCCCCTTCTTCTCCCCTCTCTACCCTCTCTTTCTATTCTTCTTCCACGCTTACTCCCTATGGGGGAGGAGACAGTTCTTCCTTTACCAATTTAAGCTATATTTTCACTATTTTCTACCAGTGTGTAATTGAGACTATTACTGTACAAATTTATGTACTTATTCCACCATTTGTATGAGTACACCACTCAAATACCATACAGATGAATTTTGAAGACAAGTGATAGGGTCTGTAACACAGTAATAATTTAAAACATATACAAGACAGTTTTGACTGTAACAGTAGGTGCGACCTGATAGGACTGCGACACTTAGGTACAATTTCCTTACTAATTCAGTGATTATTGGCCTATCCTCAAATGTCTTGATATCTATCGAGTTGTGTTATAACTGAACTGACACATGCATATTTAGTGCCATGATCAGATGCTGTCTGTAATTGAGTAGTGTGTCGTCACTTTAGACAACCAGACTAAGCATTGCCTTTTTTCTCTGGATAGACCTACTAATTATGTCACAGCACCTACACGGTTACAGTCTCTTCTGAGCCAAACTGTTCACAGTACTTACCGAATGGACTATCAAACTGTCTTTCTATACTTGAGAAGCTATATATTTATTATCCTGTGATTACTCTGATCCCTATCTAAATACTGTCGACATTAGAGCTGTCAATTTGGAAGAGCATCTTAACTGTGGACTGGGACCTCTGTATAGACACACCCATCTCCCATTTAGGGTGAGGGGCTTTTTTTGAGGACCGTACTGCCATTGGCCCCACAAATTTAAGCGCTGACTCCAAAATAAGCTCTCCAACCTTTTCATGTTATATGTATCTGTTTGGTTGTGTTATTGTTCGTCTGTGTTTAGTGCTGAATTTTAATAAATTACTATTAAAGAAATTCTTTTAAATAAATTCATATACAAATCTAAACGAAAATAATGTATCACTAATTTTCCAAACAATTACTGTGTGATTGGGTTCCCCTGTAGTTTCCTTCTGTCAACTTACAAGACTTTTTAGAATTGTCAATTTTTTCAAGAAAGAGTGCCCCGACAAAGAGAGAGTCTTTCCCTTCTTCCTCTTAAAATACTTATACTTACTCTCTAGGGAGCACCTCCACAACATTTATTCATCGGTAGGACGTAAGAGATATTCGTCCTGAGAATTCTTTCGTACTGTGGATATCAGATATATCATTCTGTTATTTAAATTTACACTAACCTGTGCACTGGTCCACTCCCACAAATCCCCTTTCCAAAAAAAGTAACTGAGCATTGGATACAACCTGCACGTTCAGGGAGTGCCGCCCACGCCTATTGACGTAGACGTGGCCCCGCACGTGCGGTGCCCTAATCCCAATGTGTGTGCAGTCTATAGCTCCCAGCACGTGAGGGAATGCTGAGAGTCTATAGAAAGCCAACTTGTGGTCCTGCCACTCCAACTCAGAACTGGGGAATCTGATATATGTGCGCCACAACTTCTTTAAAGCAAGTAACACTTGAGTAAAATGCTTAGAGAAAGTGGCCTGTGATACCCCCCAAGGACCATGAGGTCACAGACTGAGTGGAGCCTGTGGCCAAATAGTAGAGGGCACACATTAATTTGTGCAGCCCAGACACTGCATAGTTGGCTCCCCCAAAAGGGTCCAAATCATCTCTCACCTGCTCATATAAGTCCAACAGGTTAATGCGGTTCAGCCTAAACATCCCCACAATCTGTTGATCCGAGAGGGAGTACAGGTACAGCCGAGCACGATACATATGTGGGGTACGCAGTAGTCGGGGGGCTATCTGGATCAGGCGCGCAGCTTCCTCCCTCCTGCGCAGCTCCTCCAAATGGGCCACATCACAGATAAGCAACTCCAAACCACTCTGCAAAATCTCCATGTCTCAAACCCTCACAGGTGTCCTTAATGATGTTGGGGTTTATGTAGGGGTGTTTCTGAGTGAAAATGAGGGCACCTGTGCTGAAATTAACCTGGTGCCTGGTGCTGCCTTTCCTTTGATGTGACACAATTCTGTCTTGACAAAGATCCCTGTGGTGGATCGAAACGTCGACCAACTTTTTGATGACCTGAATAAAATTTGATCCAACTTGCTCAAAATTGCCTATGGTGAGTGCCTGCTTCAAACCAACGTACTATTATTGGGTTTCAGATTCCTCTAAAGTGGAGCACCGCTCAGTTGTCCCATCTATTTCCAGAGTGCGGTTCCAGAATTCTAATATATATATATATATATATATATATATATATATATATATATATATATATATATATATATATATATATATATATATATATATACAGTGGTCGAAGTGGGGCGGTATACAGGGGTATGGCATACCCCCACTTTAATCTGAAGATAAAAAAAAAAAAGTTTTTTTTCCCCCTCAGGATGCTCTCTGATCACTCAGCAGCACATATTGTGCTTTTGTAATACCCCTGTACAAGGGGGCAGTCTGGCAGGGGATGTTGATGGACAGGGGGGTGTCCGAAGGTGCGCACTATATTCACTCTTTACTTTTCCATACCCCCACTTCAAAATTTCCATACCCCCACTTCAAAATTTCCACTTCGACCACTGTATATATATATATATATATATATATATATATATATATATTTATATATATATATATATATAAAAGGGGGATAGATTAATGCAATAATCTCTCAGCAGCTGTGTAGGGAACTCCTATGGAAACAGAAAATGTGTTGTAAGGCCAAACATCTTAAAAAATAAAATAAACATACGCCTACAAAACAATTCAAAAATAAAATTACAAGCTCACAAAAAATGCAACACGTGAGATAGTTGTATGTTTTGTAGCGTGTATAGATCACGTGCCATTCTATTCTCACTTTCATTCATTGGATCACAAACAAATTCAGCATATGTGTATGAGCCAGTAAAGAGTTCCATGACCTTGTAAAGCACAATACTCAAAGACGTGCACTTTCATGCAGGTTATGGAACCCGTGGTGACTACTTATACAGTTGCCAATTTACAGTAAGAGGCAGATTTTTTATTATAATACGTTCACTTTTAAAACAAAGAGGACTGTTTGCATTGTTCTTCCATAAAGTCCCAGGTTTGTACCTTTGTTGACAAATACTGTATGTGACTGTGCTGCCCCGCTCAGTCATCGGTGTAGTGTAGGGATTTCACACCCAGCAGAAATAGCTGTATAATAATACCTCAGAGTGAAAGCTGTTATGGAGACCTGTAAATGACCATCTCCTTTTAATCAGACAAATGAAAAATGTATTTGTTTTCAATGGCAGAATTAATCTTATAAATGAGTTTCCTGTACATTTAAAAAAAAAATTATTCACTGTAGTATACAAGCAAATATTGTAATTGATGCATTATTACTAATAACCTGAAAGTGGTTCACAAAATGTTGAACACCACTCCATACATATTAATGAGTGTAGCCAAGGCAACTAACGTATCCAGATAACAATATGATATATAATTACACTACAACACCAAGGTGACTTATTGAGTCTTCTCCCACATGTATGCAAATGAGAACAAATATAAAACTGGTAATGGCAAGACTAGTGGGAGCCTCCAGTAATAAGGTAACCAAATCCATTATCCTATTTTCCATGTGAGAGTCTTAATGCACAACATTTATAGTTCCTTCAGTATATGAACTAGAGGGTGAATATACTGCAATAGCTAATGGATGAAGCCCAACAGTGATACTAGAACAGAGATAAATCTGTATGGCACATAGATATATACACAATAAATGGTAATACAAGGTACTTTGTGAAAGATCACTAGCAGATAGCGCTCAAAAGCTTCCCAACGAGTTACGTTATCACATTAATTTCTTTCTTTGAGCACATTGTATGTGCATGTTTGTTTTTTGTTTGTGATTTTACCCTCTTTTTTTCAATGTTTGTACTAATTCCCATACAGAAATACAGGGAATATTAATGCCTCATTAATAAATATGGTACTTGTTTAGTTTCACGGCGGCAGATAAATCGCATGCGATTGCATGCAATTGCATCACATGCAATGCGATTGGATGCGATTTGATTCGATTTTATACCTGTTCTTAACCCCACTATCCACTACGCATGGAGTTGATAGTGTGGTGAGCCACCGAGCCCGAAGCATGGCGAGCGGACGCCAATTACTTTTCATGTATTCCGCGTCCCCTTGTGGGGCTCACTGCGCTCGGCACAGAATACATGTAAAGTAATCCGCATCCCCTCGCGAGGCTCACTTCGGGCTCGGTGGCTCGCTGCCTTTGCCACACTATATAAAATCAACTCCATGCGTAGTGGATAATGGGGTTACAAAATCGCATCAAATCGCATCGCATGCGATATATCTGCCGCCGTGAAACTAAACAAGTACCATAAATTTTGTTACATTTTTGACTGTTGGGAACAGCACCCCCACTGTCGATCTGTGAAATATGGGGTACTCTTTCTGAAATAATTAACTAATGTTGGTATGCAGATGCCTACTATGCTCCCTAGAGGGGCAAATGAATGCTTAACGTTACCACATTCCCAAAAAACAATACACATTATACAAAAGGGGCAAGATTATCAAGCTAACTATAAGTATATTTTCACCAACAAAACTTTTTTTTTTATAAAAAATTATAAAATACAGTAAGTCTCTTTTTGATCATTGGGTATTCTTTGTTTCTGTGTTTCTGGATTTCATGCAATCTTCTTGTAGTCCTTATTCTCCTCAGTGTGTTAATACATGACTGCAAAAAGGAAAAAATATGCGATGTGTAAGACCATTTTATTATTCACAAAAGATCATCCATTAAAACACCTCCCGATAAATAATTTCCCTGGCGTTACTGAACTCATACTCTTTCAAGTATTTGTATGATATAAAGGTATCTTTATCTTTTCTTTATAATTCTATCTCCTGGATATATATAGATTTGTCAGGCGCATCCAAACTCAGAGATATAGTGGTTACTTCAACCACACATGTAAAGGTTTCTTTATATGGCTGTTGGAAATAGTAAGTGTAACGCACTCGCAGCTATAATGAATTCAATTATTCAGATAAAGGTTTCATTATAGGGGTGAAGGTATATGGCGTCAAACACATCAAGGTAACTTTGCCATAACCATAAATATGTTGGAGATGAGTTGGATATATATATATAGCATTCCTTTTATGCCGGCACTCCAATTATTTCAACAGCTTGATCGGTGCACTCCACAATAAAAATGCAGAACTCCAATAATGAGAGGCACACAATCCAGGTAACTTGTCACATCAAGTGTATTAAGGCAGCTTCACATCAAGCGCTTTCGGGGGATGCAACCCCCGTCATCAGGATGACAGCCCCAACAAACAGAAAAGTGTAATCAATCCTCCCACACCCCAAACGCAAATAAGTAGAGACACTAATTACTCACCTGTCCAAGCGCGCGGACTTCAGAGCTGCACGATCTCCAGAGGGACGCACAGTCACTCACTTCCTGTGAGCGCGTCATGAACTGCGTCTGGAACGCATCACCTGCGCTCCAGACTCGTACTTCCGCGTTCCAGCAGGTTGGAGGCGCGGCATCCTCCGCAAGAACGGGCTGCTTCTTCTGTTACCGCAGCTGGGACAGGGAGAACTAAAATACACAAAACACCAGCATGATTAAGACTATGAGCCCATAACCATAACTTCAAGTGACAATACATTAATAAATATACACACAAAAACACAGAAAAAATATACATAAAATACATGAAAAACTACAAAGAATACTATGCATACTGTCGGCTGCAACCCATAGAGCTCTGACATAACACAATGAAATCATCCACTGTAGTTGGCCGTTCACTGACTCTGTCAATGTACATACAAAAATAGCAATATGCAATAGGGAATTAAACCCTCACCATAAGGTCAGATTAAGTAAGACTATTCCAATTAATCTTATCGTTGAGGCCACCTGGTTTGGTGGTCCCCAACCTCAGAATCCATTGGGTCTCCTTAATAAGCAATTTTTTTGCCCTATCCCCACCCCTAATATTTTGTGGGACCTGGTCCATGATAAAGTATTTAAGGGATGAAAGTGGATGCCCCATTTGTTTAAAGTGACGTGGGACCGGTTGGTTCACATCTTTTCCTTTCAGACTCAGGTCAATGGAGGACCTGTGAGCCGCCATTCTTTCTTTAAACTTGCGTGTAGTTTGCCCTACATACCAAAGGCCGCATGGGCAAATGATGGCATACACTACATGTGTAGAGGAGCAAGTGAGGACAGATCTAATGTCATATTTCTTGTTACAATGGGGATGTGTAAAATCTTTACATTTGATAATGTACTTGCAAGTTATGCAATTACCACAGCTGTAACACCCCGGGGGTTTAAAGTAAACATTAGGCGGTATTGTTTCAGAGAAACCCGAGATATCAGCATGGACCAAACGGTCCCTCAGGTTCCTACCCCTGGTGTACGCTAGGAGTGGTCTGTGTTCCTTGAGGCCAGGTAGTTCCGTGTCCATCCGAATGATGGGCCATAGTGCTCGAGATGCCCTGCGAACAATCGGACTGGACACAGAAAATCCCTTCCTTGATCTCTACGGTCACATCAAGGAAATTGGCCTTATACTCACTGTATTCAAAAGTAAATTTGATGTACACACTCCTCAAATTGATGTCCCGCATCAGGTCCAGGAACCCCTCCTCACCCCCCGTCCAGATGAGGAACACGTCATCTATGTACCGAAGGTACAGCATGACGTGCCCCCAAATGGCTGGGTCCCTGAAGAAGAGGTCCTGTTCCTGTGTGAACATATACACATTTGCGTAAGAGGGGGCAACGGACGAACCCATTGCACACCCTCTACGCTGGATGTAAAACGCTCCATCAAACAAGAAGAAGTTACGGCATAGTGTTAATTCAAGTAATGAAAGAAAAAGATCATGGTCAAAAACACTGGAGTCCAGATATTTTAACAAAAAGTCCCTCATGGACCTGAGTCCCCCCTCATGGGGTATCGATGTATATAAGCTACATACATCTAGGCAGCACAATAGTGCACCTTTAGGGATGGTGCCAATTTCTTTCAATTTAAGGAGAAAGGAGTTAGTGTCTTTGAGGAAAGTTTTTTCCTGGGGAAGAAATGGTTGCAAAATGCTATCAAGCAATTGTGAAGTAGGTTGGAGCAGGGACCCACGGGCCGAGATGATTGGACGTCCCGGTGGTTTAACCGGGTTTTTGTGGAGTTTCGGTAACGTGTACAGAACTGGGATCACTGGGTGCTGGACTTTTAAGATTTGAACCACTTTATCGGGAAGGAGCTTAGCCATTTTTGCTGTATCCAACAATGAAAATAATTCCCTCTGGAAACCTGGAGTTGGGTCTCTAGGGAGACGATCATATACCTCCACATCCGACAACTGCCCCATGATCTCCTGTCTGTAATCCTCCACATTCATGATCACCGTGGCCCCACCCTTATCCGCAGGGCGAATAATTATTGATCGATCCCTCTCCAAATTTCTCAAAGCATTCATTTCTTCCCGGGTCAGGTTAGGTTTAATTCTATACGGGGTGGCAAGGAACCGATTCATGGAGTCGTCCATAAGTTTAGTGAAGGTTTTAATTGAGCTATTTAATGATGGTGGATCAAAATTTGATCTCGATGTCTTCGATAAGAATCCATCAAAGATCGAACTCTGCTGGACATTCTGCTGATTTTGGAAGAACTCCTTCCTCCTTAATTGTCTGGAGAATTTATGTAAATTTAGCTTCCAATCATATTCACTGTGGGCATTGGTAGGGACAAAACTAAGACCACGGTTCAGTACCTGTAATTCCACCGTTGATAAAGTCCGATCCGATAAGTTGAAGATCAGATCTTCAGCTTGGTGGCTGCTATTGACGCCGCTTTTCTTATCTCTCTGACCCTGGCGCCCCCGACGGGTGGCCGTGCGCTTGTGGAACCTCTGGGGTCCCCCTCTCTTGTCCCTAAAGGGAGCACTGTGGCAGTTTGTACCTCCTCGGGGTCTGAAACTAAAAAATCACTGTCACTGCTTGACCTATAACGGTCCGCCTGAGGATTCCTTTTCTGCCAGGGTCTACGTCGGCGTTGTGGCTTAGGATTGTCAAATCCCTGTCGATCTCCCCCACAGAGCCAAGGATACACCCTGTTCTCTTCATAGTCCTGATCCACAGCGAATTTCTTGCTCCGCTTAAATTTCAATAGCTCTTTTTTATACGTTTCACATTGACCTTCTAGCTTGGAGATCCAATTAACATTTGACTCCGACTCCAATAGATCCTTATATTCCAAATGCAGGCTCGAGATCTTCTGCCTGGTAATGTTCAGTTCCCTGTTCGCCTCCTCAATCACCAACACCATTAGGTCGGTCGCACATTTATTCAATATCGCGACCCACCTTCGCACGAACTCTGGATTAAATCGACCTATCGTGGGAACATTTCTCACACGAAACCCACGAGGGATTTTGTATTCCTTATAATAATTTGCTAGCGATGTACTGTGAAGCAGCAGAAAGTCAGTTTCACGGCGTCTCATTTTCAACAGTCTGTGGTAAACATCCTCAATGTTATCAACCTCAGTTAATATTTCTGGCGGTTCTTGGGCCAGAATGGAATCAATCTGCGCTTGAGTGTAACTAAACATTTCCCCCATAGGGGTAGCAGCAGTTCCCATAAAATATGTACCTTCAGACTGGCTGGCAGACAGCGGTTCCATGGTTGCCCCAGGCAACAGGCAAATGTAGAACACAAAGAAAAACGCCAACAAAAGTATTTACACTGAAATGGTGGTTAAGGAAGTTTCACAGTCTCACCATACTTGATTCACTTTGGGGAATAGGGATAACGATCACTTCATATAATCCAAAAATGACACGGGTGCCTTGCAACTGGTGACTCTTTCAGGACAACATACTGTAGCATTCCTTTTATGCCGGCACTCCAATTATTTCAACAGCTTGATCGGTGCACTCCACAATAAAAATGCAGAACTCCAATAATGAGAGGCACACAATCCAGGTAACTTGTCACATCAAGTGTATTAAGGCAGCTTCACATCAAGCGCTTTCGGGGGATGCAACCCCCGTCATCAGGATGACAGTCCCAACAAACAGAAAAGTGTAATCAATCCTCCCACACCCCAAACGCAAATAAGTAGAGACACTAATTACTCACCTGTCCAAGCGCGTGGACTTCAGAGCTGCACGATCTCCAGAGGGACGCACAGTCACTCACTTCCTGTGAGCGCGTCATGAACTGCGTCTGAAATGCATCACCTGCGCTCCAGACTCGTACTTCCGCGTTCCAGCAGGTTGGAGGCGCGGCATCCTCCGCAAGAACGGGCTGCTTCTTCTGTTACCGCAGCTGGGACAGGGAGAACTAAAATACACAAAACACCAGCATGATTAAGACTATGAGCCCATAACCATAACTTCAAGTGACAATACATTAATAAATATACACACAAAAACACAGAAAAAATATACATAAAATACATGAAAAACTACAAAGAATACTATGCATACTGTCGGCTGCAACCCATAGAGCTCTGACATAACACAATGAAATCATCCACTGTAGTTGGCCGTTCACTGACTCTGTCAATGTACATACAAAAATAGCAATATGCAATAGGGAATTAAACCCTCACCATAAGGTCAGATTAAGTAAGACTATTCCAATTAATCTTATCGTTGAGGCCACCTGGTTTGGTGGTCCCCAACCTCAGAATCCATTGGGTCTCCTTAATAAGCAATTTTTTTGCCCTATACCCACCCCTAATATTTTGTGGGACCTGGTCCATGATAAAGTATTTAAGGGATGAAAGTGGATGCCCCATTTGTTTAAAGTGACGTGGGACCGGTTGGTCCACATCTTTTCCTTTCAGACTCAGGTCAATGGAGGACCTGTGAGCCGCCATTCTTTCTTTAAACTTGCGTGTAGTTTGCCCTACATACCAAAGGCCGCATGGGCAAATGATGGCATACACTACATGTGTAGAGGAGCAAGTGAGGACAGATCTAATGTCATATTTCTTGTTACAATGGGGATGTGTAAAATCTTTACATTTGATAATGTACTTGCAAGTTATGCAATTACCACAGCTGTAACACCCCGGGGGTTTAAAGTAAACATTAGGCGGTATTGTTTCAGAGAAACCCGAGATATCAGCATGGACCAAACGGTCCCTCAGGTTCCTACCCCTGGTGTACGCTAGGAGTGGTCTGTGTTCCTTGAGGCCAGGTAGTTCCGTGTCCATCCGAATTATCAAATGTAAAGATTTTACACATCCCCATTGTAACAAGAAATATGACATTAGATCTGTCCTCACTTGCTCCTCTACACATGTAGTGTATGCCATCATTTGCCCATGCGGCCTTTGGTATGTAGGGCAAACTACACGCAAGTTTAAAGAAAGAATGGCGGCTCACAGGTCCTCCATTGACCTGAGTCTGAAAGGAAAAGATGTGGACCAACCGGTCCCACGTCACTTTAAACAAATGGGGCATCCACTTTCATCCCTTAAATACTTTATCATGGACCAGGTCCCACAAAATATTAGGGGTGGGGATAGGGCAAAAAAATTGCTTATTAAGGAGACCCAATGGATTCTGAGGTTGGGGACCACCAAACCAGGTGGCCTCAACGATAAGATTAATTGGAATAGTCTTACTTAATCTGACCTTATGGTGAGGGTTTAATTCCCTATTGCATATTGCTATTTTTGTATGTACATTGACAGAGTCAGTGAACGGCCAACTACAGTGGATGATTTCATTGTGTTATGTCAGAGCTCTATGGGTTGCAGCCGACAGTATGCATAGTATTCTTTGTAGTTTTTCATGTATTTTATGTATATTTTTTCTGTGTTTTTGTGTGTATATTTATTAATGTATTGTCACTTGAAGTTATGGTTATGGGCTCATAGTCTTAATCATGCTGGTGTTTTGTGTATTTTAGTTCTCCCTGTCCCAGCTGCGGTAACAGAAGAAGCAGCCCGTTCTTGCGGAGGATGCCGCGCCTCCAACCTGCTGGAACGCGGAAGTACGAGTCTGGAGCGCAGGTGATGCGTTCCAGACGCAGTTCATGACGCGCTCACAGGAAGTGAGTGACTGTGCGTCCCTCTGGAGATCGTGCAGCTCTGAAGTCCGCGCGCTTGGACAGGTGAGTAATTAGTGTCTCTACTTATTTGCGTTTGGGGTGTGGGAGGATTGATTACACTTTTCTGTTTGTTGGGGCTGTCATCCTGATGACGGGGGTTGCATCCCCCGAAAGCGCTTGATGTGAAGCTGCCTTAATACACTTGATGTGACAAGTTACCTGGATTGTGTGCCTCTCATTATTGGAGTTCTGCATTTTTATTGTGGAGTGCACCGATCAAGCTGTTGAAATAATTGGAGTGCCGGCATAAAAGGAATGCTACAGTATGTTGTCCTGAAAGGGTCACCAGTTGCAAGGCACCCGTGTCATTTTTGGATTATATGAAGTGATCGTTATCCCTATTCCCCAAAGTGAATCAAGTATGGTGAGACTGTGAAACTTCCTTAACCACCATTTCAGTGTAAATACTTTTGTTGGCGTTTTTCTTTGTGTTCTACATTTGCCTGTTGCCTGGGGCAACCATGGAACCGCTGTCTGCCAGCCAGTCTGAAGGTACATCTTTTATGGGAACTGCTGCTACCCCTATGGGGGAAATGTTTAGTTACGCTCAAGCGCAGATTGATTCCATTCTGGCCCAAGAACCGCCAGAAATATTAACTGAGGTTGATAACATTGAGGATGTTTACCACAGACTGTTGAAAATGAGACGCCGTGAAACTGACTTTCTGCTTCACAGTACATCGCTAGCAAATTATTATAAGGAACATAAAATCCCTCGTGGGTTTCGTGTGAGAAATGTTCCCACGATAGGTCGATTTAATCCAGAGTTCGTGCGAAGGTGGGTCGCGATATTGAATAAATGTGCGACCGACCTAATGGTGTTGGTGATTGAGGAGGCGAACAGGGAACTGAACATTACCAGGCAGAAGATCTCGAGCCTGCATTTGGAATATAAGGATCTATTGGAGTCGGAGTCAAATGTTAATTGGATCTCCAAGCTAGAAGGTCAATGTGAAACGTATAAAAAAGAGCTATTGAAATTTAAGCGGAGCAAGAAATTCGCTGTGGTTTAGGACTATGAAGAGAACAGGGTGTATCCTTGGCTCTGTGGGGGAGATCGACAGGGATTTGACAATCCTAAGCCACAACGCCGACGTAGACCCTGGCAGAAAAGGAATCCTCAGGCGGACCGTTATAGGTCAAGCAGTGACAGTGATTTTTTAGTTTCAGACCCCGAGGAGGTACAAACTGCCACAGCGCTCCCTTTAGGGACAAGAGAGGGGGACCCCAGAGGTTCCACAAGCGCACGGCCACCCGTCGGGGGCGCCAGGGTCAGAGAGATAAGAAAAGCGGCGTCAATAGCAGCCACCAAGCTGAAGATCTGATCTTCAACTTATCGGATCGGACTTTATCAACGGTGGAATTACAGGTACTGAACCGTGGTCTTAGTTTTGTCCCTACCAATGCCCACAGTGAATATGATTGGAAGCTAAATTTACATAAATTCTCCAGACAATTAAGGAGGAAGGAGTTCTTCCAAAATCAGCAGAATGTCCAGCAGAGTTCGATCTTTGATGGATTCTTATCGAAGACATCGAGATCAAATTTTGATCCACCATCATTAAATAGCTCAATTAAAACCTTCACTAAACTTATGGACGACTCCATGAATCGGTTCCTTGCCACCCCGTATAGAATTAAACCTAACCTGACCCGGGAAGAAATAAATGCTTTGAAAAATTTGGAGAGGGATCGATCAATAATTATTCGCCCTGCGGATAAGGGTGGGGCCACGGTGATCATGAATGTGGAGGATTACAGACAGGAGATCATGGGGCAGTTGTCGGATGTGGAGACCCAACTCCAGGTTTCCAGAGGGAATTATTTTCATTGTTGGATACAGCAAAAATGGCTAAGCTCCTTCCCGATAAAGTGGTTCAAATCTTAAAAGTCCAGCACCCAGTGATCCCAGTTCTGTACACGTTACCGAAACTCCACAAAAACCCGGTTAAACCACCGGGACGTCCAATCATCTCGGCCCGTGGGTCCCTGCTCCAACCTACTTCACAATTGCTTGATAGCATTTTGCAACCATTTCTTCCCCAGGAAAAAACATTCCTCAAAGACACTAACTCCTTTCTCCTTAAAATGAAAGAAATTGGCACCATCCCTAAAGGTGCACTATTGTGCTGCCTAGATGTATGTAGCTTATATACATCGATACCCCATGAGGGGGGACTCAGGTCCATGAGGGACTTTTTGTTAAAATATCTGGACTCCAGTGTTTTTGACCATGATCTTTTTCTTTCATTACTTGAATTAACACTATGCCGTAACTTCTTCTTGTTTGATGGAGCGTTTTACATCCAGCGTAGAGGGTGTGCAATGGGTTCGTCCGTTGCCCCCTCTTACGCAAATGTGTATATGTTCACACAGGAACAGGACCTCTTTTTCAGGGACCCGGCCATTTGGGGGCACGTCATGCTGTACCTTCGGTACATAGATGACGTGTTCCTCATCTGGACGGGGGGTGAGGAGGGGTTCCTGGACCTGATGCGGGACATCAATTTGAGGAGTGTGTACATCAAATTTACTTTTGAATACAGTGAGTATAAGGCCAATTTCCTTGATGTGACCGTAGAGATCAAGGAAGGGATTTTCTGTGTCCAGTCCGATTGTTCGCAGGGCATCTCGAGCACTATGGCCCATCATTCGGATGGACACGGAACTACCTGGCCTCAAGGAACACAGACCACTCCTAGCGTACACCAGGGGTAGGAACCTGAGGGACCGTTTGGTCCATGCTGATATCTCGGGTTTCTCTGAAACAATACCGCCTAATGTTTACTTTAAACCCCCGGGGTGTTACAGCTGTGGTAATTGCATAACTTGCAAGTACATTATCAAATGTAAAGATTTTACACATCCCCATTGTAACAAGAAATATGACATTAGATCTGTCCTCACTTGCTCCTCTACACATGTAGTGTATGCCATCATTTGCCCATGCGGCCTTTGGTATGTAGGGCAAACTACACGCAAGTTTAAAGAAAGAATGGCGGCTCACAGGTCCTCCATTGACCTGAGTCTGAAAGGAAAAGATGTGGACCAACCGGTCCCACGTCACTTTAAACAAATGGGGCATCCACTTTCATCCCTTAAATACTTTATCATGGACCAGGTCCCACAAAATATTAGGGGTGGGGATAGGGCAAAAAAATTGCTTATTAAGGAGACCCAATGGATTCTGAGGTTGGGGACCACCAAACCAGGTGGCCTCAACGATAAGATTAATTGGAATAGTCTTACTTAATCTGACCTTATGGTGAGGGTTTAATTCCCTATTGCATATTGCTATTTTTGTATGTACATTGACAGAGTCAGTGAACGGTCAACTACAGTGGATGATTTCATTATGTTATGTCAGAGCTCTATGGGTTGCAGCCGACAGTATGCATAGTATTCTTTGTAGTTTTTCATGTATTTTATGTATATTTTTTCTGTGTTTTTGTGTGTATATTTATTAATGTATTGTCACTTGAAGTTATGGTTATGGGCTCATAGTCTTAATCATGCTGGTGTTTTGTGTATTTTAGTTCTCCCTGTCCCAGCTGCGGTAACAGAAGAAGCAGCCCGTTCTTGCGGAGGATGCCGCGCCTCCAACCTGCTGGAACGCGGAAGTACGAGTCTGGAGCGCAGGTGATGCGTTCCAGACGCAGTTCATGACGCGCTCACAGGAAGTGAGTGACTGTGCGTCCCTCTGGAGATCGTGCAGCTCTGAAGTCCGCGCGCTTGGACAGGTGAGTAATTAGTGTCTCTACTTATTTGCGGTTGGGGTGTGGGAGGATTGATTACACTTTTCTGTTTGTTGGGGCTGTCATCCTGATGACGGGGGTTGCATCCCCCGAAAGCGCTTGATGTGAAGCTGCCTTAATACACGTGATGTGACAAGTTACCTGGATTGTGTGCCTCTCATTATTGGAGTTCTATCTATATATATATATATATATATATATATATATATATATATATATATTTCTAGAGAAATAAAGACGGGCGCTTCATAGTGCATAAATGTCGTTTTTTTTTTAAATTTATTCAGACATATAAAAACATGAAACATAGGAATGGGTAAACGTACCAACGGTGGCGGTTCTTAATCACCGCGGTCAAACAGCTTATGAGTGGTGCATGCAAGCACCCACAGACTGGAGCCGGTTACCTCCGTTCCCGGACATACAGCAAAACAGCAAGTGGTGGTGTTCTACTGCGCTAGGCCACGCCCCTACGCATTTCGTATCAACTTCGTCAGAGGGCTGGCCTAGCACTGGCTCACCGCCTCCTTATACCCACTCACACAGCTAATTAGAAATAAGCAAATTCACATGTGCAAACTCTGCAATAGCTTTAAAGCTATAAGACATATAGTGCCGTGCTGGGCATAAAATAAACAGTCAAGTTTAACTGTACTACATTTCTTTAAAAAGTACTAATCATGTACATAATTAGATAAAAATTTCATAGATAAAAATTTAGTTTATAAAAAGTAGTAAAAAAGAGAACACATTGTATAAAGAACCCTGATAAATAAATTGCATTAAGATAAACACTCCATGAGTACACAAGACTAATTGATAGAGAAGCCAAGATTGTATTCAAGATGCATACACATGCGGCAATAGCTAAGATCAGAAATGAGTCAGCGCAATACCAGATACAGAAAAAAAGGGGCATACACATGAGGAAATCATTCAATTCAAAAAGGGAGCAATTTCCAAACCTTCGTTAAGACCGACAGGACTTAGTGCATTTAAAACGTATATCCAATACGACTCACGTTTGAGGAGCAATTTGTCTTTATTGCCTCCTCTTATATCTAGCTTAATTTGCTCTAAAGCCATAAATTGCATGCCTGTTGGATCACTATTGTGGCACCTTTCGAAGTGGCGAGGAACACTATGATTGGACACTTTATTTTTAATGTTGCGATAGTGTTCAAGAATTCTGATCTTGAGAACACGTTTGGTTTGTCCAACATATTTTTTTCCGCATGGACAAATCAAAAGATAAACTGTATACACCGAATTACAGTTTAAAAAGCTGTCAACAATCCGCTCTTTGCCACCTCTATCAATTATGGATTTTGTGCCTTTCATACCAAATTGGCACATCTTACATCGGCCACATGTATAAAAACCTTTCAGTGGCATGGCTAGAGATAGTGACTGTGATACACTGGTTGAAATATTAGTGCCAGATAAATTGCTGGAAAGCCGGTTGGTCGCGGCATTTTCAATCGCTAGGAGACTAGGGGACAGTTTGGTTCGCAGAGTTTTGGCTCGCCTAAAAACTAACTCTGGGCGATCCCCCAGGGCTTTACCCAAAATGGGGTCCATCTTAATGATGGGCCAATGTTTATTCAGGATGGTTCTTATCTCATTGCTTCTGACATTGAATTGGGTCGTGAATGGGCAATATATGGATTTTTTCTCTGTTTTTTGGCGATATTGTATAATCTGCCCTCTGTCCATAACACGACATTTTTCTCTCGCATCATCTATCAGTTGCAATGGATAACCCTTTTCCCTAAACCGAGCACAGTATATTTCTGCTTGCTCCTCAAATTGTTGCAATGTGGAACAGTTACGCCGAACTCTAAGAAGTTGTGAGTATGGCAAATTGGACTTCCATTTTGTCAAATGGCAACTGGTAAACTCCAAATAATTGTTGCTGTCCACTTTCTTAATAAAGGTACATGTGTCAACTTCTTTAGACCCCTCCTTGGAGGTTAATGTAAGGTCCAAGAATTCAATGCTTTTTTTTTGCAAATTTAAATGTAAAACTTAGATTATAACTGTTGACATGAAGATACTCAATAAATTCCAAAAACAGTTCTTCAGGCCCCGCCCATATTAACACTATATCGTCAATATAGCGTTTATATACAGTCAGGTGTTCGGCATAGGGGTTATTGTTATAAATATGGGCCTCTTCCCACTCCCCGAGATAGAGGTTAGCGAACCCCGGGGCACAAATTGTGCCCATCGCCGTCCCACATGACTGTATAAATAATTGACCCAGAAAAGTGAAAGAATTATATTCCAGGACAAATTTTAAACATTTTAGAATAAAATGTCTCTTTTCTCTTGAGACCGTAACATCTCGTTCTAATACCGCAGCGATACAACTTAAACCTTTAGCATGGGGGATGGAGGTGTACAGGGAATTAATATCCACTGTACCCCAACTCCATCCATCCTCCCATTCCATGGTATCCACCAATTGTAAAACAGACATTGAGTCCTTAATATATGATTTTAACTGCGGCACATAGACATTTAAACATAGATCAACATATTCAGACAGTCGTGAGGTTAAGGAATCGATCCCCAAAACAATGGGGCGGCCAGGGGGTGCGGTCTGGTTCTTATGTATCTTAGGGAGATAATAGATGGTAGCAATGCGGGGTTGATCATTGTTTAAATAATCAAATTCTTGTTTAGTTATTACCCCATCCCTCAGACCTTCACACAGAATATCAGAAAGGTCCACTAGGAATTCCCTAGTGGGATCTTTTAAGAGGGGTCTGTATGAGACTGGGTCTCCCAAAAGTCTCATCATTTCATTAATGTAATCTTCCCTATTTAGAAGAACCAGACCGCCCCCCTTATCTGCTTGCTTAATAATTAGTTGTTTATTATCAAACAATTCTTTTAAAGCCTTATTTTCATCGATGGTTAGATTATGTTCCCTTATTTTGACATCCTCACGTAACTGCTCAAAATCATTTTTAACAAGTTGGAAAAACATGTCTATGTTTGGCCCACGAGATTCGACGGAATAAAAGGTGCTAGGCCTTTTTAATCCCGAAGTATTTAACTCTGAATTCTGTGTGGTCGACACTGAATCTTGTGTAGTCGACATGTTGACTTTCTTGTCGTTTTTCATAAAATGCCGCTTGAGTGTAAGGCGGCGTATATACAAATTTAAGTCAACATAAAGTGTGAACTTGTTTACCCCTGCAGCGGGTGAGAATGTGAGACCTTTTTTTAGAAGTTTTAATTGAGTATCTGTTAAATTAATATCGGACAAGTTAAATATACCTGTTACCTCATCTGCAACTAATTGAGGGTTCTCTTTTTGAAAATGGGTGGTCTTTCTCCCTCTTTTCCCCCTTCTTCTCGATTTCTTTTCCCCCAACGGTTGGGGGAGGAAGTCTCTCTTATCTGACTCCTCTGGCGCTGATCTATATATATATATGTAGTTCTTCAGAACAAATATGATAAAATGCCTACCCTACTCACACTTCAAGTATATTCTGCCAGGCACATCAATGTATCTCTTTATTTCCTTCCTGATTTAATTTTTCTGTATACGTTGCCAGGTAATCCAGAAAGGGGAGGAATACCTGGCAAGGAATACAGAAAAAATAAATTTAGCGCCCAAAGCTTGAGAACCTTGCCACCTTTTGTTTTGTACACACAAGGAGACCATTATAATTGTAAGTATGAAAGCTAAACGCACTACATTGATGCTGATTGAGAGCTGGGTGCATGCCCCTGTTGTGTAAAACACTCAAACTTATTTATTTTTATTGCCAGATATATATATATATATATATATACATTCCAGAAGAATAAATAAGAGCGCTCCATAGTGCAATATCAAACAGGTAACAAAGTTTTATTTACAACAGTTTCCAAGCAAAGACACATGTATGGTAACGTACCGAAGCAGGCGGTTCAGCAACTGCAAAGTCACAGCATGTATATCTGTGTATCCTACAAAGATTTGGTTGGAGCGGTTACACTCATATATATAGCGCACACATTTTCTGTAGCGCTTTACAGTCCCTGCCCCAGTGGAGCTTACAATCTACCCAGCATCACAGTGCTGCCCCCAGATGGCCATCGGTTGTCAATCAGGCTGAAATTCCCCTTTCACATCAAAGTTGCTGCCAGGGGATTGGGGCATTGGGGAAGCACCACACCTAATAACCCGGGTTGACCAACACGGCAATTCGACTCGGATTATAAGAAGGGATAAACCTGGGTCGCCCACTGTATAATGGGTGACCTGTGTTAAATGTGAAATTGATGGACCCAGGTCGGACATGGGTCAAACCCAGGATTGCGATAAGAAAGTGGTAAAAGGTAACACATGTAATTTTGCAAAACTGCACATTCAATTATTTCATTTCTTTCATGAATATATTTTGTCAATTACCTTTTTCATTTTCTACTTTTGACAATTATCACAAGTAAGGTTTTGTAATTAAAATAATTTAAAGCCAACAAATAAAATATATATATATATATATATATATATATATATATACACAACTTTAATATGACTCCATTCATCTGCACGTAAGGGTGCTGCATTAATAAAATTCTTGCCCATGCAGTTTTTTTCTGGGTTACTAAACAAATTTAGTGATAGCACCTCCCTATTATATTACTGAGCGATTCTGCATTTATCTGATACATTTTACAGCATAAGAGGGAATGGACAAAATTTCCTAACAAATTGGATAATATTAAATAATCTAGTTCTGTAATATTCCAAGCACTATTAATCAGCTTAATTTAATATTCTTTGATAGAATTCATTGCAGAGATTTGCTCTTCCTTGTACTATCAGTAGCTCCTCCATCATTTCTTTTGCCAGTTTTGCTTTTGTGTATATGTATTATTTGAACAGCAAATGTGCTGTGGGAAATGGTACTCTTGGGGTATAATACACCTGGCTTCTTGTATATATTTCTAAGTATCTTGTTTTACTGTGCTGGTTTAAAGTGCTGGTTTGTCAAGATTGACCATCTTTCCTTTCATGTAGCTGTTTTGAACACAGTGGCATAACAATAGCCCTGTAGACCCCATGGTCGCGGGGAGGTGCTGAGTAAGTGTGGGCGCAGAGGGTCTGCATGGCTACCAATATGCTGCACAGCTGCCAGGACAAGCCTGCCTTACCCCTCTGCTTGCCACCAGGACCCAAAGATCTACTTGTCTGCGGTCCCGGCACTCCTCCTGGCTCTTGCTAATGAAAAAAAGCCCACACAAAATGTCCGCCCCCTTACATCATCCTCAAAAACGATCTGCTGTTATGGGCAGCCATTTTGTGATGGTCATTTTCATTAGCAGGAGCCAGCCCGGGGAAGTACCAGGACTGCAGACAAGTAGATCTGCAGGTCCTGGCCCCAGACTTGGTGGCGGCGGGGTAAGGCAGGGCACTTTTTCTGGTGCCACACCTCCCAGCTGCCTAGCCATTGTCCGGAATGCCACAAAGGGGTGGGATTTAGCACAAACATGGCCCTTTCAAGGCAGATGTGTCATTTGGGTTCCTTCGACCTGAATTCATGTGTCTGATGTTTGCAGTGATGCTGTTGCAAATAACATGTGTGCAGTAAATTTGTCAGGACGTGTTCAAGGCATGTTGAAGTTAAATATGTTTTTATTGTAAAGCAAGTCCTTCTTGCATTGCAGAAAAACACATCTCATAAAGATGTAGCTTGTTTCCTGTCCTGTATACTTAAATACCTAACAAAACAGCGAAACGCACAGTACAGTAGTTGTTGTAATAAGTATATAAATAGACCTGGGGGCTTATTTATTATTCATCTGATTTTTCACCCAATAAATAACAGTTGAACTCACTGCTGATTATTCGGAGCAAGGCTGTTCAACAAAGTACCTTACCAAGGTAAAGTTTTTTTTAAATATTTGAGTCAATTATGCGCTGGGGAAACCAGTTTATCATGAACACAGCTGGGCTTTTTAGAGCTTTGTAAATAAGACAAGGGGGGAAATTTACTAAAGGAAATTTGTAAAAAAAATAGGTGTATTTGTATCCAGAAATACACTTATTTTTGACATTTACTGTCCCGAAAATACGGCAATTTGTAGTCATATTGATGTGCTATCAATACGAATACGAATAGCCGTATTTTCGGGATAGTAAATGTAAAAAATAAGTGTATTTCTGGATACAAATACACCTATTTTTTTACAAATTTCCTTTAGTAAATCTTACCCAAGGTGTCAGTCCCTTTACAAAATATAGAAAGTGCGGACAGAGATCTGGGTGACCCTGACAGAGTGAATGACCCCATCAATATCCTCCAACTCTTCCCTGCTGAAAAATTAATTTGCCATCTATGCAACACCCCAAAATGCATGTCCTTCATGATTTAAACTCATATTAGAACTTGTACCTGAAAAAATTACATCACATGACTTTAGTAGCTAAATTCCCTTCAATTAAGTTTGCGGTCAGGTTGATTTACCATAACCTAACATGTGCGTCTAAGACATGTAGCTCTTGTGGAGCTCGGCCCTGATAGGCTGAGGGGAGCCCAATTGACTGACGTCAGTAGGCTTCCCTTCATTCTCGGGCGGAGCCCCAGGTGTAAACACACTTGCGGCTCCTTAGGTTTGCATGGATCGGGGTCGCTTTTTTTAAAAGTTGACGTAATATATACTGAAGTAGGCTAGTATCATGTTTTTCTTCACAAGTACTTAATGGATTTCTACATGGAGAAGGTAAGCATGTATATGTTGTGTGCATGTATGTTAGTGTGTACAGTGTCTGTGTTTTTATTTTAGTATTGGTCCTGCTGTGGAACTACAAGTCCCAGCATACCCTTTAATGCCCCACATACAGGGACTTGCGGTTTTCCAAGTACCTGCATGTGGTTGAGGCTTGTTGGGACTTTTAGTTCCACAGCAGAACCCAATGCTAATTTATTTATGTAATTTTACACAAATCTATCAATCTGGCACCCATTTTCCTACCCCCTGGGTGCCAGGGATAGTCCCAGGTTTTACCCCAGGGCTGACCAGTCACTGGGTAATGTGATGACCGGGGGACCTTGTATACAAAGTGTCCCCCGGGTGTGGCCTTACACTGTTGACTGTTGGAGCCTGGTGCTGGTTGCAAAAATACTGGGACCCCTACTTGTTTTGTCCCCTGTATTTTTGTAACCAGGACCAGTCCAAAAGACCAGTGCTGCTTTTGGAAATACAGGTGGACCCTATTAAATTCTCCCCCTGTATTTATGAAACTAGGAAAGACTCAATGAGCCCGGGGCTGGTTATGGTCATGGGGGGGGACCCCATGCCATTTTTCTTTCAACTTGGCAAAACAATGCAAATTCCCGCTGCTAAAAAATTGTATCTTGCCTAAAAAAATCCCATATTCCCTTTATTAACAATCTTCATAAATCACAATTGATTTCTGGCTTGCTCTAAGAAAATCACACTCTATTACATTTAGCCCATATACTTTACAATTTAATTTACAAAGATATTAAAATGTGACTGAGTTCCAGGACCTGATAAAGTCTGCAGTCTCTTGGCTGTAATGTGATGTGATGTAAGTAATTGGTCATTTCTAATGTCTACAGAGCAGGTTTCATTATCCTCTATATTTTAGCCAAACAACAACCTAAACAAGAAATGAAGAACACTGGTAAACCCAGAATGACCTATATCACATACATAATAGACAAGACCAAGGTGCTTCCCAGCCTGAAGTGCTTAGCTACAGGCAGTAGATAACAAGTTATCTGGGTTTGAGGCGCTTGGTATGGGTATGCTTTGCTAAGCAGCAATTCGAAATTTGGGGTAGTCAGCCCCAACACAAATGGATAGCAAAAAGGCAGGAAGAAAGTGAACTGTGCTGAGTAAAACACAGATGTGTAGCGAATATTTACATTTAATGAAGATATTGCATATAAAAACACATTTTATGTTAAACAATTAATAAAAGAATCCTAAAATTGAGCTGTGGTAGTGCACTTATTGAAACTGATAAATAATTCGAAATGATAGTCACCAATTCCGTCCGCCAGTACTGGGGAGCCAATAGAAGGTATTAATCCCTTTTATTCTCCTGATGGTTGGTGGGATGTTGTTAATCACCTTGGAGGGAGATAATGCTTTGGATGGGATGTTGTTTTTCCAGCGTAATCTGCTACCCGTATTTATTACTGCAATCCGTTTTTTTCTGATGGGCAGCCCTATTGCGGCTTTTAAGGGGGTGGCGTTCCTCCTAGATGTGGTTGTTGCCGCGGGCTGTAAATCAAGGTCCCAAAGGTGTTCAGTCGGTGTTACCGAATGGGTCTCCTGTATGGGGAATCGGATTTGTGGCAAGTGGTGGTGGCTATCCAGTTTGAACAGATGTAGGTCAAATGGCACTCCAACAGTGGCACCTACGCGTTTCGCTGCTCTAGGCAGCCATTTTTCTTTCAACTTGGCAAAAAAATGCAAATTCCAGCTGCTAAAAAATTGCATCTTGCCTAAAAAAATCACATATTCCCTTTATTAAAAATCTTCATAAATCACAATTGATTTCTGGCTTGCTCTTAGAAAATCACACTCTATTACATTTAGCCCATATACTTTACAATTTAATTTACAAAGATAATAAAATGTGACTGAGTTCCAGGACCTGATAAAGTCTGCAGTCTCATGTCTGTAATGTGATGTGACGTAAGTAATTGGTCATTTCTTATGTCTACAGAGCAGGTTTCATTATCCTCTATATTTTAGCCCAACAACAACCTAAACAAGAAATGGAGAACACTGGTAAACCCAGAATGACCTATATCACATACATAATAGACAAGACCAAGGTGCTTCCCAGCCTGAAGTGCTTAGCTAGATAGACGGGCAGGAAGGAATGAATTGCTGCTATGAGGAGGAAGTTGGCTGAACCTGTTATCTCCTCTGTAGTGGTAATGTTTCCACAAAGTGAGACAGGCACATGAATACAGTACCTGCGTCTAGTCACTTGATATTCCTTTGACTCGGTCAAAAAGCTCCATAGTCAGATTGTTAGATATGGACATGTCCATATCACTAGATAATTGAAAAATTGCAGGCATTTCCTATTTCTCTTTTATTGGCGTCAAGGAAGACACTGGAGTTGGTGCCCTGTAATTGCAGAACTTTCAGTTCTACATGGTATTAAGTAGCCAAAGCCCAAATGTTTTAAACTCTGTTATACCCCTTTCACACAGAAAACCAAATTCCCGTGTGAAGCAGTTCTACCAGGTAATTTGCTGTTCAGCACCCTTTGAGTTGACCCTTTGTGTGAAAGGGTCAACTCGGTTTGTAAATCTCAGGTCTGGAATTTATCAGTGTAATAAGTAGATGTTTCCAAAATCTGTGTGCATAAGCTGCTAGTACAGTGCTGTGCAGAGGAAGGGTTCCCTCAATCCTACGCCAGAATTTCGAATCAAACTAAATATTGCATTCAACGTTAAGTGTTGACAGTGTTGTGAAACATGTGGAGAGATAAAGTCAGGGGTAAATTGTGAAGTACAGTTTAATAAGTACATACAAACATCCAATATAGATCAAATCCAAACAATGCAATAAATGACAGATAAAAAGCAGATGTATGGGGAATCCTATAAGTAGCTCGACAGCAAACTAATTACTGGCAATGATGGAATTGTCAGGCCGTTCTTAAAGCACTCAAGTGTATAAAATCAAAAGGTGGTTGGTGGGGGAGATGGAGCTAAACTGGTGAAATCATAGAGTATTTGTATACTTATCTAGCAACAATCTTCCTCTCTAGGTGTACTTCTCGTTTAACCTGATTGTGAATCAGGTTCGAGCCGCATGATCTTAGGAAAATGAACCGTGAAAATGGTCTTCCAACAACTGATACTTATTCACTCCAGGTTTTGGCTGTGGCCCCTGAATCCGACTCCTAGCCACATCAAATGGAATGTTAATGAAGGATGCTAGCGTCCCAGAGGACAATCCGATTGTAAACTTCCTTAAGAACTCCAGTCTTGCATCAATTTGCCAAAGGCAAGAGTCCCACTCTTAACTACGATAAAATCAGTGTTTATCTGGAAATAGTCTCTTTCCCAGCACTTGTACTATACAATGAAGTACACTTTCCAAAAGAAAAACAGCTTCAAACTTAACATGCCTTTGCCTGAACATTAATCCTGACCCCCTTATTGAGAAAGAAAATACATCTCCTTATTGCCCCAAACACCACTTTCTGCTGGGAGCAATACGGCTAAGCAGATTTTTTCATCTGGTTTAAGTGTTCTGCTAATACTAATGCATAAGACCAGATGCAGGGCATGGAACTTAGCCCAATTTTATGTTTATTTGGCTCAAGTGTATAGACCAGGGCAATACACAGGTACAAAGCCCCAATGGTCACTAATGACAAATGCTGGTTCCAGTCCCTAAGATGCAACCCCCAACCGACGTGTTTCTATTCCGACAGGAATCTTGGTACTTGTGTAGTTTGGCGGCGCCCATCGCATACCATAAGGCATACGATGGTATGCGATGCGACGCGATATCGCGTGATATTGTACAATGCCAGACAATTTTAAAATTGTATGACATTGTATATGGCATACAATGCGATGCGATTAAACATTGTATAAGCACCCTAATGGGTGCTTACAATGTTAAATGCACCCCCCGCCACCCCCCCACTATAAACGTGAACCCGAAGCGTGGCGAGCGCAGCGAGCCCGCGAGGGGCGGCGGTACTCGTCCTCCGACCTTTTCATACCCCCACTATCCACGTTGGCACG
Source organism: Crinia signifera (assembly GCF_055691185.1). NCBI lineage: Eukaryota > Metazoa > Chordata > Amphibia > Anura > Myobatrachidae > Crinia > Crinia signifera. The sequence continues at coordinate 263,605,556 of NC_139219.1, forward strand.
GAGTTGAGAATAGAAAGTGTGGTGAGCGCAGCGAGCCACCGAGCCCGAAGCGTGGCGAGGGGACGCGGATACCTGTGAAGGCCGCGAGGGGACTCCGATACCTGTGAAGGTATCCGCGTCCCCTTGCGGGGCTCGCTGCGCTCGCCACGCTTCGGGCGCGGTGGCTCGCTGCGCTCGCCACACTTTCTATTCTCAACTCCACGCCGACGTGGATAGTGGGGGTATGAAAAGGTCGGAGGACGCGTACCGCCGCCCCTCGCGGGCTCGCTGCGCGAGCCACGCTTCGGGTTCACGTTTATAGTGGGGGTGGGGTGGCGTGGGGGTGCATTTAACATTGTAAGCACCCATTACAGTACTTAAAAGCACCCTTTAGGGTGCTTATAAAATCTTTCATCGTATAGGGGGCAAAAATCGCGTCGCATCGCATGCGATGCGATTAAAACATTGTGCGATGGAAATCGGGGGCGTTGCCAAAATACACAAGTACCGGAATCTTTATCAAGGCTCAAAAAGAAGTGTGAATTTCCCTAAAATGGTAGCTCCTTATATCCTCCAAAATCTGTGATGATCTCCCGCAGCTGTGCGGGTGGGCATTGGGACTATATCTCCCAGAATACTGTACTTCCGACCTGGTAGTTCCTGTCACGTGGTTCTGTCCGTGATACGTCACTTCCGGTAACGACACTCCCTTGTCCTGGAGCATAATTGGTTGTTACGAACATTAGATGTTTCTATAGTAACCCAAGTTCTTTGGCAATACGAATTACAATGGGGGGTAATTGCCAACGAATATTCAATTATAGCTGCAAATATGAGATTGGAAGGCTCCCTCTGATGTGTATTTACATATTTTGTTTAGTTAATTTTGGCAGAAGACATTTTCCCCAAAAAGTTATCTGGTTACTGACATTTATTAATATATCTCCCCTAACTGCCCTTTAATAAATTCTGATGATTCTAGTATAATGTGAAAAGGGTGCGAAAACACTTTATGGTGAACATACAGTATGTTCATTTAACATACAGATGGAGCCATCCTCATTTAGCCTGTTAATTGGATTAAGTGAGTAATAGGATTACGATGCTAATCCCCTACTGTATTGTTCTATGTATTGTATTGCTGCTGAGAACAATAGGATAGCCACGGTGAGCCACAATCTAAGGAACTAAGTTGACAGGGGCTCCAACTGTAGGTGTTCATAGTGAAACATGTTAGAGTCTGCCACACTATGTTATTATGAGGTAGATGTATTATAGCCTAGTGCAGTGGTTCCCAAACTGTGTTCCGTGGCACCCTGGAGTGCCTCGGAACACCTGTAGGGGTGCCCCAGGTTGGTGGTCCAGGACCAATTCAAAATTATTATGGTCAATGTAATAGGCAAAACCAGTGCTGGTGGCTTCCAATCATAAACTATGTGGACAAACCGAAGCAAATCCTGTTACTCAACTGATCCTAAAGGTGCCCACACACGCACCGATCCCGGCGTGCGTTGTGGGCTTAACTAGCACACATAGCATCGCATCGTATGCCTTGTGCATACGATGTGCATGCGATGCGATGCTATGCTAGAAAAAGCTAGTACAAAAAGTATGTGCAGCACATACTTTTTGTACTGTGCGATGAGGTGCAGCGGGAGCGCGCACCCCATCGTACAGCATCGCACCGCCGGGATCGGTGTGTGTGTGGGCACCTTAAGGATGACACAATTTACTTAATTTAATATATTTTTCTAGATTACTCCATTACATTTTTTGGCCTAGGGGTGCCACGACAAAATTTCTGATACTATAGCGAGCCGTGATTCAAAAAAGTTTGGGAACCAGTGGCCTACTGAGCATGTACCAGATCTCACATACAGCTTGGAGCTGGCAGCCGCCACAGCCAGGGACAGCGCTGTGCCTGCTGTGGTGATGGGGTAATGACATCTGCAGCTTTGGTGATGGGGTAATGACATCTGCAGCTGTGGTGATGGGGTAATAACATCTACAGCTGTCAAAATTGATAGTTGCAAATGTGAGAACAGTCAGTGCCAATGACCGCCCATACATTGCCTCTTCATATTGGCCTGCTACCTTTTAGATAGCAGCACCAGTATAAACAGGGGTGCTGAGTGGCCCTGTCACTGACCACACTTCATACATGGGGGACTGGCACATTCATGCAGTGGGAGAAGCAATATCCACGCACATAGCGGCACTTATATAACTTTTTGCACATTATCTACCTGTCTTATATCTATCCCAGCATTACTATGTGGGACAATGTTTATGAGCATATGTTATTATACGAGCTAGGAGTGCATTACCTGCGAGGTTTAGTTAGCAACATCCTTTTGGTTGCTGTGTGTACCTCTGCTCCCTGGAACACAATCCCAGAGCTACCCTGACAACCTGCAAAAGTTCTAATTTGATTTTCAACAATAACCATTGCACGGTGCATCATATTATATGGATTATATTTACACCCGATTGTTATAAAATAACTATTTTCAAAGCTATATTAATCCAGAGCAAGTGTATGGAGAATGAAAGGATTATCATTTTATCTCTGATATTGTCCAAAACTGACACCAGACCAGTGATTATATGATTAAAAAGCCCTTTTCTTTTTTAAGAGGATCCAGACAATAAAATTGGATTTATATTCAAAGGAGCTTAACTATTCCTCACATTATGAATATATTATTTAAAGAGTGTATAACAATCATCTTAAGGATGATTAGATTCTAGTTACTAACATGCAGCAACATAGTTAGCATAAGTAGGAATTCACTAAGGGGCCAATTCAGTGGCGTAACTATAGCACCGCAGCCCCCGTGGTCGCCGGGGGGCGCTGTGCATATGGAGGTGCCGGGGGGGGGGGGGCTGCGGTTCTATAGTAATCCCCCCGCCCCCCATCCCCCGCATGCTTACCTGTCCGCGCGTCCCGGCTCCCCTCCTGGCTTCAAGCAATGCTATGGAGACGGACCACGATAAAATGGCCGCCCCATAAAGCAGACTGTTCTCTGAAACTGTCTGCGGTAGGGGGGCGGCCATTTTATCGTGGTCCGTCTGCATAGAATTTATTGAAGCCAGGAGGGGAGCCGGGACGCGCGGACAGGTAAGCATGCGGCAATGGGGGGAGGGGGCATGGGGGGCACGCCGGACAGATGGGCGGACGAAGGGGGGGGCGCCTCCCCCATTAACGGCGGGGGGGGCGCCCCAAACAAAGCTACGCCGCTGGGCCAATTTACTAACATTATTTTTACTAGGGTGTTTTTAATCCCTTTTCACATTATTTTAGTTTCATCTGAAAGGGCTTCTGGAGCAGTTTTCGTAAAAACTTGCTCCCATTTCCCATTTTTATAAATAAGCAGATCGCATTTCCCATAAGATGTCCATACACGTACTGATTATACGGTACGTTTTGTGCTAAAATAGCATCACATTGCATGCGTTGTGCATGCGATGCGATGAGATGCGATCAAAAGACAGTACAAAAATTATATGCAGCACGTAGTTTTTGTACTGTGCGTTGAGATGCCGCGGGAGCACGCATCTCATCGCATACATCACACCGGAAAAATCGGTGTGTGTATGGGCACCTTTACTTAGAATGGGAAATGGGATCTGGTCAAATATACAAAAAAAAAATAAAGTTATGAGAAAAAAATTGCATTTGGTCCTGTGATAATAACGGATGGTGATAAATGGGCCCCTTAATATCTTATATCTGCTGATGCTGCACTGAGCTGTGCAGGTCCCTGTGTACGAGAACAAATGCAGTACCCCCAAGCTGTAGGGTGCATGCTGAGGCGAGACACCAGCATAAGCGTTCCAGAGGTCATTCTCAGTATGCTTAGGCTTACTTAGATGGCTGGTGGCTGTTGTGGTGATCCCCTGCTGCACCCTCAAATCTGCTTTGCAAGCAGGTGTATTTTTCTACATATGCCTCCTGCTGCATTAGCATATTTTCAGTGATGCAAATATAGTCCACCACTGTGCAGCTGAAACTAGTTTTTTTTTGTCACCCAGTGCCAGGTGATGTACTTGGCAAACCTCCCAATTCAAATTATGCCACAGTAATGCAACATTACACCACACAGTAATACCCCTTATTTATGTTACACCACACAGAGGTGCACCTTATTCATGTTACATGGCACAATAGGACACATATAGATGTTATGCCACAGAGTAGAGCCCCTTATTATCAATATCCACACATAATACCCTTTATAGCACATTATGCCACACAGTGTACCCCATATACATGTTATGCCACACAATATTAATGGACCTTATATACATAATTCCAAACAGCAATGTGCCTTAAACATTAAACCACATATTGGTAGTACCCTTAAACATTGTGTAACACATTAGTAGTGCCCTTACCCACTATGCCACACAGCAGTTGCACCCTTACACACTATACCACACTTTAAAAATCCCCTCATGCCGCACATTATCTACACCCCCCCCCCCCCATTCCTCCTCCTTCCCCTCAGTAAGTGGGAACAAACATCTGTGGTGGCCTCCTTAGACTATGCATTGTAGCCTCCAAGGAACAGGCTGTCCCTAGCAACATGGAGTACCTGAGTGTAGGAGTGACTGCAGCAGGTACACTTGCCCAGAGGCATGCTGAGTGTTGTCTTACAAGATTGTCATCATCGGGAGCAAGAGAGAGCTCCCCAGCCCTTCTGAGGGGATACCCAATTTAGATGTTGGAACTGAGTTTAGCTGTTGGAGAAGGCGTAACCCTTTGAAGACCACTGCTCTTCAAACGGAACCTACTGCTGCTTTATAGCTAATTGGCTCTATCCCTGGAGCTATGCTAACACCTGCAATAAGGGACATGACAGCTCCTGTCTAATACTACTCAGCCTGTGCTGCAGTAAGCAATGGTACACCTGATGCTGCTGCTGCTGGACTGTGAGATGCAGACAATTGAATGTCAAGAGCCTGACCCTATTCCACCAGCCATTGTCACATAGCAGTTCTGGAGCGCTGGATCTGACACTGGACTTCCAGATCTGATACGGGAGCGCATCACAAAGGACAGTTCTCATCGGAAGAGCTGTCCTTTGCATTACTAATTGCATATATTGGTGCATATACGATATGTGGTGGGATGTGGTTTTTGAAGTACGAATATTACACTGCGATTTGCAGTATATGTGTGATTTTGGCCATTTTTGACCCAAAAAAATCACACATGTGCAAACATTGCATCCTATTACATTTAGCCTGAGGAGTGTGTAGTTTATAATTACAGAATCTGACATAATCTGAATGACACTGATACTGGTAGTATATACACTTACCTCATCATATTGCTCATTCATTCAATCAATCATTTTGATTATTTTCACACAACAGTTTTCTCTATATTTTATTACATTTGACCTTATAAAAACATTCTATTCAATCTATTAAAGGATATATTATAATTTGTTTTGCATGCTGTATCTTTTGCACTATAAAGACAGTAACTTTTCTCTTCTAACTTTGTTCAAGCAGAGAGCTAATAAGCAGCCCATAAATAATAATAGTGCACAGGACATCTCAGCACTTGGAGTTCGGGAATAAATTAGATTATTGAATTAGTTCCTGCCCTATCATTTTGCAGAACTAATCATTTAGGTGACGCCAAAGCGCCACTTTAATATTCTACGCATATGTAGAGGCTGTTAAGTAATGGCAGTGCCTCAGGCTTTAAATAAATTATGCAGGGTGGCTAATTTAAATTGGGCATAGTTAATTACCTATTTAATTTAATATCTGTTAAATTCCTAAATAGGGTGTTCCTAAGACCACAGTTCGTAAAGTTTTGAGCACCTGGGGATATTGTAGTGTATGTTGGGACAAGTAAACCTACATGTGTGGTACTTGCATTGATTTGGAGTTGCTTAACTTTAATCCTTTATGACACTGAGGGCAAGATGCACCAAAATGTAAAAAGTGATAAACTGCCATGTTACATACTGGGTTTAAAAATTACTGTTAGGAGCTTATTGGATTCTCCACATTATCATTTTTTGAAGCTTGGTGCATCTGGCCCTGGGTGTGATTTAGAGTTTGACACCTTCAAAGGTATGCTTAAAGTATGTAATTGTATGTGCTTGCATAGTACAGAAATGCGTATACCATACATGCCTACCCTCTCTAAGACCTAACCTTCATTAGGGTGTGGGCTTGATGACACAGTACAATGAATGACATCACCATGGCCCTGCAGAATAATGATGTCATTTGTATCTCCAGGAGTGAATCCTCAGTCAAAAAAGTCATTAAGTATGGAATATGTTTACAACACAAAAATGTTGGCTCATTTTGTTAATAGTATGTGTTTAAAACAGCATATGTTGTCTATTTTGTTTTGTTTTTTATATGTTTCTTCAATTGGTTAATGTGTGTGATAGGACCACAGGCCACAGGGCATAGAAATTGGATTGGATGTCACTCATTTTTACACCATTCTTGCCTGCAGGAGACACCTGTTTTTTAGGATAGTCCCTTGCATCCCCAGAAGAGACGGCACCCCTCTTACACTGGAGGTACAGGAAGAGTTCAAACTGTGCTAAATATATAACAGATGTGTATCAATTGTAAAAATAATTAATATACATTTAATATAATTAAAACAACATCGTGGACCAAATTACGGAAATAAAAAAAGTTAAAAATGGAAATTGCGTAAAACATCAAATGAAGGTAAACACTTAGTGCAATGACGTAAGCGCACGGATAGTCACCTTTTTGTGTCCGCCAGTACTGGGGAAGTTCAGGAAAGTTTTTTTGAAGACTGACGGAGCCCCAGTAAATGGGGAGGTAAAGTCTTTTCCACTTCTTTACAATGCAAAACCAGGTCCTTTAAGATGGCGTGCCTCCAAGATGAATTGTAGCCACGGTGAGTAGAAGAGGCTTGTGTCTGGGGGTGGATGGTGGTCCACTGGTCCAAATGGCAATGCAGTAGAAACCTCCACTGGGTAATGGTAAATGTCAGACACTTTTACGCTGGATGGGCGTCCTATCCAATAGAAGGTCTGTGGGTATGCAAGAACCTACGGGTTTCGCGACTAAATGCAGCTTTTTCCTTGAAAAAACACATTGATTGCTCCATCCCCTTACTGAAACCTTTTCTCATAGGTCAGTTCCCTGAAGAAGATGAGAGAGAGATGCTCCCAGTCCCTCCCTGTCATCAGTTTTATGCTGATGATGCCCAAATTTACCTCTCCTCCTTTGACCTCTCCCTTTCTACTCTATATAACCTTGTGTAACACTGTCTCTGTGCAATTTCACGGGTGACGGACGCGTTCCCGACAGTCGGGATCCTGACAGTCATTTACCCGACGTCGGGATCCCGACTGTCAAAACGCCGACAGCTGGGTGCCCGACGGCCACCCGCTATTTTCCCTCGTGGGAGTCCATGACCCCTATAGAGGGAGAATAGAATGGCGAGCGCAGCGAGCCCGCAAGGGGCTTTTTTGCGCTCGCCATGCTGTCTGAGTACGGGCAGTCGGGATCCCGACTGTCGGAGCCCCATACCACACCCCAATTTCACATATATACCCAATGCTGCCTATAAAAGTATGTCCGGAACACACTCATAAGCTTTCCTACAATCTTTTGAAAATATTTCTTCCCTCTAGAGCATGGGTCTTCAACCTATGGCTCTCCAGATGTTGTGAAACTACATGTTCCAGCATGCATTGCCACATTTTTTCCTATAAGAGCATGCCAAAACTGTCAGGGCATGCTGGGACATGTAGTTCCACAACATCTGGAGGGCCACAGGTTGAAGACCTGTGCTCTAGAGTCACCATCTCCTATCAAATGTGACTACCTCCTCCCTGGCAACACGACTTTCCCTTTGGGGTGTAGGGAGGAAAAGGAGGAGCCTGGGAGTCCCTGCAGCTGCCTGCAGCAGGATGCTATTGGGTATAGGAGGTGAGAGGGACCCAGGGGGACCCTCTCATCCAGTGCCAGCGGCTTCGCAAAGGGCAGCTATTTTCGCAAGAATTGCCTGACATCATTCGTATAACAAATAAGGCTACAATTGCTTCAATTCTGAACTGAACTAACAAACTGTTCGCTTTGAACTGCAATATACTAACCATTCACTGAGCTGCTATTAATTGCAATTTATGATTATTGCTGTCTATTTGGAGGATTGTTTAGTGTTTTATATATATATAATTGTTTTTTATTATATTTTATATGATTTAATGAATAAATTGTGCTTTACTATCATAGCGCAGTGTTTTTCTCCTTTTTCTTTTCGCAAGAGCTGTTATTTTCAATACTAATCGCATATGTTAATACATATGGGATTAGTGTTGTTGCGATGCAGTGCCGGATGTATTTCACATTGTTAATACATCCGGTCCCCTGTCTTGCATTCCCAAAACCCCTTTATATCCTCTTCACTTAGAAATTGCAGAACAGCATCACCCCTTCTTACTGCACATCACAAATCTCATCAGTTATGCGTGAATCCTGTAATATAAGAAGTATTCAAGGGTATTAATATCAATTTATCACAAATGGGAGTGGTTTTATTATTAAATATTTATGTGATAATGTAGTACACAAGTAAATTGTGTGTCTTTATTAAGGATTGTAGATATTTGATGTATAGTAGTATAGTTGTTGTGTGTTCCAGATTTATCATTACGAAAATCACGTACTTTATCATTACGAAAACCACAGTAAGACCTCAGAAAGCTCCTGTGCTGTCCGTCAGGATGTCCTCTTCCTTATATTAGCAGATCTTGCACAGGAAGGGTTCTCCCTTGTATTTATTTCCATGTGAGCATCTATTTGTCACGATCCGGGTGTTAAAGCAAGTCATCTTACCGGCTAAGTGCCTGCGCAGGCTCAGCTTGCGTTACAAGTTCCGATACAGCCGGCATCCTGAGCGCAGTGCGCCTCCGTGTCAGTCATCCGGCAGTCCTCTCAGCGCTGCTGAGTCTGCGGCTGCGCGGTGCACCACTCTCCTCACCCGCAGTAACAGTATCCTTTGCTCAGCAAATTCCGTGTCCAACGCCATTGCTCCCGGCCACAAGCATGGTGTTCACAAACACACTTTCCGGCCTTAGCCAGACATGGTGGCTGCCATGATGTCAGTCACATGTCTGGTTCCTCCAATCCGGCAATGAGTTGATCTCCCAGGTTACCTGCCCGGACAATCCAGGCCAAGCCATGGGTATAAGTATCCTGGGAGCTCTCATCTCATTGCTAGTGCTTCATTTGTCATCCTGCTATGCAAGTGTTGTCTGCTGGTATTCTCTCCCTGCTGCAGTGTTCCATCCAGGTGCTCCAGGTTGCTGTGTCCATCCAGGCTCACCATCGCCTATGTCCATCCAGGCTCACCATCGCCTGTGATATCGGGTTCACCATCGCCTGTGTCCAAGCCGGGTCTACTGTCCTGTGCCATCCAGGTTCCTCTGTGACATCACCTGCGATTCCACCTGCCGCATACCTGCTTACCAGCTCCAGCCTAGCTCCGATGTTCCACCATCGATCCTGACGGATACTCCGGTTATCATCTCCAGCTGTCTTCATCCATTCCATCTGGATTCCACAGCCCATCTCCATTCCTATATTCATCCGATGTTCCACCATCGACTCATCATCTGTGCAAGTAGTATTTCTTTATCTGTATAGAGACTGCCTCATTCATTCCATCATTCCAGCATACTGCTTGTACCATCCGTCTTCAATAAACCTGTTATATTTTTATCACATCGTCTGCTCTTCTCTGGGTGCACTGTCGTTCTCATATGCACAAGGGTCTCCTACAGCCTGCCCGGTTCCAATACCGATCTAGACCCCTACCAGAGGTCTTTGTCTCACCGACTCAGACCCCTGGTGTGACACTATTTTGTTTATCTTGTATTTACTTTTTTCTACCCTGTCAACCTGACAAATTACAATTGTAATTACAGTGATGATTTGCTCTGTCATAGTTCTGTATGATATTTGTCTAAACGAATCATACAGTAGATCTGGGGTTTCAATGTATGCACAGTGTCTGGAGACAGTCAATTGGTCGAGCAAATATGGTTGACATGCATTAAGTCAACAGGGTCAGGAGGTTGATGGGGCCAAAAGCTCAATAGGTAAAAGGTAGAGAGTGCTTAAAGTGGACTACTATTGGGAAGAGTAACTCTTGCCTGAAGCATCTCAAGCAAAGCAGGTGACATCTCAGGTGCTCGGTAACCCGAATCGGCTCCTAAAAGTGCATGCTGGGACTAATCATACTTTTATAACTTAATCTACTGTACTAATGTGGTTTTGTCTTTAAAACTTTTAATTATCCAGTCTCTCGCTTGTCAGGATTTTATTAAGAGCTTAACAGGTGTAGTTTATATAGGCTCAATTAGTTACTCAATTACGTCCAGCATATCTCCAATTAAAATGCATTCACTTGCCAAGAGATTCAAGTATCTCACAGTATTAATCTGTCAAAAGGGCTATAACCAAACTCTATTCAATCCATATATACATATATCATGTGAGTTTAATGTACTTTTCACTGCAGTAGTGTCGTATTTTCTATACAAACATGTTTACAACAATCTTTTCAGTGTACCATTCTACTTTTATCACTTTCTAAGATTATCCCTAAAATAGGCAAAGTGAAAAATAATATTCAGTGCAATAAACGTCTTTCAGAATACAATGGAATAAGTTATTTGGTTATCTGCAGGGGCACCACAAGATGGGTAAGGAAGGAATTTGGATACAAAGTACCTGGGCCCAGGCCTCTCTTGTACTCCATGATGAGACAATCATGCACCTATCAGCAAGATCTATTACTCCCATCTCTCTCCCTATTCCTTATATTTCTTTCCTTATCATCCTCCCTTCGCTGGTCTTCCCAAATCCATCACAGCATTACAGGTTACTCAGTGGTTGAACTAGTCATAAGGGCCCTTATTCTGATCGGTGCGGCCGGAGCCGATTATGCGGCAAGGACCGTGCGTGCGAAACCCCGCCTTCCATACGGATCGCCAACTCCGTCCGTATGCGGTAAGAAGCTGTCCGAACGGACCGCACGTGTATTTTTCACGGAATACGCCTCCTCCATCTAAGGGAACCTCCCCCATCATTCGATGGTCGCAGACCATGGAATGCAGGACCGAGTGCTCCACCAGCACCCGCAACCTCAGACCACACGGACATTTTTCCATGCAAAAGCAGAGATCTGGGCGGGCAGCTGACATCCGGCGATGTCATATGTCCGCCCCCTACACGTGCGTCACGGCCGCATTACCATACGTACGCCCAGCGTTTTCATGGGAACTCCCATGAAACGCGGGGCGTATACATATGGTAATGAGCCCAAATAGCCCTTCACGCCCCTCTCCACCCCCTGTTCGGAGTGTTCACATATCATGCGGAATTTGGCCGTACGCCCCGCTCGCACATGCGCAGAGACGCCTCTGCACATGCGCAGACACAAAACATCGGCGGGCCGAACGCACGCGGATATATCCGCACCGATCAGAATAAGGGCCAAAGGGCAGTATTCAATGAGAAAAATTCTCCGTGTTTTATGGAGAATTTATGCTTTTTTCGCCTTGGACGGAGCATTTTGCTCTCCAAAAGTGAACCACCCTATTCAATGTGAAATATTCGCCGTCTTTCTAAGTGATTTTCGCCGTCTCTCTCCATGTAGAAATTCTCCATCCTTTGATGGAGAGCTGGAATGTGAACTTTTAAACTAAAAGGTTTTTTTTTTTAATTTTGGTGTCAAAAAATCAGGTTTTTTTTTCTGTGAAGGGGCATGTTATTTTTATTCATGTGCTTATAGCACATGAATATATATTTAATAAAAAAAAAATATTTTTTAAATTTTTTTTACACAGTGCAGCCAGCAGGGGGCCGGAGCGCTCGAGCCGCTCATTAGATATTCATATATTCACTGCACCCGATCGTTAATATGCACGATCGGGTGCAGTGAATACTGGGTCCCCCACTGGCTATAGGGGGGGGCAGCCTGTGCTGCCTGGGTCCCGGGGAGCCCTCCTCCCCTCCACATTCCTCTGGAGCAGCTAGGGAGACTTTAATCTCTCTGGCTGCTTCCGTCCCCCGGCTCCCTGAAAGCTCCCTGCCGCGGACGCTCGTCCGCTGCAGGGGTTAGGACTCGCCGCGAGTGGCGGCGAGTCTTAAATACATTGAATAGTGGGAGCAGGAGGCTCCGGAACAGGGAGAGTGCATGGCAAGAGAAAAAATCTCTCACCATGCACAGAGAATTTTTTTCATTGAATACTGCCCAAAGTGTACGTCACTTTTTAACATTGTCCATAATATAATATAACACTTTTATATTTTATTATTTAGTTTTGACAAAGTGATTTACATATAAGGCATCTTGAGAAAGACCCAAGAGGTTGAACTAGTAGATGAGCAGCTGGAGATTGGAGCTCACAGAAAAGTAAAAAGCCGCCAGACACAAGGGAGCAGTACCGGGGTATATACAATCGCACCCCAAGAGGCTCACATACATTCAAGTGAAGCCTGGGAGAGGTATCCAGATAACATCGGAGCCCCACAGCATACATTTAAAGATCAGCGTCCCGGTGACCCTGCCAGACTGCGAGCGCAGGCAGGTGCTGGCTGGTGAGAGGAACGCAGGCTGTGTGTTCTTTTTGCTCTAAGGATTACCTGTCCCTATCTCCTACACACGATGGAATACTTTATCCAAACACAGGGAAAACCCGAAGGGTCACCACAGTGGCAGTGTGGTGCCTGAAGGGAAGAGTACCAGTGAAGGAGCAGCATTTCCTCCTGCTAAAGAAATCCCACTGAGAAACATCTAAGTGGTAGGAGATTCTGCCCCCGAGAGGTCCGGTGAGCCTATTTTAAAACTTTTTTTCTGCAAGGAACGAGACTGTATACTGTGTTTTATATTTAGTATTTTTTGCAATTTTTTATTCATATCTTTGGGAAAGGTTTTTTACTTATATCTTTGGCAAAAGTTTTTTTGCATATATATTGGCTTCATAAATAAAAAAAATTTTAAGTAAAAGAAGAAAACACTTCTGAAATAATCTGTTATTTTTGAAAACCTGCGAACCCCATATAAAGAATTGCACATTAACCCAGCGCTGCAGATAATCCCTGTTTCTGCATAGAGATTGTCCATTGAAATAATCATTGATTGAATATTTTCACCTGGGATTCAGCAGCTGCAGGGGGAGAGCGCTTGAGACTGTGTGGACTGACTTTTTTAAAGATTACATATAAACCATATTGTACTTTTAAATGTGACCTACAGATGTAGCCACGCTTATCTATCCTGTTGGCCTGCCATCCTGGCTTCATTGTCTGGCCATGAAACTTGTCCTGTTATGGCGCACTAAGGTGTACTATGGTGAAAGCATGCAATGACACTGTTTTGCAGCTGGGTGGCGATCGCTCCAGTATTGAAAACTACAGTACAATGCAGCGGATGGATATGTGAAGTGCAATTGCCATTTACTAACCGCCTTTTCTTCCACTCTACCTGTGTACAGTATGCAGAGCTTATTGTAGCTCCATAAGGGTCTGCTCCCTTGTGGCCTATAGTCTTGGCCTGCCACTGTGTTGTACAGTAATTATGCTACATAGACGCTCATTCAGCCCCAGGGACTCTGTGGGGAAATGTATGCCGAGCTTAGCCTACTCTACAACATGGTGGTAGGCCGAGACTATCGGCCATGACGGAGCCCACCACCACCCAGAAGCATTTACATTAGATACACTTACTTGTGTCACATGTCATAGACTGGTTTTGAAAAATGTCATGAAGGAGCTGATTGGCTGGCTGTTTATCACTCTCCATTTTATCAAGCTTAGTGCTTCTGGCCCAATGTCTGTAAAGTGTGAATATTGGGAGTAGGGTGCACTGGGGCATACTAGAATGAATGCTAAATGAAGGACGATCCCTGGATGTCAAATATTTTAGCTACGCCACCTAATAAAACTTATGGCAGATAGTAAATCTGAAGCACACCATTGTCTATAAAGGGGCCACACATGTGGTGATGTTGCTGAGTGCCAGTGATATGTGCTGAGGGATCTGTCAGGGCCAGGGTTCTCCGGTGAGAACACTGGCGAGCTGAATACAGTTATCATGCATGCATGATCTACATCGCCTGGTGATAGTGATGGGTGGGGCTGCACATCGCTATGGCCCCTACACACAGAGCAACGTAGGGTCATTTACTAAGCGACCTAGTCAAATTAAGTCATATCGCTGAGAAAACGGCATAAAATCACTATGTGTGTAGGCCCATAACTGTGACCTATATAAGTTTAGCAGTGTGTATATTTTAACCTCTGCAAGTACTTTCATGTAAGCTGCTCAGTCCCAGGCCTCCTGCCCACTACAAAATTATGCTCAATGTATAGCTTCCCTTAGATATGAGTAATTAGAAATAAAACCAATACTCTCAAAATACAATGACCTTTACCTTTTTCCTATAATTTTGTTTTATGAGCTTGTACTCTGTAATGTTATTTTGGCTGTACATCCAGACAACTTCATAAAACATTTAGTCAACATAAATCATATATCAAAGATAGGACTGAATATAAATACGTTACTAGCAGATTTCTACTTTCAACTGAATGCAAATAAAATTGTGTACCCAGTTTGTATTATTAATTATGAATAACTGTATGGCTGTAATACAAGTTCAGTTTTCATAGCATACTTAACTATTAGAACTTATATATAAATAGCTCCAGTGGCGTAACTTGAAATTTTGCCCCCCCCTGTAAAAAAGTTTATGGTCCCCCCCCCCCCCCCCTCCTGGTATTTTGGTAAAACAAACAGGCAATTCCGCCACCCAACCAAACACAACAGTTCAAATTCTGATATTTTTTCACTGCACCCTTTCTGAAAAAGATATTAAGATAAGATAAGAAGATAAGAATACTTTATTGTTATTAACAATACATCACAACATTGCACTGTCAAAAAAACTTAACACAAGAACCTACACAAAAAGAAAAAAACATTTAGGGCAATTCCCATGTCACTTTACAGCATTTAGCATACGAACAGCAGTGGGAAAAAAACTATTTGTCATACGCTTTGCACGTGCCGAAATACTGCGATATCGTTTTTGTGATGGCAAAACTTCAAAAGCCTTGTATTTTGGATGGCTAGGATCTGCTAAAATACAATTTGCCTTCTTTAGCAATCTATTTTTGTATAGATCATGGGCGCATGGTAAAGACACCCCGATAATTTTGCCTGCAATTTTTATCACACGATCTAACGCGGTCCTCTCAGCCACGGTGCAGCTCCCAAACCAAACTATGATTCCATAAGTTAAGACACTCTCCACAATGCCCCTATAGAATCTAGTTAGTGTGTTAATGTCGGAGCATACAGCTTTGAGTTTCCTTAAAAAGAAAAGCCTTTGCTGGGCCTTCTTAACCACCGTGGTAGAGTTTAAAGACCACGCAAGATCATTTGAAATGAATAACCCCAAAAATTTAAAAACCTGCACCTCCTCAATAGGCTTATTCTCAATAAAAATGGGAAGTATTGGCCTACCACAACCTCGCCTGAAATCTATTCTCATCTCCTTGGTCTTATTAGTGTTTAAGTGCAGACAATTTTGCCTACTCCATTCAAACAGTCTGCAAACCTCAGACCTATACGCTACCTCATCATCATTGGTTATCAGGCCAACCACAGCGGTGTCGTCCGCAAACTTCACCATCTGCACGGATTCTGAAGTTGACACGCAATCATGCGTGAACAAAGAATATAACAACGGGCTCAGGACACACCCCTGTGGTACGCCTGTGCTAACCAATACCTCGCCGGAGATATGATTTCCGAGCTTCACTACCTGTGGTCTGTTCACTAAAAATTGTAGAATCCAATTACACAGATACCCATTTAATCCCAAATTAAAAAGTTTGGAAACCAACGATTCAGTCAACATAAATCATATATCAAAGATAGGACTGAATATAAATACGTTGCTAGCAGATTTCTACTTTCAACTGAATGCAAATAAAATTGTGTAGCCAGTTTGTATTATTAATTATGAATAACTGTATGGCTGTAATACAAGTTCAGTTTTCATAGCATACTTAACTATTAGAACTTATATATAAATAGCTCCAGTGGCGTAACTTGAAATTTTGCTCCCCCCTGTAAAAAAGTTTATGGTCCCCCCCCCCCCTCCCCTGGTATTTTGGTAAAACAAACAGGCAATTCCGCCACCAATATGCCCACCCAACCAAACACAACAGTTCAAATTCTGATATTTTTTCACGGCACCCTTTCTGAAAAAAATATTAAGTGAAGTAAACTGTGTTTAAATCTAATCCTTGGGGTCAATTATGTGGTAATGGACAGGATTCACTTCTGGTTATACATAATTTACCCATTACATTGGTCATATATAATTTGAATTTTTCCTGGACCACCAAACCAGGGCACCCGAGCAAGTCCTCCAAGGCACCCCAGGGTGCTATGGCACACAGTTTGGGAACCACTGCTCTAGTCTCTAATGTTTTCTGGAGTTGCCTACTGTTGAATTTCTAATTTCCTACTGCAGTGTCTACTGATCATCAAACATTTAATTTTGTTCAGAACATTTTGACACATTTGTTTCAGTAGTAGTTTTTTTTTTTGTCTTTTTGTTAGCTAAGATACTAAACCTATCAGCCCAGGACTGGGACAGAAAAAGGTGAGTTACCACTGTAAAGGTGCAGTAGGATACAGTATATGTTTTAGTAGTACTGGTAGTTATGTGTAGTTACTGATGTTGACATTTCACTATGTAAACCAAACTTGCCTACATTCTTGTCCTCCTCTCTGGGAGAATCCCAGAGACAAGATGCCCATGTGTAGTGTGGGAGGTGGGGAAGGGCATTTTCATGACCAAGCACTGTCCTCTTTTCAGCCAAATGCCATGAGGGAGATAAGGGGGTCTGGGGAGTCCGTGAGACTTTTCCACCTTTCAGGAGCCTCTCTGCCATTTCGGGGGATAAACAAGTATGATGTAGACATGACATATGACAACATTTTACCCATGGCAGCATTTTAAAGACGTCAAAATTTCACCCGTGCCGACATGATAACATTTGACTTTCTGGTGTTGACATAATAAATGTTTACATAGTGAATGTCCACATCCTGATTGCATACCTCCCAACTGTCACGATTTTGGAGGGACAGTCCCGATTTTCGGGTCCTGTCCCGCTGTCCCACCCGCGGCAGGCATTGTCCCGCTGCGGGGGGGTGACAGTTGGGAGACCCCCAATCTAGTAGAATAGACGCTGTGCGCATGCGCACAGCGTCTATTCTCGTATGAAAATGAGGTCGCGGCTAATTAGCATAAGCCGCGCCCTCATTTGCATACGCCCCGCGCGAGTGTCCCTATTTCATACAGACAGAAGTTGGGAGGCATGTGATTGCTTAGCAGTGACTTACAGTGAAATAAGGCAGTGCTAATTATGTAAAACTGGCCATACACTTATATGATTTTGGTATTTTTCACCTGCCTCCGACACCTCGGACTGAGAAATCAGGGGATTAGTGCCCAAATCGTATGTGCCTAACCTGTGCACATTGGAACAGAGCCGGCGTTTACAAGTTCTGCACGTACAGTGCTGCAAGTAAGGGGGTATGGCGTACCTTTAAGAAATATGTTGCAGGCAGGGGCGGATTTAGGGGTGAGGGTGCCCGTAGGCACAAAAATAATGGCTGCCCCCCTGCCTAACTGTATTATTTTTATTGATTAGTTACAAGTCCTCATTTGATGATTGGCAATGTAATAGAATAATAAAAAAAGCCACCAACTGTAACATATTTTTTATTTATATTATGTATACATATTTACTAAGTAGGACAACTTACAGGGCCAGTATATGCATGTCCTATCCATTTACACTCTATTCAAGATGGAACCTGGTGCAACCTGGTGCAGTACAGTGGAAATATTTTGCAGTTACTGGTACATTTCAGGCTGACAGTACTATCACAGGCATCCAAGTGCCGCCCCAAACATGTGCCGCCCCTAGGCACTGGTTGCAGGTACTTCATACCACGTAACCCCTGATCCGCTGTCATTTCCAATTTCATTTAGTGTTTTTTAACCGCTGACATTTTAATTTAGTTTCTTTTTAAAGTTCCTGCCATAGCCCGTCCATCCGGCACAAGGATAAAGCCGGGTGAAGAGAGAATTAGATTTGGGTGAGTTATTTTGTTTCTGTGCAGGGTAAATACTGGCTGCTTTATTTTTACACTGCAATATAGATCTCACTTTGAAGTAAACCCCCCCCCAAATCTAATTCTCTCTGCACAAGTTACATCTGCCCCACCTGCAGTGCACATGGTTTTGTCAATCTAAGAAGGATTTTGTCAGAAAGAGTGAACTAGAATAATGCCCATAATGTGTAATGGGCATAATGGTGTGTGTCATAATGTGTAAGGTTTATTACGGTGTGTGGCCATGCCCCTATTGTCATGTAGCCACACCCCTAGTTTCATATGACCATGCCCCCTCATGAAACACGCCCACTTCTGGTGCTAAGAAAAAAATTATACTTGCGCCACTGTGTACTTAGGATTTGTTAGATCCCTTGCTGGGACGGCATATGATTTATTATATGGGAATGGAACGCATACGACTTATCACATTGCATCCTGGTGCCCTCCCCGGCGGCCAGTATCGAAAGTATGTGAGGGAGGAACACAATACTTCAAAATAGTATATGGGCACCTGAAGGCTTTATAAAAAAAATATGCCCATTAAATACTGTAGGGCAGCAAGGGGCAGTAGGAGGTAATTTTCCAGTGGCTCCTGAGGAAGCCGGACAGCAAACATCCGGGGAAACGCGTTGAGCTATTGAATTATCTACCATCTTCCATCTCTTCAAGTGATGTCCCCTCTCCCACAGACGTCCATCATCTCGTAATATTCTATTGGATTACAAATTCTATATGGGACTCAAGCCAAGTTCCTAACCATCCAGCAAAATAGGAGAAGACGCCAAATAGGGAGAATCACCTGCACCCCCTTAAAGGGAACCATCACACGGGACTTCATCATCACTCTTTTCCTGGTGCTTCCATCATTCACACCAGAGTACTACAGATGGTAATATATCATTAACTCTATTTCATAAATTCCGCACATGTGGAGCTCCGCAATACCATTTAAGCATTCTGTGCTCATTTTAATCTTATCATTCATTTTATGTGTTTATTATTTTTCTTGATTGTTTTTATATATGTATAAATAAATTTGTGCAATATTTTTGAGATACCGTCTGGTCTTCCTAATTATTCAGCCAGCGCTGGCACATTCTTTTTTCTTCATACAATTATTTTTGGGTCTGACAACCCAGTGCCAGCAGCTGTTGATAGCGCACCACTCACCTCCTTGCTTGTTGTTCCAGTGGCATAGGCCTGGTATAGGCCAGGAGGAGTTGCAAGGTGCAGTATGATGTGATTTTGCAGTGGCAAGAAACAGTGGTTCTCTGTCACACCAATAGACTCTAGACCAGGCCCCCTTTCTTTCTGGATTTGGGACTACACAGTCCACTGCTGATGGTGGCCCTAGTTATGTTCACAAGTCAGATGTCTCAAGCAGGTGCTTAGTAAATGTTTGATATTTACATTGTTGGTACATCTGTATTGGTTTAAAAATTACAATCTTGAAAGGGCCCCTGCCGAAAAAAAACACATTGGCCTCCACATACTCCGCACTGAAGGGTCACCCCTTTATCACCAGTAGAAGTGTTCATCTGCTGGAGGAGACAGAGAGATGCAGAACAATCGGGAGCAGATAGATGAAAGGTGGTTAGGAGGGGGTAGATAGATGCAGGGCAGTAGGGAGGGGATAGAGAGACGCAGGGCGGTAGGGAGGGGAGAGATGCTAGGTGGTGGAAAGGGGACAGAGATGCTCGGCAGTGGGGAGGGGACAGAGATGCTCGGCAGTGGGGAGGGGATAGAGACGCAAAGTGGTGGAGAGGGGATAGAGACGCAAGATGATGGGGAGGGAATAGAGACGTAAGGTGGTGGGGAGGGGATAGAGATGCAAGGTGGTGGGGAGGGGATAGAGAGACGCAAGGTGGTGGGGAAGAGATAGAGAGATGGGCAAAAGGTCGATATTGGGAATAGACATCGTGACGTCTTACCTGCAGACACTGGGCAGGATGTTCTAACATCCGCTGCCCTGTATCGCTGGGCATTGCATTATTAATAACCACATATGCTCTAACATATGCAGAGAAGGGCAAGGAAAGTATATGTTATGGGCGCAGGTAGTGTGGTGTGGGCCACTTAGACCCAATTTCACACCCTGCACAATTGTAGATACACCCATGATTGTAACATGGTTTTTCTAGGTGTAAAGTTATTTTTTTTCTTTGCATTACTCCTAACTCTGAATTATCCTCTGTGTATATATATACTTTCTAAGGACAGCTGTTAAATGCTAGCGTTGCACAGCATGGGTTTTTACCACCTATTCTCAGACCAAATATACCCATTTCTGTAGTACATGCAAGGAGATGGGCCATAAAATGAGTTTCCCCAATGTACCTTTCATTCCTCGGCCTATCACTGATTATACAGTATGTAGTTACAATCAATGTATTTCAGAATAAGCGATGCTTTATATATGTACAAATAAATGTTTATTGAGTCGGAACACTGCAGTTACAAATAATTTATAGCTCCCTTTAGTCTAGACCTCAAGGGCAATGAATGGGCACAGGTACTCGCAATGTAGATTAGTAAACACAGTAGACACGTCTGATGGGTGTAATGTTCCGCTAATGCAGTTTTCTGGCTTCGGTTCCTGTAGAATGATTTATATTGCCTGAATGATATGGTGTCTCTCATGCACAGCCAATAGGAAAATTAGAGGAAGCACATGACTAAAATCTAAACAAGAAAAGTACTATAGCAATCAATAAATTGTTTTCTAGACATAAATCTGTTGCACAGGGAAGTATAAAGGTATATACACTGTGATAAATGTGCCCTGAATGAAACCTCTGAAATAGCCAGCACCAGGCATAATGTCACCTTCAAGCACTACAATCCAGCGAAGTCACCTGATAGCACAGAGGTGTGCCTGCCATTCTGCTGCCAAGGTGATATCTCATATCACATAATCATTACATTTCTCTGTTACTATTTATGTTCTCATCTGCCGCTATAAAAGATTTATTTAGCTTTACTTTGTATTTAGTATTGTATAATGACAATCCAGGTACCTGACTTACCCTCAATGCCTTTTGATACATTATATACTGTAGCTTTGCCCTGAAAACTGAGGCATACACAAAGGCCATTATATAGATATACAATATATATATAAATCTAATACTGCCGGCACTCACCACTCCTGGATCAACTTGCTCCGGTGCCAGAGAGAAAAATTATAGCAAATCAAATTCACAAACTGGGAATAAATGGCACTCCGAGATGGACAATTGCAATAAAAATGTCTGTATTGGTGGTAACAGGTAATGTTTAGGGTGTGAACCCCATCTTCAGACCCCACCTACAGCAAATATGAACCCCAACACCCACTACACTTATACCTACCAGCCACCACAATCTCCCAGGGCATCCAGATGCCGCCCCACCGCCACCGGAAGTCGAAGTCAACCATCCATCTACATTCCATATACCCAGAAGGAGGGCATAGAGATTACCAGCGGACGGGTTGCATGCGCAGATGCGCCTCCATGGGAGTTAGCGGCCAGATAATATAACTAGTGATGTGCAGGTTCAGATTTACCCAGATCTCAAAACAAGATCTTAGTGGCTATATGCTGTCACATGTTTTTGCTCCAATGTCCAATAAGATCCTGTTTTGAGATCCGGGTAAATTCCAATGCCCTTTTATCTCACTCAGTATGGTTTATGTGTCAACATTTAATAGCCGCACGTGATATGTAATAGCAATGGTCCGTTCTGCGACAGATAATGTTATTACTAATGAAAATACTTCCACTATGCACTAAGTTCATTTGTTCCTTGGGCCTGATTAAGTACCAATTGCTAAGCAACGGTTATTCACTGCTAAGTGAGCTGCTTAACGTCGCCAGGCCGAATGCCCGACACCCCGCCACCGAGGGGATGTGTACACGAACAATTCTTGCATGCGTCTGAAGTGAAAAGAAATCATTCGATGGTCGCTGACCATCAAATTATTTCTCTCCCCTTCGGTAATAAAAGTCAGTCAGAACGGACTTTTATTTCCATAGGAGAGCGCCGAAAAGGGGGCGGGCACTGACATCATGTGACTTCAGCCACCTACCCCCGAGCAGGCATAGGCCCGCACGCTTTCCCAGGGGAAAACCCAGCATATTCATAGGGACGCCCATAAAATGCTGAGCATTCCCCTGAATTTGCCCCCTGCAAGCCCCCCTCCCTCACCTACCCATGTGAACACCTCAGTGAGTTTGCTACTCACCAAAGGGGTAAGCACAGGGGGATGCATATGCGCAGGCCCGCCACCATCGTTTTGGGGCCAAATTTGCCCCTTCTGATCGGTACAGAATCAGACCCCTTGGGTGTGAATGGCAATAGCCTACATTTTTAGTTTCCGTCCCTTTTAAACCATTCAACATATTTAATGTAGGGATTAAAGATTCATCCACTGTATTAAAGCAAATGAGTATAAACTGATCAGTAATTCCATGATAGACATTCACCGGCAGCTAACGATGGAACCAATCGTTTATTTAGCTTCCTCATGAGTAATATTTTTATAAGCAGCATCTTTCATTTTCTCCTAGTTTGAACAATTTCGTTACCATCTGTTATTCTGTATAAACCAGAAGGTTATTGTTTACTCTGACCTCCCTTATTTACTTCACCATCACATCATGTTAGTATACAGAAGATGACTGATGTCCCTCTGGAATACGCTGTTCTTTGAGAAGAAGGTCAAGGACATCATCACAACTGGATTAGAGGTTCTGAGACTTGTACACTGGACCCCACTTATTGGCAGAAAAAAACAACAGTTTCTACACAAATCATTTCCATCATTTGTGATATTACAGTTATTCTGAAACCACTTACCTGTATATCCCTAGGCTTGTTTTATATAATGCTTACATTAATATATTGTTTGTTTCAGAGCACTGGACTTTCTTTTGCTGTTGTATGCCCAGTGGTGTTAATTGTCCTGGCAGCAGAGTTGGCCACTGGTAAGCAATTGGTTTGGAACCATCAATGTTTTTCACTCACTGAATTTTCAAGTCGATTTCAGAAGGGAGTTGCTGGCAACCATTACCATTAGGGGTAGGAAGATGGAGGGGATTACATTTACTAGGCTAGGTTGTCCACATGTAACATATTTATTCCTTTTTCCAAACAGGACTTTCCAGGATAAAGAGAAGCAGCAATTGAGCTGATCCCAACCGCTGCAGGAGTGTTATAAAATGTTTATCGGCTAATGCTTCTGTATTGTTACTTTGGTACTGCAAACACACCTCTACAATTGTCAGCCACTTACCCGATATTGGTAGAATGGGCCAATGATTGCACAGATGTGTACCCAACTTAACTATTAATTCAGATAGTTTGTTTTACCTTTGTTTAACCACAATACCAGTTTAAAGGCCCTCATACATTATGTTGGCCCGATTTCACCTGATTCCAGTGGATAGGGCCAAGAAATTATGTGAAATCAGCCCTAATTGCACATGTATGACATTTAATCTCCGACTGCCTCCCTGCCATAGGCGAATCTAAGGGGTGGTCCGGGGGTGCACCGGACCACCCATTAGACATAATGCCTATCTATAAAGTGCTGACAGCCAGGCAGAGAGCTGTGCATTGCCCGGCTGTCAGATTCAGAGAGCAGAGGGACAGTGCGTGGTTGGCACCGGCGCCGTGGCTTTTTTAAATTTTGCATTGCAGCCAGCCATTCAAATCTCACGGTCCGGGAACCTTTGCCACTCCTGATTGGCTGCCGGATCGCCAGCTTCTATTGGCTCGCAGCGCAGGACCGGAGACCACACTGGGGGGGAGAGCGGCACCTGATGCGTGTAGTCCAGGTGGGCAGATAACCCTCCCCCACCCATCCAGTGTGTGATTCCCTGCCCTCCCTCAAGCCCAGCTTACGATGAGCTCCTTCATCCAGCGCAACTTCAGCCTAGTGCAGCGCCGCACCGAGGCCTCGGGAGAGGGCAGCTGAGGGGCTGGACGGGGACAGGGAGCAGGAGGATGAGGACAGGGCCGGGGACAAGGAGGACAGGCTCATAGAGGAGGTGCTGCTGCTGGTCTACGCAGGTGCATGCTAATTGAGCTGGCGTTCAGAGGACGGATTTCACTGGAGGCTGGTGGCACATTGACAATGGGCATGAAACCCCCTTGGCATCGATTATGAAGCCCCTGGCATCAAGCATGTAACCCCTGGCATTGAGCATGTAGGTAAGGGGCACTTATGTGATATAATATGTAAAGGGAATAATGTGTAATGGGCATCATGGTGTGAGGCACAGTGTGTAATGGGCATTTCAGTGTGTGGCCTTATGTGTAATGGGCATTATGGCGCATGACATAATATGTAGTAGACATTACAGCTTGCAGAATAATGTGTAATGGACATTATGGTGCGTGACATAATATGTAGTAGGCATTACAGCTTGCAGAATAATGTGTAATGGACATTATGGGATGCAATAAAATGTGTAACGGGGAATATGGCATTTGCTATAATGTGTAACGGACATTATGAAATGCAATATAATGTGTAACTGGTGTTACGGCATTTGCTATAATGTGTAACGGACATTATGGAATGCAATATAATGTGTAACAGGGAATACGGCATTTGCTATAATGTGTAACGGGCATTACGGCATGCAGAATAATGTTTAACGGCCATTATAAAGTACGATATTATGTGTAAGAGGCATTACGGCATTTTCTATAATGGCCATTACGGTGTCTGGTATAGTGTGTAATACCACGCCCCTTTTGTGAGACCATGCCCATTTTTCAGCACGTGGCTTCACCGCACAAGGGTCCCTGCTCCGTGTTTAGTTGGATCTGGGACCACCCATTATCATATTCCTAGATTCGCCTATGTTCCCTGCAGTGGGGAATGGAATTGCATGCGATACATCACATGTAGAAGGACCTCATGCGATGTATATCGGGTCGGTCAAAGGGGATCAGATGCCACTTCATCCCTCTGGGAAGTCGCATAGTGTATGGGAGCCTTAGGATAGGTACAGTACACACCTTTACAATCATCTGTCAGATCTTTCAATTCCTTTTGTGTCATATATTGAATGCATAGGCACCTATGAGCATGTTTTCTATAAAGAAACCAGATTACATTTGAGATCTGGTTTTATGGGTGTCCTAATATTCATCAGATGCTAACTTACAATATCTGACGGACCTGGAAGTGTATACAGACCATCATTCTGTCCAATATTTGTGCTGCTTCTGTAGTCACAACCTGTTCAGCAGATGGTTTCACGGGATGAGGTTGACAAATGAAATGGAAGATTGTGATAGTGTATATACATGCAACTGCATGTTCATCTGGTCTTTTAATTGTAAATTGTGAGAAGAATCACATCTCAAGTATGAGTGTACAAATATCGTCCTAGCTTTAGTAGACCGTTGCCTACTATTGGGCCAGATGCTCTAAGCTTCAAAAGTGATAAAATATAGAGTGATAACAAACCAACCAATCAGCTCTTACCTCACATTTTTCAAACACAGTCTGTGACATGG
Organism: Crinia signifera; assembly: GCF_055691185.1. NCBI lineage: Eukaryota > Metazoa > Chordata > Amphibia > Anura > Myobatrachidae > Crinia > Crinia signifera. Next base: position 263,631,288 of record NC_139219.1, read on the forward strand.
CAGGCAGGAGCTGATTGGCTGGCTGTTTATCACTTTCCATTTTATCACTTTTGAAGCTTAGAGCATCTGGCCCATAGTCTTTTTAACTACAACTACATGAAGCTGGATACACACCTGTAAAATCACACTTTGAATGCAATAGTACAGTTGACTATACTCCAATCAGAAGTAAAAACCACAGTGCTGATACGCACCTATACCATACTTCCATCCCAGGCTGCCAAAATACTGAAAGAAAATGTGTGTACCACCATACAAGCTTTCTCGATTCCAGATTGCCCTCGTGGTGGGTCGACCTAAGATTAGCATAATGGACTGGGATGGGGTGTAATTACAGGAGGCACCTGGAATTACCACACAGTTTTCTGAACTAGTGCTGAGTTTTAAATACATTTGCTTGTTTCACAATCCATTATGAGTTTGGGAAGAAGGAAGGTTTGTGCTTGTATTCTTGCTGCTATGGCAACAACAATGTAAGTTATCAGAGGAGTTTCTGGAGCTAGGCATGGCTACAGAAGCAACCCCATACACTCCAACATGACCATTCCATTAGGTACAAAATGCTCTGTTCCTGGACTTCCCTGCCAGTGGCAGTTACAGAGGTTGGACTCTAGCACAGTCCAAAATTTAAAGAGGGGGAGTCACATCAACTGCCAGTGAGTCCAAGACAGTGATGTTTAGAGTGGCTGTAGGTGCGGCTCCCCTTTTTGAATTTTGGACTGTGCTGCAGGCTCACCTCTCCAACTGCCACTGGTAAGGAAGTCCAGGAATAGAGCATTTTGTACGAAATGGAATGGGTCATGTTGGAGGGTATGGAACCCTGATGACTTCAGGAATTTATTACGTATGGGTGACCCATTATGCCAGGAGCTTCGCTGTCTGGCCACCCCACTCATAGAAATGGAGGACAACTATATAATGAGGCTAATTTATTCTGAGAAGAGATTGGTAGCTTCTGTATGCTGAGCTATCTGTCTACAGGGAGAACATTGAAATCCTACAAAAAAATAATCAAAGGTGCATGTACACTCCTTTGCATACTTGCCTACTTTGTTTTCTCCTCTCCAGGAGAAGCTTGGAGAGAAGACCAGACACTGCTACCAGGAAGGGTGGAACCAGGCTGATGTCACCAAGCTCCACCCCATGCCACTTAGATGCGTTAATGCGCAGGTTCATGGATTGAGGGAGGGCTAAAATGATGTGAAGTTATGCAATTCATGTCAATTTAGCCCCACTCCTTTGCCACCGACCCGCAAAATCCAGGATTTGGTGCAGCAGGGAAGGGGGTGCTGGGGCAATGCCTACCTTCCCAGGGGACCGGGGGGGGGGGGGGGGGGGGGGGGGCTGATTTTTGGGAGCCTCCTGGCCATTCTAGGAGGGAGGAGGGTAGGCAAGTATGCTCCTTTGATATCTAATAAACAGTTCAAAATTGAAAGAACACACCAATGATTGCATAGGTGTGTACCCAGTTTCAGCCTAAAAGATGTTGCTCTAAAATATATCATCTGTCTCTCTTCATCTCGATTCCAGGGAAAATGTGTCTGTCATATGTTCATTTTTATATGTTAAAGAGATGAACCATGACAATCTGGTTTAAAATTTTAATGATCTAACTCAGCCATGGATTTTTCTATACAGTATGTGATTTTAGGAAGCAGTCCCTCAAGAAATCTGCAGCACACAGGTATTATTTTAATAGATTTAAACATATAATAACAACTGACTGGAGGACTGTTTGCAATAATTGCTATTTCTTCATTGTGCACAGCCTGCTTCCCAATAGTAATGTATTAAAATCCCACAATGGGAGCATGGGGACTTTTTGTCAAATTAAATCATTATAACCTAGTTAGCTTTCTTTCATCATTTTTCTGAAATAGCTGGTGCAATTTTCTTGCTCTAATTGATTATATTTCAAACAAGATTTCAAGAATAAACTCGCAGTCAGGGTCAAGGATGTGCTGGCACAGATGGCTGTGAAGTCTGAGGAGCTCTGCAGGTTTAATCCGCACAGATGTATTATCACCGTTTTATAGTGTTTGCTTATCAGCACAGTTCTGTTTAGATATACAACAGTCAGTAGCAGAGGTACATTTGGAAAAGCAGCAGTTCAGCAAAGTATTTCCACCTCACTTTCTAATGTATTTGTTGCATCTACAACTCGGGTCAGATTTACACTGTTTTTTTTTTGCATACATGTCAAAAGGCCCCCATACACTAGTGAGATTTGGTCCAATCTGACACAATTCCGACGGATCGGGCCGATAAATCGGACCAAATCTCTTGTATTTGACATCCCACGGTCTCGTACACATAGGATCGAGTCTGGAGGTCGGAAGGGCTGCACATAACATTTGATTTCATGTGCAGCCCATGCCAGGCGGGGGACACAGAGCAGCCGGGGGACTACTAGAGGTGGCGGCCGAGGAACGCACAGAGGTGGTGGCCGGGGGATGCTGCGAGCCACCGTTGTTACCACACAGGCAGGCAGGGGAAACCAGGCAGCAGGTGCAAAACCCAAACAAATGAATGGGAAGCCACTGATTGGCTGAAAGCTCTCTCAGCCAATCAGTGATTGGCTGAAAGAGCTTTCAGCCAATTAGTGGCTTCCCATTCATTTGTATGGGTTTTTTGTATGCAGCGGCTCCTGGATCCAGGCTCCCCCGTCGACTGGTTGCATTTCCTTTGCCCTGCTCCTGGCTCAATCCTGCTGCGTCTCTTGCAGCCCATCCCCTGGCTCTCACTGTGCCACCCCTGTTCCCTCCTCCTGCAGCTCCCCGTGAATTTACATGTGATAAATCACATATGATTTATCACATGTAAAAACTGGCACATCAAGTGCCTAATCGTATATGACCTGTCCCGGGGAGCCCTAGACAGGAGAGAGACAGAAGCACATGACCACAGAAGGTCTTCTTATCTGTGCTTGTGTGCACTCATCTATAGCATGCTGTTGTTGACTAGGGTAAGACTTTTTTCTACTAATTTGTCTTTAGTGAAACACATTAGTTTAATTAGAAGATCTGGTGTCCATTATGATTTGGCTAAGTAGTTCCTGAAAGTTGAAGACAGTCCAGTGTTCACAATAAAATACATTTAACACACAAAATACATAACACATACATAACATAACACATACATAACACATACAAAATACATAACACACTTACTGTATATACTTAGGAATGAATTCATACAATATCAAATTGCATTTGGACTTTATTGCATAGGCACCACATTTTTCATATATATTGTGCTGAGTGAGAAGAAAATAAATATCACAGCTTATATATATAGGTGCAAACAAGAAACCCCATATCACAAACAGCAATGTTAGTATCAATACTTGCAATACTACTCAACACATATTGTTACTAGTGTTATAGAAAGATCAAGCAACACTATATACTTCCTTTAGCATCCACTTCAGAAAACACCAAAATGCTTTCCATTCAATTGCAGCATGGCCTGGTACCTGTAGTTAATTCATCTGCTCAGTGCACATACAAGTCCCAACTCATCTAAATAAAAATAGGGTCCTGTCCTAAAATTCAGCAGTAAAATTGAACCAAGCCATAGCTATTGACAGATGTGTTGTCTCGTTTAAACCAGGAATATCTACATCACACATAGCCTGGGGTATATTTACTAACGCTTTTAAAAATGAGAAGAGGTGATGCTGCCCATAGTAACCAATCAGATTGTGTCTATCATTTTCTAGAATGCAATTGTGAACTTATACTAAAAAATTTGATTGGTTGCTATGAGCCTAATCACGACTTTTCATTTATAGAAGCTTTAGTAAATTTGCCCGAAAGACTCTTTCAGCCATAATGCTGCTTTGGCTGTTTCTGTAATAGTCATACAGTGTATTCCAACCATTCCACCTCAGTAAAAAAGAAGGTAACTGTTGCTTGGTTTGTACTTGCCCAGCTGATGGCAGCACCTGCAAATACAGTAGGTATCTGGGGTAGGATTGCAATTTAGGAGTGATTCAGTCCTACTCAAAGTGGGCTGATTTTGAGCCATCGTCCGATGGCAGCATTTTATGGGCATGTCGATGCCTGCTTGGAGTGGGCGGCTTATGTCACATGACAGGTATGCAGTAAGTTTCTAATGCACAAAGTGTTCACAAGACTATGCAAAGTTGCATGTGCTCAAACCACTTGGTGAAGCAGCTGGACCAGTCAAAACAGGTATGTCTACTACATGCTGAATGAAGATCTCCACAGCATCTTGCATTTGATTATGGGAAACACTAAGAAGTCACAGGGGGCTAGGTCTGGACCTTACGGCAGGTGACAACGCTCCTGGATGTGTTCATGGGCCTCAAAATACACCGCTTTCTTGGACTTGCGGACAGGTGCTTGTCATGATGGAGAAGTGCACCATGAGATATAGTTCTTGCTCTTGCGGCAGGAATTAGTTGGTGAACCAGTCCACAGTGACAGTGCACTGCTGTACGAAAGGTACAGTAGCTACCAGACTTCCATCTGCTTGGCTATGCTGTGCTCATGCAACTACTGTGGCAGAGGCACCTCCAATTGGGGTCCACTGGGCTGACTGCTGTTTTGTTTCGGGATCAAAACCGTAAATCTAGGATTTATCACCAATGATGATCTCCCAGAAAAGTTTAAGTGAGTGCCATCAACCTAGCCAGTCTCTGCTCTCGAGTCAGCTGATGCTACACTCAGGATGTAAAACAACATTGGTACTTATGTATTATCTGGGCTCCCATGTTAAATGCACCCCATTTTTTCATACCCCTACTATCCAACTACACATGGAGTTGATTTTATATAGTGTGGCGAGCGCAGCGAGCCACCGTACCCGAAGCGTGGCGAGCGCAGCGAGCCCCGCGTGGAGACGCGGTCTCATAAGAAAAACAGGAGCCCAGATATTACATAAGTACCCTGGGCCACAGTCATCTGGAGTCCAATTCAACTATGACCAGCAGGGCAGAAACTATTTCTTTGGTGATGACATACACAGGTTGCTTGCAGCACTCCTCATCTTTCAGTGACTGTCTCCCATGCAAAACTTCTGCAAACCACTCAAACATGGTGGTTCAGGATGGCACTTCTTCCCCAAAAGTATTTAATACCCCTTTTACACCGTGGGAAAAACCTGGGTTTTTGCCTCGTGGACAAGGGTCAGTGTCGGTGTAAAAGGGGTAGCTGAAAAAAGCCACAGGCCCATTTCCCAGCGATTTCTACCCTGGTCCTGACCAGAGTGGAAGAGGGAGAGGACCCGGGTGAGGGGCAGTGTAAACGGGTATACCGGGTCATCATTCCCGGCTCCTGTTTACAGCAATGTGGGAGCCCAACCTCCTGACCGCAGTGTCCTGCGGTCATTATGGAGGTTGGATGGGGGGTGCACACAGGCTCCGCTGCTCTCTGCTGTACTGTGCAGACAGCAGCGGAGCCAGGGAGGAGGTGAATGGGTGCCTGTGTGCGGCATCCATTAATCTCGCGGAAGGGGTGGGCTAGAGGTGCACAGAGGAAGGGGGCAGCCCAGCAGCTTACCGCAGTGCTGGGCTTGCCCACAGAATGGCGATCGGCAGTCCCGGGGCTTGGAGATGATGTCACCTACAAGCGCCACCCCCGTTTACACTGCAGGTCAGCACCACGGTGTAAACGGGAAAAATCCCGGATCTGACCTGGATTGGAACTGAGTTCCGAATACCGGGTCAGATCCGGGATTTCGCTGTAAAAGGGGTATTACAGTGAGGTAAAAGTCACATGTTGTCGCATACAATTCTTGTAGTTGTAGAAGATCATGGCTCTCCAGTGGCCTCCCTTCCTATATGACTTCTTTACCTAGTTCTGTTTTATTATTGTTATTTCCAATTGCTGAGCAAAATCAAATTTGATATATATAAGAAAATGTAACGTGCAGAGAGAGTTAGATTTGGGCGAGTTATTTTGTTTCTCTGCAAACACACTGCCCACCAAAGCCGAACTCTCTCAGCACATGTTGCATTTGCCTCACCTGCAGTGCACATGGTTTTGCCCTGCAATCAGGTCTGAATTAGGCCCAAAGTTTATCCAGTCTAAAACCAATCACTATCTATACTTCAAGTGGAAAGAGAAAAAGCTATTCATCATACTTGTATGTAGATGACTACTAGCACGAGAACCAATTAGCTGATGTCAATTGACAAGTTCAAACTCAAAGACATGGACAAGAGTGCCAAATGCTGGGTTCAGGGATCATTTAAAATCCAAGTACTTGGACATCAGAATCATTAAACAAATTCATGATGCCATGTAAACTAGAAGGTTCTGTACATTATTACGCCCCAGGTCACTTAGGCTCCTCGGCCATAGTTCCATTGTCAGACTCTACCATTACATAACACTCTTTATTGTCCAGGGTCTCGCTGCAAATACAGTTTTTTTTGTTTGTTGTACTCAACACATTGACACGTTGGGAATTGTACTGTGTATCCATTTTCCAGGACATTGATGACAATAAGATTGGTTCCTAGATTTGGCACAAATAATGAATCTTGTATACCTGATTTAACTTTCATTTTTGTAGCAAAAGTCATTTTCCTATCCATTGTGGTATTTAGGACTTTTTCAGGTTTTGAGACAACTCTTGTTATAACTGTGCACTTTGACCCTTGAATCCATGTACCAACAATTTTTGAGGTGACAGTCTGCTTAATTCAACACTAATTCATTCCGTCCATCATGCTTATGTGATGAGGTAAAAACTGTTTCATTTGCCATTTTGCCATGCACTCTGACCAGGGCTGGATTAAGGTTTATGGGGGCCCTGGACAAAAAAAGGTTTGTGGGGCATCATCCCCCCCCCCCCCCCCGGACAGAGGCACCATTCCCCCCCCCCGCCCCTCCGACAGAGGCATTACTACCCCCAACGGTTGTATCATCCCCCCCCCCCACATACCTGGGCAGTGTGGGGATCCGGGCAGCTGGGTCCATGTAGTGCTGGCGGGCAGAGGACCCTGCGGCAGATAGTCAGTCTGCGGCAGGGTCCCTGGGATGGATGGAAACTAGTGCTAGTGTCGCTGACTTCACATACGCCGCAGGGACCCCCTGCCCACCAGCGTTAAAAGGACCCCGCACTGCCAGACCCAGCTGCCTGCCACCCACCCGCCGGCGCCACCACAGCAGTGGGATCTGGGGGCCCCGGGGCGACTGCTCCTGTCATCCTGTGACTAATCCGTCACTAACTCTGAGTCCTTATGTCTCAACTTGTGACACTTGGAACATTTGTATTTTGGATTTTTATGCTTTGTGCTCTTTGATAGCAGTTAGCAGAAAATAATTCTCATTATTGGTATCTACAGGTACTGTATGTGCTCTTGAAACTGTAGTGGGGCCCATACAACATTGTAGCACAAGAGCTCCAAAGCCACTACTTGGAAATCATCATCAGTCATAGGCTTGGAAGAACCGCCATTGCAAGAATATGTCATCTGCTTGGATGCTTACTGGGGTCAATTGCTGAAAGACACGGTTTTAACCATATGTTTATATTCTAGCATGCACTGAGCTTCATGTCATATAATGTCCGCTTCAGGTTAATTTGCCTCATTAAACCTTTGACTTCATAAGACGTCTATAAAGCCACCCACATATCACGTGCAGATGTTAGCATGTAAATAATGAATTACACATTCTGTTCTACAGACAAGCCTATTTTCCCATGGCTCTAGTAACATTACCTGGGTTTTGATTATCATGCGGTTCATTGAAAACCTTCCACAGCTTGGTCCTGCTTTAATTGTGTCTCCATGGGAAACATCCATGTGGCATAGTTTTCTGAGCCTGTTACTTTGATAAAGCATGTATTAGCATGTGCACTGTTCATTTTCACCTATATGAATACAACATTTTCAATACTCGGCCAGATCCTGCAATAAACAGAAGTCGCGCCACGTGCTCCTCTGACAATGGCAACAAACCCAGCAATCACTCTTTTCTGTTTGAAACCCATTCTATTAAATGTTCTAATTTCCTAATAGACTGTCTGCCCATACCCATTCTATTGGCTCAAATTCAAAAGGAGTGCGTGCTCAGTGGCAAACGCAGGATTTTCAGAAGGGGGTTTCCAGAGGGGCGGAGCAAAGCACGGAGATGGACACTTAGGTGACCCAGTATATGCCGGGTCAGTTAAGGTATTATAGATAGACCAAATGTATATAAATAATAAGAAAAATAATAAATATATATATATATATATATATATATATATACATACACATACACACACATATACATATACATACATACATACATACATATACATACATACAGGGGCATCAACAGCAGTGTAGGCCCCTGGGCCTAATAATGTATTGGGGCCCCTACCGATCCTCCAGCGGTAGGGGTGGGGAAAGCTTTGATGCCCCACAGGTGGTAGGAGGTATTATATCAACCGCTCAGCATGTAGGGCCTGGATTAGTAATTTCCACTAATTACCCCTTTACTGCACAGATGGTGGGAGATGGGGTGGGAGAAGGGGGCATTGGGCTGAATGAAGGGGCCCTGATACATAACTTCCAGGGTGGTAGAGGATGTTTAATATGAAGAGGAGGGGTGTATAGTGGAATGGGCTTATTATTCATAATTTTCTGGTGGGAGGACAGCTTGCTTGACTGCAGATATCTCCAGTTTCCAGTAATAGATTTTTTAGATTTTAATGGAATTAAAAACAAGAGAATCCCACCTACCAAATGTTATTGAGGACTAGGGGATGAGAGTTCAGGAGGCAGAGCAATCTGCCAACGAGCATATAAAACTACATACCAGGTGTGTGGAGCTGGAGCAGTAACCAGCTGCTGGAAGGCTGATATCTCTGGTTCTGGGAAAAGTAGAGACAAGCTTCTAATGTACATCAAAGGAGCAGAGTCCCAGCTTTTGGAATATACCCTCAGAAAAACTCTAAGTCAGACAGAACCTGAAATATCTGACTCGGAAACGCAATTAACAGGCTTGGATGGGGACCACTGATTTGAAGTCAGATATCTCCGGTTCCCAAGGGCCGATTTTTAAAATTTTTGTACCTATGGAAAGAGGGGACCCTCAGCTTTCAGCCTAGGGACCTGAGACTCCTGGGGGGGTTTCTGGGTACTCAGAAACCCCCCCTGCGTGCGCTACTGGTGCTGAAATACACTACTGTGGTTTTTAACCTTTAGTAAATCCAGGAAGTAGGGAAATGTAATAAATTTATCCCCATGAGTGAACATGCCATGCATATGATATCCCAGCAGTCAATAGACCAACCCTGGCATCCCGATATGGAGTATCCCAAAACAGGAGTTCTGTAAGTGACCTAACTCTCTCTCCCTGACCCTCCTTTGCAGCAGCCTAACCTTAACCCTCCCTCTCCACAGCCCAACCCTAACCCCCCCCCGCTCTAGGTGCCTAACCCTCCCTCCTGGCAGCCTGACCATAAACTTCCCCTCCTTGCAGCCTAACCCTAAGCTCTCCTGCTAGTGCCTAAATCTAACTCCCGCTTCTCCGGCCTGACCATAACCTGCCCCGCATACGCATTTATAGGGATGTTGGCTGTCAGTATTCTCAACATGGAATTTCTCATTGTGACGCCCCTCCCCCTCCTTCCCTGTTGAGTGTGGAGCCAAGTGTCATTGATTCCCAGTACAAGTTGTACACTGCCCTACTCACCTTATCCTCTGTGTTGCTTCACCTTTGCTCTTTCCTGCAGGCCGGTCCTTGGTGCATCGCATGAGAGGGGATTCCTGATCTCCACTCTGCCAGCTGCTCCAAGCTATTACATTTCTGTCTACATTTAAGATATGGAGGGGACCCGGCAAATGATTATTTACAGCCTCCCTGTATGGTCCGGACCGTTTCGGTTTTTACTACATCCCTGGATTACTGTGTAAAACTCAATTAATTAAAAAAAAATGTATATTTGTAAACTGCAAAACATATTAGAACTTAGTTAATTATTGGCTCATCCTGAATAACATTTTGTGTTAAATGATTGATACAATATATTTTTTTGGTACTTATGTATTATCTGGGCTCCCATGTTAAATGCACCCCATTTTTTCATACCCCTACTATCCAACTACGCATGGAGTTGATTTTAAATAGTGTGGCGAGCGCAGCGAGCCACCGTGCCCGAAGCGTGGCGAGCGCAGTGAGCCCCGCGAGGGGACGCGGTCCCATAAGAAAAACGGGAGCCCAGATATTACATAAGTACCATTTTTTTAAATATTAAGGAACTATGGAAAAAAAAATAGAAATTTTCCCTTACCAAGTTTTGCTAGAATCCACATCAATTAGAAATGGAATATGAGGTTTGGCTATTAAATAACAATATTACTATGTGAGTTAAAAGGGTTTGGAGTAGAGAAGTAAGTTCTTACCAGTTGCCTAGAGGCAAGATGGAGTTTGGTGCGCCCCCTTAAAAAAATGAGAAAACAAATATAAACTCAAATGGCTTCCAGAATTATATACATAAAGAGATCTCTGCCCAGTCTATAGAGACACAGCCCACAGTAATACCCCTTTCACACCACACTTGTTAAACGGTATATTGCCATTTTTTTTCCATTTTAAAACGTTTAAAGCTGCAATGGGAAAGCACCAGAGTTCATTTACCGGTTAAAGATAACCGGTATTTTAAAACGTTTAAAAAGCGGAGTCCTACACGTTTCAGAGACGTTTTTTATGCAGTGAGAATGGCTCTGAAACGGTATTTAGTAAAAACAACAGATTATAGACCTGTGATAGGCTGTCCCCTGCATTCTGCCTTGAAACCTGTTCAGGGGATTAAACGGGTTGACTGATGTGAATGGTATTTAAACGGTATTTAAAACGGTAATCTACTGCAATGTGAAGGCTCAGACACGTTTTAAATACCGTTTCAAAATACCATTTTTTAAAACGTTTTGGCAGTGTGAAAGTGGTATGACTTGGAAGGGCTCTAGCTGTGATGTGTGAAAATGGGCAATGGACCAGGCTTGCGACCCTCAGCATGTAAAAATGCTCTGGGGGAAATTTACTAAGCAAAAATCATACAAAAAAAATTCGTATTCGTACAGCAAAATACTATTTTTTATAGGCGTATTCGTATTTCTAGGATTTACTATCCTGAAAATACGTTGATGCGTATTCATATTCATCATGCGTATTCGTATTCATGGCATATTCATGGCGTATTCATCATTTTGAATACGAATACGAAATCGAATAAATACTCCTGTTTTTAACATGAAAACAATGTACTTTAGTCATTTACTAACAATTCGTATTTGTTAGAAATACAAATACAAATACGATACGAATCGAAAAAAAAAATACGCCAAAAAATTACACCTTGATTTGGAAGTGTATTTGACATGTGATAAAATTTAACATATGTGATAAAATGCAGAAATTAGCCCACAGATGATCACAATCACAAATGTGTGCTTTATAAAAGTCCATTAGGCTCACATACTGTACACACTTCCCAGCTTCAAACATTGCAGAATCTCTGCATTCCCAGACCATTTCAGTGTGGGCTATGAGATACCTGTTGTCCTGTCAGCCGCACCAAAGATGATGCCGCCTTCATGAAACTGAACATGATCAGCAGGTACAGAAGGTAGCCCAGAGGCTGCGTAGGCCTCGTTTATTTAGTGAGTGTGTGTGCTAAGACTCATTGCTGGATGATGTTGTTATACAGATGTACCGGCTTGATCGTACCAACATTCTCTGTCTCCTCCTCATCCACGTCAAACAAACCCTCCTCTCACTCCTCCACCCCTACCTCACTGAACTCACTTTCTGACATCCCACTACAAAGGACTTACAGACACTGAGAAATAAAAAGACAAACAAACACAAAACACCTTCCTGCTCCTTCCCTCACACACATAAACAAGCACTCACAAATGAACACTAAAGACTTTCAAATAAAAAACACCAATACTATAAAGAGACAAACTTTTAAATGTACAAGACAAACAAGAACACAAGACTACTTTCAAAACAATACACACTCAGAAATCACCAAAAAAGACCAACCTCACTCAGGGCCGTTGCAAGGCACCGGAGCGCCCCAGGCGAGTCGGGCTGGGGGCGCCCCGGTGCCGGGGGGGGGGGGGTGGATGGTGTGTGTGAGGTGTGGGGTGGTACCTGTCCTACCGGCGCTGTCTATTTCAATCTGGCGGCGGAGGCAGCGGGGGTCCCTGCAGTCTATTAAAAATCACGAGCGCTATCCGCCGGGCTATGCGGAAGCGCTTCTAGTGTGAAAACACTGGCAGCACGCTGATTGGCTGAGATCAGCGTGCGCCGTGCTGCCAGAGTTTTCACACTAGAAGCGCTTCCGCATAGCCCGGCGGATAGCGCTCGTGATTTTTAATAGACTGCAGGGACCCCCGCTGCCTCCGCCGCCAGATTGAAATAGACAGCGCCGGTAGGACAGGTACCCGGGCGGCATTTTCCGCCCTCCAGTGGCCGGGGCCCTAGGCAAATGCCTAGGTTTGCCTAGTGGTGGCGCCGGCCCTGACCTCACTCCTTCACTCAGCACACTCCAATCTCCAACACTAACTAACCCACAAGGAGTTTTGGCGGGTAGGGGGCTTATATATACATGTGTGAACACTTCTTAGTTTGAGGAGTCCACCAATCAGTAACTAGTGTAATGTTAGAAAAAAAAAACGAATTCTTATTTAGAAATAAGAATTTTAACATATGAAAGTGTATACACAGACGCACGCATGAAAATACAAATACGCCAAATAAATTAGACTCAATAAAAAAATGAAAATACGGCAGCTTAGAAATTATCCTCCGGAATACGAATTTCAATACACATATAACAGTTGTATTCATTCGTATTTAGGATATGAATACAATTTTTGTATTCGTATTCTTAGTAAATTTCCCTCTCTGTGCTGGATTTATTATTATTACCAGTTATTTATACAGTGCACAAAGATCCTGCAGTGCTTTAAAGAGAATATTCACAATCAGTCCCTGCCCCAGTGGAGCTTACAATCTATATTCCTTATCACATGTACACACATACACAGACATTCTAGGGTAATTTTTTGTTGGGAGCCAATTAATCTACCAGCATATTTTTAGATTGCTGGAGGAAGCCAGTGTATCCGGAGGAAACCTACACAAGTATGGGTATAAACGCCACACAGTTAGGGCCATGGTGGGAATTGATGCCATGACCTCAGTGCTGGGAGGCAGTGATGTTAACCATTGCACCATCAGTGCTGCCAGCCAGAGGCGTAACTAGAACTCTGTGGGCCCCATAGCAAAATCTTGAAAAGCCCCCCCCCCCCCCATTGTCATTGGGTGTCAAGAAAATGAATGAAAAATAGGGAAAGAGAAAGGGCTTCATGGAATAAGAGGAAAAAGAAAGAGGGGAAAGAAAGAGAAAGGAAGGGTGCGACCAGGAGTGAGAGACGGAAAGAGAAGTGCAAGAGAGTGAGAGTGACAGAGAGAGAAATTAGGAGAGACGGGGACGAGGGCAACACTGTCAGAGAGGTCTAGAGAAGGCAGAGCAGAGGTTTGATTCTGACCAGTGAATGAAATGGGGGTATGATAAATTTGTGACTTTGAGTTCACCTCATGATGTACCATTGTCCGTGCCTAAGGCACACTAGCATTGGGAAATAGTCCCGGCCTAGAAAAGCAGACATATCCTTAAGACTCACCCACTTTTATTGTGCAGGAAGATGCTGGTCAGCCCCACAGCATAAACTGATGCTGCAAAATGAAAAACACACACATACTGTACATAGGCCGCGATATGAAAAACACACACACAATGCATCAGCACACAAAGGAAAATAATGTATACTGTAGCTTACACATGAAAAATCTATCACACAGGCCACCACAGGTAAATAATAAAACACATAGGGCCAGATGTAATAGCCTTTGAACTTGATGACTGAGCGGGATGCCAGCCTTACTCTGACGGGTTTTTTTTTAAAGGGAGAATGATTTACAAGGCACGGTTTGGCTGGGATATCACACGGCCACCGAACTCTGTGGCTATCACATCTAGCCCGTGGGATTTGATCAAACAAAACACATGAACCCCCCAGAGGAAAATAACAAATACCCTTGAAAGAACCATTGGCCATCACAGGAAAAAAAAACAAGTGTTGCATTAAAAAAAAAAAAAAAAAAAAAACCAGAGGCCCTAAAATGGAAAACACACACAAGCCATGAATGACAGAGGGGATGGGTACAGCATGATGTCTTAAGCTACTGTATTTGGAGAGTGGGTAAATTAATAGGCACTACAGACCTATTTATTGTGTCCCTAGTCCTTGGAGACTGGTAGAGGGGATTCATTTGTGTCTCCTCCCCTGTCGCCACACATGAGGGGGACATAGGGTGGGTGGTGGTGGACACAGGAGATAGTATGTGAGAGCTGGGGGCACAGGGAAGGTGTGGGGGGCACAAGAAAGGGTGAATGGGGTCACTCGCACATAATGAGGTGACACACACACCGGATCCCCCACGCACTGCAGTACTCACCGCTTACTGTGCATAGCGCAGCACTAGCGGGCGGCAGGGAGAGACTGTAAGCAGCTGGGGTGGGACCTCCTGGACACTCACAGCCACAGGATCAGCAGCGTGAGCGGGACCGAGAAGGGAGCAGGGGGGTTGCTTCCACCGGCAGTCGGGTCTCCTGGTTAGCGGCGCCACCTGTTTGATCTCTGGCTCAGCGGCGCCGGCAGTAGAAGGGATCATCCTCAGCTCTCCTGCTCCCACCGCTGCAGAAGGGAGAATGAGATGCCGGTGCAATCACTGCCGGCCGGGTGACAATTTTCTTTTTTTTAAACAGAGGGTGCAGGGGATTGCCTGCTGGGCCCTCGGGCCCCCCCAAGCCGCCCGGCCCCGTAGCAGTTGCACCCCTGCACCCTCTATAGTTACGCCACTGCTGCCAGCCATTACAGCCTCTGTGATTTCCCTCTTAATGTATGATTGCTATCACCTGTGTTGAAACACATTTCTTATCAAAGTAGTAGTTTGACACAGGTGATGTCAATCATACATTAAGAGGGACGTCCAGCAGAAAAGCAGTGTGTCCCTCCTAGAAAGGGTCATGTTAGGAGGTATGCCCATATCACAGTCCAACAGCGGTGTGTGCACCGTTAATTGATGCAGCGCACACTGAGCGGTAATGGGAAGGAGGCATCCTGGCCCCCATTGGGGGTGTTAGCAGGGCTCGGGCCAGATTCTCTAAGCTTCAAAAGTGATAAAATGAAGAGTGATAAACAACCAGCCAATCAGCTGCTACCTGCCATGTCACAGACTGTGTTTAAAAAAACTGTCAGGCAGGAGCTGATTGGCTGGCTGTTTATCACTTTCCATTTTATCACTTTTGAAGCTTAGAGAATCTGGCCCATAATGAGATACTGTAGAGCCAATTAACTCTGCAGCAGAAGTGGGTGTCTCACAGAGCTCTGTTGGAATTACAGTGGACAAACTTGGATGCCATTGTGAATAGCACAGTGGATGCTGTACATGCAGGTGCCCCTTTAGGGCTTACAGCCTGGAGGCAGGTGACTCCATTGCCTCTGGGAGGCAATTTATTTATTATTTATTATTTATTAACAGTTTCTTATATAGCGCAGCATATTCCGTTGCGCTTTACAATAGCAGACAGTGAAACAACAAAACAGGGTATTTACAGACAGTCAAAATGTAGGAGGGCCCTGCTCGCAAGCTTACAATCTATAGGGAAATAGGCATTGATACATAAGTATAGATACTGTATTCTTTATTGCATCTATTCCACCAGAACGCAAGGTTCTATGACTGGTTCTGGAATTTGATAAGCTTGCCTGAAGAGATGAGTCTTCAGGGAACGCTTATAGGTTTGGAGACTGGAGGAGAGTCTTATTGTGCTTGGGAGGGCATTCCACAGAGTGGGTGCAGCCCGAAGAAAGTCCTGCAGTCGGGAATGGGAGCGGGTAATGAGTGTGGATGAGAGACGCAGATCTTGGGAGGAGCGTAGAGGTCGTGTTGGATGATATTTTGAGATAAGAGAGGATATGTATGTTGGTGTAGTTTGGTTTATGGCTTTGTGTGTAAGTAAAAGAATTTTGTATTGAATACGGTAGAATACAGGTAACCAATGAAGTGACTGACAGAGTAGCTTTGCAGACGATGAACGTCTGGCTAGGAAGATTAGCCTTGCAGCTGCATTCATAATGGACTGTAGTGGTGAGAGTCTGTATTGGGGAAGGCCAATAAGGAGACTATTGCAATAATCAATGCGTGAGATGATGAGAGCATGGATTAGAGTTTTTGCAGTGTCTTGTGTAAGGTAAGGGCGAATTTTAAATATGTTTTTTAGGTGCATGTGGCATGATTTTGAGACAGATTGAATGTGGGGTACAAAGGAAAGTTCTGAGTCAAGGATAACACCTAGGCAGCGAGCTTGAGAGGTAGGAGTGATTGTCATCTTCTCAACAGCGATAGAGATATCAGGTTGGTAACTACTATTTATTGGCGGAAATATAATTAATTCTGTTTTTGAGATATTAAGTTTGAGGTGGCGAGATGACATCCAGGATGAAACAGCAGAAAGGCATTCAGAGACACGCTTCAATACAGATGGCGACAGGTCCGGGGAGGATAGGTAGAGCTGAGTATCATCCGCATACAGATGATACTGAAATCCAAAGGAGCTGATTAGTTTGCCAAGAGATGAGGTATAGATTGAGAAAAGCAGGGGACCTAAAACTGAACCCTGAGGTACTCCAACTGAAAGAGGTAGCGAAGAGGAGGTAGAATCAGAGAAACGAACACTAAAGGAGCGGTTAGAGAGGTAGGATGAGAACCAAGAGAGGGCTGTGTCTTTAAGACCTATGGATTGTAGTGTTTGTATGAGAAGTGTGTGGTCAACAGTGTCAAAAGCAGCAGAGAGATCAAGAAGAATTAGTAGTGAGTAGTGGCCTTTAGACTTAGCAGTGACCAGATCATTCACAACTTTAGTCAGTGCTGTCTCTGTGGAGTGTTGGGCACGAAAGCCTGACTGATGCGGGTCCATTAAGTTGTGCGAGTTAAGAAAGTGTGTGAGGCGAGTATAAGCAAGTCTTTCAAGTAGTTTGGAGGTGCATGGAAGTTGAGAAATGGGACGGTAGTTTGAGAGAGAGCTTGGATCCGAATTCTGTTTTTTCAGAATCGGAGTAATAACTGCTTGTTTGAACAATGAAGGAAAGACACCAGTAGAGAAAGAGAGGTTACAGATTTTAGTTAAGATTGGAATGAGCACAGGAGACAGAGATTTACTTATTTGCGAGGGTATAGGGTCAAGAGGAGAGGTAGTAGAGTGGGAGGCAGAGAAAAGTGCAGATACTTCATCTTCATTTGTGGGATCAAATGAAGCAAATGCTTCAGAGGGCTCAGGTATGGAATTGAGCATATCACCAACTGAGTTGGAGCATACCAATTCATCTCTGATCTTGTCAATCTTATCCCTGAAGTAGGAGGCAAGATCTTGTGCATGTATAGTGGTTGGTGGCTTGGGTGAGGGAGGGTTGAGAAGGGATTTAAATGTATTAAAAAGTCGTTTTGGGTTAGAAGCTTGAGCAGAAATGAGAGTTTGGAAATATGTTTGTTTGGCAGTTTCCAGGGCATAACTATAGTACTGGTAGATATTCTTATATGTAAAGAAATCCATTGGACTGTGAGATTTACGCCATTTACGCTCAGCTTTGCGTGAGATATTTTGTAGGTGTCTCGTTAATTTAGAGTGCCACGGTTGGCGTCTAGGCCTACGTGGAGTGTGGTGGGTAACTGGAGCCACTTCATCCAGGGCTGTTTTGAGGGTTAGGTTTAGGTGTGATACCGCCATCTCAGGAGTAGTGAATGCAGAAATAGGAGCAAGCTGTTGTTGCAGTGAGGAGGAGAGTACTTGAAAATTAATATCATTAATATTTCTGCGGGCTTGAGGTGGATTAAAGGATTTCTGTGTTTTTGGGTTAGAAGTACTAGAGGACAGCATGCAGGTGATAAGGTTGTGATCTGAGAGAGGGAAAGGAGAATTGGTGAATTCCGACACTGAGCACAGCTTAGTGAATATCAGATCAAGACAGTGGCCATCCCGATGAGTAGAGGAGTCAGTCCATTGGGAGAGGCCGAGAGAGGAGGTTAGAGAGAGTAGTTTGGAGGCATGAGCAGCAGATTTTGGGCTATCAATAGCAATGTTGAAGTCACCCATGATGATGGTTGAGATGTCAGCAGAAAGGAAGTGAGGGAGCCAGGCAGAAAAATCTTCCAGAAATCGTGTTGGCTGCCCAGGTGGGCGATAGATAGCTGCAACACGCAGCGAGAAAGGAGTGTAAGTTCTGATGGAATGTACTTCAAATGATGTGAATGTGAGTGATGGAACCTGTGGTATAACTTTGTATGTGAAGGATTGGGATAGTAATATTCCAACCCCACCTCCTCTGCTGTCACCAGGCCTGGG
Organism: Crinia signifera; assembly: GCF_055691185.1. Lineage (NCBI taxonomy): Eukaryota > Metazoa > Chordata > Amphibia > Anura > Myobatrachidae > Crinia > Crinia signifera. The sequence goes on from NC_139219.1 coordinate 263,649,732, forward strand.
TGTGTGTGTGAAGTGGAGAGCACCGTGTGACAGGGCTGCAGAGGAGGCTGTGTCTGATTGTGAGAGCCATGTTTCTGTTATAGCCAGCAGGTTGAAGTTGTTTGAAATGAAGAGGTCGTTGATGGATGTTAATTTGTTGCCAACAGAGCGTGCATTCCATAATGCACATTTTAGTGATTTGGGGGATGAAGGGAGGCATTTGATGTTTATGAGGTTAGCTGGATTACTATGTTCCTGAGAGTTAGGTGCCTGCGAGCAGGGCAAGCAGCTGGGGCCTGGATTAAGTGAAATGTCACCAGCTAATAGAAGCAGTAGAGAGAGATAGGTGTAGCTGCAGGTGGTTTGTGAATGTTGTTTCTGGCGACAGTTTGTGGATGTTATTGTCAATGTAGAGAGATATGTAAAAATCTCATGAGTGTTAATAAGAGGAGTGTGAATAATGGAGGCAGAAATGTGTATAGAGAGCTGAGCTTCAGGGAGAGAGAGAGAAGAGACTGATTTTGAGAGAAAACCATGGAGAGCGAAGAAGAGCAATAGTTTATAGTACATGGTGTATTTGAACAGTTCTATAGGCCAAGAGTTATATTAGGCTTGCAATAGTTAATACCAGCTTACTGGTGTTGCTCAGATAGTAATTTATAAACCCTACATATATGTGAGTGCACGCTGATTAGCACAGCTGACCATAGATTGGATACAATGCTATGGCATGCAGTGAAGTAAATGTTTTCAGTTGTAGAGTTACCCTGTATTTTGTGAATCAGACACCAGCCTAATATGGCTCCAATTAGCAAATTTGCAATGTCTAAATGTACAAACACAAGTATTGCAATATAGAAGCAGATTATGTTATTAGAATGGATGAATCACATACACAAACAGGCAGCATAGTGACAGTGTGAGTATATAGGAGTGCAGGTTAGTTACATACGTTCAATTTTAGAGGTTAAAGCAAAGGGTTGTTAAACTTTCTTAGGCTTGAAGATGTCTTGGTGATGAGTTCATCTGTTTTCATCCTGTTCAAGTCCTGAATAAGTCCTGAATTTGTTGTATCATTACAGAACCCTTTTAAATAAACCCTTATAAAATAACCCAACAGCCCAGGCTACAACAGCCTAGTGAGGCTCCCTTATAAATGATGGATTCTGTCCATGTGAAGTCAATACAACTAATCAAAGCCTGAACAATCCACCCCTCCCCAATTACAAGGCAGGCAATAAAACTCCAATATAAACAAACATTCAAATAGCAGATTGCCAGCACTTGAAGACAAATTAGTTTAAACTTATACAAGAGCTCTCAAATCTATAAATAATATTAGCACTGTCTTGGATTACCCAATCAAAATATTTGATTCCCTGTTAAGCTGCAGGAGCAGACAGGCCAGTATACCAATAGCGATATTTACCTGTAATGACAGAAAAGAACACAGGATCACATCACAGTCCAGTCCTTGGCACAGACATAGTCACTATGTAAGTCCTGAATAAGTCCTGAATTTGTTGTATCATTACAGAACCCTTTTAAATAAACCCTTATAAAATAACCCAACAGCCCAGGCTACAACAGCCTAGTGAGGCTCCCTTATAAATGATGGATTCTGTCCATGTGAAGTCAATACAACTAATCAAAGCCTGAACAATCCACCCCTCCCCAATTACAAGGCAGGCAATAAAACTCCAATATAAACAAACATTCAAATAGCAGATTGCCAGCACTTGAAGACAAATTAGTTTAAACTTATACAAGAGCTCTCAAATCTATAAATAATATTAGCACTGTCTTGGATTACCCAATCAAAATATTTGATTCCCTGTTAAGCTGCAGGAGCAGACAGGCCAGTATACCAATAGCGATATTTACCTGTAATGACAGAAAAGAACACAGGATCACATCACAGTCCAGTCCTTGGCACAGACATAGTCACTATGTAAGTCCTGAATAAGTCCTGAATTTGTTGTATCATTACAGAACCCTTTTAAATAAACCCTTATAAAATAACCCAACAGCCCAGGCTACAACAGCCTAGTGAGGCTCCCTTATAAATGATGGATTCTGTCCATGTGAAGTCAATACAACTAATCAAAGCCTGAACAATCCACCCCTCCCCAATTACAAGGCAGGCAATAAAACTCCAATATAAACAAACATTCAAATAGCAGATTGCCAGCACTTGAAGACAAATTAGTTTAAACTTATACAAGAGCTCTCAAATCTATAAATAATATTAGCACTGTCTTGGATTACCCAATCAAAATATTTGATTCCCTGTTAAGCTGCAGGAGCAGACAGGCCAGTATACCAATAGCGATATTTACCTGTAATGACAGAAAAGAACACAGGATCACATCACAGTCCAGTCCTTGGCACAGACATAGTCACTATGTAAGTCCTGAATAAGTCCTGAATTTGTTGTATCATTACAGAACCCTTTTAAATAAACCCTTATAAAATAACCCAACAGCCCAGGCTACAACAGCCTAGTGAGGCTCCCTTATAAATGATGGATTCTGTCCATGTGAAGTCAATACAACTAATCAAAGCCTGAACAATCCACCCCTCCCCAATTACAAGGCAGGCAATAAAACTCCAATATAAACAAACATTCAAATAGCAGATTGCCAGCACTTGAAGACAAATTAGTTTAAACTTATACAAGAGCTCTCAAATCTATAAATAATATTAGCACTGTCTTGGATTACCCAATCAAAATATTTGATTCCCTGTTAAGCTGCAGGAGCAGACAGGCCAGTATACCAATAGCGATATTTACCTGTAATGACAGAAAAGAACACAGGATCACATCACAGTCCAGTCCTTGGCACAGACATAGTCACTATGTAAGTCCTGAATAAGTCCTGAATTTGTTGTATCATTACAGAACCCTTTTAAATAAACCCTTATAAAATAACCCAACAGCCCAGGCTACAACAGCCTAGTGAGGCTCCCTTATAAATGATGGATTCTGTCCATGTGAAGTCAATACAACTAATCAAAGCCTGAACAATCCACCCCTCCCCAATTACAAGGCAGGCAATAAAACTCCAATATAAACAAACATTCAAATAGCAGATTGCCAGCACTTGAAGACAAATTAGTTTAAACTTATACAAGAGCTCTCAAATCTATAAATAATATTAGCACTGTCTTGGATTACCCAATCAAAATATTTGATTCCCTGTTAAGCTGCAGGAGCAGACAGGCCAGTATACCAATAGCGATATTTACCTGTAATGACAGAAAAGAACACAGGATCACATCACAGTCCAGTCCTTGGCACAGACATAGTCACTATGTAAGTCCTGAATAAGTCCTGAATTTGTTGTATCATTACAGAACCCTTTTAAATAAACCCTTATAAAATAACCCAACAGCCCAGGCTACAACAGCCTAGTGAGGCTCCCTTATAAATGATGGATTCTGTCCATGTGAAGTCAATACAACTAATCAAAGCCTGAACAATCCACCCCTCCCCAATTACAAGGCAGGCAATAAAACTCCAATATAAACAAACATTCAAATAGCAGATTGCCAGCACTTGAAGACAAATTAGTTTAAACTTATACAAGAGCTCTCAAATCTATAAATAATATTAGCACTGTCTTGGATTACCCAATCAAAATATTTGATTCCCTGTTAAGCTGCAGGAGCAGACAGGCCAGTATACCAATAGCGATATTTACCTGTAATGACAGAAAAGAACACAGGATCACATCACAGTCCAGTCCTTGGCACAGACATAGTCACTATGTAAGTCCTGAATAAGTCCTGAATTTGTTGTATCATTACAGAACCCTTTTAAATAAACCCTTATAAAATAACCCAACAGCCCAGGCTACAACAGCCTAGTGAGGCTCCCTTATAAATGATGGATTCTGTCCATGTGAAGTCAATACAACTAATCAAAGCCTGAACAATCCACCCCTCCCCAATTACAAGGCAGGCAATAAAACTCCAATATAAACAAACATTCAAATAGCAGATTGCCAGCACTTGAAGACAAATTAGTTTAAACTTATACAAGAGCTCTCAAATCTATAAATAATATTAGCACTGTCTTGGATTACCCAATCAAAATATTTGATTCCCTGTTAAGCTGCAGGAGCAGACAGGCCAGTATACCAATAGCGATATTTACCTGTAATGACAGAAAAGAACACAGGATCACATCACAGTCCAGTCCTTGGCACAGACATAGTCACTATGTAAGTCCTGAATAAGTCCTGAATTTGTTGTATCATTACAGAACCCTTTTAAATAAACCCTTATAAAATAACCCAACAGCCCAGGCTACAACAGCCTAGTGAGGCTCCCTTATAAATGATGGATTCTGTCCATGTGAAGTCAATACAACTAATCAAAGCCTGAACAATCCACCCCTCCCCAATTACAAGGCAGGCAATAAAACTCCAATATAAACAAACATTCAAATAGCAGATTGCCAGCACTTGAAGACAAATTAGTTTAAACTTATACAAGAGCTCTCAAATCTATAAATAATATTAGCACTGTCTTGGATTACCCAATCAAAATATTTGATTCCCTGTTAAGCTGCAGGAGCAGACAGGCCAGTATACCAATAGCGATATTTACCTGTAATGACAGAAAAGAACACAGGATCACATCACAGTCCAGTCCTTGGCACAGACATAGTCACTATGTAAGTCCTGAATAAGTCCTGAATTTGTTGTATCATTACAGAACCCTTTTAAATAAACCCTTATAAAATAACCCAACAGCCCAGGCTACAACAGCCTAGTGAGGCTCCCTTATAAATGATGGATTCTGTCCATGTGAAGTCAATACAACTAATCAAAGCCTGAACAATCCACCCCTCCCCAATTACAAGGCAGGCAATAAAACTCCAATATAAACAAACATTCAAATAGCAGATTGCCAGCACTTGAAGACAAATTAGTTTAAACTTATACAAGAGCTCTCAAATCTATAAATAATATTAGCACTGTCTTGGATTACCCAATCAAAATATTTGATTCCCTGTTAAGCTGCAGGAGCAGACAGGCCAGTATACCAATAGCGATATTTACCTGTAATGACAGAAAAGAACACAGGATCACATCACAGTCCAGTCCTTGGCACAGACATAGTCACTATGTAAGTCCTGAATAAGTCCTGAATTTGTTGTATCATTACAGAACCCTTTTAAATAAACCCTTATAAAATAACCCAACAGCCCAGGCTACAACAGCCTAGTGAGGCTCCCTTATAAATGATGGATTCTGTCCATGTGAAGTCAATACAACTAATCAAAGCCTGAACAATCCACCCCTCCCCAATTACAAGGCAGGCAATAAAACTCCAATATAAACAAACATTCAAATAGCAGATTGCCAGCACTTGAAGACAAATTAGTTTAAACTTATACAAGAGCTCTCAAATCTATAAATAATATTAGCACTGTCTTGGATTACCCAATCAAAATATTTGATTCCCTGTTAAGCTGCAGGAGCAGACAGGCCAGTATACCAATAGCGATATTTACCTGTAATGACAGAAAAGAACACAGGATCACATCACAGTCCAGTCCTTGGCACAGACATAGTCACTATGTAAGTCCTGAATAAGTCCTGAATTTGTTGTATCATTACAGAACCCTTTTAAATAAACCCTTATAAAATAACCCAACAGCCCAGGCTACAACAGCCTAGTGAGGCTCCCTTATAAATGATGGATTCTGTCCATGTGAAGTCAATACAACTAATCAAAGCCTGAACAATCCACCCCTCCCCAATTACAAGGCAGGCAATAAAACTCCAATATAAACAAACATTCAAATAGCAGATTGCCAGCACTTGAAGACAAATTAGTTTAAACTTATACAAGAGCTCTCAAATCTATAAATAATATTAGCACTGTCTTGGATTACCCAATCAAAATATTTGATTCCCTGTTAAGCTGCAGGAGCAGACAGGCCAGTATACCAATAGCGATATTTACCTGTAATGACAGAAAAGAACACAGGATCACATCACAGTCCAGTCCTTGGCACAGACATAGTCACTATGTAAGTCCTGAATAAGTCCTGAATTTGTTGTATCATTACAGAACCCTTTTAAATAAACCCTTATAAAATAACCCAACAGCCCAGGCTACAACAGCCTAGTGAGGCTCCCTTATAAATGATGGATTCTGTCCATGTGAAGTCAATACAACTAATCAAAGCCTGAACAATCCACCCCTCCCCAATTACAAGGCAGGCAATAAAACTCCAATATAAACAAACATTCAAATAGCAGATTGCCAGCACTTGAAGACAAATTAGTTTAAACTTATACAAGAGCTCTCAAATCTATAAATAATATTAGCACTGTCTTGGATTACCCAATCAAAATATTTGATTCCCTGTTAAGCTGCAGGAGCAGACAGGCCAGTATACCAATAGCGATATTTACCTGTAATGACAGAAAAGAACACAGGATCACATCACAGTCCAGTCCTTGGCACAGACATAGTCACTATGTAAGTCCTGAATAAGTCCTGAATTTGTTGTATCATTACAGAACCCTTTTAAATAAACCCTTATAAAATAACCCAACAGCCCAGGCTACAACAGCCTAGTGAGGCTCCCTTATAAATGATGGATTCTGTCCATGTGAAGTCAATACAACTAATCAAAGCCTGAACAATCCACCCCTCCCCAATTACAAGGCAGGCAATAAAACTCCAATATAAACAAACATTCAAATAGCAGATTGCCAGCACTTGAAGACAAATTAGTTTAAACTTATACAAGAGCTCTCAAATCTATAAATAATATTAGCACTGTCTTGGATTACCCAATCAAAATATTTGATTCCCTGTTAAGCTGCAGGAGCAGACAGGCCAGTATACCAATAGCGATATTTACCTGTAATGACAGAAAAGAACACAGGATCACATCACAGTCCAGTCCTTGGCACAGACATAGTCACTATGTAAGTCCTGAATAAGTCCTGAATTTGTTGTATCATTACAGAACCCTTTTAAATAAACCCTTATAAAATAACCCAACAGCCCAGGCTACAACAGCCTAGTGAGGCTCCCTTATAAATGATGGATTCTGTCCATGTGAAGTCAATACAACTAATCAAAGCCTGAACAATCCACCCCTCCCCAATTACAAGGCAGGCAATAAAACTCCAATATAAACAAACATTCAAATAGCAGATTGCCAGCACTTGAAGACAAATTAGTTTAAACTTATACAAGAGCTCTCAAATCTATAAATAATATTAGCACTGTCTTGGATTACCCAATCAAAATATTTGATTCCCTGTTAAGCTGCAGGAGCAGACAGGCCAGTATACCAATAGCGATATTTACCTGTAATGACAGAAAAGAACACAGGATCACATCACAGTCCAGTCCTTGGCACAGACATAGTCACTATGTAAGTCCTGAATAAGTCCTGAATTTGTTGTATCATTACAGAACCCTTTTAAATAAACCCTTATAAAATAACCCAACAGCCCAGGCTACAACAGCCTAGTGAGGCTCCCTTATAAATGATGGATTCTGTCCATGTGAAGTCAATACAACTAATCAAAGCCTGAACAATCCACCCCTCCCCAATTACAAGGCAGGCAATAAAACTCCAATATAAACAAACATTCAAATAGCAGATTGCCAGCACTTGAAGACAAATTAGTTTAAACTTATACAAGAGCTCTCAAATCTATAAATAATATTAGCACTGTCTTGGATTACCCAATCAAAATATTTGATTCCCTGTTAAGCTGCAGGAGCAGACAGGCCAGTATACCAATAGCGATATTTACCTGTAATGACAGAAAAGAACACAGGATCACATCACAGTCCAGTCCTTGGCACAGACATAGTCACTATGTAAGTCCTGAATAAGTCCTGAATTTGTTGTATCATTACAGAACCCTTTTAAATAAACCCTTATAAAATAACCCAACAGCCCAGGCTACAACAGCCTAGTGAGGCTCCCTTATAAATGATGGATTCTGTCCATGTGAAGTCAATACAACTAATCAAAGCCTGAACAATCCACCCCTCCCCAATTACAAGGCAGGCAATAAAACTCCAATATAAACAAACATTCAAATAGCAGATTGCCAGCACTTGAAGACAAATTAGTTTAAACTTATACAAGAGCTCTCAAATCTATAAATAATATTAGCACTGTCTTGGATTACCCAATCAAAATATTTGATTCCCTGTTAAGCTGCAGGAGCAGACAGGCCAGTATACCAATAGCGATATTTACCTGTAATGACAGAAAAGAACACAGGATCACATCACAGTCCAGTCCTTGGCACAGACATAGTCACTATGTAAGTCCTGAATAAGTCCTGAATTTGTTGTATCATTACAGAACCCTTTTAAATAAACCCTTATAAAATAACCCAACAGCCCAGGCTACAACAGCCTAGTGAGGCTCCCTTATAAATGATGGATTCTGTCCATGTGAAGTCAATACAACTAATTAAAGCCTGAACAATCCACCCCTCCCCAATTACAAGGCAGGCAATAAAACTCCAATATAAACAAACATTCAAATAGCAGATTGCCAGCACTTGAAGACAAATTAGTTTAAACTTATACAAGAGCTCTCAAATCTATAAATAATATTAGCACTGTCTTGGATTACCCAATCAAAATATTTGATTCCCTGTTAAGCTGCAGGAGCAGACAGGCCAGTATACCAATAGCGATATTTACCTGTAATGACAGAAAAGAACACAGGATCACATCACAGTCCAGTCCTTGGCACAGACATAGTCACTATGTAAGTCCTGAATAAGTCCTGAATTTGTTGTATCATTACAGAACCCTTTTAAATAAACCCTTATAAAATAACCCAACAGCCCAGGCTACAACAGCCTAGTGAGGCTCCCTTATAAATGATGGATTCTGTCCATGTGAAGTCAATACAACTAATTAAAGCCTGAACAATCCACCCCTCCCCAATTACAAGGCAGGCAATAAAACTCCAATATAAACAAACATTCAAATAGCAGATTGCCAGCACTTGAAGACAAATTAGTTTAAACTTATACAAGAGCTCTCAAATCTATAAATAATATTAGCACTGTCTTGGATTACCCAATCAAAATATTTGATTCCCTGTTAAGCTGCAGGAGCAGACAGGCCAGTATACCAATAGCGATATTTACCCAATCAAAATATTTGATTCCCTGTTAAGCTGCAGGAGCAGACAGGCCAGTATACCAATAGCGATATTTACCCAATCAAAATATTTGATTCCCTGTTAAGCTGCAGGAGCAGACAGGCCAGTATACCAATAGCGATATTTACCCAATCAAAATATTTGATTCCCTGTTAAGCTGCAGGAGCAGACAGGCCAGTATACCAATAGCGATATTTACCCAATCAAAATATTTGATTCCCTGTTAAGCTGCAGGAGCAGACAGGCCAGTATACCAATAGCGATATTTACCTGTAATGACAGAAAAGAACACAGGATCACATCACAGTCCAGTCCTTGGCACAGACATAGTCACTATGTAAGTCCTGAATAAGTCCTGAATTTGTTGTATCATTACAGAACCCTTTTAAATAAACCCTTATAAAATAACCCAACAGCCCAGGCTACAACAGCCTAGTGAGGCTCCCTTATAAATGATGGATTCTGTCCATGTGAAGTCAATACAACTAATCAAAGCCTGAACAATCCACCCCTCCCCAATTACAAGGCAGGCAATAAAACTCCAATATAAACAAACATTCAAATAGCAGATTGCCAGCACTTGAAGACAAATTAGTTTAAACTTATACAAGAGCTCTCAAATCTATAAATAATATTAGCACTGTCTTGGATTACCCAATCAAAATATTTGATTCCCTGTTAAGCTGCAGGAGCAGACAGGCCAGTATACCAATAGCGATATTTACCTGTAATGACAGAAAAGAACACAGGATCACATCACAGTCCAGTCCTTGGCACAGACATAGTCACTATGTAAGTCCTGAATAAGTCCTGAATTTGTTGTATCATTACAGAACCCTTTTAAATAAACCCTTATAAAATAACCCAACAGCCCAGGCTACAACAGCCTAGTGAGGCTCCCTTATAAATGATGGATTCTGTCCATGTGAAGTCAATACAACTAATCAAAGCCTGAACAATCCACCCCTCCCCAATTACAAGGCAGGCAATAAAACTCCAATATAAACAAACATTCAAATAGCAGATTGCCAGCACTTGAAGACAAATTAGTTTAAACTTATACAAGAGCTCTCAAATCTATAAATAATATTAGCACTGTCTTGGATTACCCAATCAAAATATTTGATTCCCTGTTAAGCTGCAGGAGCAGACAGGCCAGTATACCAATAGCGATATTTACCTGTAATGACAGAAAAGAACACAGGATCACATCACAGTCCAGTCCTTGGCACAGACATAGTCACTATGTAAGTCCTGAATAAGTCCTGAATTTGTTGTATCATTACAGAACCCTTTTAAATAAACCCTTATAAAATAACCCAACAGCCCAGGCTACAACAGCCTAGTGAGGCTCCCTTATAAATGATGGATTCTGTCCATGTGAAGTCAATACAACTAATTAAAGCCTGAACAATCCACCCCTCCCCAATTACAAGGCAGGCAATAAAACTCCAATATAAACAAACATTCAAATAGCAGATTGCCAGCACTTGAAGACAAATTAGTTTAAACTTATACAAGAGCTCTCAAATCTATAAATAATATTAGCACTGTCTTGGATTACCCAATCAAAATATTTGATTCCCTGTTAAGCTGCAGGAGCAGACAGGCCAGTATACCAATAGCGATATTTACCTGTAATGACAGAAAAGAACACAGGATCACATCACAGTCCAGTCCTTGGCACAGACATAGTCACTATGTAAGTCCTGAATAAGTCCTGAATTTGTTGTATCATTACAGAACCCTTTTAAATAAACCCTTATAAAATAACCCAACAGCCCAGGCTACAACAGCCTAGTGAGGCTCCCTTATAAATGATGGATTCTGTCCATGTGAAGTCAATACAACTAATTAAAGCCTGAACAATCCACCCCTCCCCAATTACAAGGCAGGCAATAAAACTCCAATATAAACAAACATTCAAATAGCAGATTGCCAGCACTTGAAGACAAATTAGTTTAAACTTATACAAGAGCTCTCAAATCTATAAATAATATTAGCACTGTCTTGGATTACCCAATCAAAATATTTGATTCCCTGTTAAGCTGCAGGAGCAGACAGGCCAGTATACCAATAGCGATATTTACCTGTAATGACAGAAAAGAACACAGGATCACATCACAGTCCAGTCCTTGGCACAGACATAGTCACTATGTAAGTCCTGAATAAGTCCTGAATTTGTTGTATCATTACAGAACCCTTTTAAATAAACCCTTATAAAATAACCCAACAGCCCAGGCTACAACAGCCTAGTGAGGCTCCCTTATAAATGATGGATTCTGTCCATGTGAAGTCAATACAACTAATCAAAGCCTGAACAATCCACCCCTCCCCAATTACAAGGCAGGCAATAAAACTCCAATATAAACAAACATTCAAATAGCAGATTGCCAGCACTTGAAGACAAATTAGTTTAAACTTATACAAGAGCTCTCAAATCTATAAATAATATTAGCACTGTCTTGGATTACCCAATCAAAATATTTGATTCCCTGTTAAGCTGCAGGAGCAGACAGGCCAGTATACCAATAGCGATATTTACCTGTAATGACAGAAAAGAACACAGGATCACATCACAGTCCAGTCCTTGGCACAGACATAGTCACTATGTAAGTCCTGAATAAGTCCTGAATTTGTTGTATCATTACAGAACCCTTTTAAATAAACCCTTATAAAATAACCCAACAGCCCAGGCTACAACAGCCTAGTGAGGCTCCCTTATAAATGATGGATTCTGTCCATGTGAAGTCAATACAACTAATCAAAGCCTGAACAATCCACCCCTCCCCAATTACAAGGCAGGCAATAAAACTCCAATATAAACAAACATTCAAATAGCAGATTGCCAGCACTTGAAGACAAATTAGTTTAAACTTATACAAGAGCTCTCAAATCTATAAATAATATTAGCACTGTCTTGGATTACCCAATCAAAATATTTGATTCCCTGTTAAGCTGCAGGAGCAGACAGGCCAGTATACCAATAGCGATATTTACCTGTAATGACAGAAAAGAACACAGGATCACATCACAGTCCAGTCCTTGGCACAGACATAGTCACTATGTAAGTCCTGAATAAGTCCTGAATTTGTTGTATCATTACAGAACCCTTTTAAATAAACCCTTATAAAATAACCCAACAGCCCAGGCTACAACAGCCTAGTGAGGCTCCCTTATAAATGATGGATTCTGTCCATGTGAAGTCAATACAACTAATCAAAGCCTGAACAATCCACCCCTCCCCAATTACAAGGCAGGCAATAAAACTCCAATATAAACAAACATTCAAATAGCAGATTGCCAGCACTTGAAGACAAATTAGTTTAAACTTATACAAGAGCTCTCAAATCTATAAATAATATTAGCACTGTCTTGGATTACCCAATCAAAATATTTGATTCCCTGTTAAGCTGCAGGAGCAGACAGGCCAGTATACCAATAGCGATATTTACCTGTAATGACAGAAAAGAACACAGGATCACATCACAGTCCAGTCCTTGGCACAGACATAGTCACTATGTAAGTCCTGAATAAGTCCTGAATTTGTTGTATCATTACAGAACCCTTTTAAATAAACCCTTATAAAATAACCCAACAGCCCAGGCTACAACAGCCTAGTGAGGCTCCCTTATAAATGATGGATTCTGTCCATGTGAAGTCAATACAACTAATCAAAGCCTGAACAATCCACCCCTCCCCAATTACAAGGCAGGCAATAAAACTCCAATATAAACAAACATTCAAATAGCAGATTGCCAGCACTTGAAGACAAATTAGTTTAAACTTATACAAGAGCTCTCAAATCTATAAATAATATTAGCACTGTCTTGGATTACCCAATCAAAATATTTGATTCCCTGTTAAGCTGCAGGAGCAGACAGGCCAGTATACCAATAGCGATATTTACCCAATCAAAATATTTGATTCCCTGTTAAGCTGCAGGAGCAGACAGGCCAGTATACCAATAGCGATATTTACCCAATCAAAATATTTGATTCCCTGTTAAGCTGCAGGAGCAGACAGGCCAGTATACCAATAGCGATATTTACCCAATCAAAATATTTGATTCCCTGTTAAGCTGCAGGAGCAGACAGGCCAGTATACCAATAGCGATATTTACCCAATCAAAATATTTGATTCCCTGTTAAGCTGCAGGAGCAGACAGGCCAGTATACCAATAGCGATATTTACCCAATCAAAATATTTGATTCCCTGTTAAGCTGCAGGAGCAGACAGGCCAGTATACCAATAGCGATATTTACCCAATCAAAATATTTGATTCCCTGTTAAGCTGCAGGAGCAGACAGGCCAGTATACCAATAGCGATATTTACCCAATCAAAATATTTGATTCCCTGTTAAGCTGCAGGAGCAGACAGGCCAGTATACCAATAGCGATATTTACCCAATCAAAATATTTGATTCCCTGTTAAGCTGCAGGAGCAGACAGGCCAGTATACCAATAGCGATATTTACCCAATCAAAATATTTGATTCCCTGTTAAGCTGCAGGAGCAGACAGGCCAGTATACCAATAGCGATATTTACCCAATCAAAATATTTGATTCCCTGTTAAGCTGCAGGAGCAGACAGGCCAGTATACCAATAGCGATATTTACCCAATCAAAATATTTGATTCCCTGTTAAGCTGCAGGAGCAGACAGGCCAGTATACCAATAGCGATATTTACCTGTAATGACAGAAAAGAACACAGGATCACATCACAGTCCAGTCCTTGGCACAGACATAGTCACTATGTAAGTCCTGAATAAGTCCTGAATTTGTTGTATCATTACAGAACCCTTTTAAATAAACCCTTATAAAATAACCCAACAGCCCAGGCTACAACAGCCTAGTGAGGCTCCCTTATAAATGATGGATTCTGTCCATGTGAAGTCAATACAACTAATCAAAGCCTGAACAATCCACCCCTCCCCAATTACAAGGCAGGCAATAAAACTCCAATATAAACAAACATTCAAATAGCAGATTGCCAGCACTTGAAGACAAATTAGTTTAAACTTATACAAGAGCTCTCAAATCTATAAATAATATTAGCACTGTCTTGGATTACCCAATCAAAATATTTGATTCCCTGTTAAGCTGCAGGAGCAGACAGGCCAGTATACCAATAGCGATATTTACCCAATCAAAATATTTGATTCCCTGTTAAGCTGCAGGAGCAGACAGGCCAGTATACCAATAGCGATATTTACCCAATCAAAATATTTGATTCCCTGTTAAGCTGCAGGAGCAGACAGGCCAGTATACCAATAGCGATATTTACCCAATCAAAATATTTGATTCCCTGTTAAGCTGCAGGAGCAGACAGGCCAGTATACCAATAGCGATATTTACCCAATCAAAATATTTGATTCCCTGTTAAGCTGCAGGAGCAGACAGGCCAGTATACCAATAGCGATATTTACCCAATCAAAATATTTGATTCCCTGTTAAGCTGCAGGAGCAGACAGGCCAGTATACCAATAGCGATATTTACCCAATCAAAATATTTGATTCCCTGTTAAGCTGCAGGAGCAGACAGGCCAGTATACCAATAGCGATATTTACCCAATCAAAATATTTGATTCCCTGTTAAGCTGCAGGAGCAGACAGGCCAGTATACCAATAGCGATATTTACCTGTAATGACAGAAAAGAACACAGGATCACATCACAGTCCAGTCCTTGGCACAGACATAGTCACTATGTAAGTCCTGAATAAGTCCTGAATTTGTTGTATCATTACAGAACCCTTTTAAATAAACCCTTATAAAATAACCCAACAGCCCAGGCTACAACAGCCTAGTGAGGCTCCCTTATAAATGATGGCAATGGAGGGCAATTACTGGGCAATTTTAACCATAATCACAGCTGCGGTAATATCCAAATGCTACTTTCTGCCCTCCCCTTGGGCATCATTGTGTACATAAAACAAGTGCTGAGAAGCCTGCTTTCAGTGTCCATGAAAATGCAACTGTATCAGAGGTTCTGAATAGTGGACTGTTGGCATACCATGCAACAAAAAATTGGTATACCATGCAACACAACACAGGGTGGCATGCTCAAATGAAGCCTTATTGACATGCTTATTTTACATTCACTTTAGGTCACATAGTCCATAGGGGTTTTGTGGACTTTTTTTTACCCATATGCATTAGAACAGGCCTGGCCAACCTGTGGCTCTCCAGATGTTGTCAAACTACAAATCCCATCATGCCTTGCCATAGTTTTGCTATAAGGGAGTGTTAAA
This sequence comes from Crinia signifera, assembly GCF_055691185.1. NCBI lineage: Eukaryota > Metazoa > Chordata > Amphibia > Anura > Myobatrachidae > Crinia > Crinia signifera. The sequence goes on from NC_139219.1 coordinate 263,665,142, forward strand.
ACCGTGGCTAGGCATGCTGGGATTTGTAGTTTCACAACATCTGGAGAGCCACAGGTTGGCCTGTCCTGCATTAGAAGAAGAATTTCTTCATTGGACAAATAGCAGCATTGTGTCCACCTCTGAATTAGCCTCCACCAGAGTAGAGAGTAGATTGTGCCTGAGATAGCACAATACAAACCACCTAAAAAGGTACCAACAATGCACTAATAAATTGAAATAAGGCAAGACTAATAATTCAATACAATTATTTATTTAAAATTTATAATGAATAACTTATTTCATAAAATATAGCCCATACATTTCATATACATAATAACTGAGAGATGGATCAAATAGATATTGATATACAGTATATTTAAAATGTCTTTTTATTCGCAAAAATGCAAATAGTATTCTCAGTAATAATATAGGAAACTTCCTCAAAAAAAAGAATGTGAGATAACATAGATTTTTTTTTGAGGAAGCTTTTTTATTAGCGCCGGAAACATCGGGCCTTATTCTGGTTCACTCCTTCTGGAAATTCCTTCTTAGATGGACAAAACCATGTGCACTGCAGGTGGGGTACTTGTGCAGAGAGTTAGATTTGGGTTTGGTTTTACTTCAAATCTATATTGCAGTGTAAAAATAAAGCAGTCAGTATTTTCCCTGCACAGAAACAAAATAACTCACCCAAATCTAACTCTCTCTGCACATGTTACATCTGCCCCCCCTGCAGTGCACATGATTTTGTCCATCTAAGAAGGAATTTGCCAGAAGGAATGAATCAGAATAAGGCCCCTAATACTGTGTACACCTCTGAATTAGGCCTTTTTCTAATAAATGTGTTTGCATTCCATCACAACACTGATAATTCCTCTGTTAAATAATCTTTTGCTGTATTCTTTTACTGCCGCTGTTTGAAATTACAGTTATATTGAGATGTTGTGTTTGTATTGTATGGTTTCATTCATGTGATTTTTATTACTATAATAAATTAGATTTGATATCAAATACAGTACGTTCTTTAGATAATTATTCTGCCATAGTTACCATCTAAATTGTTTGAGTAACCTTTTCTGCGCTCTTCTATTTTCTTATTGATGCTTTAGTATTTTGAGGTTTAGTAATTCCTCCTCTATAAAACAGATGCAGCAAAGAGACTAATTATAATTCTAACTATCACTAATTATATTTAGCGACCTTTACCTTATGAATAATTACAAAACATAATTCTGAAGAAACTGGGAAAGTTCCTCCACTGGCTTGATCAGTAAGAAAGCGGACACTTTATTGGTAAACAGGTCCTGAGTTTCAGAGAGTCTCGTTCTATTAAACCGATGAGAGATTAAAAGGGACGGCTCGGGGGTAAAATCAATTCTATCTTTAAATCATGCTAGGAATCGCTTTGCTGCGTAAACGGAGATTTGCCAGCAGACCCTAACAACTGAATAAATATAGATCTTATGTGGAAATGAGAAAAACATTAGGGGGGTATTCGATCCAGGGTCACGAATGTCGGGCTGGCCCGACAGCCGCGACCTGGTCCTGTTCTCGGCCGTTTCAACTTGTAATCGGAAGAGGCAATGGATGACAGGAATAAGGTAAAATAGAGGCGGAGGGTGACAGGGAGAGGCTGAAAGGGAGAGGGTCATGTGGAGAGGCAGTGGATGACAGGGAGAAGGTGATGGGGAGAGGCAGTGAGTCACAAAAAGAAGGTTAGGTAGAGGTAATGGGTGATGCACTACTCCTGGGGTTTGATCAGGAGTATGTTCAAAGCCTGGAGAGAGATAAAATGGATAGAGATTACCTACCAACTAACCAACTCCTAAAAGTTTACAGCTAACAGTTTACAGCAGTGGTTTCCAACCTTGGTCCTCAACTACCCCCAACAGTTCACGTTTTCCAGGTCTCCACACAGAAGCGCAAGTGAAATAATTAGCTCCAAATGTGGATCTTTTCAAATGTAACAATGGGCCTTATTTTGGTTCATTCTTTCTGACAAACTCCTTCTTAGATGGACAAAACCATGTGCACTGCAGGGGGGCAGATGTAACAGGTGCAGAGAGAATTAGATTTGGGTGAGTTATTTTGTTTCTGTGCAGGGAAAATACTGACTGCTTTATTTTTACACTGCAATATAGATCTCACTTTGAAGTAAAACCCCACCCAAATCTAATTCTCTCTGCACAAGTAACACCTGCCCCACCTGCAGTGCACATGGTTTTGCCCATCTAAGAAGGATTTTGTCAGAAAGAATGAACCAAAATAAGGCCCAATGAGTGGACCTGTGACTTGGGAAACATGAACTGTTGGATGTACTTGAGGACGGAAGTTGGGAACCACTGATTTGAGAAATGACAGTTAGAACCTGATTGGTTGGGACTTTATTTATCTCCATTTTTATCTATCTCCAAGTTTTAATATATAATGCCCCTGTAATGGAAGTCTTAGTTCCTGCTTATATCAATGCTGTATAATATGAGACAGCATTGATATAAGCAGCAACTAAGACTTCCATTGCAGGGGCAATTGCATATTGTGGTCTGACACTTTCACTGAGGCCTGGGGAGAGTCAGTGAGGTCTGGGGCTGGAGTTGGGCCCTCCCTGGGCTGAGTTCCACACCGCTGCCCCGATAGTGTAATCATACCTCCTCCCTAGGAGGGGGCACCGCCATTGTATTTCGCCCAGAGCATTGGGTGGGTGATAGACAGGCTCCCGCAATCTGCTCATGCTGGAGGACAGCGGTTGGGGCCTGCGGGCCAGGTATCCTTCACTGTCGCGGCCGGGTGCCGCCAGATGCCGATGGGGGTCGCCACCTCTGGTGGTCATTCTGGGGGCCAAGCTGTGCGTCTGTGGCCCGGTCCTGTGTTGGTCCTGAGCCAGGTCCCCTCCTCCTCGCCACTTCCATCTTCCTCCTCCGTGCACCTCCTCAGTGGTCATGCAGTGCGCCTGTCCCGTCCGGGGGGGTGTCACCGTGTCCTGTGCCAGGTCCTCTCCTTTGCCTTCTCCCCCACCATCCTCCTCCCGTCCACGGGGCGCCCTTTCTCTGGGCCCCCACCGGATGAGAAGGGACTAAAGGTGGGGTCCCTCAATAGACACACATTAGCAGGGGCGGATTGGCCATTATATTTACCGGGAACTTTCCCGGGAGGCCGCTGCTACTGAGGCCGAATTAGCCAGCAGGGGCAGCACTGAGCACAAATTACAGCTGAGCAGAGCTCAGTGCGGGGCCTGCACGCTAATCGTCACAGCCGGCCACCGCAGGGTTGTGGAGCTGCTGCCAGTCAGAGACAGGAAGTGTATGGATGGGAGGAGCAGGGGAGTCAGCAGCAGCCAGGGCTTTCGAGGTTGGCCACGCCCACCACACTCCGTGCAACGTGCATCAGCCTGCTGCTCTCCCTGCTCTGTCCTGTCACCCGGCTGCTTCCCCCACCACCACACAGACTGCTCCCACCACCCTGCAGGGTCCCTGCACTCCCATGGAAGGAGCAACACAGGCAAGTGCTTGGGAGTGGGTCTGTGATATGAGTGAGTAACTGTGAGCACATGGTGTAATGTGTTTGTGTGGGGGGTGGGCTGTGTATATAATGTATTGTGTAATGTGTTTGTGTGGGGGGAGGGGGCTGTGTATAATGTATTGTGTAATGTGTTTGTGTGGGGGGAGGGGGCTGTGTATAATGTAATGTGTTTGTGTGGGGGGAGGGGGCTGTGTATAATGTATTGTGTAATGTGTTTGTGTGGGGGGAGGGGGCTGTGTATAATGTAATGTGTTTGTGTGGGGAGGGGGCTGTGTATAATGTATTGTGTAATGTGTTTGTGTGGGGGGAGGGGGCTGTGTATAATGCAATAAAGAGTGGACTGTTTATAATGTAGTATGGGTTGAGCTGTGTATAATGTAATATTGGGGTGTGTATAATGTAATAATGTGCTGTGTGTTATATGGCGTGGCTGTGTATAATAGACTATGGGCCTGATTCAGACCTGTTCACTGGGTTGCATATATTTGCAGCCTAGCGAGCAGGTAGACGCGATCCAACATCACGCCAACCCCCCCTCTGCGTGTGAATCCCTGCATTAGCATGAAAGTGGATATGTACATTTACACATCACCTCGCATGTGGGAGAGAAATCCCTCGATGGTCGCTCCCCATGAAATGATTTATTTTCCCCTTCTACTGACTGACTCATCCTGGCCGAATTCAGGGCGAGAGCTGATGTCAATCGTCTGCCCCAAGCAGGCATAGTCACTCTTGCGTTCACAGGGTTACGTCCAGCGGTTTTATTGGCACACCCATAAAACACTGGGCTTTCCCCTGCTAGTGCCCTGTGTCCTCCAATACTGGAGCGAACGCCCCAGCGAGTGTGAAAGTCAGCGAAGGCATTCTACCAGGGGGGTTGCACATGCGCAGACTCCCGCCTCATTGGTGCTGCAATTCTACTAGCGCCTGGAATCTCCCTGAAACTGTTTTTCAAAAGTAGGCAAGCATGGTGTGACGTCCATTGCCCCTCCTCCTTGAGGATCCTCTGCGCCGCCCATCGCCATTGATCACTAAAATACAAATATGAGAACAGTACCGATGGGTCCCCGATCAGAGGCCGCCAACGCCGCACCCTTTGCACTAATAATGTCTGTGGCTCTGAGTCCTGGAGAACAGCTGACGGGAGGAGGCAAAGCCACAGACAATATTAGTGCACTGGGTGCGGCGTCGGCGGACGCCGATCGAGGACCTGGCGGTACTGTTCTCATATTTTTTAGTTTATAATCAGGCCAGGCCACCACCAGGGTCACTCACAGGGTGGAATATATTTTAAACAAGAGAGGACAGAGGGTGGAAGGAGGCAGGGCCACTTCACAGGGCAGGTCAGCCACTAGTAGGCACTGTTCACCGGGCTTGGGAGTGTAAGGAGGCCTGTACTATTTAAGTCCCGAACGGATCTGTTAAATGGACCATGTATGGGCAGCTTTAGCAGCGCTACTACTGTCGGCAACGTGTGGGCATTAGGTATAAGAAGCGCTACTACTGTCAGCAACTGGTGTGGGCATTAAGTAAAAGCAGCGCTACTACTGTCAGCAAATGGAGTGGGCATTGGGTATAAGCATGGATACTACTGTCGGCAACTGGTGTGGGCATATGTATAGGCAGTGCTACTAATGTCAGCAACTGGTGTGGGCATTACGTATAATCAGCCCTAATACTTTCTGCAACTGCTGTGGGCATTACGTATAATCAGCCCTAATACTTTCTGCAACTGGTGTGGGCATTACGTATAGTCAGCTCTACTACTGAGGGCAACAGTGGGCATTATGTATAAGCAACACTACTACTGTGGCCAATAGTGGGCATTATGTTTAAGAGGCACAACTACTGTGGACATAATATGTGTGACTGTGGACATAATATGTGTGTGTGTGTGTGTAAGGGTTCTACTACTCTGGGCATAATATGTATAAGCAGCGCAACTACTGTGGACATTTTTTGTAATGGGCACTACTGTGAAGCGTAATGTGAGTAAGGGGCTCTAGGTGCTGTAAAGGGCAATAACTAGGTGTGTGCCAGTGGTGCCTTGCCCATTTGCACTGTGGGTACATCATGTGGTCCAGCAGCTGCAGTTATTGATTGCCTGTTGGACCAAAAGCTCTGATTGGCTGAAAACCTGGCGCCATATTTGAAAATCAATTCAGTGCCTCTGCAGGCTCTGCTGGGCTCAGGGCTAGACAGGACTGGATTACACAGTGAGCAGTACTGAAGGCATACTGCAATGGGCACTTCTCTGGGCATTGTGTAAGGGGAACTACTGGTGGCATTATGTGTATAAGCAGTAGTACTTGGGACATTATGCACAGCATAATGTCATATGGGCATTAAAGTGTGCAGCATATTGTGTAAGGGGAATTATAGTGTGTGGCACAAAGTGTAATGGGCATTATGTTGTGTGGCATAACGTGTAAGCACATCACAATATGTGGCATAATGTGAAATTGGCAGTAATGTGTGACATAATGTGTTATTGGCATTACCACGTGTGCCATAATGTATAATGGGCATACTGGTACAATTTTTTTTTCACTTTATTGAAACTTTTTATAAGCATCTCCATGTCATATTGCTTATATACCAATTCCACCTTTGATTGTACACCCGATGCAGCTAGCGATCAACCTGATTGACCAAAACTCCCACTCCGGACTCTGAGAACCACACATAACGGAGGGATGATGATACAGAGGTTTGGAACTTGAGTGAAGCGCATACTTCCGGGTATAGTGCTCTCCATGGAACCACCTATGGAACGCATCCTTCTGGTTACTATGCGTCCCAGTGACTTGAGCCGTAGAGACGGAAGTGACGTCATCAGGCTGGACATCGGCGCAACATCGGCGAAACGCTGCACCAGGTGAGTGTGATCTTCACTGTTTTAAGCCCTATTTAAAGCAGCTTTTACACTTTGTTATTACTGACAAAAAATCTGATAAAGATTTGAAACGTTGGAATCTACCACAGTTTGGTCGGTACTTGTGTATTATCACAGCGCCCAAGATTTTCATCGCAGGGCATCTCATGCGATGCGATCCGATTTTTAATTGTATGGATATGGCATGCAATTTTTTTATTGAACAAGCACCCTGATGGGTACTTACTATGTTAAATGCACCCCCATTGTCAACGCCACCCCTACTATCAACGCCAACTCGAAGCATGGCGAGCGCAGCGGTACGCATCCTCCGACCTTTTCATACCCCCACTATCCACGTCGGCGTGGAGTTGATTTTAGATAGTGTGGCGAGCCACCGAGCCCGAATCGTGGCGAACACAGCGAGCCCGGCGAGGGGCGTGGATTACTTCACATGTATTCTGCGTCCGCTCGCCACGCTTCAGGCCCGCTGCGCTCGTCACACTATCTGAAATCATCTCCACGCTGACATGGATAGTGGGGGGTATGAAAAGGTCGGAGGATGCGTACCATTTTAAAGGTCGGAGGATGTGTGCCATTTTAAAGGTCGGAGGATGCGTGCCATTTTAACGGCATGTGATGCTATGCAATATTTTATTGTACTGTGCGGGTGTTTTGACCCGAAAATCGCATTGCATCGCATACCACTAATTAAGGTATGCAATGCGATGGGCTCCGTGATAATACACAAGTACCGTTTGGTCTATTTATTTACTGACAAACTGGTTGAGTGCTTCCTGCTCCATATTGACTATTTTCAACAGACAAACAGCCTGGGAAAGGCACCGGGGCATGATTTCTGTCAAAAAAGGAGTGCCGGCCATATATATTTCGTCCTCATATATGCGGCCACAGCTTATGCTACAGATCTTACGTAGGACTCTAGGCGTACTATGTCACTACCCTGGGTCCACGCCACTACCCTCCTGTGTCTATTACCTTTAGAAAAGTTGTGGCAAGTGAAGGTGATCTAGTCAGATCACTTAGAAAAGGGTCTGAAATCGCCCCATGTGTACGCCCCTTAGGGGCTTTAGGAGGTGAGCTCATGAACATGTTCCCCCTCCCTGAGAGGTGCTCTCCCTCCTCCCATTATTCAGAATTATACATGGGCTGAAAACTTCATATACATATTTTTTAAGTGTATGTATTCAAAGTAATCAGCCTTGTTTCCTGCAGTGTCCATGGCTGAATTGCTTGGGCGGCGCAACACTAGTGATTAGGTAGAAACACGTGCAGCTTCAAGTTTGACAGGTATACTGATGTAGTAACCCCGCCTACTGTTATGCTGGACACGCCCATTTTGGTTTGGTGCCACCCACATGAGGCCGCTTCCAGAAATTTTCCAGGGCCACTTTTGGTCCCCAATCCGCCCCTGCACATTAGACAATACATATAGATAGCTTTGCTCACTTTTGGTTTGATTTACACACAATAACGGTCTAAAAAACTGTCATAAAAAGGAAAACGCATATTTTTCTACTTTGCAAAGGAGCAGACGGAAGAAACATTTATGTGATGAAGGCATATGTAGAAGATGCACTACACACAATCAGGCCACACTCTTGCCGACGGTCCTACAGTACAATTAACCCTTTCAGTGCCAAAGGAATTAAAAAAAAAATAGGCATGAAAATTGCCAAGCAAGCATTTTTATTAACCCTTAGAGCGCCAAAGTTGCTGTGAGAGACGCTCAAAATATCAGTTATAAATGGCAGCGCCGCTCACAGCGACTGTTCTTTTTTTGGGTGCAATATTTAACTAAACTTCAGTTAATCGACTTATCTGTAATTGTATTTATTTATACTAAAATAACAGTCGCTGTGAGCGGCGCCGGCATTTTTAACGGATATTTTGAGGATCTCCCACAGCAATGTTTGCACTCAAAGGGTTAACAAGCTTTACATGCAAATGCCCTTTATGTTTTACTCTTTTTAACGAATCCCCGCTCCCCATTGCTGAATCCCCTTGTTAACATGTGAGGGGATGTGTAACAAAGACACTTCCCCTCGTATACCTACGCTGCAGAGAAATTATTTAGAAGTGGAAAAGGCTGCCTAGAAGAGACTTCTAGGACTTCAGTCCCAGCCCTGGTTTGTGCACAGTGTAGATGGATGGATGGATGGATGGATGGATATCCATCTACTACTGTGGTGTGGGCTCCAAGGCAGGACACCTGCCTGTACAAAGAATAAAGTTTTGGTTCTATTAACTGAGACAAGGTGCACCTGACATAACGATGTCACTTACACCACACTACTGTAACACAGAGGAGCCAGCAAAGAGAACAGCAACAGCCAGAAGACACAGGAGAAACTAAGTGCCTGTGGCTTGGGGGCTCACTGGCTGGCTGGTGAAACACAGAAGGGGGGCTATCTGGGTGATGAAACACGGAAGGGGGTCTGTCTGGCTAGTGAGACACACAAAGGGGTTTTCTGGTTGATGAGACACTAAAGGAGGCCTGACTGACTGGTGAAACACTGTGGGGATGGAGCAGCAGAATGGGAGGGGAGACTGAAGAGAACTAGTGGAAGTGGTGCAATGCATCTGCTGCGGTGCTGGCACCACTGCCACTAGTACATCTGCCAGCCATCCCATCACTATCAACTAAAGGTATCCAAACTCCCATCACAATGCTACAAAAAAGACCGACCTGGACTGGTGGTACTACTGAGCCTAGTAGGGTAAAAGAGTCTCACCCATGTACTGGCGGTAACCCATGTATTGACCAGAGAAAGTACATCAAGAACCACCCCCAGGCAACCACTGATAGAATTCTTACCCAAAAGTAAAACAAAAGGTAATAAAAAAACAGGGGCAGAAGGAGGAAATATCCAAAGGAAAAAGGGACAGAAATTAAAACAGATAAACATAAATCAACACCAATAACCCAAACCCCCATCAAGTAATCCGCCTAGCAACCTAGAAACTCCCTGTAACTGCTAATTGTTGGTGAGTGCTTCCTGACTAGCCTTGGAATTTAAACGTCTCCATGCATATAAAATGCCTTACATTTATTTATTAACAGTTTCTTATATAGCGCACACATATTCCGCAGCGCTTTACAGATTATAGTTGAACATTCACATCAGTCCCTGCCCCAGTGGAGCTTACAATCTATATTCCCTACCACATGTACACGCACACACAATTAAAATATCCAGTATATTTTTGGATTGTGGGAGGAAACCGGAGTACCCGGAGGAAACCCACGCAAGCACGGGGAGAATATACAAACTCCGCACAGTTAGGGCCATGGTGGGAATAGAACCCATGACCTCAGCGCTGTGAGGCAGTAATGCTAACCATTACACCATCTGTACTACATTATTCAACTACTGTTAGGAACACCTCTGGAATCCATAAAGAAGTAAATGTATAGTGCCACAAGTATATAACAGAGATGTGCACAGCCCTCCGTGTTATGGTTTTGGTACTAACTTATTGTAACCACTAAAATGATGTCATTTGAACCCATGTTTATTCCTAGAGTAATGTTAACATAAATACCATTAATATCCTGTCATTTCCAATATGAAATGGCACCTAAAATCACAAGGGAGGACTTTATATACAATCCCAAACAGGCAAGATTTGTTTTTTAGATGTGAGGTCCTAACTTGGCGTGATGACCGGAACCAGGACCACCAAATATAGATGTTATGTCCTTTATGGTGGCATCTCATAGTGAATAATTATATCAATACTTTTTTCTTCTTAAAAAAAACATATTTTAAAATATATTAATTAGTACCTATAAATAGTGTTTTATTTGAATGTCCTAACTCTCTATTTTAAGCTTAGTATTAATCCTCATTTATGCCTCAGTTGAGTGGAATTAGAATATTCCGCTCCTGCCAGTGAATTGAATGATATGCTGTCTGAACATAATGCAGCTACAAAATTAGCCATTAGATAAGAATGTAATGAGTGCTGGCAAAACTGAAGCCATTGTGTGCAGCACAAAGTATATGCCTGCCCCCGGATGATGAATTCAGAACAATTATTCTTAATGGTGCCATCGTTGACATTATTTGTCTGATTATTTCAGATCCTCCCTTGAATTCACATCACATATTGCGTTGTAATGGGAAAAACTGTGTTGTGATTGTTAGATGAAAATAAAAACGGCCTTTAGGGTCTATCGTTAGAAGGTTTTGGTCTGATTCAACATATTGTTCAAGAAAAGATGAAATTATAACACAATTATATTTCTTTATAATCAGCTCGGTCCACTTGTTATAACAATGTTCTAGGTCAGTACTGTGCTATACAGTAGAACAAATCTTCCCAAATGATTTGCATATTTAATGATTTTAATCATAAAGACCCACTAACAAGCTATAACTGTCAATTTACAGTGCCCTGTAATTGTATGTAGCAGGCCATGTGGGATTAGCAAAATGTGTCCAATTTTTAGTCAAGCACAGGTGATTTGCAATGCAAAATATCTTTCAAATGGCATTAACTGGTTGTGCCTACAGTATGTATTATATACTAACATAGTGTTATTCGCTATGCTCCCGTCATTATCCATCACTGACACCCCCCCAGAAAGTTAATACCCACATACATTTTTTTATTATTTGCAGGCCTGTCCTTACTTTGTCTCAGTTGCAGGAACAGTCAGGAGTTATGTCCAGTTCAGGTTAAGCAAGTTTTGCTCTGCGACTATAGTGTAATAACTGACCTCAATATTTATTTATTTATTAACAGTTTCTTATATAGCGCACACATATTCCGCAGCGCTTTACAGAGAATATTTGAACATTCACATCAGTCCCTGCCCCAGTGGAGCTTACAATCTATATTCCCTACCACATGTACATGCACACAGACATTGTAGGGTTAATTTTGTTGGGAGCCAATTAGCCTACCAGTATTTTTTTGGATTGTGGGAGGAAACCGGAATACCCGAAGGAAACCCATGCAAATACGGGGAGAATATACAAACTTCGCACAGTTAGAGCCATGGTGGGAATCGAACCCATGACCTCAGCACTGTGAGGCAGTAATGCTAACCATTTCACCATCCGTACTGCCCCAATATGTCTGGTAGGCTGGGGCTTGTAGTCTCACAACTGACTCAGCATGTTGTATTAGGATGGCAAGGGTGGTAATATGATTTCTGACCAATTTTTAAGAGGGCAGCAGGAAAGGAATTTCTGTTCTGTCTGTAACTTCACTGCCTTCTGCAATACAGGTTGAGTATCCCTTATCCAAAATGCTCGGGACCAGGGGAATTTTGGATAACGGATTATTCCGTATTTCGGAATATTTTAATATTTCAATGATGTATTTTGAAGTATCTTGCATTTATGCTGTATAAACACATAAAAAACACACAAATATATGTTATTACCAAATAAAATACACACAAATATATGTTAATTTGTTAACAAAAGCAAGGTTTCAAAACATGAAACTAAATTTGTGTACTATCTCAGATACTGAATTTGAATGCCAAGTAATCATTTTCTTGTACATATATAGTGCCAGTTACATATCATGTCCTCTGTACTGCTGTTACAAATGTCCCCAGTGAGTTTTTAGAAAAAATATATATTTTTTTCACTTTCTGGAATGTATGGTTTTCGGAATAATTCGGATAACGGATATTCGGATACGGGATACTCGATCTGTATAATGTAAGGTTAAAAAAAAACATAGTTAATTTTTTCGTATTAATCACAATAAAATATATTTAAGATTATTATGCTTATTTTGCTTGTATTTATGGATTGATGGTTTGTATTTCTCTTTATTGTAGAAAAGTCTTGATTTTCTGTTCCTTTGCAAACAATTCCCTTCAAACTTTATTATGATCACCAGTCGCACCCATATACCCCAGCTATTCCAAAGGGGTGAGAGGTTTCAGCAAGCAATAATGAGGAAAAAGGGAGAAATAGTGTTGGGACAGGTCTGTATCAAATTACTGTACATTGGGTGATTTTCAATCTGGGATTCTGACTATCGAGTGTCGAAAAGTCTGTGGATAGGTGAAAATGGCCGTGGATTGTCGAAAAATGGCCATGAATTTGACAATCCATGACCATTTCCGACAAAACAAATCCAACTTTAAAACAAGTCAGATCTGACAACCTTCAATGCAGTCGGTAATGGCAGCAATGAATAGGCGAGTGCCGCTAGTTCCACCGCCGGAAATAGCGGCACAGATTGAATACCCCCCATAGAGTGTTATGCTTGGAAGATGGAAGAATAAGATGGATTGCGATGGAGCAAAGCAATATCCTGTCTCAGGCACCCATGTTATTTCATTGTTGCTCTGCCTTGGAGAGGTTGGATTCAGAAGTATCACCTGGATTTTGTTGTGTTTATACACATTTACTTTCACATTTTATTTCTAAATAAAATAGTAGCTTTAAAAGTGTCCATACCTTTAGGATTTTCTTGCATCAATTGATAGCGGTGCATCTACTGTATTAGGGATTTTTACCACTGAACAAAATATACTCTTAAGCTTTTTCTTTATTGATTATAAAGTCTAGAGGGTGATAATGCATTTGACTAGTTTGTAGATATCACTTGAGTCACTATCATATGTTTTTTATTTACATACTATCTTAAGTACACAGGTAATGCCGGAAAACTCTAAGCATTCCCTGGAGACACTCCCATGCATAATGCCAGAGACTGCTAATACTCAGAACAGTGCCGCCAGCTACAGAGGAATGTAGGGTGCCCAGATGGAGGCTGCAAACAGGCCACCTCTCTCTTCATACACCCATAAAATTACTCTTTGGGAAAGCACCTGATAAATCACTTTTATTTTACTCAGCTCTAGAGCAGGGCTTAATCCCTTTATTTTTATTTGTGACAGGAAGAATGCATGTGTTAAAGCTGGATACACACTTAAAGATTTATCTGTCCAATCTGTCTGGTGGGAACAAAAGTCTGGTAATGTATTGGAGAAATGAAAATCGACCATTTGCTCCCAAAAGCTGGAAAACTGACAACAATAGTAAAGACAAATTGGTTAAAACCGTTTGATCTAACACTGGGGTAGACAACCCTAGTCCTCGAGAGCTACCAACAGTGCATGTTTTGCAGGTCTCCTCACAGAATCACAAGTGAGCTAATTAGCTCCATCTGTGTATCTTTTAAAATGTGTCAGTGATTAATGAGTGCAGCTGTGCAGCAGCTAGGTTGTCTGGAAAATGTGAACTGTTGGTAGCTCTCGAGGGCTAGGGTTGGCTACCACTGATCTAACAGATTTGTCCAAATCTTTTTTGTCCATTTGTCCAGCCTTTGGAAGCAAATGATTGATTATCATATGCTTTAATTAATTGCCAGATTTCTGTTCACACCAGATAGATTGGACAGATAAATCTATAGGTGTGTATCCATCTTAACACTGTAACGATGAACAGAAATAAAACTAATCCAAACACTCATCTGCTGCTAATCATAGTACTGTGTGGCTAAATTATGCAACTTGTGTCTAACCTCATGAAAATAAAATAAACCTTCTTTACAAGAAAATTAACTTTCTTTTGCCAAGATCCCAAAAAACATTTACATCCAGACAATTAATTTTCAGAACATTTGTACCATATTAATGAGTGTGAAATACTGTGCCGTGGGCCAAGATAATTTATATAGACTGGAACAAAAGTGCCTCTAGTGACCATAGAATTATTAAAATGGCTGAATACCATAGTTGGTGGTAATACCAAGCAGTAACTTTGAAACAAAGCTATAGGCAAATTTAAGAGAAATGTTGATTCATCATTATTAAATAAAAGCCATTTCTATTATAATTTCTCTTTATAGATCTAGCACACTGTGGAAGAGCGAAATATAAGTACTCATTATTTCTAGTGATGGAGATATGTGTGGGAGAGCGTAATACTCTGTGTAAGACCCTGGAAGGCTTTGTTAGAGAATAATTTATGTCACGCATTACATGGTGCTATTGTATTCTGTGTTCCATCTTGCAAGTAGTGCGTTTTCATGATACATCAGTGTATTTCTTCTTTTTAACTATATGATAATAATATAAGTCAACACTATCAGTTCTGTCTCCTAGGAGGGTGACAAAAGGAGGAAATGTGAGCCCAGTAATGACTATGTCATTGTATTTATTATAAAGTAGACTAGAAAATAATTTTGCATTCAATAACTCAGTAGCAGAGTATTGTCATAGAGATATAAGTCTGAGGATGACAGGTGCATTGGTATCTAATGCTCGCCATTGACTAAGGGTCTCTTGAATATTTTAAGCAGTTCACTATAAAGAGCAGATATTGTGTTTATAATCATACAATAAAGACAGCAGCAGCCACATGATACCACAGTAATGATAATTGTACATGACAAAGTATAGTGTAGACTGGATATGGCAAACTGTAATGAGTATCTGGGTGAGCTGAGCTGAATGGCACTATCAAATACATTACCAGAAACCCTCAACTCTTGATTGTTCTAGAGCAGGCTCTTCGGTACCTGTGTAGTTTCACGGCGCCACGCTTTGGGCTCATTTTAGGCATCCCCTCGCGGGGCTCGCTGTGCTTGCCACGATTCGGGCTTGCTGGCTCGCTGCACTCGCCACACTTTATAAAAACAACTCCATTTTGACGTGGGTAGTGGTGGTATGAACAGGTCGGGAGGATGCATACTGCGGGTCCTCGCGGGACTCTCTGCACGGTACGTGTCTTCCCGACCTGTTCATAACCCCACTATCCACGTCGGCGTGGAGTTGACTTTATAAAGTATGGTGAGCGCAGATAGCCACCGAGCCCGTAGCGTAGAGCGCATGCAGAAAATGAGCCCGAAGCATGTGCTCAAATATAACATTAATTTCCACCTATTAGCTCTAATTTTGGAGATATAAAGTTATTCTGATTTGTGTTAGTTTATTTCATATTAGGTCTATGATTCATATATTAAAACACAAAGTGTTAATAAACATAGGGTGACATTTAATAGGATGAGAGATTCAGAAAGTGAGAGATCTGGTAAGAAATCTCTAGTTTTTTTTTTGAAAGCGGCAATCATTTACACTTCCAAATCAAACTGATTTTCATCCTATTAAATTTCCTCCATAATCTTCAAAATGTAGAATATTTTAGTGACATGAAAAAAACATACTAACATTACAATAACACTATAGTGACTCAAATAACACTTTTTTCTTCAAATAATAAAATTGAACAATAAATGAAAACAAAATTGGTTTAGGAAGCTTCTTTTGTTCGACATTCTTGAATAGTCTCTGTTTGGACAGTCTCTTTGTAAATTCCAGCGGTAATCTGCAATCATATGTATATTGCTTCATTCCTCATAGCGATCTTCCATTGTTTTAATGTCCTGGTGAAATCTTTCACCTTGCTCTTCGCTCATATAGACCAAACTTTCTGGGAAACTGTCCAAGTGGCTGTGGAAGTAATGAATTTTTATGCTCATATTACATCCAAGGTCTCTGAAATTAATGAGCATGTTGTTTACTAGCTCAGTAAAGTTGTGACCTTTGTGGTAGCCCAGAAAGTTTCTGGCAACCAGGATAAATGAAGTCCTCTCTCTTCACTCACCCTCACTCATGGAATCTACAAA
Source organism: Crinia signifera (assembly GCF_055691185.1). Taxonomy (NCBI): domain Eukaryota; kingdom Metazoa; phylum Chordata; class Amphibia; order Anura; family Myobatrachidae; genus Crinia; species Crinia signifera. Next base: position 263,681,145 of record NC_139219.1, read on the forward strand.
GCTAGGATCGTTTATGACATGTCTTTTTTGGGGGCCATCAAAATCCAGCTTTCAGTTTTTCTGTACTTAGCCCAAGCGTTTTTCATCCTACAGTATATACCCAAAGCATGGTCTATACTGATCAAGAGCCTTCATAAACTGTTTGATCAGACCTAGCGTTATATGCAGTGGAGGCTAGATGATTTTGTCTTTTCCAACTAAGGGTTCCCGTGTGATAATTTTTTCTCCTACAACCATGTTCTCTCTCTCTTCTCACCCAGTGGTCTGGTTTGGCTCTGCTGTCCCAAGGATATTTTGTGTTGTGACTTTCCTGACCAAGGAAAAATTGACAATTTTTAAGTTAACACAAATTTCCAATTGATGTTAATTCTTCTTGGAGTGGGCAACTGGTATTGAGCCATATTTGTTGCCAAGAACACATTTCAAACTCCATTTAGAGCTGTCAATAAATAGGTGCCAATCATCTGGAAAATATTCAGGAAGACCCATTTTATCAGGCGTTCTCTCATATCTTGTCAGAATATTGTTTTCTTGACAGAAAAGGGGTAGGCAATCTTTTCCCCTTGCACGGTAGAATGTAAGTTTTGTTCCACGTTCAAGTATATTCTTGTCATTGAACCTAGAAGCAAGTAATTTAGAAGCTTCTTTCAAAAGGCTGAGATCTTTGATTGGGTCAATCAACTCTATTGTTTAAAACGTTGAAGACCTGATGAAGTTCTGCCATAATCACTGTCGCTACCTTGATCTGTATCACAAGGGACATCAGAAAAGTTGAAATCATCCTGTGATAGCTCTGGTAGCTGATGAAACATAGGAGATGGAACGGTACTTGTGTATTATCAGGGCGCCCACTAAGCAAATTGCTTAGCGGGCGATCCTGCGTAAGAAAAACGCATTGCATCGCATGCGATTTTTGTGTGTGATGCAATCGCATGTGATGCAATGCGATTTCCCTATTTAATTTATTCACTACACTCTGGCCGCGGGTGCGATGCGATTGCATCGTATCGAATGCGATCGCACCGCACCGAAAAATCGCATGCGATTGCACGCAATTGTATAGGGTGAGATGGCATTGACTTTGCTATACATTTGTATGAGATGCAATGAGATTTAGGCACCCCCCCCACTATCCACGCCACCCCTGACGTGGATAGTGGGGGTATAAAATGGTCGGGAGGACGCGCTCCGCTGCACTCGCCACGCTTCAGTGTGGCATGGATAGTGGGGGGGTGTGTCTAAATCTCATTGCATCTCATACAAATGTATAGCAAAGTCAATGGCATCGCACCCTATAAAATCGCATGCGATCACATGAGATTTTGCGGTGATGTGCGGTGCCCGCGGGTAGAGAGCAGTGAATAAATTACATAGGAAAATCGCATTGCATGCAATCGCATTGCACGCAAAAAAATCACATGTGATGCGATACGATTTTCTTACAGTGCCATACGTATGCTAATTGGGTGCCCTGATAATACAGAAGTACTGATGGAACTTCATTAGAGTGAGGGATAGGGCGTCTTGCAGAGGGTAAATCAGGATACATCCACTTGCTGTGATTCTTTAGATTCAGGCCAGTAATATTCACAATACAGAAATAGCAGTCATCAATGTGGTTTGTGGGTTCCCCCAAACCATTCTAATGTCTATCAAAGTATACTCTGTCTATTAAAGGATACTCTCCACAGATGTACCAAAATACATCAGGATGATTAGCACAACTACTTTGACTGGAAGCCATTCTTTCTATTACATGTAAAACAGTTATACAGTACAACATGTCCCACGCCGGAAAGACCTGTTGGGAGTTAGACTCTTCTGATGAAAGTGCAACCCTTAGCTCACACTGAAGGTCACCCATATGCTCAAAAAGTAAAGCTGATAGAGATAAACTATTTTCATATTTGGAGTTAGCATCCAATATAACCAAAATTAGTTCTAACATTCCAGGCACCAAACTATTTTTTTGTTTTTGTTTGGTAGTGTATAGTTCAAATATTATTATGTCATGTCATGCGCCTGTTAAAGTTGTTTTAATTTTTCGAGTCAATAAACATTTATTGAAAGACAAAACTAAAATGTCTGATAACATTTCTCTAATAAACAAGAAATCATTTGGCAGATTATTTATCAGTTAATATTTACCTGAGTCATAAGGAAACAGTAATCGAAAAAAGGGTGGGGGAGTGGTATAATCATGTAGGTGATAGGGAAGACTTACCATGCAGCATATGTTATGTAGATCTACAAATCTGTATTTGGAATAAACATGGATACTATAGTAAAAAGGACAAATAAAAAGAAGGGGGTGGAAGGGGGTGGAAGGGGGGGGGGGGCGACAGTTTGAGGGCATATGCAGCACTCTCTTCATTGTATCTTATTATTGGTTTATCTGCTCATCTCCTCCCTTAACGGAGAAACATTGATGCCTATAGGATATAGCAGAACCGGGAGGTGTAGTATAACATGTTAACAACATAGGGCCTTATTTTGGTTCACTCTTTCTGACAAAATCCTTCTTAGATGGACAAAACCATGTGCACTGCAGGAGGGGCAGATGTTACTTGTGCAGAGAAAATTAGATTTGGGTGAGTCATTTTGTTTCTGTGCAGGGTAAATACTGACTGCTTTATTTTTAAACTGCAATATAAATCTCACTTTGAAGTAAAACCCCACCCAAATCTAATTCTCTCTGCACAAGTAACATCTGCCCCTCCTGCAGTGCACATGGTTTTGCCCATCTAAGAAGGATTTTGTCAGAAAGAGTGAACCAAAATAAGGCCCATAATGTCAACATGATTTCCATGTAGATATTTTTAATATCTACATTGAATATCTCTGACGTCTCCACCATCATCCTGGGTGACTTCAATATTGCTATTGACAGTCTGCCATCTCTGCATGCTTCCAAACTACTCTCTGCAACCTCCTCTTTCGTCCTCTCCCAGTAGTATGACTCCTCTTCTCATGAGGAAGGCCACTGCCTTGACCTTGTTTTCACCAGGTATGCTCTTCTACAACCTCTAATACAATTTCTTCTCCACCTGAACCCTCTGGTACTTTCTCTTCATTTGAGCCCACAGATAAAAAGGAAGTATCCACAAGTTATCCTCCTACTCCACTAGCTCTCCCCTCGATCCTATACCTGCTCAAGTCATTAAAACTTTATCTCCTGTGCTTATCCCAACCTTAAATAAAGTCAGCAATCTTTCTCTTGCTACTGTTACTTTTCCTTCTCTGTTCAAGCATGCAGTGATTACTCCCATTCTGAAAAAAAAACACAATTCTGACCCTAACTCTCTAACTACCGTACTATCTCTCAGCTCCCATGCCTCTCCAAGCTACTTGTCTACTCTCGTCTCACACATTTTCTTAACTCTCACACCCTATTAGACCCACTTCAGTCAGGCTTATGTTCCCAACTCTCCACTGAGACAGCACTGACTAAAGTGATGAATCATCTGGTAACTGCCATGTCTAGAGGCCATTACTCACTGCTTATTCTTCTAGATCTTTCTGCTGCATTTAACACGGTTGATCACACTATTCTCATACAAACACTGCACTCCCTAGGTCTTAATGATACAGCCCTTTCCTGGTTCTCATCTTACCTATCTGATCGCTCTTTCAGTGTTCGCTTCTCTGACTCTACCTCCTCTTCTTCACTAACTCTGTCAGTTGGAGTTCCGCAAGGCTCAGTTTTAGGTCCTATGCTTTTCTCAATCTATACCTCATCTCTTGGCAAACTAATCAGCTCTTTCAGATTTCAGTATCACTTGTATGCGGATGATACTCAAAACTATCAATCAACCCCAGAGTTGTCACCAGTGGTCTTGGGCCGAGTCTCTGAATGCCTCTCTGCCATATCATCCTGGATGACTTCTGGCCACCTCAAACTCAATATTTCCAAAATGTAATTACTTATATTCCCACTGGCCAAGAACAGTTACCATCCTGATATCTCCATAACTGTTGACAACTCAACAATCTACCCTACTCCACAAGCTCGTTGCCTAGGGGTCATCCTCGACTCTGAACTGTACTTTGTTCCTCACATTCAATCGGTCTCCAAATCATGTTACATGCATCTAAAAAACATCCAAAATATGACCCTATCTCACACAATTCTTCTAACTGGTCTTCCCAAGATAGCCACTGCAATCCATTCAAAATGCTGCTGCTAGGCTGATATTCCTAGAAAGATGCTCATTGTCTTCTGATCCCCTCTGCCAATCCATCCATTGGTTGCCTGTACTTTACCGAATTCAATATAAAATACTTCTACTCGCATATAGGACTATTAACCATACTGCACCAGCATATATCTCTTTACTGATCACAAAATATCTCCCATCTCGGCCATGCCGCTCTGTTCAAGATTTGCGTCTCTCTTCTGCATGGATCACCAGCTCCCATTCACTATTACAGGACTTTCATTGGGCTGCTCCCACCTTGTGGAATGCCCTTCCATGCACAATAAGACTCTCTACTAGCCTCCAAACTTTCAAGCGTTCCCTGAAAACTCACTTCTTCAGGCAAGCCTAATATATTTAAGTACCACACGCATAACCCTCTGAGGCACTTATGTATTATATAGCTTCTCTTCTGGACCTGCAACTTGGTGGGACTGCTATGCTATTACTGATGCCTGTCCTTGTGTTTCCCTCCTATGTCCTTATATATTGTAAGCTTGCAGCAGGACCTCCTAACTCCAAGTCTGTCTGTTGTTACCCAGTTTGTTTTATCATTGTCTACAACTGTAAAGCACAATGGAATCTACTGCGATATGTAAGAAACTATAAATAAATAAATATCAACATGCAAAAATTAACTCTAGAATGAAGAATGTACATGTGGTAGGTAATCAAGATGGAGCAGGGACTGATGTGAATGTTCAAATATTTTCTGTAAAGCGCTGCGGAATATGTGTGCGCTATATAAGAAACTGTTAATAATAATAATAATAATAATAACATGCACAATGTTGATACTGACATGATATCGATATTTGACATCCCATCCGACCCTATGTGCTGCCCCGTGCGCATCAGGTCGGAACCTACAGATTGAACCTGCTCCAGGTTTAATCTGTTGGATTGGACCCATCAAAAGAACATCACCGGTGCATTTAAGCACCCACCATGTATTGGTCCGATCTGTAGGTGTGTGCCCATCAAGTGCCAAATCATAGTGAGCTCTCAAGGGGAGCTGCCGTGGGAGCTCAGGGGAAATTTGGTCCGACTTGTCCTTCAGACAAGTTGGTATAATGTATGGGGGCCTTAACTCTGACCTTGAAATCATATGTGGGCATTCTGACTATCGACATTCACAAAGTCGACCTGCTGAGAATGCAGACATTATGGTGTCAACCATTTTGAAGTTTGACATTCTAAATATTGATGTGATGATTACATAAACTTCTGTCCAGTGGCGGAACTGCCGGAGGCAATGGAGTCGCCTGCCGCCGGGCGCCTGGCCCGAAGGGGGCATTTCTCCATTGTCTCTGGAGTCCGGCTTCTGTGTGTTACTGCTAGCTGGTGGGTAAAATTGTGGGTCAGAGCGGAGCTTCATCACCTTTCAGTGTGGCTCCCGCTCCGTGAAACAGACTATTGGGGCTCTAGTGACAGGCAGCAGGTGGTGGGTGTGACGTGTCATATATCCGCGACCTTATTAGAGGGGCAGAGTGCTTAGCATTATTGCATGCAGCACTGCGTGTACTGACACCATCTCCCGACGCCGCGGCCGCAGAGCTCTCTGGATTTTCAGTTTCACTTTCACCCTCCACTGTCTGCCGTCAGCACCTCCCTGTCCTGGAGCCTATCATTCCCCCGAGTATATCTAGTTGCCTGTGCCTGTCTATAGAGCAGCCTGCGGATGCGGCTGTTCAGAGGAGGAGACGGAGACAAGCAGGAGGCAGGGACAGTTGTGATTCGCACGGTCCCGATTCATTGAGAAGCAGTCTATAACCAGCGGATCACTCTCACCAGGTCCTATGGATGCAGGGAGCCTGTGTCCCAGGTAGGAGACTTGTGGTAAACTGTTAGTTGGCATAATCCCAGTTTCCCAGCCCCAGTGTTCAATGTAGCTAACCTGTACCTAGATTCCCCCACTAATGAGCACCCTGGTACTGGATGCAGTGTGGCTTGGTGTGGTGCATCCTGGTGCTGGATGTGGTGAACCCTGGCGCTGGGTAAGACTGGCGCTGGTGAGTCCTGGCGCTAGGTACATTGTGTTCAGGAGCTTGTGCATCGGTCGGAGGAGCTGGATGCTGGTTGCCCTGGGTGCGGTAGACCTTGGCACTAGGTATAGTGCGGTCTGGCACTGGTTGCGGTGAATCCTGGCGCTCGGTGCAGTTTGCCCCGGAGCTGGTTGCAGTACACCCTGGTGCTGGGTGTGGTGGTTCCTGGTGCTAGGTGCTGTAGATTCTGTAGATCATGTATCAAACTCGATTAGTAAAGTATTAGTTTGTCGCAGGACCACCATTGCACCATGTGTATGCCCATCTGTGACCCCGTGCATATGCCCCTCTGTCCCCCCATGTGTGTGTGCTATTGTCCCTCTCTGACCATGTGCATGTTCTTCTGTCACTACATCTGTATGTCCCTTTGTCACCCATATATATATATATATATATATATATAGGTAAGGTAGGAGGGTCTCCCGGCACTCGTAGGACTTGCAATAATGGAACAGCCAAAACGAAAGCAGTCAGATCGCGTTTTGGCTGTTCCATTATTGCAAGTCCTACGAGTGCCGGGAGACCTTCCTACCTTACCTGTATTGTCAGTTCGCCTGACTTCGCCGTGCACCTGGGCACCTCAACCCCAATTGGGGTTCATATTCAGGAGTGCCAGCCACCCCCCGTCTGTATATATATATATATATATGCACCACTGTACCCTATGTATGCCTCACTACTATCATTTCGTTTATATGTGCAACTGTCACTCTTTGTGACACAAAAGAAGGTGTGGCTCACAGGGACAGCATATCTGTGAGAGCGCATTTTCTTGAAAGGCACTTGCTACTACTGCTAACCTGACCCCCGATCGAATAAATATTGGGTGCTTTTAAGTGACAGAGGTGTGTTTAAATGAAAGAGGTGTATTTTTTAGGTGTGACAGATGTGTATGTATTTTTTTATGTGACAAATGTGACAGATCTGTATTTTTTTTTTAAAGTGACAGTGCATTTTAAATGAGAGGAGTTTATTGTCACAAGGTACCAAAATGTCTTAATTACAGCTTTGTGAATCAGGACTGCTATAGGTGAGGCAGCGGTAGGTTTAGCTAGCTGCTGCTGTGATTTTTACCACTGGATGAAGGATCAAAGGCGGAACTAGCACCTGTGCTAGGGCATATAATTCATTAGGGAAGCCTCTGTAGATGCCCATAGGCTACTCCAACATTTCAGTTTATTAAAGCCTTGACCAGGGTATATACTGTATATAAAAAATTTAGGGGGGGGGGGGCACCAACATTTTCATGCCTCCGGGCGCCTATGACAAACTTACGCCACTGCTTCTGTCGATTTGTCAAGAGCAGGAATACCTTAGTAAAATATTTCACATACTGTATGTGCATATCAGGTAAACCAGACCAAACTAATGAGAAAAGTCCTATCTGAGCCCTCAAACGGGTCATGTCATATTCGCTTGCCATTCCTAAGTAGTGTGTGTTGGAATGCAGATACCAGCATCTGATCCCGCCGAAACATTGCTACAAATGTATCTGCTGGCTGCCGGTGTGTGCAAGAATTGAATTCCTCCCATCGAGTCACAATAAAATATTTAAAGGTTTTGATAACGTTCATTTAATCAGCATAAAATTTTCATTAGCATCTAAAGATGTGACCTTTATTGTGACATTTCAGCAACTAATTATAATGATGATTTTTGTGTAGAGTTAAGATAAAGTAACTCAAGAAAACAACAAATGCTAAATGTATTTTATTCCTACAAGTAATTACTAGTTGAGAAGACGTGAAGCATTGGAAAGCTAGTTCATTATATGCTTTGAAAGCAATAACAATTTTTTCTGATTTTCCCGAGATGTGGGTCAGTGAACTCTAGAACTCATTAGAAAGTGAAACATTGAGTTTTGATATTTAATAGCATTAACCATAGATAAAAATACAAATAAATGATAGAAAATTGCCGAGGTGACATGTGAATAATTACAGATGATGTCATTGTTAAGATTAAACAGATTCCAGAATCTAAAAATATTTTGGACTTTGTTTGATCAGAATGTGGCATTTGACTGATGTCTTCAGATTCCAGAATCTAAAATTATTTTGGAACTCGTTTGATTAGCATGTTGACTGACGATACCTGACATATTAAAGCGACGAGAACTTTAATTTCCTGTTTGAAAATGATGGAAAGCAACAGCTGGAATGTGCTGTAGCAGCTATTAGTGAAATAAATTCAGAGCCATAAGGAGGTATATACATAATATATACTATACTGTAACAAAAAATTTCCAGTATTAATTTGGCTTTCTTTGATTTTTTGGTGTGCCAAACTGTTATTACATTGTTTCCACTTCATTACCTATCATTTAAAGAATCTCATATCAAGTTTAAAGCCTCACAAATTGCTTTAAAATAACCGTAGTTACTAGTGCAGCTGTCTCCACTGTTGCAGTGCTCCGGAATTACAGATTTATAAAATAATAATAATATAAAAACATTCTAATATTATAACAAGAAATGATGTACATAAAGTACAGGTTGGACAAACGTTTTATTTGCAGAGCTTGCTAACATTTGCTCAAAATTCCCAAGGACACATTGCTGCTAAAAGTGTATCTATTGCATGCAGGATACATGTGGTATGTCAACAGTAGAGTGAAACATAGGGGAATATGCTCAGCCTATAGAAATGATCATCTTTCTGATGAGTGCTAAAAAGCATAGGTTTAATGGGAAATATTCTTTAAATTCCAGTGTACAATACAATAAAAGTGATACATAGTCAATGGCTTAGACCTAGTAAGTGAGGGAAGTTTACAGGCACAAGGAGGAGAGGTACTGTACCAAACCTTTTAAAGAGGGAAAGTGGAGAGGGTGCCAAACCAATCATTTTCTATCTATTACAGTACTTAGCTAGTAAATTCTATAAAATGGTAGATGAAAGCAGATTGGATAGTGTGCAGAGATGGATTTATAGGTCTCGCGCAAATGCAGGCTGACAGTCACATACTTACACATGGATAGGGCTCAGTGGAGGAACTTGTGATTGGTTGGCAGAGGTGTAAAAATATAATTTGGGCCCCCTCTTTCCTCCACCCCATCACAAGTTCACAATAGTGGGTGGCAGCAGTAGGCCCATTAGTCCTCAGGGGCACCGGTGCAATGCACCTGCTGCACCAAAGGAAGTTCCGCCTCTGATATGGGTGGTGCAGCCACATAAATGTGTGCAATTCTGCATGCTGGGGAATAACCACAGATGACTATTACATCTAGGAGAAAAATCATTGTCAGATCGCAGACAAATAATGAATAAAAGGACCATTTGTCTGACTGGGAGTCATCTTCTTGTTTGAAAGAGCGGACGGAAGAACCGTGTGTGTTTTTTAAAATTACTGATAAACATATCAGTGTAATGGACTAAATATGGAAACTGGCTAGGTGGTACCCCAATTAGCGCACTCCGATAACCCCCGTTTTTGCATTTTGTACACCCCTGGTTCTCACTAACAGGAGAATCATATCGGAGGAGCAGCTGTTGATCTAGGAAAAGCGCACGTCGGAGGTTAACCCTTGTATTGAGATATATATATATATATATATATATATATATACACACACACACACTTGTATTCATAAGTTTACATACCCTAGAAGAATTTGTGATTTTCTGGCCATTTGTCAGATAATATGTATGATAATTTACAAACTTTTCTTTCACTCATGGTTAGTGGTTGGGAGAAACCATTGTCAAACAACTGTGTTTACTCTTTTCTAAATCCTAATGACAACTGAAACTACCCAAATTACCCTGATCAAAAGTTTACATACACCAGCCTTAATACTGTGTATTGCCCCCTTTAACATCAATGACAGCTTGAAGTCTTTTGTGGTAGTTGTGGATGAGGCTCTTTATTTTCTCAGATGGTAAAGCTGCCCATTCTTCTTGGCAAAAAGCCTCCAGTTCCTGTAAAGTCTTGGGCTGTCTTGCATGAACTGCACGTTTGAGATCTCCCCAGAGTGGCTCAATGATATTGAGGTCAGGAGACTGAGATGGCCACTTCAGAACCTTTACTTTATTCTGCTGTAGCCAATGACAGGTCGACTTGGCCTTGTGTTTTGGATCATTGTCATGTTGGAACATTCAAGTACGTTCCATGCGCAGTTTCCGGGCTGATGAGTGCAAATTTTCCACCAGTATTTTCTGATAACATGCTGCATTCATCTTGCAATCAATTTTGACCAAGTTTCCAGTAGCTCACACATCCCCAAAACATCAGCTATCCACCTCTGTGTTTCACAGTAGGAATGGTGTACCTGTCATCATAGGCCTTGTTGACTCCTCTCCAAATGCAACATTTATGGTTGTGGCCAATAAGTACAATTTTGGTCTCATCACTCCAAATGACTTTGTTCCAGAAGTTTTGAGGCTTGTCTCTGTGCTGTTTGTAGTATTGTAAGCGGGATGCTTTGTGGCATTTGAATAGTAATGGCTTTCTTTTGGCGACTCGACCATGCAGCCCATTATTCTTCAAAATTATTGTATTTCAGCTGAAGTTTTTTGTGGATTTTTCTTTGCATCCCGGACAATTTTCCTGGCAGTTGTGGTGGAAATGTTTGTTGGTCTTTCTGATCGTGATTTGGTTTCCACAGAATCCCTCATTTTCCACTTCTTAATTAGAGATTATAGTTTGAACACTGCTGATTGGCATTCTCAATTGCTTGGATATCTTTGTATATCCCTTTCCTGTTTTATACAGTTCAATTACCTTTTCCTGCAGATCGTTTGACAATTCTTTTGCTTTCCCCATGACTCAGAATCCAGACACGTCAGTGCAGCACTGGATGAAAGATGCAAGGGTCTATCAGGAGATCAGAAACTCACTGACCTTTTACAAACACACACACACACACACACACACACACACACACACTCTGATTACAAGCAAACTGATCACAGGTGAGGATGGTTACCTTTAGTAGCCATTCAAACCCGTTTGTGTCAACTTGTGTGCATGTTATCAGGCCAAAATCTCCAGGGTATGTCATTTTTTAACAGGGTGATTTGGGTAGTTTTGTTGTCATTATGATTTAAAAAGAGTAAGCACATTTGTTTGACAATAAATGGCTTCACCCAACAAATGGCCATAAAATCACAAATTCTACTAGGGTATGTAAACTTATGAGCACAACTGTATATATATGCAGCTTGTATACAAGCATCCCCCACACTGGGGGGCTGGAAGCCGTACGCCGACTCCTGTGTGACAATCCAGACTACCATGGACCTCCAATCGAACTATTCCTCAAACTGCTGCACCTCACGCTTAATCGCAACTTCTTCATCTTCAATAAGCAATACTACCAGCAGTGCTCAGGCTGTGCGATGGGGTCCCCTGTGGCCCCCTCATATGCCAATGCCTATATGGCTGATCTAGAACAGACACTCTTTTTTGACACAGACCTGGCCAAGTCCATCCATTTCTATACACGGTATATAGACGATGTCCTCATCTTCTGGACAGGATCTGAATCGGATTTCATCTCTGCAATTGATCACATCAATGCTCTTGATTGTCCCATAAAGTTTACCCATACCATGAGCCAAGCATCAGTTAACTACTTGGACGTGTGTATCCAAGTCTCAGATGGCAACATTGATACATGTATCTACTCTAAGGCTACAGACCGCAATATGCTCTTGCAAGCTCAGAGCCACCATCCACCGGCGCTTAAACGGGGCTTACCCTTTTCGCAGCTTCTGCGCGTCAAAAGAATCACCAGCTCGCCCTCGGCTCTTGAGAAAGATCTGGACTCTATGACTAACAAATTCAAAGAACGTGGCTATTCCAATCAGACTCTTTCCAAAGCAAGAAACAGGATCAATACCCTTACTAGAGCAGAGACACTGAAAAGAAGCAACAACAAGAACAACATACCGGACAGACTTGGATGGGTACGTTCATATAACACTGCTGACAGTGAAATTTCCTCAGCATCTAAAACACTTTGGCCTCTTATTCAAAATGATAGAGACTTGTCAAAAATGAAACACACACGCCTGATGCCCTGTTACACCCGAGGTCGCAACCTACGGGATTGGTTGGTTCGCACGGATCTGTCGGCTCGACTTCCCCCAGGAACCCGCAAGAAACCAGGAGGCTGTTACAAATGCACTGGCTGCACGACATGCAGTGCCATGTCCAACTGTACTTTCTTCACGCACCCGCACTCTGGAATAAAATTCAAGATCAAATTTGCATTGACATGTACTAGCACTCACGTTGTTTATCTTTTAAAATGTCCCTGCGGGCTGTGCTACGTCGGCAAGACAATCAGGACGTTTCGTGAAAGAATTGCTCAACACCGTTCGGCCATCAGAGCCGCCCTCAATAAAAAAACGAACGAACAGCCGGTAGCAAAACACTTTGCTCAACTTAACCACAGTCTCGCCAGCTTGCGCTACTCTCTCATCGACCACGTACCGGAAAATATGCGGGGCGGTGATAGGAATAAAAGACTGCTCCAACTTGAAACTAGTTGGATTTTCAAACTGCAAACTGTATCCCCCAAAGGACTGAACGAACAAATTAACTTTAATGTGTTTCTTTAATCATGTCATCTCAATTGTCCTGCTGGTTTGATTTCTCCCCCTGTTCCCATGATCCATTTGCCTTCTTATTTTGTATTCACTATATATACTTTTCAGCACCTTTTGAGCACTTGTTTATGGTGATTTTCTTTGCTTCCCTCTACAGGTCTCGCCGCTGTCCTGTTGCCCAGCAACCAGGACGCCTGTCAGTAGACACATGATGTGAGAGCTAGTGACGTCTCCATTACGTGGACATCCAGACAGGAAGTACATGGAAGTGTGAGGCATACAGCACGGGGAGACTAGGGAGGAGACTCTGATGTACAGTCTATATAGGTAAGCCTGTTATTCATTGTACCTTGTTCTATCCTTGATAACGGAGTAAAATCCGAAACGTTGGAGTAAACCTGCGTTTGTGTTTGATTACTGATGAAAAAACCCAGGAGTGCCACTATCGCTATATATATTCATTCATTTGAGTGCAGCACCCGGGCAGTTGAGAATTGGAAACACGGAGTGCCGGTATCCCGCCTTCTATATATATATATATATATATATAAACAGTAGTTTGGAGGTGCGGCACTCCCCGCAAATTAACAGGACATGAAGTGGTTTAAAGGCAACGTTTCAATGTCTTTATTGCGACATTTTCATCAGGCTATATATATATATACACACGAAACATCGGCACTCACCTTTCCTAGTTTTGGGGTGCCCTATGGCTTGTGACCACATTGTTTAATTTCACTAAATTAACTGATAATAAATAGTGGAGATTTGGGGGGTTATTCAGGTTGATTCGCAAGGCTGCTCGGGTAACCGCCCATGGCTCGGGTAACCGCCCACATCTTTCGATGGTCACCGACCATCGATTGATGTTTAGCATGCACGCATATACAGTATAAGTGACTTTTCAGTTACTTACATTTGCGTGCACGCTGGCGTGGATATAGGCGGGCAGCTGACATCCGCTGATGTCAGCTACCCACACCCGCGTCACTGCCTCATTACCATGAGAACGCCCAGTGTTCTCATGGGAATGCCCATGGAACGCTGGGCGTTCCCATATGGTAATGGGGCAGCCCGGCGCCCCACGCCCATCTCCGCTCCCCCCACGCCGGCATGGGTGCGTGCACCCAGCGACCCAAAAGGTCGCCGTGGGTGCACGCACCATACGCCTGCACATGCGCAGATACCTGCCTGCAAGACGCGCAACATCGGTACTGCGTGAATTGATCTGAATAAGGCCCTTGGTTCATGAATTGATCAATGCATTTAAGCCTGCAGCCCCCTTCACGGGACCCCACTTTTCTGCAGGTCCTAACACTCTCACTCAAAATGGCTACAATACACATAGCTATCACATCAATGTTTTATTCCAGGCATGCTATCTGGTCTAAAGCTCACAGCAGACTGTGCTTTTATAGGTGAGCAGTTACCAACACACCTGTCACTAATCATCTAGGGAACTGGTTAACATAAACTATGCACTATAGGTTAAAACAGGGTGCATGAGAGAATGTGACCACAATAAGACTAATTTAAAAAATGAATCTAATAAACAATATATACACGATGTTTCGTGTATATATTGTTTATTAGATGAATTTTTTAAATTAGACCAGAAAGATTTTTGGCTTTAGACCAGATAGCATGCTTGGAATCAAACATGGCTATGTGTATTGTAGCCATTTTGAGTGATAGTGTTAGGACCTGCAGAAAAGTGGGGTCCCGTGAAGGGGGCTGCAGGCTTAAATGCATTGATCAATTCATGAACCAAATCTCCACTATTTATTATCAGTTAATTTAGTGTGTGCAGAGCCCCTACATGTTAGCTGTTTTGATAAAAGCCGCAAGGCTGAAACGTCAACTTCAATAAGTTTGGCTACGGTTGTCTTCTTTCTATTTCGCCCTGAGTGCCGCGCTAATCCCTGCTCTATATATATATATATATATATATATATATATATATATATATATATATATATATATACTACACAATAGTGGAGTGGCGCCTTTCACACAAATGTAAGATAGTCCTGATATAATATCCAATTTTCAGATCCAAAGAAGCAAGAAGGGAATTCTTCCAATATTCATTTATTATTCTTCAGTGGATAAGAGTATAAAACAACGAGTAGATAGTTGTTTTATACTCTTATCCACTGAAGAATAATAAATGAATATTGGAAGAATTCCCTTCTTGCTTCTTTGGATCTGAAAATTGGATATTATATCAGGACTATCTTACATTTGTGTGAAAGGCGCCACTCCACTATTGTGTAGTATCTTGGTTGTTTTATTCCCTTCCCTCAGGGAATTTAGTGGAAAGGCTGCCACAAGTCAAGTCATTACTAACATTTCTACTTTGTGTCATATATCTGAGCAAAGCGCGTGTTGAAATATTGGGATTGTATATATATATATATATATATATACATATTCATATAAGGCTAACTACTCAACTCTATGAGGTTAAGTACCACCACTGACCACTAGAGGCCACTCGATGGACCAAATTCACAGCTCAAACTAAAAGTACATTGCAGAAGCCATCATTTTATGGGCTTTTATCTGCTTTTATTGATCCTTGTAGGATTGATTGACTGTAGGAAGAGAGGCGATGATTCACATTGTATACCATTCCTTTAGCACCAGTTTCAGAAGTAACTTATGAAATACTGGGTGGTTCCAGGGGAAAGATCATGGTGGTTGCCAGTATACTAAGATGTATCTTCATGCTGAATGGATATGGTCAAATGTACTTAGACCCAAATATCAACAAGGACATCTTCAGGGCCATATTATGTGTGGAGATACATAGTATATTGCCCATTGCGAATGTTGTGTTCCCAAATTTTTTCAGGATAGCTTCTACAGAACATTCACAGTTCCAGGAGATCCAGCAAATGCTTGTCTGCAGGAGGAACCATGAGAGGCATGGAATGATTGAAAGACCACAGTTAAGATATTGGGTACTTATGAGTTATCTGGGCGCCCGATTTTTTGATTGTATGCCTTAAGTTAAGGCATACAATCAGATGCGATGCGATGCGACATCGCATCGCATCGCATCGCATGCGACCATCGGATGCGATGACCCGATTTTTCCATAGGAATCAATGTTAAAATGGACTGAGTCCATTTTAACATGGAATTCAATGGGAAAAGGGGTCCTTTTCATACCCCTACTATCCAAGTGGGCATGGAGTTGGATATAAACCTGTGGCGAGCGTAGCGAGCCACCGAGCCCGAAGCGTGGCGAGCGAACGGTATTCTGTGTCCCCTCGCGGGGCTCGCTACGCTCGCCACGCTTCGGGCTCGGTGGCTCGCTACGCTCGCCACAGGTTTATATCCAACTCCATGCCCACTTGGATAGTAGGGGTATGAAAAGGACCCCTTTTCCCATTGAATTCCATGTTAAAATGGACTCAGTCCATTTTAACATTGATTCCTATGGAAAAATCGGGTCATCGCATCGCATCGCATCGCATCCGATGGTCGCATGCGATGCGATGCGATGTGCCCGATCCGACCCGATTTAGAAATCGGGCGCCCAGTTAACTCACAAGTACCAGATATTGTTATAGTAGAAAGGGGATTGACCTCTCTGGAGTACTGCACTAGTATATTTTAGGAGAACTCTGCCCGTGAAAGCAATAAGTACCTGTCATTCTGGGCATTCAAGACAAAGGGGGTTTTTCATACCTGATTGCTTGGCTGCAAATTTGAAGGCCAGCCGATTATCGAACGACTGTGAATGCATATAGATTGTAGCGCACATGCACTAGGCCATCGAACGGCTTTTTAAATCGCAAGCCGTTCGCAAGTTAATTGACAGGAACTCAACATTTATGGGTGTCACCCGGCCATTTACTGGGAGTATCAGGGAAAACATACAGTAGGTGTGCCCAAGCGGTTTCAGGGAGGGAGTGTGGCATCAGCTGTGGCCCCGAGCAGCCTGTTTCAACCAATCAACTGAGTAGGTCCTGGGTCACACACAGACTGCACAGACTGGAAAAATCATTGGAGGGTGAGTGATTTGCAAATAAATTTGCAGCTTATCGTCGATCTGCGATAGTTTTTCAAACATTCACAGACTTGCACAGGGTGGGATTTCACTCTGATCGCTGCAAATTATCAGAGACGCGATCGGGTCTGAATAAGTACAGGTCAGCACATTTAAGTGGATGTGGTAACTGGATAAGAAGTAGAGTGAAACTTCTAGCTTGCTGAGGACTGCTTTGCAAGTACTTTTATTGCTATTAATTGCTTTTTTTTTTACCTGCAAGGACTCTACAATATGTACCACCAGCCTATCTGCCTGCAGAGACAGCCGCCTGTTTACTTTCCATGGAGCCAGTTTCCTGGGGTTTTTCCTGTATCAAAACTCCTTGTGTTAACTTCTTGAATACTCTGGCTACCTTCTGCTCCTGGGAAGGAAACAGATAACAGGTATCTGGTGGGGCGATGAGTGGTGAGCTGCTGTGCTAAGCAGCAGTTATCTGAAATGGGGGTGTCAAAATGTAAAAAATAAAGGAGTTAACTGCGCTATGCGGGTAGGTACCAACGGTATGTGGGAACCAAAGATATTATATATATATATATATATATATATATATATATATATATATATATATATATATACACACACATATATATATATATATATATATATATCACGATTTTAATTAAAAATACATTGACAAGATAAAATTAACATACAACAGATACATGAATAAGGAAAATGAAATATATGGGTATAGTCACAGATAGGTCATGTGACAAGCTGTGGCAGTTTGTCCGTTCCTAGTGATGCCTCTTTGATATAGCTTAATCCAGGGAGCCAGTGGAAGTATTTATTTGGCGGCTTTATGGAGGATGCTGTCTCCTGTGCTTGTGGTAGCCTGAGATGTTGCTGCACTGGTTCACATGGGAGTGCATGTGGATCTCGACCGTGTCATCACCCGGGTGAACCGAAAGGTTGGAATGCTGAGGCTGGTCCGGACACTGTGGTGGCTTGTTGGTACCTGAGCTGAGTAGGTCAATTGCCTGATGCCTGACGCGTTTCGTTGCAATAGCAACTTTATCAACTTGAAATTTACTAAGATGTGAATTCTACTTCACATGGGATGTTGCTATGGGCAACCAATCAGATCCTGTCTACTGTCTTCTAGAGGGTGCTAAATAAATAAGAAGTAGATTCTGATTGGTTGCCCATAGCAACATCCCATGTGAAGTAGAATTCCCATCTTAGTAAATTTCCCCCATTGTGTGTTATTTTACCAATCTACCCTTGGCATTATACACAGTACAGCAGGATCTTACACATCTTACACACTGTGCTTGCCCTGGCCTTATGCAGTATATTAAATGACTGTCATTATTTTAGATTAACAACAGCGGAGAGGTCGCGAGTGGGAAGAAGGTGAGATGTGGGTAATACTGACGTGTATGATCCTTCCAGTCAGGTGGGAACCACAGTTAATGCCAGAAACTGATTGCTAGCTGCTGTCACTGCCTCATCCACATCCCCGTCTTCATGACTAATATGCTTCGGAGCTCATGTAGGGAGCAATAAAAAGAAATGTTTGTTCTTTGCAGCATAGTGATGACTGTAATTACCTGAGCTAGTTTAATTCTATCCTTGCTAAAATGAAATCCATATGGGGTAGACGTGGTGTTACCTATTTAGTTTCAGCTTGCCACTTGCATGACTAATACAACTTCCAATTACAGACGTGGCAACAAAAGTAAAAATAGAAAGATTCAAAAGAGCACAATGAAAATAAAATCCTCATACGGTACACTCTCTATTATACGGATCACTAAGGTGAGTCACGTCTTGGTCTGTGAGGATACATACAGCGTGTCTGGTGTTTGTGATGAAGAAAGACTTAGAGATATTCATTAAGATACCAGGATTATTGGCAGAAGGCGCCGAGTGTATGTTATAGTTCTACCTTACTCATAAAAGCTCATTTACTTACCAGGGAAAAAATGTGGACACAGAGGAAATGCTGTTCCTTCCCTGTTTGTGCTGTCACACATGTTTTTGGGGAACTATCCCCATATGACTGGATAAGCAATATAGTATACCTACGGCAACTCTACCGGTGCAAATTCCTTTACATACTGTAGGTCTAGACACGCTAGAAGGCCTGGTTTTGTGTCCAGTACATAAATCTGATTTTGTGTCAGGGACAATCTATTGAAATGATCTTGAAGGATTATTGCCACCATTTATTCAATTTGCAGTGGCTGTGTGTGATGTCATGCAGCCGCTCCAAAAATTGTCCAGACAACACGGCATTGCTAGGACCGTGCCCGCTGACAAAGAAAAATGCAATCTCAGTTTGGCACTTCACACAGAAGTGGCAATATCGGCTAATAGCGATTTTTACACTTTTTGTTGTAATACTTCATCAGTAGGGTCCTATGACGCCCCCACTGATGAAGTCCTTTAACGAAATGCGTAGAGGCGTGACCTGTGTGACGCGATCGTGCTGCTGGAGACTGAGCTAAAGAAGCCTAGCCCGCAGAGATGCTGAGCCGCCAGTGTCCTGGAGATCAACTGCCGGGAGGGAGAATAAAGGTCCCGTGAATGACACCACCGTAGTTATTAGGCTGCTTCTTTACCAGTGGTTATATATTGAATCTTGTGGTAATCATCGCACACCGGATGAGTGTTTCGGTATGGGAATCATGGGAATCATACTTGGAAAACTTTAGAAATAAACAAACACGTTTTTAAATAAACTATATTACACTGTCAGGGCCCCCTCTATTATGTTTTAGATGTAGATGCTTTGAGGAGCCTGTGGGAATCAGGATCAATTGAGGGGAGCAGGGGTCCAAATATATCTACGGACGGATTCGGTATGGAATCCCGGCGGTCGGAATCCCGGTGGTCAAAATCCCGACGCCGGAATCCCGACCACCGAAATCCCAACAAAGGGGGGACATGGATTGCCCCCCCCCCCTTGCGGGCTCGCTGCGCTTTCCACGCAGCGGGCCCGGTGGCACGCTGTGCTCGGCACGCTCATTTATTCTCCCTCTATGGGTGTCGTGGAGAATGTTTCGGGATTTCGGCGGTCGGGATTCCGGCGTCGCGATTTTGACCGCCGGGAAATTGACCGCATCCCCTATGGACAAGTGTTTGTTCTGACACTGAGGAACAGTGTCTGTTTTATTAGACTGTAGGTGTCAGCACACCTATATAAATGTATTTTATACATATATATATATATATAGTACTTGTTTCCTAGAACGGCGCCCATCGCGGGCATCGCATGTACATCGCATGCCATTATAATGGCATGCGATGCGACCGATGTGATGTCCGCGATTTTACATAGAAATGCATGGTAAAATGTAAATCGCGTCAGTCGCATCGCATGCGGCCAAAAAATCGCATGCGATGCGACCGACACGATTACCGATTTTACATAGGGAACAATGTTAAATGGCCCACTTGACCCGATTTTACATAGGGAACAATGTTAAATGGCCCAAAGACCCCAAATAGCCACCCTGAAGTGTGGAATGGCCCCCCCAATTGTTAACGCCACCCCATGATCAATGTCAACCCGAAGCGTGGCGAGCGCAGCGAGCCCGCGAGGGGCAGCGGTACGCGTCCTCCGACCTTTTCATACCCCTACTATCCACGTTGGCGTGGAGTTGAGAATAGAAAGTGAGGCGAGCGCAGCGAGCCACCGAGCCAGAAGCGTGGCGAGCGCAGCGAGCCCCGCGAGTGGGGGTATGAAAAGGTCGGAGGACGGAGGTGGATAGTGGGGGAGGTGGATAGTGGAGGTGGATAGTGGGGGTATGAAAAGGTCGGAGGACGCTTCCCCCGCCCCTCGCGGGCTCGCTGCGCTCGCCACGCTTCGGGTTGACGTTGATCGTGGGGTGCCGTTAACAATTGGGGGGGCCATTTCACACTTCAGGGTGGGTATTTGGGGTCTGTGGCCCATTTAACATTGTTCCCTATGTGAAATCGGGTCAATTGGGCCATTTCACATTGTTCCCTATGTAAAATCGCGGTAATCGCGTCGGTCGCATCGCATGCGGTTTTTGGTCGCATGCGATGCGACCGACGCGATTTTTTCCCTTGCGATGCCTAAGATCAAAATCGTGGGCGCCGTTCTAGGAAACAAGTACCATATATATATATATATATATATATATATATATATATATATATATATATATATATACAGAAAAGATCAGGGTGCGCTAAGGTAAATTATACATCTTTCTTATTAAAACATAAATGTTTAATAAAAAGCCTCTGGTTAGGCTTAAAACAAATCATACAAGGTTACACAGCCATTTCATTGAGTAATTTTACAGTCCATAGTAAGAGACAGGCCTGTCCAGTGTGACGGCCTATATCTTATCCATTGTCCAGTGTCACAAGTCACTCACGACATATATCCTGTGTCCTGTGTGACGACATACTGTATCCTGTGTCCAGTGTGACGACATATATCCTGTGTCCAGTGTGACGACATATATCCAGTGTCCAGTGTGACGACAATATATCCTGTGTCCAGTGTCACAAGTCACAACATATATCCTGTGTCCAGTGTGACATGTAATGTTTGCCGGCATATATCCTGTGTCCAGCGTGACATATATCCATTGTCCAGTGTGACGACATATATCCAGTGTCCAGTGTGACGACATATATCCAGTGTCCAGTGTGACGACATATATCCTGTGTCCAGTGTGACGACATATATCCTGTGTCCAGTGTGACGACAATGTATCCTGTGTCCAGTGTCACAATTCACAACATATATCCTGTGTCCAGTGTGACATGTAATGTGTGCCGGCATATATCCTGTGTCCAACGTGACATATATCCTGTGTCCAGTGTGACGACATATATCCTGTGTCCACTGTGATGACATATGTCCAGTGTCCAGTGTGACGACATATATCCTGTGTCCAGTGTGACGACATATATCCTGTGTCCAGTGTGACAACATATATCCAGTGGCCAGTGTGACGACAATATATCCTGTGTCCAGTGTCACAAGTCACAACATAAATCCTGTGTCCAGTGTGACATGTAATGTGTGCCGGCATATATCCTGTGTCCAGCGTGACATATATCCATTGTCCAGTGTGACGACATATATCCAGTGTCCAGTGTGACGACATATATCCAGTGTCCAGTGTGACGACATATATCCAGTGTCCAGTGTGACGACATATATCCTATGTCCACTGTGACGACATATATCTAGTGTCCAGTGTGACGACATAAATCCTGTTTTCAATGTAACGACATATATCCTGTGTCCAGTGTGACGACATATATCCAGTGGCCAGTGTGACATCTAACCATTGTGTGACGGCATATATCCAGTGTCCAGCGTGACATATATCCATTGTCCAGTGTACAGGAGCTGTGTCCAGGGGCGGTGTCCAGAGGCTGTGTCAAGTGTGACGGCTGTGTCCATTGTCCAGGGGCTGTGTCCAGTGTGACGGCTGTGTCCAGTGTACAGGAGCTGTGTCCAGAGGCTGTGTCCATTGTCCAGGGGCTGTGTCCAGGGTGACAGGCTGTGTCCAGTGTACAGGAGCTGTGTCCAGGGGCAGTGTCCAGTGTCCAAGGGGCTGTGTCCAGTGTGACAGGCTGTGTCCAGTGTAAAGTAAGAAAAATAAATAAAAGTAATAAATAAAATAAAAACACATTTTTGGAGGATGATGGAGGAGGAAATAGTGGGAGTTCTGAAGCTGCTACCACCAGTCATGACAAGGCTGATACCTCTTTGTATTTGCTGTTTGGAGCATTTCTCTTTTTTTGGGATAGTTTATTAAACTGTCACCCTGTCTGCCCCTGCAGTGCCGCTCTGCCAGGTTGGAAGTGTAAGGTCCACATGTATGTGATGCCGACTGCTGTCGCTTAGCTTAGTCATCCAGCTACTGTACCTCGGTATACCCTTTTGGCCAAACTACAGTAAATGAAAACAATTTTGTAAGCTGTGAAGTGAAATGAGTGGAAACTAATGTTATTGAGGTTAATAATACTTTAGGGGCAAAAACAGACCCAAATTCTGTTATTTTAGCCATTTTTAGCATTTTTCCATAAAAATCCAGATCCAAAACCAAAACCCACAAGGGTGGTTTTGCCAAAACCAATCCAGATCCAAAACACGAAGGGAGATCCAGATCCAAAACCAAAACCAAAACCCGAAAAAGTGGCCGCCGCACATCTCTAATATATATAGCGCTATTTTTGAGCAGGAACTCAGTATGACCAGTGGCAGTTTTTACCTATGGGCTGCAGCCCCCCAGGTAAAATCCACCACTGTTCTCTGCCTAAGTGAAGCCAGATGCAGACTGTGAGACTTCACTGGCTTCACTGTGACTGGCAGTGACTTCCTATTGGAAGTCCGACCTGCCAGTCACTCAAGGCAGTCCCATTAGGAGGTGTTCCCTCCCTCTGGGATGCCTCTCTATACAAATCTGCAGGACAGCCCCCAAAACGGGTTCTATGCATCCAAAGTACCGTGGACAATACTGCGCATGCACCGGACCTGGGACCCTGAATATACCTCCAGGGTCTGCTGCAAAGGCATCCCATGAAGAATGGGGCCAGCGCATTTGCAGTATGTAAGAAGTTACTATGCATGCACTGGCCCCTTGCAGGGGACCATGGATGGGACCGGCAATTATTTGCGGCAGCAGCGGGGAGCACGGCAGCAGGGAGCATCTGGCCCTGTATGTTGTATAATAATATATTAATTTGCTCAAGAAAATTGTATTGATTTCCGCCCGATATTATTATATTGCTTTATGTCGATAGTTACGTATATTTGGTCCCAGGTGAGTGTATTACCTTTCAAAGGGATCATAGCAGCCTGTGTGTGTTTTCTGTACTGCTGGGAAATTCCCAATGACAGTTGGAGAGAGTTTAAACAAACTTTGCTGCACGCATCTCACCATTAAAAAACCCTGCTGTTGGGCTAAAAGTGTTTGGATATTGCTATAGCCAGTCTCCCATAGGACTTGTCACCACTTATCTGTATTATTATGGTCTTTATCTGTGTATTGTGTCCTGCACTTGTGTGTTGTGTCCTGTACCTGTGTATTATGGCCTGTTCCTGTGTATTTTGTCCTGTACTTCTCGATTGTGTACTGTACTTGTGTATTGTGTGCTATGCAAGCAAAACAGTACAAAAAATGTGATTTCAGGTTTGCCATAACTATTAATGTATTTTTGTTTAATGTTATCATAGATGAAATTTATTCTTTTTTAGTTATTTGTTCTTTTTGGAGTTATATTATGTTTTGAGCAATAGAAGCTGCTAAACCAACCACCTTGAAACGCTTTTCATGTTCCATAAAACCCACCAGTAATCTGTCTATAGTGGCTCAGTGTTACCATTACTTGAACATTGGATGTTTTCTTAACTTCTTATTCTTAAACATGCCAGCTTCATCGTTGTGCACAAACTAAGGTTGGCTTTATGTAATGATCTTGATTTAAGAAGCAAACTGTTCAGAATGATGTGAAGAGAAAAGATAAAATGATCACGTTAAGGATCACATCTGTTTTCCTGAGAATGTTTTCTCCGGGAGAGCCTGTTGTGCCTGTGATGTATAAACCAGATGGCAAGGTATAAAGAGGAAATATTTACTCTTCCCAACAGTATGTTGTTTCTTTTATCCTTCAATCCCACCTTTCAATCAAGGACACATTTTCTCTTTTGAAGATGACATGAAAAGTAAACAGCCAATTGTATTTTAGTATTTGTCAAATGTATACAAATAGGTAAGGACTTGAAATAGGTTTATTTTTAAAATAATTGTTTAATGTTACTGTACCAAGCCAGGGTATTAACCAACTGACCGTTACAAAACTGCAGATTTAAGTATATAGTAAATGTAAATACTTAGAGGTATAATAGTCTCAAAGTGAGCATATTGTGAGCAGATAAACTCCAACCGGAATGAACTTACACAAACAGTTTAAGTAAAAGAACTCATTGCTGTTGGAAGATAATGTGGACTCCCTGGGCGCTGTAAGTGGAAGAGGTCATGGGTCGCATTAATTATTCACAAAGTATTCACCACTTAGTAAATTAATTGCAGGTGCACTTTTCCATATTCAGAGCAAGTGGCTGATGATAATACATCGATTTTTAACGGACATATTATTTATTCCATGTTTCCCCAAGTTTAAATGGGATGTCATATCAAGAATCATAATATTATTCCATGTTTAATATATATGTATATATATATATATATGTAATAAAAGTTATTATTCTTCATTAATCACACATCAAAAAGGATTGATAGATTATATTTCAAATAAAATGGTATGACCAACATCGTACTCCTGACCACTGGTACTCCGCCAGGGGGGCAAGCGCTAAGATGTCTCTTAGGGACTCGGTGGCTCGCTGCGCTCACCACAGGTTCTATTCTTCCTCTATGCGGGTCATGGACCACCACGACGGAGACTAGCCCCTGTTATTTGGCACAGCACACCACGCGTCTCTCCTTCCCCTCACTTCCTTGTGGCTGCGCCGTCCGCCATTCAAAGCTCACGGGCCGGCTCCTGATTGGCTGCCGGCCCGCAAGCCCTGATTGGCCGATGCCGCAGTCACAGGGACACACAGTTAGGGGTAGGAGAGATGAGCAATGCTCTCTCCTCCCCTCAGGGCGCATAATGGAGGGGCGGGCGGCGGAGGTAAAGGCAGTGTGCAGACACTAGTCTGCACACTCCTATTACTTTAAAAAAGAATACAGTGGAGAAGTGCGGTATACCATATCGTTGTACACCGCCCCACTTCGACCACTGGTTGGCAGGCAAATGTGAAACAGGCTCTGCAGCCAGTGTACAGGTAATTGGCTGGTCATTCATACCACACAGCCGGAATATATATCTGCATTGGCTGTACTGCATGGCTGTTACAATATATCTGTGAACTTAGTTACCGATGTACACCGCTGCTGACCTACCTGAATTAACAATCTTTTTGTAGTGTGTACCCATTATTACACAGTAAAGAAAATGGCTGCAGTCTGCACAGTTGCAGCAGCACATTAAATGTTATCTTGCCAATCGTGCAGATTTGGGTCAGAGTTCTATAGAGTAGGACCCTCTGCCCTCTATTCCTTACGTAATTATGTAATGCAATCAGTGTAATTAAGTAATTATGTCTATACAGTATGTAAAGTTCTATTCTTGTCTTTACAATTTTTTTATGTTTGTACTTTTTTGTTTACGGTACTCATATTTATGGTATTGTGGTGCCTCTAGGGAGCCATATAAATTAGTAAGTAAATAATAATAATTATAAGTATCCTGTGTTTGTAAGAGATCCCCATAAAGATGTGATGATATGCTTATAGATCACACTAATGGGGCCTACACACGGGGCGATTGCAGCCAATTTTCTAAGCGTTCTGACTAGATTACTTAGAAAAGGACCCTACATTGCTCCATGTGTAGGGACCACAGCAACAGCAATGCGCGGACCCGCCCGTCACTATTGTCGGAGAACACTGGCTCTGACAGATCACTCAGCACACATCGCTAACACATCGCTGTGCAGCGCTGTGTGCTGAGCGATCTTGCTGAGCGATATGAGCGATCTAACATTGCTCAGATTGCTCAGCACAGTCACCCCTTGTGTAGGCCCCTTGAGAAGCAATACCAGACAGCTGAAATAAAGAAAGGCCCCGGGAGACAGTGGCCCAGAGGGCCCAGACAAGATAAACAGATATGGAGGGAAATGATTACCTAAATGGCAGCGTCCTAGACCCTGAGAGATGCTGTAGCTTGAAGAGTATGTAAGAAATCTTCCTCATTACTTTTGAGCTCTAGGCGTCTAATGCCTCGCTTGAGGGGATTCCATAAATGTTACTTTTTAACAAGACGTAAAGGGACACTGAAACTTTGGATCTATGATCCTCTTCAGAACTAAAGCCTTTCTAGTTGAACAAATAAATCAATTTCCTGCCTTTTAAAATCCAAAATCTATTTCACATCAACCTCTTGCTGACTGTCAAGTAAAAATGGTTTGGAAAACTAATTTATAATGAAGGAAGCAGTTAACACTAAGGTTTTAGGGAAGAAGCATGGTTTCTGGTTATTAACCAACAAAAGGGCAACTTTAGCCTAAAACAATATGTTAGATCACCAATGTAAAAATTTATTAAAGTAATGTGCAATCCCATGTAAATCCCTGGCATTGACCATGTAACCTCCTGGCAATTGGCATGGAACGATCTGGCAACGAGCATGTAACTACTGGAAATAAGTAAGAAACCCCTGGAAATGAGCATGAAACCACTGGCTACTAAAATTCAACCCTGCCAATTAACATGTAACCCCTAGCAATGAGCATGAACCCCCTGGCAACGAGCAGTTAACTCCTTTCAATACTGTATGCATGAAAACTGCGGCAACAGGCATTTAGGTAAAAAAATAGTAAGCGTATGGGGGTGGAGGGTGGCAGAATTTTTTTCTTTGGCAGGGGGGTGCAAAATTTCTAGTTATGACATTGCATGGTCCTACGCTTACAGTGAGGAGATGCTAAGAGCTGCAAGAAGGAGAAGATCACACTTTCAGAGCTGCACAGTTCAGATAAATATTGGGGGTTTCTAATAAAAAAAACACTGTCAGATGCCACCTCCATGACCAGAAGCTTTCTGTAAGTGCTCCATGAATGAAGATTTTCCTAATAGCAAGACACAAAAGGCAGTGCCTAACTTTTGCAGTAGTTTGTAGTAGAGATTACAACAAAAAAAAACCCATATGATGTGGTCGGATAAAACAAAAAGGTAATGTTTAGCCAAGCACACCATTGTTACATTTGGAGAAAAAAGGGACTGCATTCAAAGAATAGCACCAGATACTCCGTGTCACATATGGTGATGGAGCATTGATGCTTTGGTGGTAGTTTTACTGCTAGTGGTCCAGGGGAATTATGAAAAGCAGTGGTATAATTAATTTGACTCTGTACGAAGAGATTTAATACCAACATAATGACCCCAAACATATATCAAAACCTACACGGACATGTTCTCGAAAAGCACAAACGAAAGGTTTTCTAATTGCCCGTTGCTCCAGATTTGAACCCAAATGGCAAGCTGTCGGGTTTTAAAGAGGGCATCCCAAGAATATCAAGGATCTGTATATATCTTGCATGAAGAAGTTAACAAAGATCACTCCACAAGTGTCCTCCAACCTTGTTAAGCATTACAGAAAGTGGTTATACACAACAGTTGAGGCTTCAACAAATATTAAAGTTTGGTGTACCTATATAATGTCATTGCATTGGCTGATGGAAGAGAGAAATAAATGATTACTCAAGCTGGGTCATGGCTGGTGGCAGATATTTGAAATCCAGAATCATGTCACGTTCAACAAAGGAGAGAGCAGAGGAATCCTATAGAATGTCATCCAGAGGAATTCCAATAGAATGACATCCCGAGGAAAGTCCTGCTCAGAAACAAATGACATTAGGCTCGTAAGAAAACAAGAACTAGTATCAGCACAGGTGAATTAGCAGTGTAGCTAGTTATTGCCGCCACAGAAGTTTCCTAAATCAGTTCCATATTTATTTTCAAATAGAACTAACACAGTTTACTAACAACAATATAAAAATTGTTCTTTACAATTAATCGTTGGACTGTGTAAGTCCTTGTCTGGTCATCTAATTTTGTAGTGCAAGACATGGTTAATAACTTACAAAATCAGGACTTCTTAATTTCTGCTGTTTCAAGTTTTGTCTTGTTTCTTGTTTTTTTTTTTATACTAACTGATTTGCTACAGCTGAATGGAGACTGCATGAACTTCTTCAGTATAAGTGCTCTATGGTATTTGTTTGCTGGCACCCCACGCCATTCTTCTTCTATAGCAAGCAGTTCTATCAAAGGCTTTTTTATTAAGCAAGGATGAACTTTCCAGAGCTAAGACCTCTGATGGTTTTGATGCATTTATCCAAATATGCATTTGGATTGACCAGATGCTTAGAGATTATCAACTTTTACAATGCCTGTTATTAACTCGGATGAAGTAAGAGCAATAATGAAATGCATAAGAATGCAGAACATACTGTAGAGTTCTGAAAGCTGACCTTTTTTCATTATATAATTTAATATTGTATACATTGCAAACACAATGCACTGTGTAGGTTATTTTGGTCCCCCCATATGCGCAGAAGAAAAATATCGCCCCCCCTCAAAATGCTTGCGTTCCACCCATAGTGGTGAGGAGCAGCGTTAGCCTTTTATTATATGGGATTGGAAAATTTTCAATATCAACAAGTTTAAATCTAATGTTTATTTAAAAAAAAAAAATCACATTTGAATTGAATAAAACAGCGGTTCCCAAGCTTTTTTGAATCACGGCACTCTAGAGTATCAGAATGTTTTCATGGCACCCCTAGGATAAAAGTTCTTTATTAATAAATTTGGAAAGAAAATGTAAAATAAACAAATAAAATGCCCCTACATGTCATCCTTAGGTTCAGTTACTGTATATGGTGGTGTACAGGTTGTGTTTCTGATTATCATTATATTAGGCAAAATGAGTACTAGTAGTTACCAATTACATTGACCATAAATAATTTCATTTGGGCGTGGACCAACAAACCAAAGCATCCCTGCAAGAGTCCCAAGGCAACCCAGGGTTCCAGGCACACAGTTTGGGGACCACTGGACTAAGCAAATGCCGTCAAATATAATAAATATAGCCCATAGTGGTAAGAAAATATGAGATGATAAACATACTTATAATGGTTTCTAAAAAAATGAATCAATGGAAGAATGTTACAGTCATTGGCACATAACAGTGGGCCTTATTTTGGTTCACTCTTTCTGACAAAATCCTTCTTAGATGGACAAAACCATGTGCACTGCAGCGGGGCAGATGTAAAATGTGCAGAGAGAATTAGATTTGGGTGAGTTATTTTGTTTCTGTGAAGGGAAAATACCGGCTGCTTTATTTTTACACTGCAATATAGATCTCACTTTGAAGTAAAACCCCACCCAAATCTAATTATATCTGCACAAGTTACATCTGCCCACCTGCAGTGCACATGGTTTTGCCCATCTAAGAAGGATTTTGTCAGAAAGAGTGAACTAAAATAAGGCCCAGTGTGTGTGCTTGGATCCCACAAATGAATATCACGCTGGAATAAGCACCACTAACAACACATACTGATAAAAACGTATCAGGTAAGATCAAAATACAAAAATAACAGAAAATGAAAATCCACAATGAGATGGCGGCATAGTGTGCTCAGAAGATTCATAGCAGAACAACATACATCTTAGAAGTAATACACTCCATTAGCTGCCCAGTGTCCTGTGTGTGCCTTCCTCTGTCACCCCACCAGGAGTCCAGTGTAATACAGTATAGAATATAATGCCTCATCTCCCACAGAATACAAATAACTCAGAGGGCATCCATAGTGTCATTATCCAACACAAAAAGCTAAAACGGAGAATAGTATCTCCGTCTATTAAAGCCAAAATCAAATTATTCAGTGAAATTATATTCCTCTGTGATCTGTACATGGATCCCAGCACTTTTGATGTCATTGTAAGCAATCTTTTATCTCAGTCTTTTATAGCCAAAATCAAATTATTCAGTGAAATTATATTCCTAGGTGATCTGAACATGGATTCCAGCAAAATTGATGTTATTGTAAGTAAACTTTTTTCATAAAAAATAAAATAAAGTTCAGCAGTTTATTGGCAGAGCAAACAGTATCTGAATTTCATAAGAGACTTGAATATTTTCTATCTATTACGAAATTCACCAAAATATTTATTTTGAATGGTCAACTTAGATCCAAGAAGGTTTTATTCAATGTAAGCATTTGTTTTAAATACTGGTACCAATGTGGGGAAATTTAAATCAAACTACAAGTAACTCTTGTTGATTTGACGCCACTGATTGCGGGAGAGAATCTCTCTAAAAATGTGGGTGTGAAGATATTGTAGCATGCATGTGCTTATTTTTATCCCATAATGACCGCAGCTGAGAAGAGTTACAGTATTCACAATAAGTAATACCAATATTTGTGCTTTTTCAAAATGAAAACAAAATCTTGATGGTTTCTGTCTATTATTATTATTATTATTGTTGAAATATATGGCGCCACAAAGGTTCCGCAGCATCAGGCTACAAGTCTTACTGATCACATAACTTATAAAATATATAAGTATGCATAAACAGACAATAACAAAAAGATTCCACACAACTTGCCATGAGTTGTTTCTCCAACAACAATATTTAATTTCAACTTGGAACTCCAGTCTGTGGTCACGGTTAATTGACCTCTTTCTA
Source organism: Crinia signifera (assembly GCF_055691185.1). Taxonomy (NCBI): domain Eukaryota; kingdom Metazoa; phylum Chordata; class Amphibia; order Anura; family Myobatrachidae; genus Crinia; species Crinia signifera. The sequence goes on from NC_139219.1 coordinate 263,712,257, forward strand.
GGGAAGACAACAATCCTGGTTGTAGCTCACAAAGATGGTTAACTTAAATCCCAACCAAAGGGGTACCCATTGATTTAGGAACTGTTCAGATTTAACTGCATACTCATTATATAGGTTCAACCAGAATAGTTCAGTCTACTTCTAGGTTTTGGTTGAGTTTCTATGCTGCATGTTTTATGTATTCTTTTTCTTTCCATCCATAGTCGAATTAGCAACCTGAAAGACCTGAATTGACAATGGTTCATCAGTTGCCTTCAAGATCCTTGTGGAATGATCAACTACAACTTTAACCCACTGCTGAATTTGCTTGCTACAACTCCATTTAGGATTCCATTTCACAATTATTCTGAATTTCCATTTTGTACACTGATCCCATCAGGCACTGATTTATTCAGTTTTATAGAGAACCATAAAAAAGGCTAGCTAAAACTTTGAGAGACACTGTGGAGTATTATACACAAGCTGCCTACAATTGTAAATATACCCAATAGATCTACCCAATTTTTAGGTAGGAAGAGACTGTTAGTTCTAAGTTAGTTTTGCCTATAATAAAGTATTATAGGAAATCCTATACTCTAGAATCTGCATAAATATAATATGATTATCTGCTGAAATGGAAATGTGGCATATCACATTTGAGGTAAGGTTAAGTTTTTGTGGCGCAGCATAGAACATCCTCTTCCCTCATTTAAGAATAATCAGGTTATAGAGTATAGCTAGAAATGGAATGTATGTAATGTCTTTATGTAATGTATGTAATGTCTCCCCCCCTTTTTCATCACTGTTTGATGATGCACTGTAATCCACAAAAAAATCCTAGTGTGCGCAAGCATACATGGCCAATAAAGTTGATTCTATTCTATTCTATAAACCTTATGTGGGTCTGTCAGAGGAAGAGACAGGAGGGCATACACATTTAGCAGCCTCCTTTGGTGCTGGATTCTATAGACCCTGACCTACCTGTTGCTGAACTCCTGTTGAGGGTACATACAGGGCCCACTTAAGGGTTCCAGCCACCTCAGGCTTATACAGAAGTGGTTACATACAGACAGTGGTATATGCTCAAATTAGTTCAGTACTACTTTTCAGGTGCATGAAAGGGAGGGGTTAATACTTAGTCAGTAACAAGACATTGGTTCCCCCGGCACACTGAATAGTAATAGTAACCAATCTTGAACACTACATGATAATAGAATTCAGAGATATTGGTTACATATTCCTGCGCAGGTGTATGCTATGCCCCCAAGCCGCGTCAAGGCTTTTCTGTATATTGGGGGTCCCTAGCACTATATATAGGTGCAGGGTGTGGCACCACAAAAACTATCATAAGCTATCATAATACAGAAGTGGCTGCCCCCCCCCCCACCCCCATACATTAATTATAAAAAAAATCCATGTGCATGTTGCCAAGGCTTACATTCTCATTGCCAGGTGTTATGTGCTTGTTGCCAGGGGTTACAAGCCCATTTCCAGGGGTTTCCTGCTCTTTGCCAGGGGTTACGTGATCTGTGCCATGGGGTTTCATGCTCATTGCCAGGGGTTTCATGCTCATTGCCAGGGGTTTCTAGCTTGTTACCAGGGGTGGTTTTTCTGGGAGTGCCTCAGAAACTGCAAGCGTTGCGGCATGCGGCCATTGAATGGGGGGACCACTGATATCAGCAGTGGCCTCCATCTCCCCATGGCTATCGCAGTGCCAAGTAAATCTACACTTAATCAGCGGTTGCGAACATGGGGCGAACCATTAGATTGTGAGTGATTGCGAATGGTATTCCTCCTGTGTGCACAGCTGCAAATGTGTTTGCTCGGGCAGGGGGACGTTTACCTGATCGCTGGGTTCCCAAGATTCGCAGCCCAGATATCATGTCTGAATCAGGCCCATAGACCCCAAAACACTCAACTTACAGTATGTGACAAATTCCAAAACAGTTTTCTATAGTGGAGACTATATTGTTGAATATAGGGGTCTTAATAGGGGTCCTAATCAGGAGTTCTCTGCTGATAGAGAAATTGGTTAAATATAGATTTATCATACTATCTGAAATCTTGATACTTAATACCTTATTTAAATTGAGACTGTTACTGCAACAATTAGCAGATTCATAGTAGCATATGTGTATTCCATTTTTATGGTATCTTTTTATGTGTGTACAGCTGCGTAATAAATGTTTTTTTTTTTTATGGTAACATGAAGCCTTCTGTGATGTATCAAAAGAGCAGATAAAATAATGTATGCCCAAAACCAGTTCAAGCACAGTCAATTAATTAATTTGTATGTATTATGCAGATTAAATATAAAAAGTAAGTACCTTATTTTGGTGAGGTATCATATTTACTGTGCACCTGGCCAATTCATGTAGCTCTCTGCTAGGGGTGCAAAAGGCATGCAAGGCATATGATGTATGGCTTTATATGAAGCACACCGATACTGGGAATCTTTTCACAATAATGTACAACTAAAGTTCAGGGAAGCCTTCTGCCAATTACAGATGCCGATGCCAGTGGCGTAACTATAAATTTAGCTCCCCCCAGCCAAAAAGTTTCCCCCCCCCCCCACGTATGTGTGTGTGTATGTATGTGTATGTATATATATAAATAAAACCATCAATCCATGATATCTAATACAGTATGCTTGGCTTGTTAAGGTCACTCCAGCTGTGATGGCACTGCCTGTCCCAGCACATCCAGGTGACAAGATGTGCTGGGACTTGTATTACCACCACATTTGGACAGGCACAAGCATCAATATAGTTACCCATAGGACTCCCAGACTGCTTACCTATTCCTGCACACCTCTAGGACTGAAGCACTGTGTCCAAGATTACATGGGACCCACAGAATGAAGCCCCTGGGCCAGGCAGCCGATGTGACTTCAATCACCACTGGCTCAGCCTTCCTCAGGTTGTCTGACTGCTGCAAACGCCTGTCACATGTGTGAGGAGCATATACTGAACGCTGCTCAGGCAGACAGCTGAGCACAGGCTGCTGATAAGAGGAGCGGATGAGACCTCCTTAACCCCAGTGACAGACGGACAAGGCCATGATGCGCGTGCTGGGCACCTCCTTCCTTGCAGCAGCAACTCCTGAGCCACCGGAGTCTGTACTCCTGATCTTCAATGTGCCGCTGAAGACCCCCTCGGCGCTGGCTCCTCCAACCTGCCGCGGGGTCTGCGGCACGATAGAATGCCACTGCCCAGCACCCACACAGAGCCCGCTGCCGCTCACTCCCCCATGCGGTAGCGGGGGCTGCCTTGTGCTAGATACACCACTGGCCGATGCAAATTCCTGTTAGAGGGGTTAGGTCTATTTTGACCATTTTGACGTGAGGCAAAAAACTCAAAACTTCCACCAGCTGGCAAAAGCTGAAATTAAAACTGGGGGTAACATAAAAAATTCCTGAAGGCCCCTCAAACGCAAAAGTCATTTGGGTGAGTGGCTAATCCTCAAGGGTGCACTGACAGATCACGGCCTGATGTAACATTGAAACGCACCAGACCTCCATCTATCCAGTGCCCGGATGGCACCATAAGACAAACCCACGGCAGCTGAAGCAGCACCGATGCGGAAAGAGTGGGACCCATAGACCTCTGGTGAAAGACCCACATGCAGAATGCAGCGTTTCAGAACCAAATTAAATTGGTACCGCGAGTAAGAGGTGACCCATCCAAATGAATCAGCCAACCTCAAGACAAGTTTGGACGTAGGCCTGAATAGACATCTGCCACAACCACCAGACAAATCCAATGATCCGGACAAGAACCCAAATGAAACCACCACCCCCTGCTGACTACATCAGTCTTGGACCGCTGCACTCTGCACCATAACCCGTCAGGGGATACAACAACATGGTTTTCCAGCATGGGCAAAGCTTCAGATCTAGAAGGCACCACTAGCTTGCCCACCCTGAATGCCCCATGATATGCCATGACAAAGGCCATGAGAAAAAGCTTTGCTTTGTAGCCGGTAGAACATATTGATTTCAAAGCAGGCACTATCCTTCTTAACAAAAAGCCTTCGATAGGAGGTCTGTGTCAGGCAAAGGCAGCTCCAATCTGGACCAACCATTGAGCATCCTCTTGAGGAAAAAAAAACTTGGTAATGTCCCTTTCACCCCAAAGCTGCCAAAAATATAACGCAAAAGCAAGGCAACCACGCGACTTCTCGGTCACATAAAAACATCACGCAAAGGCAAGAATTAATTAACATAAACTTTTACCTCTGTTGCCCCTCTCAATCTGGAACCTGTTACAGTGTTCCCAAGATGCCAAATATGCAGTAGCGGGTGCCAGGGAGCTATGAGCTAGCCCCTCCATTCTGGATGGATTACCTTCCACACATGAGAGGGACAATCATCACTAATCATATGTACTGTAGGCACCAGGCATCTAAAACGTTCACACCCAAAGCAAGAAAGGGCATCAGCAATTTCATTATGTATACCGGGTACATGCTTGGATTGCAATATGATATTGTTCACCAAGCATGTGAAAACAATATGAGCAATAACCTGCAGTACAACCAGAGAAGTAGACTTCTGTGTTTAATACAACCCCCATGATTGTTCCACCAAAAAATTACTTTCCAATACCAAAGTTTAGTGCACCCAGGGCCGGCGCCACCACTAGGCAGCTCAAGGCATTTGCCTAGGGCGACGGCCACTGGAGGGTGGGGTTTGGAGCAGGTGTCCCCCCGGATGGCATAGAGGTGAGCCGAAAATCCCCCCGCCGCCACCACATATTGCCAACCCCCCCCCCGTGGAGTGACTCACCAGCAGCACGCCCAGCACCCTTCCCCCGTGTGTAGCAGCAGGCTGGGCAGCCAGGTCCGCCGCAAGCCGGGCATCACCCCACCCCATGTGTCCCATTACCCCCCACCGCGCTGCATCACCGGACCCCCCCGTGGAGTCATCGGTGCCCCCCCGTGGAGTCATCGGTGGACCCCACCCCATGGAGTCATCGGTGCCCTCCCCCATCCGTGGGGCAGTTGGGCGCCCCCCCCCCCCCGTCTGGGGCACTCCGGTGCCTTGCAACAGGCCTGAGCGCACTAACACCACCATGATATGGAAGAAGCATTTTCGCTAACAGACCCCCACTTACCCAATCTGCAGGCTTGGCTTCTGCACACCATCTATGACGAAGTAAGCCCCAAAACCAGTGGAGCCTGCTGCATCAGTAAAAAGCTGCAAAAAGCAAATTGGGATAGCCACTTCCCTCCGTATACAAATAAGTAAAACTTTGTAATGAAGGAATCCAAGATCAACAGGTCATGCCGTATTTTACAAAAGAGACTGAGCTTGTTTAAGTGTGAGATTACTCGCTGCCAGTTCAAATAAAATCTTATTGTGCAAATGCTGTATCTTGTCAGACAGGAGCCTGCGGTGACCTGCTATTGTGTCCATCTCAATTCCCAAATAAACAAACACCATTGTGGGGCCTTCAGTTTTGTCCTTGCCTATCGGAAAACCAAAGGAACGAACAACTCCAATGATTGGTTCAATAAAGCTGCGCAATTATTTGAACAGGATGGTACCAAAGCAAAAAATTATCTAAATAATGAGTTATTCCGAACTCTCCAGTAACCTCATGCAAACACCCCCGAGAAAAGGTACTGAAGCGCTCAAAATAATCACATGAAATAGCGCAACCCATTGGCAGGAATCTATCTACGTATTACCCATTTTACAATTTAAAACCCATAAACTTGAATGCTAACGAATGCAGAGGAAGGAGCCTAAAAGCTGATTCAACATCCATCTTGCACAAGAGCACCCCATGTCCAAATTTACGCACCAAATCAAGTGCTTCATCAATGGACTGATAAACGCCACGGCACAGCTCATCAGGTATTGCATCATTAAGAGAGGCACCTCTAGGACAAAACAGATGCTGAATAGGCCTAAATTTTCCCTTAATCTTTTTGGGAACAACTCCCACTTGGAAAAAGATCAATTCTTGAATAGGGGGTTTAGAGAAAGGACACACCATTCTTCCTAAACTAGCACCATTCTTCCTAAACTAGCATCTGAGTGCAGATTTCTAACCATCCCTTGCCTAATATTGCCCGCAATTGGCAATGAAAAACCAACAGAAAAACACTCTTTAATAAATTCTGCATCCGCTTGCAAGGGGTACTTTTCTAACCACAGCAGCATGGCCTGCAACTGAATAGGGGATGGCACTCTATCCATCTGTAGGGGCCGATAGACTGCGGGTTTGCTTAGTGGCTGAAGACCCATCCCCACCCATTGCTCGTCTGCTACATTCCGTATAGGATGGTTTCCCCCGCGCCTAATACAGGAATGCTGAAACATGCCCCACAGCCAATTATGGTATGACATAATGGATTCCTCACCCCCAGAACCTTTCTTGCTGGCAACAAGCAACTACTACTGACTCTTACTAGTTAGCGTGAAGATATTCACATATCGCCCCTTCCTTATCCTGTCATGCATCCTAGGCCAAATCTGGCGCAACACTGCCATATTGGCACAGTGCACTGAAACAGACTCAACCGACAGAAGAGTCGGTACTAGGAGACCTCCTAGAACGTCTCCTCTTTCTTCTAGTCTTATGAACACCATCATCCGAGGAGCAAGAAGGTTCAGAAGACATTGAGTCCAAGGAACTATCTGTGTCCCTGTGACAGTGCTTCCTCCCTGAACGCCTGCTGCACTTTCCTTTCTTATCTCTACTGGCGCCAGTGGAACTAGATTGCACATACCCAGAAGTGACATTTACTGAACCACCTGAGTTTACCCAGTCAGGATCAGATGATGACTCACCTCCGGAACGGGACAATCCTCTGGACCCGTCAGCACCTCCATGTTGACGTCCCTCTCTTCATGGATCTATGTACCTGCTACTGGGGGTACAAGAGGTACATCTCCATCAATTAAGGAATCAACATTATCAACCAACGACATAGCAGATTCCCTAATACCAGAAATCCCCAGAGCAAAGGAAATTGCAGGCACCATAATCTGCTGTAAAGCAGAAGCATCCAAAAGATGCAGTCCACTCACACCCTGCCCATCTGAACCGGTGGTTAGCAGGGGCACCACAGCCGACACTACAGCTGCACAAATAGATGAAATAGAAGCAATGGTGACATCACCAACAGTCTCAGCACCGTTATAACCGTGGACTACCTCCGCGTAAGTTAAAGTAAATTTAAAGTAAATTTCATCAAATTGGTGCTCCCTCCTGTCCATCCTCCTGCTCCTGGCATTGCTAGCCATGACACAATCCACATATGTAACAACACTATCTTGCATTAAACCCCCTGACACACTGCCCCTGTTTCTCCACTGATGAGTCAATCTCCCTTTCCCAGCACTGGCCTCATCTCTGTAAGAAACTAGACCTGTGCAAATCCCACCTCGAGCAGGTCATGCTTCTGCACCAGGAGCATTAGGTCTTACTTCAACACTTTCCTTGCATGTTTCCTTACTCCCTACTCATTTCCAAGGCCGGATCCAAGCCGGGGTAATAGGGGCGGTAGTTCTGGGGCCCCCACACATTAGGGGTCCCCACACCTGACTTGCCTACCCTCTCACTTTTTGCTTCAATCCTGCAAATTGTAATGCAGCTCCCAGATTCCAACTGCACCCACAGGCCCCCTCCCACAGCTGCCCCAAGTCCCAGTGAAATAGCGATTCCCGATTCCCTCAGCACCCCCCCCCCCCCCCCAATATGGGTCCCAAATTAATGGGGGCGGGGCTTGAAGGGGAGGCTGAAAGGACTGAGGTAATGGATGCTGCACATGGTCCCATCTCCCACAGCGAGTTATTCACCAAACCACCGCGTGCCAGCACCTTGGAGGAGCTTGTGCTGCTGAAACCGGGAGCTCTCCAGTCACCAGAGCTGTCAGCATAACAGTGACAATCAGCAGAGCAAGAGCTGACCCATTAAAACAGGGTAGGCTCTGTTACTCCCCCAGCACAAGCTGTAGTCCCCCTTCCACATCCGCAGCACCCTCAACCCCCTATCCCCCCTAGCCCCAAAAAGATTCCCCTCCTGTTTATTTTATCTCTCCTCACACACACCAGGTCTGCTCTCCTGCTCACTCTCTTTTTAAATCCAAATCCATGGCACCCCCTGTCTACCCACATATGTTACCCTCTCCTGTCACTCTCTGTCCGCACAGCCCCTCCACATGGCCCCCAAACCCCAACACCCCCAACTTCTCCTGTTCACTCTGTTCTCCAATTCCCCTCCCTCATCCACAGCACCAGCCCAGAACATAGTTTTCTCCTCTTTCTGTTCATTGTATCTCCTCCCAGCCATCGTATCACTTTTATTGATAGGGCCCCCATATATTTGTTGTCCAGGGGCCCCCAAAATACCTTAATCCGGCCCAGCTCTTTCCCCCTTCTCCCAAACCTTATTAGGTAAAATATATGTTTATTATATATAAGTGTTGTCGGCTGCGGTACTCTCAGATGTGCAATAAACAACACATACAGTAACTGGGGGCAAGTTTAATTCCCAAGCACTGGGAGTGCCGGCCAGCAGCAATCAGGTTGAAGCCTGATGACGATGTCACATAGACATTGAAACGTTGCTAAATAAATACTTTGTTTATTTGACTTAAGAGACGTATCTTTGGAGTGCGGCACATACGCTGGGATTGTTTATCGTTTGAACAGTGCGAGCACCCAACCAGCAACACTATAGGAGGCTGTGCTAGGCTACCCTGGGAATATATATATATATATATATACATATATATATGTATATATATATATGTATATATATATATATATATATATATATATATATATATGTATATGTGTGTGTACATTGATTTATGTTTAATGTACGATTTGATTATTATTTTATTTTTCGGGTCATCTGGTGAATCTTTGTACTTATTTGTGATTGTATTTACAAAAAAAGTAGGTGTAGGTCAAATACGATTGCAGTTCTTTTTGTTGTGTCCATGGCTGCTACATACATGGAGAAGTGTAGGAGATTGAGTGAATGGTTTCTGAAATGTCAGGCCAGCTCCCTGCAATGACCGTTGGCCAGGCCAGCTCCCGGCACCATTGTGACACATAAGAGCTCTCTCTTCCCTTTGCGATCACATCAACTCCAGAATTTTCAGTTCTAACTGAACATGCTAAGTGCAGTTTCCACATGGTTTTCGAGACACAACTGATTGATACGTAGGCCCCTTTTGTCCCTCAGCTATACTTTTGTTATGTTGCAATTACTTCATTTCCTTAACACTTATAGCTGTAGGATGGCATTTATCTTACCTTTGATTCACACCCACATTAATGCCTTTGTAGTTGCTGTCATCCATTGTGAGACTTGTTGAGACATCTTCAGTATATATTATGCATGTACAGTATTTCTACCTCTTACTTGCTGAAATGAAGCTGCTTCTTGTTGCAGTCTGTATTCTGTTGTTTGTATGCAGCTATTCTGCCATAATGAACCAATTATTTTTTTCAACATATGCCTGTGGCCAGTAACAAAATGTGTGTTTATTTGCGTCTCGTCCTATGGATGATGCAGTTACTGGTGTAGGTACATCTTATCTTCTAGTGGAACACAGTTTGCACCTTCTAGTCACACTTAGGTCCCGATGCAGACCTGAGCGATGGGTTGCAAATCTACGAACCCTAGCGATCAGGTAAACCCCACCCCACGCCGCCCTGCACATGCAAATTCCTGCCCGCTTCTATGCAGCCGCGCACATTTGGAGAACACCATTCGGAATCAATCACCATTGAATGGTTTTCTTCTCTCTAGGACTTACTCGGTGCTGCGATGGCCATGGGGAAAAGAAGGCCACTGACGTCAGCGGCCCCCCGCCCAACAGCTGGAGATCACCTGCACTCCCAGAAAACACTGGGACCCTCAAACGGTCACAGGGTGTCTTCGCACGGAGGAATCGCGCAAGTGCACAGTGTACCATGCGCATGTGCTGTCGTCCGATAATCGTCAGGGCTGCAAATTTACAGCCCTGCATGCAGGCCCAAATCGGGCCCTTAGCACAATTGTAGTTATGCTTTAGCCATTGTAATAAAATGCTACACACAAATGTGACAAATGAAGTCATTATGTCACTTTACTTCTAATATATTTAAACCATAAAAATGAGTCCTATACAGTGGTTAGGTCTGGTTCTCCAGATGGAAGAGATAACACTTTATAAATGTACTGAGTGGATCATCTAGAGAGGCTTAAAGACAGTTTTCTGAGTGCATCCTCTGGGCTTCATAAATTGTCTGATTGTCTGCTCTGATTACAATTCTGATTGATTTGGGCTTCTATGTTGTGCAGGGGCCGCTTGGGAGAAAAAATAGAATCTAGGGATTTTCTTTGTGGAGCTGGATGACCACATGACCACATGACAGTCAGGATAGTCAATAGACCGGCATCGAAATCCCAACTGTTAAAAGCCTGACAGTCGGAATTATGACGTAAAGGGATAATGACCACCTTAGAGGGAGAATATAACCTGCATGAGCCACTGAGCCCAAACCGTGGTTAACGCAGTGAACCAAGGGGCTTCTCTGCACTCGGCCACAGTCGGAGTACCATCAGTTGGGATTCCGATGTTGGTCTATTGACTGTCGGAATCTCAATTGTCGGAACAATTTTTTTTTATTAAAAGCATTCCAAATAATCGTCAGTTAACTATTGCACTCCATGATCTGACTCCTGGGATTTGAAACCTGAAACCTTGAGCTGTGGCTTTATTGTGCCATAGAACTGACAAAATATTCTTCTGTACATCCAGCTACAGGGGAATGCTCTGCCTCAGACTTTTACACAAATATGGCAATATGGCAAGCTGTACCCTCAACAGGAGAACCTAGAGATCGGGGATCTAAGGACAGTTTCACTGGCCCACAGGACATAACCAATGCCATATCCCCAGCATTCAGGCCTACCAAAAGTCTTGGTGGCACTGACCTTGGTGGTCATGTAAAGCTTTATTATTTCCTTGGTCAAAGTGATCCTAGAAATGCATTTAATTGCCAAAATGCAACATTTGGCAATGAAAAATGTAGTCATGTTAAAAGTATAAGACAAGGGCCCTCATTCTGGATTCTGGTTGACTCGCAAAGCAGAGTTAGTTCGCTGTTTTGCAAGCCTTGTA